>NC_136067.1:1936923578-1937523578 GCF_964261635.1 Lissotriton helveticus
GGAAAGCCACCCTGCTTCTCCACAGTGTCTTATGAGTAGAACGTTCATGTGACGTGAGGTATCACGTGGTCACCTAATGTCTAGTGGACTTTGTCTATTTTTACATCATTTGTATTGGTCTTTTACTGTTTCCTGTACAAGCCGTAAAGTAAATGAGTGTGGTCCCGCAGAGTCATCATCATGTCCGTTGCTGAACTCTAGGCTGACCTCCTTCAGAAGCTACTTTGTATTCATGGTGTGGTGTCTCTAATTTGTATATATTTTTTAGTAAAACGCTACTATTGAACAATTTCTTTCTGAGTGTATACTTTCAGGCTGGTACCGCTGACATAGTTCTATATTATTTGCATAAGTTTCCTTTGAAATTAAAGCTGACAATTCAATTATAAAAAAAAAACATTGACAAATTTAAAGTTGATGCACCTGAACTATTATAAAAATTAAAAAGAGTGAAAACCTGCTCATGAGAAGGAAAGGAAGACTTAGTTCACCAAACAAACAGAAGGAACATCCATACAGAAAGGATCAGGCACAGAGATGGGAAGGGAACAAGAACCTGAGGACCAACTTACCTGTGCTATCAAGGGAGGAGCTATTACACACCAGCATATATGCATAGATCCCCATTGAGAACTGCAGGACTGGTCTTGCTGGGAGAGTGGGGTAGGTGGGTCCCATGGGTTGTTGGCCCCCATGCTGCCCATGTCTAGGACACTGTGGTTGAGTGAAATATGAAGGTGTAAGAGGGCTGAGGAGTCAAGTGAGTGGCTCAATTACAAGTCTTCTAGCATTAAACAGCCTCTTCTGCAGCATTTATATTGATGTAAGGGGTTATTTCATTTCCAACTTTCGGATGTTTCGTGGCCACTAGTGTCCACATTTTGGCCAGTTCGAGAACACTTGATAAAAATAGAACTGATGTTCTCCACCGCCTGCTGTACACATAACACCCTCATTTTTCACCCTTGTTCTTAGAATCTTACACCCACATTACAAATGCTTTGCGGTGAAGCATAGTGACCAATAGTGAAGCAAGGCGACGCAAGACAATGCATTCTATGTACTATCCAGCACCAAAAAGTGCTACACGCAGGAACCATTCCCGTTTTTCAGCACAATTAGAGTTTTGAGTTGTTTTGAGTCAAGAGAGCCTTACTGGGGTGCATCAATGCAAAAACCCATAGATTTTAACTCAAACTCCAATATCCTGAAATAGTCAGACCTGGCTTTGTCTCAAAAATGACCTCCTACTTGAAGGAGGTACAAACAATGGGAAATGCATTCAATGGTATGTTTGCTGCAGTGAACAGCGCACACCTTATTAGTGGGAGACATATAGGTTTGTCTATGCATGGACATTTGAATCGGAAGGGTATGCTTCCATTACAGATCCTAGGCTAGAGAGTGACCACTCAACTCTGAACCATGCTCTGAGGCTTTGCATCATGCAGGGCAGCCTTGTAAGAGAGGATGCAGGGAGGATGGCAACACCAGCAGGCCAATCTTGGTAGATAAAGCTCTGCGCTGTGTTTTCTCCTTTCTGCCCTGCAGCTCAGCACAACAAAATTGAATGCTGTGCTGTCTTGCATGCTAAACTGGTAAATATGGGCCTGGCATTGATAATGACCTATATGAAAATTCCCCGGTTGGCCTTAATTTAGATCCTGGTTATACAAACCTAAAAACTGGCTTAAAACTCGACAACACATAATGTATCCTATGGTGCATTTTCAAAGAAATGATATGCTTATGTTTATTGGATCTGTGCCTGTACTGAGAGGCTGGTCAGGTGAAAAGATGTATGGGTCGGTGAAAGAAAACGTACTGAAAACTCCTTAGCTGTACCAATGACCAAATCATGTGCACAAACTTCACTGTGTTTCGTTAAGCATAATACACTTGACTAATGTATCTGTGCACGTGCTGTTTTATTGCTATGTTCAGTGACAAACTACAAGATATTGACAATCCGGAACTACATTAACCCTTTGCATGCTTAAGACGGAACCACGCCGTCATGAGACACAGCCGACGTGTGCTCATGACGGTGTGGTTCTGTCATTCGGCTGGCGCTCCTCCCACCCGGTATTAATTCCCCGCCTGTGCTGGTGTCTATAATTCTAGAACCTTGAATAAGTCCTAAAAATCTACACAATGTAGTGTAGTTCCTATTATCCCAATAGGCTCTGCGCATTGGAATAATACCTTCAATAGTATAGGCCTAGACCAGACGTTAACTAGGTCTTCTATTGTCGATATTAGACTTAAAGTTTTGGGTTTGCCAGCTAGCTCAGAGTTCACTAGAAACTTTCTCGAATAGGCAAGGAGGAGTTGAACCTCCCTGGATAGACAAGAAGGGATTTAGTTTCTGACAACCATAGAACATGACAACTTTGCTCTCCCCTAATCAAGAGTGTATCTCGAGAGTCGTGTGAAAACAAAAGACAACTTATTTTACTCAGTCAGTACGTGCATTCTTAGTCTCACCAGATTGTAGAGAAAAGGAAGAGACGGGCGTGTTCAATAAAAGATGGTATTTATTGATCAGTCTCTTTTCTCATACAAGAGAAATGTATCGATATTATCGCAATACTTATGGTTAAGTAAAGTGCATACAATAAAAGCAGAAGTATCAAATAATACTGTAAAAACATTTATATGGTTTCTAAGCCATATGCAGGTTTAAAATGGATAAAATAGATACATACACATATATATTTGACTAATCGTACTCAACTGGTGTTTCTAACTACGCCTACCCCAGTGTACCTGACCTAAGCCTAATACGTGGGCGGGAATAGAAAGTAGCAGTTTAAGTTAAGTTTGTTTTGCCAAGTGACTGACTCAAGAATTCTCTGTAAGGGGTTATTCAGTTCTGTACCTGGAATCTAGGATGAATGAGGGATGGTATCTCTCGTCTCTGGTCTCGATATTCCAAGCTGCCTGCGAGGGCTGCTCGGAAGCGCCGGAGCTGGATTTCTCTGCAGCAGAAAGCAGCGTCTCGTTCTCAGCGCGTCAGGAAGGCGGGGCTGCGCCAGTGGGGTCTGCTCTGCTCTGGGCTTCGGCAAGTCTGGCTGCTCCGATCTCGTCACCACCGCGTGTGTTTGCTTAAGGCAATACCGGTAATATTTATACCTGTAAGGTGCCGAGATTGACGTAAGGATGGACATAGATACGTCAATAAGGATGTCATACGACTTGGTCGTTAGTACATTCTTTTGCTGAAGTTCTCGGTGAAATCAAAACAATGGCCGCAGGGTTTTTCCCAGGTTGTCATAGGTTTGATTTGTTTTGAGAACTCCGTATGCCTTATCAGGGGCTGGAGGAATATCGCTTGTCTAATTAGATGGCAAGCGTTATGACCTAATCAGATAACACGTTCCTGTGCCGTAGTTCGGCATCATCAGATAACGGTTTCTGCATCATGGGATGGCTGCTAGTTAACTTGTTAACCAGAACAGGGTCAGTAATAGGGGGATCGATACAGAACCTATAGGAATACATCACACCCACTCCACGCTAACTATGGCCATGTTTATGAATCTAGGCATAGTACAACATACTGTAGAGTATTGTGTATACCTTACCACCCCAAAATACATAAAATGCATTTTGAAATTATCTAATATACGGTAAAAACAGTCACATGTATTATATGCACTCAAGCTGCAGAATAATGCTAAAGTAATCACGCATATGTATACATTATTGCTAATTGGTATATGAGAATTTACACATGAAATGGCTCTTAATACAGACGAAAGGTTCGAGACCATTCCATCACAGGATAAAATAATTATGAACATACCAGAGGGCAGCTTAGCTAATGTCTATAAAGTATCTAAAAATAGAAATTTTAGTTCTCTAAGAATAGTCCTTACTTTAAGCAGATGATTAGTGTCCCGAAAAATCGTAAAAATATTTTGGGGCTGCTGAAAAAATTGCTGTCCGTGAACTGGAGGGGAAATTGTTCATGTTACTTTATTATTAAAGTTGAAGGCCAAATTCAGGGTGTTGGGAACGCCGTGTGCTAGCTTGCTCAAAAGTCTCTATTTCTGCTCTGGTGAGAACATCATATCATTTAGACTGTCGAAAAAGCTGTCAACAGCCTCCTGGGAGAGTTCCACTAACTCGGAAAAAGATGTAACCATGCATTCGTGCGCATGATTGTCTCCATTGACGTTTTGATTAGTATTGCTGACAGAAGGTCGTACCTGATCGATGCTGCTTTCATCTTGAACTTCACTACCCCTTAATCGTAGTGGTGAAGTTTCCACGAATGCCGTCATCAGGATTGGTAGCCGTTGAGGGCAGCACAAAGCATGAGCCTTTATCGGACTCAACAATGTTTCTGCATCCATTGGCGCATCTGATTGTAGCGTCAGACAGGTGTCCAACACGCATTCTTCTCCGCACAGCAAGCACCTTAATACAGGTAAAACACATCGATGCCACATTGGTCGAAATGAAAGAAACCAAGTCATGTTCAGGTCTCTAAGCCGGGAAAGTCCCAGGATTTTTGATATCCGGTCCCGGTATCCAATGGCTCGGATTGTTTCTTCCCTTGTCGCAGGTGTTTTGTCTGTGACACGGTTTGCCATAACGAAATATTAGGACTAAGAATAGGATTCCTGTAATTAGTCCCAAAATGAGGGGAAGTCTGCCAAAAATCGAATGGACGAAATCTGGAAAAATACCCAGTATGGCTTTGAATGGTGTTAATGCTATCGAAAATACTGTCTTAAATACTTTTGAGACTCCACTGGTATCAGAAATATTTAAGATTTCATTCAGGATTTCTGCGAAATGTATGGGGGAATTAGTTGATAACAATGAGTGAATCTCTGCAGTCGTCCTTGCGACTAGGAGATCATACGTTTCTTTTGATGACGTGAGCCTGGTCGGCGTCTGAAGAAGCACTGTTTTCATTCTGCTTAAAGTATCTATTCGAATAGAAGTAATTTTCAAGTTGGGCCATGCCCTTGCCTCCCTGTCTGGAAAGGAGCTGGGGAACAATGAGTGTCCACAGCACATGACCTTCGCAGTCGTAGTTACGAGACAAGGAGTCCCGGGCATAAGACTACAACATCTGCGATTCACAATTAGAATGTAACTCCCATTATAGAGTCTTTGAAAAAATGGTTCTATCTCTGTTGCAGGTGTGCCTAGCTGGTGACATGAAAGGTTATTTGAGTTCCCTTCACAGGCTCCATGCAAACTAATTCCGTTACACAGAAGTGTACCGCTTAGTGACATCGCACAATTATTGCCACTAAGAAACACTTTCTGTCCTTTATTACTGACACATGCATGTGAATAGGGCAAGTTCCATGTTGTCTTAATGTACCCTTTTCCCAATTTTTCGTACATGCCAGCCTGTATATATTTTTGGCAGTATTGAAACCTGAAGGTTGATATTGGAATATTAATTATCCCATGTATTATCCATTCACTGACAGGTCGTTCTGACATTGTCACTGGTAATCTCTCAAGTTTCTCAATGCTCAGGATTGTATAATCAGCACCCTTTTGTGCCATACTGATTTGTTTATCAGTAAGGTTAAAGATATTGAAAAGTGACGTTGTGTTGATTAAACACCAAGGCACATAGCCTGAACGCAGATTTTGTAACGTCCAGCCAAGCTGTACAATAGAACGCAATTGAGACTGACCGTGTTGCAACAACAGCAAGTCTTGCGATATTATGTCGATTGCTGAAGACACAATGCTGTCCAAAGGAAAAATTCTGGAGGACAGAGTCATTAACCCATTGTCCACTACAGAAAGTGATTTTTCCAAATTAATACGGTCAATTTTCCGTATACTTTCTGCTGTCTCAATTTGAGTAACCTTCCAGGCCTCGTTGTAAGCTGCATATACAGAGGCTGCTATGAAGCGTGTTTGACGCTGTTTGCGCGGTCCCATAATGAAATCACGCAAGTCAGCACCATCAGTAAGTAAAGTTAGGTGTTGCTTAATTTCTGCCAGTGTGGAAGTTTGTAGCCATTGAAGGCATAATTTGCCCACACTGTAGGTGGTTATTATCCCTGGGTGTTGTCTTTGGGAATATCTAGGGTCTGGTCTGGTCAATTTGAACCCCTGTATTTTGTTCAGGAATCTGTCTTGACAGTTATTAGTATCTGTGGGCCAGATCAACCACTGTTTCCAATCAGGATGTGTTCTGTTTTGGTTTAATACATAGTTTACGTCTATCTCTTCATCTGTAGAGCTATTGCTGTTCATAGTTGGCTTTGGAATAGACGGTTTATTTAAGTCTTTGATTTTGGCTAAGCCAAGACAGGTGGTTTGTTGAACAGTGTCATTTAAAAATATAATTTGTTCTGGGATCATGCAGGCTCTAAACAATGATTCTATACCTTGTACTTGCCATTCTTTTGTACCCCAAACACTTTTAATTTCAACATTTTTGTCCCAATAATCAAAACCAAAAGTATTCATTTGTTCAAAACATGAGTCTGAATATATAAATGTTGTGTTCGTTAGCATGGTCTTCGTCCCTGTCTTATTTGACAATTTGAAATAAAATGTTTCAGCATTACTTGTGTTGAATCCTGAAAAGTATGAATATTTGTCATAAAAGGTTCTTGAGCTTCCTTTTGGAGGGGTTGCACAATGTTCCCATTGATTATAATTTAAAACATTTCTAGGTTGTGCAGATTTATGTAGAAAATGGTTACCATAGTGGTTGTAACAGTACATACTATCATAATTAGTCGAACCCTGCAAATAATCATGTTTGGTAAATTTAGCGGACATCACTAGGTCAGACATCATATTATTTATACTTTCAAAGTCCCAATCATCAGCAAATGAGCTTGGTTTTACAAAGTCACTCAATGAGATCTTAATTTGGTGTGGATATTTCAGGATTTCGACCGGACCATAAGTTTCGTAGTCAGTGTTGTCCCAAGCTACCCCACCCGGTATAGGATTGGCTGTGAAGTTGACTGAAGAAAGTTTTTTTTTCTCGACGTGTGAAGATGTGTGTAGTTTGAGGATCAAGTTGATTTTCTGACTTGCTGTGTCCATTTTTGCATATTTTCCCTCAATGAAGCGTCCCAAAGTTAGTACCATGATGAGCCAAAGTATGAGGATAAATGCACCAAAGCCCACCCAAAATTCAATCCATGGAGAAATCAGATATGTTTCTTTCAGTTGTTTCAAAAGTTCTTTAGCTTTATCTTTAAAGGTTTTTGTTGATGGCTGTGTTTTTGATTCACTTAGGTCTTCAGAGGAATCATCGAAGTTTATGAAGTAGCCGGATGCAGTTCTGTCAATTGTTCCAATTGCTTCAGGATTATTGTTTCTTGCATATTCGTTTGTTACTTCATTGTAGGTTGGTGTGTCTCTACTAAATGTTTTTATTTGGGTTTTTAGAGGTCTGAGTTCAAATGCATTGTTGCATAGTCCTTGTTGTTGTTCTGTAGGCGTTTCGAATGTGATTAGCCTCTTAGTTTGGACCTCTGTATTGGTAGCAAATCTTGGTGTTCTACTACTTATCGGGAGTCCACTTGGCCTACTGTTTGTTATCGGCCACATGATTGTGGTTTTACCAGGTCGATTGATACAACTCGGTTCTCCTTTTTACCAGCAAGCGGCGGTAGTACAACTGATCTTGTCCCGTTGATAGACAAGACAGGAACTGCTTTTCTGTAAGAAGGCCCAAATTCCTTCTTTACCGCGATCTTTTCTCTGACTAGATCCCCGACTTTTGGAATCCAGACAGGTCTTGCTGGGACAGGTGGTGGTTCTTCAGTGGTTGTTGGCTGTTGTTTCAACTTTATGTTGCTCAGGTCTTTTCTTGTTTCGTTTAAGTCCTGCAAAATAGCCAAACGATCTTTGATATCAAAGCTTTTTTCCTTCACCACTGAAGTCTGACTGTCGAGGTCTAAGACTAACATCCTAGTTCCAAATAATAATTCGTACGGACTGAATCCCCTCAGAGAATTTCTTGGCAGGTTATTTAGACTACGTTGGACACTTATTAGATGTTTGACCCACCCAGCTCCCGAACCTAATATCCTTTCCGTTATAGATAGCTTTATGCCTTGGTTTTTTCTTTACACCATCCCGTATCCCTCAGGAAGGAAGTGAAAAGAGTCCCGCTATGCTATGCTCATTTGGCCATGTTTCCCCTCAGGCTTAAGGCTAAAGTGAAAACAATGGTCAAACGTAGCATGCTCCTAGCGTATATGCCATTTAGACTCGCCTATCTTTGTATAACAGTCCAGACATCAGCCGAGTGCTGGTGATCCACATTATAAGTGGAAACTAGCCTGTATATGTTAATCGGACGCTTTGCTTTTTGCTGTTGATCTTTTCTGGATTGAAATGCCACGGTAGTATACCGTTTCTCTCGCCATTGCGATTTCTGTTGCAGTCCGGGCATTTTTTTACAAAAATGTGATGCTGCAGGCTCATGCCTGGCCACCAGTACCTTGATTGTAATTCTTCCAGAGAATCTTTTATTTTGAGGTGTCCGAGACCCTCACCCATATGTGCGTCTGCAATTAACAAGGTTCTCCTGTCCATGTTTGGAATTACTCTGTCCCCCACTCCAGGGATTCTAGCAAAAGGGACGGAGTTTGCATCGATTATGTATGTATAATTGAGTGGATAGTTGATCGGTAGCGCTGAGAAGTCGCCTTTTGATGACGTTTTCACCGCCAGCACTGTTTCACCGTCAATGTACTTCACTGTACGCTTTTTTCGAGCTACGGAAGCCGATTTAGTTGCTACCGCTGTGGCTGTCTCAGCCAATGAATTCCCTGCAACGTGAACGCCATCACGCTGATGACTCAGTGAGTGTGTCACGTGAGTCTTTGGTAGTTCTTTTTGTAAAAGAGCTATTTGTTCCCAAAGCAGTCTTTGCTTTATTGTTGCACCTGTGTCATCTTTGTAACCGTTTTGAATCCATGTCTGCAAATCGTTGTTATATGATTTGACGCAGTAATATGAATCGGACACTATTAGTGTCGGGAATTCGCGATCTGCATTATCTAGCGCCATTTTTAATGCTATTATTTCAGTCTGTTGTTCTGAATTAGTTTCTACTGAGTGTGTTTTTGTTAATAGAGGTCTTAGTTTACCTCCGCGCCACACTTCTTTTGTAATCTCACATGTGGGGTTGTATGCTTGTTCTCCCCAAACGGAGGGTTGAGCCTGTCCGTCTGTATAGATTACACATGCGTATTGTCTTAAGGGCAGAATGTCGATTGGCAGAGGGAATGTTCTTTCATATTCTAGATTTTTCAGTTCCTCTAGTTTTGGATCAAAGTAGTAGTATACTTTGTCCGTTGTAATTGAATTCACCCATTGTATCCATTCCGGAGTCAATGTTGTTGTTGGTAAATTACACGGTGTTGTTAATGCCTCAAAGGCTGATTCTGCTGTTCTGACTGTGATACGTCTACCGTCAGCTTTATCTTTTTCTCTAGCTATTGCGGTTTGAACTGCATGAACAATGTTTTCTTTAATGCTGAACTTCTTTTCAGCTTCTGTGTACAAGTGTGATTTGAATGCGATTGGTACCTTTTATCCCTCATTAGAGGTCAGGTATGTGAATCCGCATCTTCCTGGGATGACTCGAATCACAAGATTGCGTGTGTTATCACGTGTTTCTAATTTTGTTTTTATTAACATGTCTGTTTGTAAGGATCTCAGAATTTCTGTGTGTATTTGAGTCCAATTGGTTCTTTTAAAATCTGGTTTTATTAGATCATAAAGGGGTTTGACCCTTTCTGCGTAATTTGCAATGTATGTTCTTCCGAAATTTAGGAAGCCTAGAATTGACTGTAGGTTTTTTAGTGTTCTAGGTGCTTGGAGTACGGCACATTTCTCTAGGAAATTGTCAGCCAGGCTTTTGCCTTCACTTGATAATTCATATCCTAAGAACAGGACTGTTAGATGGGCAATTCTGGATTTTTTAAAGTTGAATTTGTAACCCTCTGCTGCGAACCCAAGTATTATGGTGTTCACTCTCTTCAAGTGAGTATCCAAGTCATCATCTGTTAGGTAAATGTCGTCGACATATGATAATGCCTCGTCATCGTATGTTTGTAGTAATTCTGTTACTCTCGCTGAGAATACTCCAGGGCTGTTCTTGTATCCCTGGGCTAACCGACAGAATTGTTTTTGAGTGCCATTTATTGAGAACGCAGACAAATATCTGCTCTCTGGTGCTATATTTTGACAAAAGAATCCATTAGAGATGTCTAATGTTGTTTTGTATTTTTTGCGCACTATGTTATTCATTAGTGCAGCACTATGCGAGTTTTGTACTGCAAAAGTTTTGCAACATGAGTTAAGGTGTCTGTAATCCAAAACTAGACGATATGAAGTGTCTGGTTTGGAGACCGGAAACAAAGGGTTGTTCATTTGTGAGGTGCAAGTTTCAATCACCCCCTGGTATTCTAGTTGATCTAGGATTTCTTTTACCTGTTTTTTAGCTTCTTGCTTAATTGGGTACTGTCTTTGTGCAGTAGGTTGTGATTTTAACTGGATTTTGTGAGGAGGAGAGTCCTCATCCCATCCTACGTGATTTTTATATAAAGCAGGAGCTTGAGCTACTGCCCACTTTCTAGCAAGTGTGTATTTTTTATGAATTGGGATATGATTTGAGAAGGCAGGCATAATTATTTCTTCGCCATGAGGGCAGTCCCTGACAAACTCTGGTGGCCAGTCTTTTTCAGCTAGAAGGATGTCATAGCCCTTGGAGAGATTATCCCAAAAGAGTCCCCTTATTTTTCTAGTCTTATCCCCTTCTATACGTAAAGTTATTTCATATATTTTGTGAGGTTTGCTAACTCTGGTATCTGCAGTTTCCACTTGAAGATATTCATTCGTGTCCACTGTCTCCAGAAGATTCATAAGGACTTTGCGAGCTATGCTCACTTCTGCTGCGCTGTCTAGCATTGTCTGAGCCCATTCTCCGTTTTTCAGTTGTGTCCTCAGTATTCTCGGCATTATTAACTACTTTAATACTGGCTACCTTCTTTTTTGGAAATTGTAATTTCTTTTTTAGATGAGCAGGTTCCTTGTCTTTGGACTTGGCGTGCTCTTCTCTTTGTTCTGATCGTCCTCTTCTTTCCGATTTCTGCGAGGAAGTCTGAAAAGATTGAGAGGGGCGTGTATCAAAATCTTGATATCTATCAGGCTTCTTTATATTATCCCTATTTCTAAGGTTATATCTTTTCCCAGAGGGATCACTTTGGGGAGACCTATGTCTTTGGTTCGGAGATTTTTCTCTTCGCTGAGGAGACCTTCCTCTGGACTGGAATTTCTTTTCTTTAGGATTGGATTGTTTATTTCCATCCCAGCTCTTTTTTTGTGATGTTAAATTATTATTAAAAAATACTTTTTCAGGACTTTTAATCAGTTGTGGTTTTACTGGTATTCCACCTAAACTATCTCTGCCTAGTTCATCATAGGATTTTTCTATAATTCTGGCAATTTCAGCTGGTTGTTCTGTTATATCTATTTCTTTTAACCTCTGGCGGATCGCCACGTTTGCTGCTTCTCCCTTTATGTTGGCCAATAGTATTGCCGAGACCTGCTTGAAGTCTTTTAGTAATTTCATACCAAGAGTTAAAGCGGGTTCTGGACCGTATTCATCTTGAATTTGTTTTAGCACATCTGGTATTACCGAGATGGATGGAACACCATGCGTTTTTGTGTAAATGGAAGCAAAGACTGTACCCCAAGTGTCACAGTCCTCCACGTGTGGTGCGATTCCCATTGGAAGACAGATAGTCAGAATCCTGTGTTTTTCCAACGGGGTGGTGTCTGGAAACACCGCCTCTATTTGGGTGATTTTTTGTGCTAAACAGAATGGTATTTGTTCCCGTTTAGCTGGTACTTTACCCAGGCAGGATTGTATGTTCTGTGGTGTAATTTTATTTGTGTTCCCCTGATGAGGGGTCAGCTGTGGAATTTTAATTGCTGGTTGGATTGTTGAAGTCCGCATTACATATTGGACTAATTGTCTATGCAATTTTATTAATTGTTTTAGTTGTATTAAAAGATTTGCTGCAGACATCCCGTCGATGTCTGGATGTGGTGTGTATCCGGCTAGGACCGGCCACGTTGCTCCTGGTCTACCTAATGGACCGAGCCTGGTGATGTGATTATTATGTTTTAGGGCGCCATTAAACAAGAGCAGGTGCTCTTGAAATTTAAGTGGTACTTCCACCTCCTCGAAAGGAGTGTACTCTTCAGGAGGTTCCTCTGTTTTGTAATAGTGGAAGACCTTTGTTACAGCATTTGCTGCTGGAAAGTGTATCCATGAATAGAACACCTCTGTCTGCCGATATTCGTGTGCCTCTATTACGAATATGACTGTGCCACCTCTAGGTGTCAGTCCATTTTCTATAAGTTTTAAAGTTATAGATTTTCTTATGTTGACCGCGATGAGTATTATATTCGGGTCTGCTTCTTGCAGTGCATTATCAGCTGCTACGAGTTCAGCTGCTATTCTAGCTGCCTCTCTATCTCCTTCACTGTCTGACATTGTACTGTCCAGAAGGTTATTCCGTTTGTTTGCAGATCAGGTTTCTTATGGAAACAAAGATTAGATGCACAATATTTTGGAACAGTGTATCCTTCAACGTTGACTAAACCAAGAACCATACATAGGAGTTTCCTCCTGCGAGGTTTGGCGGATATGACCTTTCACCCACTCCAGACGTCTTTGGAGTATTATGGGAAAAAAGGGGTCTGAGTGAAATAGCACGACTGAGTTACTCTAATGTCTTACGTTAGTTTTATCGCCTTTGCCAAACGTGTTGGGCGCCATGTAGTGTAGTTCCTATTATCCCAATAGGCTCTGCGCATTGGAATAATACCTTCAATAGTATAGGCCTAGACCAGACGTTAACTAGGTCTTCTATTGTCGATATTAGACTTAAAGTTTTGGGTTTGCCAGCTAGCTCAGAGTTCACTAGAAACTTTCTCGAATAGGCAAGGAGGAGTTGAACCTCCCTGGATAGACAAGAAGGGATTTAGTTTCTGACAACCATAGAACATGACAACTTTGCTCTCCCCTAATCAAGAGTGTATCTCTAGAGTCGTGTGAAAACAAAAGACAACTTATTTTACTCAGTCAGTACGTGCATTCTTAGTCTCACCAGATTGTAGAGAAAAGGAAGAGACGGGCGTGTTGAATAAAAGATGGTATTTATTGATCAGTCTCTTTTCTCATACAAGAGAAATGGATCGATATTATCGCAATACTTATGGTTAAGTAAAGTGCATACAATAAAAGCAGAAGTATAAAATAATACTGTAAAAACATTTATATGGTTTCTAAGCCATATGCAGGTTTAAAATGGATAAAATAGATACATACACATATATATTTGACTAATCGTACTCAACTGGTGTTTCTAACTACGCCTACCCCAGTGTACCTGACCTAAGCCTAATACGTGGGCGGGAATAGAAAGTAGCAGTTTAAGTTAAGTTTGTTTTGCCAAGTGACTGACTCAAGAATTCTCTGTAAGGGGTTATTCAGTTCTGTACCTGGAATCTAGGATGAATGAGGGATGGTATCTCTCGTCTCTGGTCTCGATATTCCAAGCTGCCTGCGAGGGCTGCTCGGAAGCGCCGGAGCTGGATTTCTCGGCAGGAGAAAGCAGCGTCTCGTTCTCAGCGCGTCAGGAAGGCGGGGCTGCGCCAGCGGGGTCTGCTCTGCTCTGGGCTTCGGCAAGTCTGGCTGCTCCGATCTCGTCACCACCGCGTGTGTTTGCTTAAGGCAATACCGGGAATATTTATACCTGTAAGGTGCCGAGATTGACGTAAGGATGGACATAGATACGTCAATAAGGATGTCATACGACTTGGTCGTTAGTACATTCTTTTGCTGAAGTTCTCGGTGAAATCAAAACAATGGCCGCAGGGTTTTTCCCAGGTTGTCATAGGTTTGATTTGTTTTGAGAACTCCGTATGCCTTATCAGGGGCTGGAGGAATATCGCTTGTCTAATTAGATGGCAAGCGTTATGACCTAATCAGATAACACGTTCCTGTGCCGTAGTTTGGCCTCATCAGATAACGGTTTCTGCATCATGGGATGGCTGCTAGTTAACTTGTTAACCAGAACAGGGTCAGGAATAGGGGGATCGATACAGAACCTATAGGAATACATCACAACAAGTAATGTCAGGGAATTATTGGCCATCAGAGAGGCGTATGCACAATGTAGACATAATCTGGAAGGGTACACTACTGGGCAATAGACATGACCTCTAATGGTTCCATCTTATGAGAGTCTAGGAGAGCCAAGAAGTGTAAGGTATTTATTATTCCCCAACGTTGAACTATGGTCGGCTGCTTGACTGCTCAGCCATTTTCCACCTCTCCTGAAAATGATCCTTGAATCTTCAAATCTTGGTTGGTAATGAGTTCCAGAGCTTGGGTGCTTGCATTGAGAAAGCGGTGGTGCCTTTCGATTTCTTATAGTAAGGCGGTATGATGAACCATTGTGCAAGCCTGAAGGGAATTGTAGTATTTAGCTGGTTTTGCTTTAATTTGTAGCTGTAGTGGCTCTTATCCGTGGGAGGCTCTGTGGGCAATGCAAAGTGCCTTGAACATTGCTTGACTAGCTGCAGGTAGTCATTGAAGTGCTTGCATGACTCATTTCATGTTCTCTGGTGCGGGGAAGGAGTCTCTAGCCACCATTTTGAATTAGTTCCATTTTGCGTTGATGAAACTGGGGGTGTTGGCATATACACTGATGACATAGTCAAGCTTGAGGATTACCAGTGTGAGGATGGATTGTAACTTTTGTTCTAGTGGCTAAGTCATGTGTATGGGGAGTGTTTCCTGTGCTTGGCTTAGAGTAATTTTCTATCTTTACAATTTTGGAGAACAATCCCATGGGGATTTTGTCACAGAAGGCTTGCGATATTAGTATTTCTGAGTTTTAGCACACTGTGTTGCAGAATTCTGCTAGAAATTGTGCAGTTCCTTAGATAACCCGTCTGCTTCAATTATGCAGGTTTTTGTGGTTACAATGGCTGTTTAGTATGCTCCTTGATTAGATGGTAGTATGATCTTGTCTTTTTCATCCTTTGATTTTCTTCACTTGCGATGGTGTATGCTCAGTTGTGTTTCATTCTTTTAATGTCGTTAACCTGTGTGGTTTCTTTCCCGTGGTTAATCCGGGAGGTGGTCTTTCCTAGTTTCTGTCTGTCCAGTAAAATTGAGATCTAGTTTTAGAAGTTGTGAATATTTTGAGGTTGCATATTTAATGGGGTTCTTTTGAGATGGGAGTGGAGTACTAAAAAGGTCTCATTTTTTCCATTGTCTGTATTTGCATTTATTGGTTGTTTCTGACTTTGACATGTTATTGATGGGTATGTTGATTAGGAAGGTAATGATGTTGTGGTTGTACTAGATTAGTGGGTAGTTGTTGGTCACTGGGCCCTGTCCCGGAAGAGCAAATATGATTTCGACATTGTGTCTATTGGACTAAAGGAATCAAAGTTGGATGTGATGCCTATGATTGCAGTTACACTATTTTTTTTCCTTCCAGATACGCAGATATCCTAGAATATATAGGTTGGGGTGGTTCAGGTGAGTCTTGGTCACCGTATCCAGGAAGACATATTTCAAGTTTGCTTTGCTCAGTGGTGGTCTATATTTTAAGAGGAATGAACAAGCAAGAGTTGGAGTAAATGTAAATTGATACTTGTATAGCGCACTACTCACCCGCAAGGGTCTCAAGGCGCTTGTACGAATACCGCTGTGGAACCCATCCTGGCTTTCCCTGTGAGGTGTCCACTCCTGGGCAACCCCAAGATGGAGGCCAGGCATCCTTAGCGTTGTGGGGGCCGTTGTGGAGATTAAGCAAGCTATTGCCCAGAGTTGCAGAGTGGGACTCCATGATTGGAATAGGCACCGAGGCAAGAATTATCAGGTCCGTGGAATTTTTTAGCCCAAGACCCGCCGAGGCGGGGAATTGAACCCTGGTCCCAGGTTAGACCTCTGCAACAGGGTCTGCCGCTCTAACCATTGAGCCACACTTCTCCACTGGAGTGGGTGTCATCTTACCAGCAAGGATTCACAGATGTGTTTTAGTGCTTTATCATGGATGAGTGTTAGGCCTCCTCCAATTTTGATAATACGGCTTTTGTTGTTGATACCTGTAACGGGGGAGGTAGTGAGAGGCTGGATACTTCGTCTTGGTAAGGCAGGTTTTATTTTTACATATAGCTTTTTGCGGCGAAATGTCAGTCTTTCCCAGGCAAACTCAGAGGGATCCGTGGTGAGGCTGTCTTTGTGGTGTCCCTTCTCTTTTCGCAGTCGCCCTCCTTGCAGCTCCTTGGAACCCTCTCTCGACGTGGCCGTATAGAACAAAACAGAAACAGAAGGACCGTTACTTTCACGTCCTCATACTGTGTAAATCCCGAGGGGAACCGGGGAAGTGAGGGACAATGCTGACTGGTGCTGTATACTGCAGGCAATAGTGGAGGTTTTGTGGAGGGTAAAGAGTGAAGGGAAAGGAGGTAGACAAGGGGAGAGGGGTTCACTATATACACCTATGAACAACCGGCTGCACTGAGACTACAGTGTCTCCGGATCTATGGCGGAACTGAGCTCCTCCTCCCCGCCCACCTCGAAAGCTTCTGCCGTACCTGTGATAGCCACACTCCTCCCTCGGGAGTGTGGCACGGCGAAGCGTGAATCCGTTGGCCTCCTGGCTTGTCTTCTTCTACTCCTGGTTCACGCCGTCCTTCGTTTTCGTCTTCTTCTTCTTCCACACTCCTCGCTCCGTCTTCTCCGGTGTAGTCCCACGCCGACTGGTGTTCTTCCTGGTTTTTACTCGCTGCCGTGAGATTCGCGTCACGCTGGGGTGGTTCTTCGTTTGTGGTACACGCCCACTTAAAGGCACCGCTTTGATTTCTCTCCCTTTGCGGTAGTGGCTGCCACGGTTCGTGGTAGTCCTGAGGGGAAGGAGGGGAGGAATCGGTGAGCCACCATTCGTCTTGTGTGTCCACTCTCTCATGACGGTGTACCTCGTTACACTCCTCCCCCCCTGGTCTCTCCCGTTCGGGGAGGGAAGGTGCCCTGGACAGGAAGTCTGCATTACAGTTGTCCTGTCCCTTGCGATGTTTCACTGTGAATGAATAGGGCTGGAGGAATAGAAACCACCACAGAACTCTTGGGTTTTGTGACTTATTCTTCTGCATCCATTGCAAAGGGGCATGGTCGGTAAACAATACAAAGGAACGTCCCTCTAGGTAATACTTTAGTTTGTCAATGGCCCACCGTATGGCCAAGCATTCCTTCTCAATTGTAGGGTAGTTCTTTTCCCGAGGATGCAACTTCCGGCTAAGAAACACAATGGGATGTTCGTTACCGTCTTCCCCTTATTGTGACAAGACAGCCCCTAGACCCGAGTTTGAGGCATCGGTTGCCAGCGTAAAGGGTCTATTAAAATCAGGAGGTATCAGGACCGGACTGGTTGTTATAGCATTTTTGAGGTATTCAAATGCCGCTTTTGCTTCGTTGGAGGGTTGAAGCAGTTGTGAGGGTTTTACTGTCTTTCTTAGTAGGTTGGTCAGAGGACTGGCTATCGCTGCAAAGTTCTTGATAAATCGCCTGTAATAGCCGATGAGGCCTAGGAACGCTCTTAAGTCCCTTTTTGTTACCGGAAATGGGGTTTGTACTATGGCCCTCACTTTTTCCTCCTGGGGGGCTATTACACCGTCTCCTAGCAAAAACCCGAGATACTTAACCCTGGGATAGGCTGCTCGTGATTTTTTTGCATTTATGTGTAGGCCTGCTTCCTGTAATGCCCCCATGATTCATTTTATGTGCTCTAGGTGTTGTTCCCATGTTTTGCTAAATATAACAATGTCATCCAAGTATACTGAACTATAGTCAGTATGATCGTGTAGGACGTTGTTCATAAGTCTTTGAAACGTGGCCGGGGCCCCGTGTAATCCAAACGGGAGAACGTTAAATTCATACAGCCCGTCCTCAGTGGCGAAGGCTGTCTTTCGCCTATCTTCCTCTCTCAGAGGGACCTGCCAGTAACCCTTCGTCAGGTCTAGGGTGGTTATATACCTGGCTTCTCCTATCCTCTCCACTAGTTCGTCTACCCGGGGTATTGGGTAGGCGTCAAAGGCAGATATGGCATTCAGGGCCCTAAAGTCCATGCAGAATCTCGTTGATCCGTCTGGTTTTGGGACTAATACTATTGGGGAAGACCTGTTGCTGCGTGAGGGCCTGATCACACGTAACCAGAGCATGTCTTGTACTTCCCTTCGGACATCTGCTCTCCTTGCAGCAGGGATCTGATATGGTCATTGTTTTATTATTTTGCCTTCTTCCGTGTCTATCCAGTGTTCAGTTAAGTGAGTCAAACCCGGGGTGTCGGAAAACAGTGAGGAAAAAGGGCACAGAACACTTAAGAATTCCTCTTTCTCCCTAGGGGTTAGGTCAGGGTTGACAGGTAACTGCTCTAGAGTGGACTGACTTCCACTCACTGGTAGGCCAAAATGAGTAGACCGTGGAGGGGCCCCAATCCATTTTTTTAACATGTTAATGTGAAACGTTTGCTGTCTCGTTGGGGACATTTGAACTCTGTAGGTCGTCTTACCTATCATTTCGACTATAGGATACGGGCCCAACCACTCGCTCCTAAACTTCTGGGTTGAAGAGGGAAGTAACACTAATACCCAATCACCCTTTTCCAGCTTACGCCACTTCTTGCCCTTATCATAATGGGATTTCTGTTTTTGTTGACTGTGTACAAGATGCGAATAGGCCAGGTCCCTCAGTTTCCCTAGCTTGGACCGGAGTTGTTGGGTGTAGTCCAAGAAGGACCTTCGTTCCTCAGTCTCCTCTTGCTCCCAGGCATCCTTTATTATCTCTAGTAGAGAACGAGGTTGTCTGCCATAAAGCAGCTCAAAAGGCGAACATCCTATACTGCTCTGAGCTTGTGCCCTTAGTACATATAGGGCCAGGGGTAATACTGTGTCCCAGTCTTTGTTCTCCACAGTCAACATTTTCTTCAGGGTCATTTTTATCGTACGGTTATATCTCTCAACGAGACCGTCCGTTTGTGGGTGGTAGGCTGACGTTTTTATTTGGTGTAGATTTAACATTTTACACACCTCTATCATCATTCTAGATACGAAAGGAGTCCCCTGGTCCGTTAGGATCTCCTTGGGGAATCCCACCCTGTAGAATAACTCCAACATTTTGTCTGCTACGTTTTTCGTGCTAGGCGACCTCAAGGCAAAGGCTTCGGGGAACCGTGTGTGGTAATCCACTACAACCAGTGCATAGGTGTGTCCCCTTGAGGTACGAGGTAGAGGACCTACAAGGTCCATTCCAACCCGTTCGAATGGTTTCCCTATGATGGGCAGTGATTGTAGGGGAACGGCCTAGGGTCTGGTCATGTTCTTCTTTTGGCATATCTCACAGCTCTTACAGTAGTTTTCGGCCTCTTTATAAATACCAGGCCAGAAGAAATGTCTGGTGATGTTTTGCGTGGTTTTCTCCGCCCCTGAGTGTCCTGCAGTGAGGTGAGTGTGAGCATAGTATAAGACCTGCTCTCTGAAGTCAGTAGGGACCACCAATTGGGGCGGATCGCCTGCTTTCCCTTCCCTGTAGAGAAGATCCTGGTGTATGACAAATCGAGGGTAAGACATGACTCTGTTGGACTGAGCTGCATGTGCCGCTTCCCAGGCATTAAACAGGGTGGCATCGTTGCTTTGTGCGAACCGAAAGCTTCTGTCCAGGACCCCGGGTTCTTTTGCTAAAAGGGCAGGTATTTTGGTTGGAGGGCCTTCTGGTCTGTTAAGGAACTTGGTACTGAATAGGGACATGAAGTCAGGGTTGTCTACCCCTATTATAAGGTCCTCAGGAAGTGAAGCTACAACACCCGCTTTAACCGTGACGGGAGTTCTGTTTTGGGGTATGATAGTGATCTGAGCTACTGGATAGGGTTTCACGGCTCCATGTACGCACCTAATATGCACTAGGGTGTTGGGAAGAATCTGGGATGGTAAAACTAAGTTTTGTTGCACTACTGATTGGCGGCATCCTGAGTCTAACAACCCCAAGACATTTCTCCCGTTTATGGATATACGTACATAGGACGTTGGACCCATCTCAGCTGTATACATGACAGCTCTGGGGATATATCCCACTTCTGACACCACTGTAACAGGGGAGGTAGTGAGAGGCTGGATACTTCGTCTTGGTAAGTGTTGGAAATGGGATCCCCGGCTGGCCAGGGCTTTCGCCAAAGTCAGTCAGAGACCACCACCCCCAAGTCAGGGCAAGGGAGTTACACGCCAAGATAACCCCTACTCACCCTCTAGGTAACGTGGCGCGAGCAGCAAGGCTAAACTTGGAGGCGATGTAGGCTAAGTATTTGCGCACGCACCCCAGCAACAACAACCAAAGGCCCACCACAAAGGAAACTCCACACAAGGTTATATAAAAATAGCCTTTGTATTACACCAAAACACATTAGATAAAACACGCATTTTACAATGTGCCAGAGGCACGGGCAGAATTTACAAGGGGATATTTACAAGACAGGGCCACCTGGACCACTGTCAGGAATCAGAAGTAGCACTTTCAGAAATAGCACTTAGTACATAGAATATAGCACAAAATAGCACACAACCAGTAATCACTGGTAACCAGGACCTCACTAGCACCACCTGTACTAGGGAGAAAACAACCACCTATGTATTACAATACCTGTAGGGGTGTAAGAGGAAAACACATGATGCAATGCATAACATTCATTCAGAGGTGTAAAGGCACATGACGCATAAACAATACATTCAGAGGTGCATAGAAAGTACAATTGCGCCAAACTCACGTAAGTCACCACCTGTGACTGTCCCTGTGTCCCAATGTCAGGGCCTAAACGTAGCAGTTGCCCACAAAGTGCTGGGCAACTGGTGCAGGGAAAGTTAGGGCAAAGTTGGAGCCTCTCTGGGCTCAAGAACCACCACTGTGGCACTGGTGAGCCTCTCTTAGGCTCCTGGACACGAACTGGCCCTCCTGAGCCTCTCTCAGGCTCTTCCACAGAATGGGCACTCGAGCCTCTCTGAGGCTCACAATGCAGAAGGGCTGGAGCCTCTCTGGGCTCCACCACGAGGGAATGGCACCCTCAGAGCCTCTCTGGGCTCAACACAAATAAATGCCCGGGCCCCCCACAGGGCCTAGAACAATGGTGCCCCCTTCGTTGGAGTCCCCCTTCTGGGGACTCGAAGCAACTATGGCCCTCCCAGAGCCTCTCAGGGCTGTGCAGCCAGAATGCCCCCACGACGTTGGAGCCTCTCTGGGCCCAGAACATCCAGCAATGGCCCCAGAGCCTCGTGGCCCCCACAACAAATAGACGCTGCCTCTGGAGCCTCGTGGCTCCAACCAACCAAGATGCGGGCAGGGAGCCTCTCGTGGGCTCACAGCAATTTCAGCCTCTCGGGAGAGAGCACGAGGGGGGGGGCGGGCACCGCAATGTGCCCCGACGCCTCCCCTTCTTTGGAGCAACCACTGCCCTTCACTCACCCGGTCTCGCTTCAGCTGACTGGAGAGCTCCCGCTCCTCGGGACTCTCCTCGGTGGCAGTCTCCTCTCGCTCCCCTTGCTTCCTTCGGCGCGGACTCGGCTTGGCTTCCCCAGACCGGGGGAAGCGGGGGAAGGAGTCGGCCGGTCTTCTCCTCTCCGGTGCAGGAGCGCGGGGTGGGCTCCCGTCTGCTTCCTGCCGTCCCACCAAGGCTTGCCTGACTTCCGGGTCGCGCTGCAGCCAATAGCAGCGCGGCGCTGGTAAAATGGAGGTGGGACTTCCGGGTCGCCGTCGGCAGCGCGGCGGCCCGGCAGGGTTCCTGGGCTGCGGCGGTGATTTAAACACGGGGTGAGCTCCCGATGATAAATAAATCACGCAAATATGCGGCGTGGGCAGCCGCTAGAGCAGCAAAATGCAGGGTGGGCACCTGCCTGACAAAAGCGCTCCCAAGCGCTTTGTGAGCACAAACTGCAGCGCTAGGACGAAATAAGCGCTCTCAAGCGCTAGATAGACAATCACAGCGCTCCAAGCGCTATAATCAAAAACGAAGCGCTTCCAAGCGCTAGAGGGCATAAAGCGCGCTCCTAGCGCTACAAACAGGATAAAGCGCTCCCAGGGGCAAGGACAGAGCCCCAGCAAACAAGTCCTTGGGCAGGCAGGGGGGCAAGGCTGGGCCCAGAGCCAGCACACTGGGTCTCCAGGCAGGGAGACAGCCCAAGTGGCGGTCCTCTGGCCCAGCAACAGCCCCCTCAGGATCCTGGAAGAGAACAACTTCAGTGGGGACACAGCCCCATTTTTATACAGTGCATTCCTTTGTTCAAGGGTGTAGAGTGGGGGCGGAACCAGTCGCAGCTGGTTCTTGAGTACTCTGTTTACCTCAACCACCCTCTCTATTCACTGGCAAGGCTTGGGTCATTAGACACACCACAGGGGGGCGGAGCCAGCATTGTGTGGGGAAAACCCAGCCCATCCAGGACACAGGTACACTCCTCCCACACATCACTCATGCTAATCTCCCACTCACCACCGGGCAGACCCATCCAGACTTCCTGGAGCCTGGCATGCCAGCCAGCTCCAGCCAATCACACGCCAGCACCCTCACAGCACACGTACAGCCATGTCTAGAAATGGCGCTTCGCTACTAGACACATACATGCTGCATACACCGTTGCGCAGCATTCACTCACACGAGTTCACACATACCAGACTCAAGCCTGTACACCCCACGCATCAGGAACTACCAGGGACACATACATTCCCCATGCATTCCTATGGGCGGGCAGGCCTAGCCCAGCACATGCACTCAGAGTGCGCACGCACTTTCCACTGGGACACAGTGAAAGTGCGCAGAATCCCTAAAATCACCATTGCCAGGTCACCATTTCTAGCAAAAAGTCTAGGGGTGAACCTGCCCTAAGGGCCAAAGTCCAACATAACCCCCTTCCAGCCAAAACGCAGGGGAGACCAATCACCACCGTGATGGACTTCCCTGCTTGGGGCGATAGAACACGGACGCGGGCCCGCAACTGCAGGGACACCCTCCTGTTCTATGCCACGGTGAACCATGGGATTCCTTCTAAACACACTGTCTGGACCAACTGGGCTACCCCACTGGTACTCCCAAGTTGTCCGCGGCCAGGACCAGGCCCTGGGCCACCCAGGTGCCACTGGTCCATGCCAATTCGCAGAGCGGGGGGTAGTAACCCCTGGCACATAGGAGCCATTCTCCACTCTTCCTGTCTGCAAGACAGGACTAGACTGCCACTGGTACTCCAGCCTAGGGCCTACAACCTCAGGCGGACCAGGAGTCTCAGGGAAGGCTCTCCTCCCCCTACCTCTTCTCCTAGGGTTCCTCCTCCCTCTGCGAGGGGTACCCCTAGAACGCCATTCCAACCCAGGACTTATCCACTCAGGTTGCACCGGGGTCAGAGGTGGGCTCTCCCACCCTCTGCACCCCCTTCCAGAGGTCTGCCCTCTCCCACCTGGAGAAGTTCCTCTGGAAGAAGAACCGGTCAGGACACTGGTTACAGTCGTCCTACCCTTCAGGTCAGGCTGATCCTGAACCTGGCCTTCCAACCTTTGGTCTAAAACCTTCGGTGGAACAATTGCCTGGCACTCCAGGACTTCTGGGGATTCACACACAATCCCCCTGAGGCTGACACATGGCCCATGTGTCGTGTTACTGTCTGTCTGGCGCAGATCTCCCGCTCCCTGTCCACCTGACAGTGCGCGAAGATCCCCCAGACCAGAAGTGGTGTCACCATGGTCACTACACGGGAACCTAGCCCAACTGGGTAGTCCCTGACCCACTGGTCCTTCCACTGGGGAACTCCCCCAATCACTCCTCACTCTGGACTCCTGTACCCTCCCTACCGGAGCGGTACTGCCAGACTCTAGAACCACAGGAGCTCTGGTTACAGACGCTCCAGGTCCTCTACTCACTAGGAGATCTTCCTCAAATGGACTAACAGGACAGCCTAGGTCCCCAACCTGGTGTTCCCTCAAGAAACCACCCAGGTTCTGAGACAGGGCTTCGGGCCTCTGGGGGCTCTCAGCCACCCACTGACTCCTGCTCCACTGAGCCAGGCAGTCAGCCCCTCCACCCTTCTCACTATACTGGGACCTCGCTGGGCTACACTGAGCCTCTTCCACCACGCTGGGCTGGAAGATCCCTGACCCACTACTTTTGGAGTCACTCACCAATGACTCTACAGAACCTCTGGTCCCTTCCCAGCGGTCTGCTTCCTCTGGGCTCACATGGTTCAGACAATCCACACCCTAACAGGTGTTGGCGCAACCCTGGTGAACAACAACTGAGCAACTGCTCTCTGAGAAACATGTCGAGCAATAGGTCCCAATCACATTTCGTGGGCTCCCGTACCCAATCACACAGGGCTCTACAACAGTCATCCTCAAAGTCTTCCCAAGACTGATGAGACGGTTTCCTAAGGTTCCTAAACCTCAACCTATTCTCCTCCTCTGGGGAAACAGGAACCATACTCTGGGAACTGGGAATTTCTACACTGTGATTTAAATAGCTGCCACCACTGGACCCAACCCTCCCTGGGGGATCCAGACACTCAACACTGCGCGCAGGGGATAGTCTACCCTCCAGAGCTACTTTGCCTCTGGTGGCGGCCCTCTCAGCCTCCTCTATCCTTTCCTGCGCTAAGACCCTCTCGGTCTCTAGCTGTTGCTTCTTAACCTCCAGCTGTTGCTTTCTAACGCCCAGCTGTGCCATAGCCTGGGCATGCTCCAACCTGAGCTTCTCTAAAGCCAGCTGGTGCTCCCTTTCTCTCCTCCTATCTTCCAGCTCCTCTGGGGACAGGGAAAGGGATGAGGCGCTGCCTCCTACGCTGGACCCAGCAAGGGACTCCCTATCTTTGGGGTCCTCACTATCTGCTGGCGTCCCTGTGCTATCATCTTCTTCCTCCTCCTCAGACTCTTCAGGGCTCCCCTCTGACCCACCACCCTCATGGTGTGAGACCCGGGCCCTCTCCTCACTGTGCTCACGCTCCCAGTCATCCTTCTGCCATTGGATCAGGTTACCCCTAAGTTGGGACTGGGTGTCTGACTCATTCACTGTAATGTCTCTCTCTTCGCAAAACTCTCTCAGTTCATGCAAAAACAGACCCCAGACATTAAAAGCAGACTCCATCTTGGCAAGATGCTCACAGACACGTGCAACACAAGGGACCTAGCAATCTGAAGTAAGAGTACACAATTCCAAAACTTCCACACTCTCCTTATCAAAGAGAACTCACTCATGCATCCAGGAAAACACACCATTCATCCACACACACCCTCCCCTCGGATCGGTAAGGCAGTTTCTACCACCCCTGACTTCTTAACCTGACCAAAAGCGACACAGGTACCAAACTCTGGAAGCAGGGCGGGGGACAAATGTACTGAACACAATTATAAAATGACACTCTTCAGGAGAAGAAACAATGGAATTTCCAAAACAATACAATCCCCTAAAATGTGGTCATCTAAAATGCAAAGTTTTGTGGTGCAGCCAGCCGCTACTAAGGTACAAGGCAAACACAAATCCCCATCCCACCGCTTGCCGCCAATGTTGGAAATGGGATCCCCGGCTGGCCAGGGCTTTCGCCAAAGTCAGTCAGAGACCACCACCCCCAAGTCAGGGCAAGGGAGTTACACGCCAAGATAACCCCTACTCACCCTCTAGGTAACGTGGCGTGAGCAGCAAGGCTAAACTTGGAGGCGATGTAGGCTAAGTATTTGCGCACGCACCCCAGCAACAACAACCAAAGGCCCACCACAAAGGAAACTCCACACAAGGTTATATAAAAATAGCCTTTGTATTACACCAAAACACATTAGATAAAACACGCATTTTACAATGTGCCAGAGGCACGGGCAGAATTTACAAGGGGATATTTACAAGACAGGGCCACCTGGACCACTGTCAGGAATCAGAAGTAGCACTTTCAGAAATAGCACTTAGTACATAGAATATAGCACAAAATAGCACACAACCAGTAATCACTGGTAACCAGGACCTCACTAGCACCACCTGTACTAGGGAGAAAACAACCACCTATGTATTACAATACCTGTAGGGGTGTAAGAGGAAAACACATGATGCAATGCATAACATTCATTCAGAGGTGTAAAGGCACATGATGCATAAACAATACATTCAGAGGTGCATAGAAAGTACAATTGCGCCAAACTCACGTAAGTCACCACCTGTGACTGTCCCTGTGTCCCAATGTCAGGGCCTAAACGTAGCAGTTGCCCACAAAGTGCTGGGCAACTGGTGCAGGGAAAGTTAGGGCAAAGTTGGAGCCTCTCTGGGCTCAAGAACCACCACTGTGGCACTGGTGAGCCTCTCTTAGGCTCCTGGACACGGCCTGGCCCTCCTGAGCCTCTCTCAGGCTCTTCCACAGAATGGGCACTCGAGCCTCTCTGAGGCTCACAATGCAGAAGGGCTGGAGCCTCTCTGGGCTCCACCACGAGGGAATGGCACCCTCAGAGCCTCTCTGGGCTCAACACAAATAAATGCCCGGGCCCCCCACAGGGCCTAGAACAATGGTGCCCCCTTCGTTGGAGTCCCCCTTCTGGGGACTCGAAGCAACTATGGCCCTCCCAGAGCCTCTCAGGGCTGTGCAGCCAGAATGCCCCCACGACGTTGGAGCCTCTCTGGGCCCAGAACATCCAGCAATGGCCCCAGAGCCTCGTGGCCCCCACAACAAATAGACGCTGCCTCTGGAGCCTCGTGGCTCCAACCAACCAAGATGCGGGCAGGGAGCCTCTCGTGGGCTCACAGCAATTTCAGCCTCTCGGGAGAGAGCACGAGGGGGGGGGCGGGCACCGCAATGTGCCCCGACGCCTCCCCTTCTTTGGAGCAACCACTGCCCTTCACTCACCCGGTCTCGCTTCAGCTGACTGGAGAGCTCCCGCTCCTCGGGACTCTCCTCGGTGGCAGTCTCCTCTCGCTCCCCTTGCTTCCTTCGGCGCGGACTCGGCTTGGCTTCCCCAGACCGGGGGAAGCGGGGGAAGGAGTCGGCCGGTCTTCTCCTCTCCGGTGCAGGAGCGCGGGGTGGGCTCCCGTCTGCTTCCTGCCGTCCCACCAAGGCTTGCCTGACTTCCGGTTCGTGCTGCAGCCAATAGCAGCGCGGCGCTGGTAAAATGGAGGTGGGACTTCCGGGTCGCTGTCGGCAGCGCGGCGGCCCGGCAGGGTTCCTGGGCTGCGGCGGTGATTTAAACACGGGGTGAGCTCCCGATGATAAATAAATCACGCAAATATGCGGCGTGGGCAGCCGCTAGAGCAGCAAAATGCAGGGTGGGCACCTGCCTGACAAAAGCGCTCCCAAGCGCTTTGTGAGCACAAACTGCAGCGCTAGGACGAAATAAGCGCTCTCAAGCGCTAGACAGACAATCACAGCGCTCCAAGCGCTATAATCAAAAACGAAGCGCTTCCAAGCGCTAGAGGGCATAAAGCGCGCTCCTAGCGCTACAAACAGGATAAAGCGCTCCCAGGGGCAAGGACAGAGCCCCAGCAAACAAGTCCTTGGGCAGGCAGGGGGGCAAGGCTGGGCCCAGAGCCAGCACACTGGGTCTCCAGGCAGGGAGACAGCCCAAGTGGCGGTCCTCTGGCCCAGCAACAGCCCCCTCAGGATCCTGGAAGAGAACAACTTCAGTGGGGACACAGCCCCATTTTTATACAGTGCATTCCTTTGTTCAAGGGTGTAGAGTGGGGGCGGAACCAGTCGCAGCTGGTTCTTGAGTACTCTGTTTACCTCAACCACCCTCTCTATTCACTGGCAAGGCTTGGGTCATTAGACACACCACAGGGGGGCGGAGCCAGCATTGTGTGGGGAAAACCCAGCCCATCCAGGACACAGGTACACTCCTCCCACACATCACTCATGCTAATCTCCCACTCACCACCGGGCAGACCCATCCAGACTTCCTGGAGCCTGGCATGCCAGCCAGCTCCAGCCAATCACACGCCAGCACCCTCACAGCACACGTACAGCCATGTCTAGAAATGGCGCTTCGCTACTAGACACATACATGCTGCATACACCGTTGCGCAGCATTCACTCACACGAGTTCACACATACCAGACTCAAGCCTGTACACCCCACGCATCAGGAACTACCAGGGACACATACATTCCCCATGCATTCCTATGGGCGGGCAGGCCTAGCCCAGCACATGCACTCAGAGTGCGCACGCACTTTCCACTGGGACACAGTGAAAGTGCGCAGAATCCCTAAAATCACCATTGCCAGGTCACCATTTCTAGCAAAAAGTCTAGGGGTGAACCTGCCCTAAGGGCCAAAGTCCAACAGTAAGGCAGGTTTTATTTTTACATATAGCTTTTTGCTGAGAAATGTCAGTCTTTCCCGGGCAAACTCAGAGGGATCCCTGGTGAGGCTGTCTTTGTGGTGTCCCTTCTCTTTTTGCAGTCGCCCTCCTGGCAGCTCCTTGGGACCCTCTCTCGACGTGGCCGTAGAGAACAAAACAGAAACAGAAGGACCGTTACTTTCACGTCCTCATACTGTGTAAATCCCGAGGGGAACCGGGGAAGTGAGGGACACCGCTGACTGGTGCTGTATACTGCAGGCAATAGTGGAGGTATCGTGGAGGGTAAAGAGTGAAGGGAAAGGAGGTAGACAAGGGGAGAGGGGTTCACTATATACACCTATGAACAACCGGCTGCACTGAGACTACAGTGTCTCTGGATCTATGGCGGAACTGAGCTCCTCCTCCCCGCCCACCTCGAAAGCTTCTGCCGTACCTGTGATAGCCACACTCCTCCCTCGGGAGTGTGGCACGGCAAAGCGTGAATCCGTTGGCCTCCTGGCTCATCTTCTTCTCCTCCTGGTTCACGCCGGCCTTCGTTTTCTTCTTCTTCTTCTTCCACACTCCTCGCTCCGTCTTCTCCGGTGTAGTCCCACGCCGACTGGTGTTCTTCCTGGTTTTTACTTGCTGCCGTGAGATTCGCATCACGCTGGGGTGGTTCTTCGTTTGTGGTACACACCCACTTAAAGGCACCGCTTTGATTTCTCTCCCTTTGCGGTAGTGGCTGCCACGGTTCCTGGTAGTCCTGAGGGGAAGGAGGGGAGGAATCGGTGAGCCACAATTCGTCTTGTGTGTCCACTCTCTTGTGACGGTGTACTCGTTACAATACCATATTCAAATGAGATGGCTTTCTGAAATGTAGTGCAGAGTCTTTGCTGAGCCATGCTTCTGTGTCAAAGGTGAGGTCTGGTGTGGTTTCTGAAATTAGATCAAATATGATGAAGACTTTTTTGTTCATGAACCTTGTGTTGAACAGCAAGCATTTTAGTTGTTGAGTCTCATCCTCTTGAGGTGATTGTGTTTTGAGGAGGTGTATAAAAGTATAGGAGGAAGTACAGAGGCATAAAGAATATGGGTGGGATGAGTTAGGGAGTAGTCTGGCTGTGCCTTGAAGTGGAGATGGAGGGTATATTTTTGGTTAAAGAACTCTGAGGTTTGAGAGGTTGGTGTGAGTGTTCAGACTTTTTTTGGGAGGTGCCAATGCTGTAGATGCTGGGTTGCATGGTAGGTTCATTTTGGTGTGTAGGGTCCAGGGGAAGGCACGATCTGGGTACCTATCAATCATTGTGGTCACACCTTTCTTTAATTTTTTACGTCTTCCTTGCAATTGACTTAGTGTGTGTCAGTTGTTTGGGTTGAGGTCTTTGAGTGGATGGGTTGCCTTCAGATAAGTCATGTGATATAGGTGTGGGTGGTTGGATTAGTTGTGGATGAAGCTAGTTGAGCTGTGTGGGTGATGCGATGTGAGTTTTTCAGGTCCTGGTGAGGTGTTGGTTTTGCATCTAAGGGAGTCCTGCAATTCTTCTGAAGTTTAAATTAAAAAAGAAATTGCCACCTAAAAAAAACAATAACCTTTTTATGCAGTAACAATTATTAAAAGTGAGGTAGAGAATTAAAAGTAATATATTTATACTTTACTAAAATATGATGTTACATTAATTTTTACATTCAAACTATGTTGTAAAACATTTTTAAATAACTAATGAATACGTTTTCTATTTATATATTTTTTAACAGCAAGTTATATTTATTTATATTTTAACTATTTAAAACATTTAATTTTGCATTACTTTTTATGGGTTTTTTAAGCATCTGTCGCCATTATTTTCTATAGGAGGGTGTTGCAGTATCAGTGGCTGGCCATATGTGGTACTCGACTTACCACTGTTTCTTTTCTGCAGCTGTAACTTATACTTGTAAATTTGGCTCCAACACTTTTTTCAGGTGGAGGAGATGTGAAAGACTACACTCTTAAGTAACTTTTCACTATGATTATGTGAATAGTAAAAAGTGCTAAGTTACTCAAAAGTGTAGGAGTAAATTTACATATGTATATTACTCAAACGTGTAATTTACCTTTGTGAATAGCCCTGATTGAGTTAAATCCTGAACTCTACCAGCAGCAAGAAAAGTTATTTCAAGGCAGATTTTCGCATCTTTTCATTCTTGACGGTTCATAAACATGCAACCCATCTGATTCTTCTCCCTTTGAAGTCTATAAAAAATCTTCCTGTGTTGCCCAGACAATATAGTCATTAAGGAATACCTTTACTAGTACTTTATTTAGTTCCACTCAGTAACAGGTATGATGAAGAGCCAGGAAAGCAACTTTGATGAATGAATGATTTGAGGTTCATGGGCACTCAGGTAGATCGATACGCAAGCCACAAGTGTGTCTCTAAAAGAATCACATGGCTTTTAAGAACAGAAGTATGGCCTGGGATCATCAACTTACAATTGTTAATCGATATAGTTGAGAAGACAGAGACATAGAGCATTTTTATAATCAAGAAGAGAATGGCTAATCACTTGGATGGCGGGTTTGCAAGAGTTTAGGGGAAGCATCAGGATGAACATCTTGAGAATTCTGAGTTGAAATAAATCAATCAGTAACCTTATAAAGCGCGACTACTCACCCGTAAGGGTCTCAAGGTGCTGATTGGGGGTGAGTGGTCTGCGGTTAAGTCAAAGAACCAGGTCTTGAGGTCCTTCCTGAATTGCAGCTGCAATGGCGATTGCCTGAGGTACAGAGGCAGGGAGTGCCAGGTCTTTGCATCGAGTTTGCATTTCTGCCAAATACAAAAGGGAACAAGTACTGGCTTTCCTCGTGTTTAGGGATGGAAAAGAAGGTAAAGCACAGATCTACAACAGTGAACTATTTGGCAGTGGCTGAGATATATGTAGGATGGTGGCAGGCTCGGGTACTCCTAGGAAGCTGTGAATACCTAGATTATTGATCGGTCAGAGGTCTTGGATGAAGTAGTGCACATTTCTGCCTACCTACCTGATTGGAGAATGGGAGAACTGCAGGTACTTACAAAGGACAGTAGGACCCCTTGCATAATTAAATTAGCAATAACAGAGCAAAAACCAGCTTCAGGACACAAACAGTATTGTGGAATAAGAGGTAGTCTATTCATGGGTTCACCTTGATCTGAACTTGGTCAACTGAAAGGAAACACCCAACATCATTTACATATTGAGGATAAAAAAGAGAAGAGACTTTTTCAAGCAACATGTTCAAGGATTCTGACGCATTTTACATTCAGCAATTTGATGATCAGATTCATAAAACACAACATCATTTTCATCAGTTTGTAAAACATTGAGTAATACTCAAGGACTGAAGCAGTAGATTGTACAATTCAATTTACACAAAAGATCTCTTTTCCAGTGACGTAAGACTCAAGGATCTAAGGTAAAAGACTCAAAAGGTGATGGGAGGAATGCTTGCAAAATGTCTAACCACTGGCAATCACTCACGTTAGCATTCAGACCCATTGTTATTTTGCCTATCACGCCAACTATGGTTAGAACCAGCTATATGCAAATCAGTCTTGACCCTACTCCAAAAGGAAAAGTCAAGCCTGAACTGCCAAGCCGTGTCCTCTCTGAACCGGAGCCCAAGCAACTCAAGACAGGTTTCGCCCTGATTGGAGCTCTTCAGTCCGGTGTAGCATAGTTCCAGTGGCACAGTGAGCAAAGGATCCACACAGTGCAAGAGAGACAGGATCAGTGATACAGGGCCGGATTCACAGAACTAACTTAAGACAAAATCCTAAACTTACTACCATTTTGGTATTCACAGAAGGAACTTACTCATTTTGGTATTCACAGAAGGCACTTACTCATTTCGGTATTCACAGAAGTTAGGAGTCCTAACTTTGCTACTCCTAAACTGAGAAAAATCCTAACTTTAAGACTTTCGGTATTCACAGAAGGCATTTAGGAGTCCTAAAGTTAGGAGTCCTAACTTTACTACTCCTAAACTGAGAAAGATACCAACTTTAAGACTTTTGGTATTCACAGAAGGCATTTAAGAGTCCTAAAGTTAGGAGTCCTAATTTTACTACTGCTAAACTGAGACAAATCCTAACTTTAAGACTTTTGGTTTTTCACAGAAGGCATTTAGGAGTCCTAAAGTTAGGAGTCCTAACTTTACTACTCCTAAACTTAGAAAAATCCAAACTTGAAGACTTTTGGTATTCACAGAAGGCATTTAGGAGTCCTAAAGTTAGGACTCCTAACTTCTGTGGATACAGAAATGAGTAAGTGCCTTCTGTGAATACCAAAATTAGTAAGTGCCTTCTGTGAATACCAAAATGTTAGTAAGTTTAGGATTTTGTCTTAAGTTAGTTCTGTGAATCGGGCCCACAGTGAGGATATCTAGTATTCAAAATACTGAATGCATTAATGGACACGCCCAAGAGAGGTAAAAAAGGGAAATGCAGAGATTTTCTCGGCAGATCAGCATGCACGTGTGTCAATAAGACAAGGCACGAGTTTATCATCAATGAAACATTTCACATCAGAAACCTTTTGCTCAACTAGGATTAGGGTATTCACAGAAGTATTGGCATCTTTCGGGTTGTCCTGGTTAGAATGCAGGTTTTATATAATCTTTGAAAACTCTGGAGGATCATGCTGGGGAGAATTCCTGATGGTAGGTTGGGGTAATCTATTTACCACAACTAAACTGTGATCCACCTGAGGGACTTGCTCGACTCTTCCCCTTCCCTCCTCGTCTACCCAGTTCTCCTCCATGGTTTGCATCCCATCACACCGCTCCGTTTTACAATTTGCTGAAACTATTACATTTGTTAGATTTGTTTGATTCCTTTTTTCCTTTCTGCCACGGTCGAGCACTTTACGACAGTCAACAACCCACTTGTTGCCGCTGCTACAGTGCCATAATTTGTAGAGGCTTGTCCAGTTGCGGCTCCTCGAGGGAGTGCTGCGGGATGGTGGGGCGGGGCAGGAGAGGGGCAAGGTGGGGGTAGTAAACTCCGGCATATGGTCGACCGGAGTTAAGTACATAAATAAATAAAACAAATTACATTGCGCTCGCTGCAACGCCATTTGCTTTGCTGTGAAAGGCTGGGACGTCTCAAACTGACCCTCCTCATCCTCTTCAGCCTCAAAAACATCAAACCAGGGCTGAATCAGGGAGATAGTGAATGTTAACTCAGCTTCTTTCTCTGCTCATCTCATCCTCTTGGTATCGGAGGCATGGATCCGTGTCAGCAATCTGGAGCGCTTCACAGTGGTATTAGTCATCAAGATAACCTGGTAGGGGCCTCTTCAGCATTCCTCCAGGCATGACTTGCAAACGTGTTTCTTCTCATGAGTCCAATCACCAGGACTCAAATCATGGCAAGGGCTTGTTGCACAGACAGAGTTGCAAAATGGCCTGGTGAGAGATAGAATATAACACATCAGCCAATCCCTGCGGTCCTCGAGAACCAGGTCATCTGTGAAATTCACAAGAGCAGAAGGCATTTTCATGGCTCTCCCCATCAGCACCTCATCAGGAGACAATCCTGTTTTCTTGCACAGAGTGCTCCGAATGTTCATCAGTACCGAGGGAAGTGCATTGGGCAATTTGAGAGAGGTTGAGGCACAGGCATTAGACAATTTTGCTTTAATTGTCCCATTTCTAGCACACCTGATGCTTCTGGTGTGCAGCTACAGTGAAATCTCTGGCCAATTCCAAATGTCATGCACAACAACTGCATTACTTCTTTTTTTAAGTGATTCCCTGGATGTGATTCAAGGTGAACTGGCATTCTGAAACATGGGAAAAATTCCTGCAGTAGTAGTTTGCCAACTGTAAGACTCTCACATGTTCTTGCTGGGTATGCCTCAACCCAACGAGAGAAGGACCAGTATGTACCTTGATTGATTACATCGCGGCATCTCCATGAAATCAATCTTGAGACTTTTGAAGGGGCCATCTCCTGATGTGAATCATATAAACCACAACCTTCTTGCCTATGTTCTGCCTTTGACAGATCGCGCAACGCTGGCACAAATGTTTAGCCATTGTGGAGAAGTGTGGATTATCCCTAAAGGTCATCGCTATCCCATATCATCCTACGTGGGTTGGACCATGCACGTGTTTCACCATGGCTGGTAACATGAAGTCAGGTCTTCCATCGCTAGATACCCAAATGTCGCTGGCATCCTTCACACATCCTGCCCTTTCCCATTTCACAATTTTGATCTCTGAGGCTTCGTATTGCAATTCTCCCAACTCATTAAACGTTTGTACAATGATGAAGAGCATATAGGAGACTGTCTCTCCCTCCATACTGCATGGCTCCTCCATGTGAAATGTGCTAGACTCAAGAGAACAGTATTTAGCAATCTCATCCACATAATGGTTGCCTCTTGTGACAAGCGGCAGGTGAAGGGCATTCAATAAGTTCAGGGCGTACAAACATTTTTTGGCAGGGGAGATAGCTGGAGTCAAAACCTTCTCTGAGAACGCAACTGACCGAATTCATGGACAATACCAAATAAATTCGGGGTGTCATTGTAATTGGTAACTTGAAAGCCTTCAAAAGGCTCTAGTAAGAGCAATCAATTCAGCTATACGTGTGGAGTTTACACGGCACAAGTAAGATGCTTCTAGGACTCCACTTAGAGCACAGACGGCATATGCAGTTCTTAAAATACCACGTCCGTCTCTCTAGCAGGAGTCTTCAACAAAAAAAGGTATGCTCAGAATTGCGAAGGGGCACATCCAGTATATCTAGTCTCAACATAGCGCATACCTTAATGACATTGATACAGTTGTGATCAAATTCACATTCTTCATCTTTTTAAAGAAACACTGCCTACATCCAAAAGAGGTATCTCATAGGGGGTTCAGTGGCTGTTGGTCAAATGCTTTGCGCGTGTGCTAGTAATGGGAATCTCTGTTGAATGGGGGATGATGGAAATGAGCAGGTCACCCATAACTATTCCTTCCATTTGCTGGATGCTGATACTAACCGCTCCAACCACTTTGAGACAACCAAGCAATAATGCGTCTACCAGGTCAAGAGTTACAGAAAAATAGGCAACGGGTGTTTTGCCTGTACATGGGTCTGTGTCAACACAATTCACGTATACCCATTACGCTCATGGTTGAAGAGTATGAACTATTTGGTATGGTCTAGTATATCCAAGGGAGGATGCGCTGCAGAGTAATTTTTTGAGCTCCTGGAAGGCTTCCATGCTCATCATCCTTTGGAACCAGGTCACTGAACCATCTGTTTGTGTGAGTCTCACTATAGGCTTTACAACAAAGGAAACATTCGGGATCTATTATTGGTAATAGCCAACCACGCCTAAGAACATTTGGACTTCTCTTTGTATGGTCAAGAATTTCATTTTGAGGAAAGTCTCAATACACTAATGAGACACTCTTCTGACTCCTTTGCTCAATCGTATGTCCAAGATACTTTACCTCTCTCTGAAAGTACTGTAGTTTTCAGGAGAAACCTTGCGCCCGTTCTCAGCAAGATGGTTGAGTAGGGCGATAGGGTCTTGCCTACCAGCTTCTTTTGTCATTAATGCATGAGCAGGTCATAGATGTAGTGCACTAAGGTGGAATTGAACGGTAGCTGTAGGGTCTAGGGTCTCTACATTTTTCTTCAGTATCTGACTGAAATATGAGGGGCTCTCTGTATACCCCTGAAGAGCGCAACGCCACACAAAAGTGTTCTTTTGGAATATGAACACGAAGGGGAATGGAAAAGAAGGCCTGACACAAGTCAATGATGTGCGTTCTGGGCAATTTGGAATACGATTATGGTGGGAATCAGTGCAACAGGGCAGCATGGAACGGCTATATGGTTAATTTTTCAGAAATCTTGCACTATCCTCCATTTTTTATTTGGGTTTTGCAAGGCCGTAATAAGAGAATTACAAGGACTCCTGTTGACCTCCTTCAAAGTGCCCGGTTCTATCATATTTTCAACGATGAGTTATTCCTGCAATAGCTTCAGGAGTCAATTTGTAAGGACAAGTTTGAGGAAAGACTGCATCAGACCTGAGAATTATCCTTAGGGGGTTGGTATCTTTAATCAATCCAATCTCCCTCCCAGTGAAATCCCATTGCTCTTCTCCAATGGACTCCTTAAGATCAAGGTGTAAAGCTTCCTTGGTAAAGACAAGGTACAATCTTACCAGGGATTCTGGTGCCTGCAAATTAAACTTGTCAGCTGCCACCCGAGTCTCCAACTCTACTCTGTCTGGCATGCAGAATATCACGCAATTAAGTTTACAGAGTAAGTCTCTCCCTAACAAATACATGGGGCTTGAAATGTATATGACTCATTGATGGTCCTGATTTTTACTCGGGCTGAAACCTGATTAGTACACTGCTAATTTGTGATACCAACAACTTGGACTTCTTTTACTGAGAGGGATAGGTTTGGGACTCAACCGTTCTAATGGTTGAATGTGTGGTTTTAGCATTTAACCGGAAGGATACAGGATGGCCATTAACCTCTCCTTTCACATAAGGGCCACTCTGATCTACTTCCAGGACATTGCCCAGCACGCACTCCTCCTCCCCCTCCCAGGCACTGTCACTGAGCCAGTTCAGATTTCATTGAGCTTCTAAACATAATAGGAATTGGAGAAGCTTGCATTATGAATGGATTCTGCTGAGCTCTAACAATAGTTTGAAAGTCAGGATTCCCTCCTTGCATCTGTACGGGTGCCAAGGGATTTTGTGGAAGTACTGGCCTTTGGGTTTTTGGGTTCATCGTCTTGGTTCTCGGTATAGGGGGAAGTTCCCCTTGCCTAATGCGATTAGGTACTTGCGCATCAATCATTGCTCAGTCGGGATTGTAGCTGCACTCCTGTTTCCAGTGGCCGACCTTATTGCAAATGTGATGGGGTAACCTTTTTCAGAGAGCTTATGCTTGTTCCACACATACCTCCTGGTTGTCTCTCCATTTGTTGGGTATTCCTTCCGTAGATCATAGAGACTCCCTGCAACTTCAACCCCATACTTGTATCAAGGTCTAGTCCTAGACCCTGCATGTTTATTACCCTCATATATCCGATCTGTGCTAACTTGGTTTGTTGACCTTGAATATTTCCTTCAGTCCGCTTCACTTGACATCTAATGTATATTTCGCATACTGCAGTATTTTGTATACAGGCTTGCTTCACCAGCAAAGAATAACCTGTATTATCTGTGTGCGAAATTCTGGTCGTAGCCCAAACACAAAGGAAGCAAGAAATCCTTCCATGTTGTCTCCAAGGGGCTCGGTCATACCACTGACTCCCTGTTCACCTCCATTCATCTCTCAAAATAAGCATGTAAAGACTCTTCGGGCACTTGGGACATTCAAAAAATCTTGGGTCAAATTAATTTCCTTTTGGGGGACCTTGGTTTTGAGGTGGGCAAAAACTGCATCACACTTTGTCTTTACTAAAGGAGACAGGGCATTTGTGTTTGCTACTCTAGGACATTCTTGTGTTGGCCAATCTGCAGCTCTCTTGCATTTCGCCCACAGATCATTTGGGACTTCTCCTCAAAAATCAAGTTCAAGTCCTACCACAAGACTTTTTTAGAGATTGTCACTATATGAGTATAACATTTGTCGGGATTTACCCTCAACATCGGTATGGTGCTTGTGAAGTGAAAGAGATCTGTTTGAGACCAAGGGACATGTACATACGCTTCACCCGGGACTTCCCTTAAAGGGTGCTCATTCACTACTTTCCCTGTGGTTTTTCTCTCTCCATCCCCTGGTGGTTCCTTTTTCCATTTTACCTTCAAACTTTGCTTTTAAGACCACAGTTGCCTGAATTACTCCATGTCACACCATCACATGAGGCTCTCAATCATATACCTTACATACATTTTCCATCTCTTCAGCTTCAATGAACTCAAATCCTTGTCAATAATAATCACCCTGACATTCTTTTGCAGATTCTTGCTTTGCGTCAAGTCTCACCCACATTCATCAGCCACTCTTTCCATCGTCGCATAAGCTTCTTGCGCCTCTCTTGCAACCTCTTTGCTAATGTAAAGCAATTTATTCTCATTGTAATGTCCCAAATAATCCACCCCCACATTTCCCTTTACGATCTCCTCAAACTCAGTTTTTAATTGAGGTATGTTTAAACTTTGTGGGATCTGTCCCCTGGGGCTGTGTGGTGGGTCCTGGAGTTGTGGATCTCACTTTCCCTCCAGTAAGAGGGGTTCCTGAGATTTCCCCCTGTGGGGTTCCAGGATGTACTATACTGGATAGATCTATCATGCTTTGGGGAATGCTTGAGGGTTGATGAATTTGAGGTGTGCTAGGAAGGAATGCTTATGCTAGTCAGTGCCTTAGACGTATTTGAAGCAGCAGATGTTGGTGTCAGGACAACTGGTGTGACAGTAGTTCAGTGTAACTTGGGGTGCACTAACCTCAGGAGAGGGTACGGAAGTAGATTTGTTCTTCACTGGTGCCTGGGCTGGGTCCCTCTTGCAGGTGCTACATGATATAGGGGTGGTCTTATTCTTAGGAGCTCTCTCATGAAGGAATCCTCATCACTTTCTGCATCTGTTCCATCTTTGGGCTTCTTTTTGGGAGGTTTTTCCCTCCTCCATGTCCTCGCTTTCTATCATCTATTAAGCTCCAAATGTCTCAATCACCTCCTCCCGCCATCTCCTCTGTCTCTCCTCGTCCTGTGCGCGGATCCTAGAGTAAAGAGTTCAGTGCAAATGTATTCCTCTTCTTTTAGTTTGCAACCTGTTCCTAAAGGTTTATGGCATTGAACTGTGTGGGTCTAGGCTGGGGCTTTAGATCATACATCCTCCTTCTCAAGTGTTCCATTCTAGGTATGTGGAATGTGCCACTCAACTGGAATCCTAATTCCCCATTTTTGCAGTGTATTTGTGCCACCGGCTGAGACACATGCATTTGTGTAACCCTTTCTTTGCTGACATTTCCCTAGCTGGTGTAACTTTAGGTGGAAATTTCTCCTCCTTATTTGAATCTGTGTTTTCAAAAAGGGATTGTCTATTTTGTCAAAAGTCAACAATTGACCTTAACTCCAATTTCACGCTCTCTTCCTTCTCTCTCGCTAAGTTCACAGCTCGTCCGCTAACACCAGCGCATCCCAGTCAAAGTTCATCCAATCACATTGCGGCTTACGGTGTTTGCCAGCCAATCCCTGTTATGGGACCCTATGACATAAGCATGTGTATATTGTTGGTTCCCCCCTGAACTCTCTCCGCGTTTCTCACTGTTAATTCTGCCTGCTTCCCCTAAATGGAAAATTCCTTAACACAGAATTGTATCCACTTTCAAATTGCAGCAGACTCTCGAGCTGCAGAAGCTTGCTGTGGCAGGTGCTCTTACTGCAGTGCACTAAGGAATGAAGAACTGCCAACCTTGTTTAGTACAATCATACATCAGAAGTGTTACATCCCTAACTTGGTGTGACTGACAGCGCCTCACAATACACCTCACCTTAGCAGACAACTTCAAAAATTGTGTAGATTTCAAACTACAACTGACTGGAGGTACCTCTCTGCAATTTTATACCACAAGGGTCTTTAACACCTTGGCTGCGGAGCGAATTCCGCCACGGTGCTGGACATTCCATTCTTGGGCGTGGTTGGGACGGCCCCCGGCCGTCGTGCGCACACGCCCACCGTGACTCATGACGACCGGGGGCAGTCATGAGAATCGAAGGGGTTAAACAAAACATATATTATACACTGCTATCCTCAAAAGTTGAAAAACATTATCAAGAGCACAATGATTGTCGTCCCCACAAGTGCAAGAATTGGTGCCACATAGTAATTAAATTCAAACTCCGTCCACTGCATCTCACCACACCATTCCAGACAACAAATTCCAACATGCACTGTCTCGCTTCAATCTTCACCCAAATCTTCCTCATACACACAATGGTCCCTATTGATACTCGCGTCCTTCTCCTTTGGGTTACCAAGTCAGCCACCTCGTCTCCCCACGGTCTTCAGGAATCAGGATCTGGCTGGGTCACTGTGAATCTCGGGCAAAAAATGCATGAACCTTGAAGGTACAGTAATCGGTTCTATGGTGAATTAACCTCATTCAGATAGGTCCAATCAATGCCATACAGGTCCAGGCGGAACCATCAGCTCTGCTAGCAGACCTTCCAGCGTGCAAACCTGTATCTTATTGACCCTCTTGTGCGTATCAACAGTGAGGACCAGGAGTGGTGTAGTCCCTATTCGATCCCTTGGGTGATCCACGCTGGATCCGTCTCCCTGTTAGTTAGAATAACAGTACAGACATTTCTGTCAAAGACCGACAGACAAGGACCAAAGTTTTAGGAATAACTTAAAAAACATCAGTTACAGAAATGCATAAGCAGGACATTCAATCAATTAGTTCAATATGCATACAAAGCATAAGGATTGCAGTTCTGAACTCAGTAAAGCATAGATTAACCTTGTGAGAATGGGTAAAAGGAGGAGCCTTCAATCATGAAGCAGCAGAAGATAAAGTGAGGCTGAAGGAGGCCTTTAGGGTCTTTCATAGGGCCGGTAGGTCTGCACCAGCCACGTACTATTTGGCTAAAAATGTGACTGCTAGCAATGCCCCTGAAGAAATTGGTGCACTGGTATAGGTGAAAAGACAGATGTTGACCATGCCCACCTCTAATTTACATTGTTCTGCACCCTTCTACTGGCTGGAGAGCCGAACCCCTCCACTGCTCAGTCTAAACTTTGACCGGCCTCAGGCTCTCGCTGCTTGCACCTCAGTGAGTGTTACTCTCTGAACAAACAATGGGAACAATAAGCAACTGCATAGATCAGACTACAGTGTGTTCAGATGACAGCATTGCCTGCTGTGCCCCATCACTCTCTGCAGGAAGCAGTGCAAGCTGAACAGGGCAGGTCAGACAGCATTTCATCTGGAGCTCAGTTTCATGATGCAGAGGACAATTACCATTGCAGACTGCACCTGAACACATACCATAGAAAGTGCCTAAGGCTGGTTGTACTGAAGTATACAAAAAGGGATGGATGTTGTGCTTGACTTAATCTCAGCCACTGGTAATTACTCAGGCCACATCCCAAGTCATCATTATTTTGCACACCCCACCACCTCAGATTGGACCCAGCCATATGCAAAGCAGTCCTAGACCAGCTCTAAAGGGAACACTCCGGCCCAAATTGCCAGACCAGGTCCTCCCTGAACCAGAACACAAGCAACCTAGACCGGTTTCGCCCAGATGTGGGTTCTGTGCAAACTGTGTCACTGCAACCAAACCATACCTGGCTGATGATCCTTACCAGGGTGAAACATCATTCATTTGCACACCGTGCCACCTCCATCCATCATCTTTCTGGTTTTGCAGAAGCTGTTTGTCGGGATGGTACTTGTCAGAATTAAAGGAACTGTTTTTTTCTCTGTGCAGCTTTTCATCTGTGCTTTTAGTTTAAAGACCAGTGCTACAATGTAACATACAGATGGTCAAACACATGAACCCCCCAACTGCAGGTTCATCATAATGTTTGCATGTTGTGCCCCTATGTTCATGCCATAAATACTCTAACAGGGTTACACTGTGGTTGCATGCAATTTGTATTGTGCCTACTACAAATGTATCAATACGCCCACATATTTGTGAATATGTGCACTCACACAATTACTCAATTATCTATTCTTAATATCCAGCTGTGCAATTGCTTATCTGAACTCTCACCCACCCATTCATCTATCCATGAACGTACTCATACATCCAGCCATTCACCCAATTCTGTGTTCATCTAATCTCCCTTCATACTAACTCAGGGGCCCAATCCGACAAGGCAGCTTAATATCTCCGGCTGATAGTAAATACTGTAGTGTGGGTGAGGTTTCAGGGTTGTTCTGTTGGTTGCTGCGTGCATTGGGGTTACGCCTGAAATATTGTTCGTGGAGAAGAGTCATCATGCTAATGTTTCCCCCATTCAAATCCGCATAACACAAAAATGTAAGTGCATGTAAACATTGGTGCCAAAAATTACCGGAATTTCTTTATTGAAAATGAGGCAAGGGTGAAATTCAGACTGTGCAGAACTGAAGCAGAGTTGTTTTGAGAGGTTTTGGCAAAAAAGCCCATACTTGCGGGACATAACATATTTGACAAGAGGCAGGAGGTACTTTTGGCACATACAGTAGTGGCTGGTATCAGGTGGAAGGGGTGAGGCAACCCGGGGGGACAAAAATAAAAATACAAAAGTAGAACTTACCTGCCACTCGCCATTCTTCTCCTGACTGCTGTCATTCTTCTGCTGACGCCTACGGCCAATCCTAGCGCTTCGCTCTACTAGCATGAGAGAAGCGCTGGGATTGACCTGAGCAGGCTGGTTTTCCATTCCGAGGACTGGGAACCTGAGCCTGCTCTTTTCTCCACCCGGCAATGCAGCTTGGGTTGGAGAGATGTCAGTGTGCATGTCGGTTTGTACGTCCTAAGACGGCCGGCCAAACCGACATGCGCACTGATAGCAGTGCCAACCATCCCCTCTTCATGCCTGTCATCAATTGGGGCCCGCCCCCAACACTCTGTCCTGCAAGAAAAATACAATTATCATAAACCTGGTTTATTATAATATTATTTTTCAATTTTTGCAGCTGCCGGCATGGGGTGGGTGGGCGATGCTCCTCTACCATACCGGGAGAGCCGCCGTCGGATGCCTATACAGGACAGCAGTTCACTATCGCCCTGACATCTCATGACGTAATGTTGCTGCACAGGCAGCAGTACTTAAAAGGCAGAAATTAAATACAAAGACCCAATGTATTCTACTGCAGCTGGCACCACGCACAGCTCCTGTCACTGCTGTGAATGGTAGTGCTAGAATTATCTACTAACCATCACACTTAAAGAAGCGTCACATTTTGGACTAGTGCAAGCCATCCGAAACTGTATGGATGGCCTGGAAGTGTAAGTTTTACCATTTTTTTAAAACATTGATAATTGCTAAGCACTTGTGCAGTGCTCGTAAAATAAACTGAGATCGCCACTGGTGTTTAAAAATAAGTGATGGTGCACCAGCACCAGCAAACACAGCCACAAATTAAGCACTAATTGGCAGCAGTCAACAGTTTTCACTCAGTGCAGTAGAAGTGTATTGTGCATGTCTTGCCTTATTCTATGTGTTGAATGAAAAACTAAATGTAGGGAGCTACAACAATACATTGGTTTTCGCATGTCCAAATGAGATTCCCAAGACAATTTTAGTGAATAGAAAATTGTGCATATTTGAAATTCATTCAATCAGAATCCTTTACATATTGCAGTGTTTGTGGTTCTGGTTCTGGGTCATGCAGTGGCTTCTCAGTAGGCTTGTGTTGTGCAACTACCACCTTCTACCAGTCCTGGCATTTTAGCCCAAATCACTTTGCAGGCCATCGGTGGTTGTCTGATAACATTATTAGGCTAAAGCCCACTCGACCAGATACATTAAATGCTGGTTTATGGCAGCTTCACACCATGTGCTCACAAGAAGGCCTGGGCGTTAAATTCAGTTCCGCTCACGGAATTTGGGTAAATTTGCGTTCTGCGGAGAATTGCAGGATTGCCAAAAATTCCACAATCCACGGCTTCGCAGAATTTTTTGCTTGTTCGCGCTTTCAAAATGTGTGTTCGCAATATATTTCTCCCTGAGCACGCAAACAGCATTCGCAAACAGGAAAAAGCATTGCAAACAGCCCAAACAAGCGAATCTGTGTGTTCGTGGAACTTTTGCGTGCTCGCGGAGAGTTTCTACCGTTTCGCAGAGCTTTGCGTAGCGCGACTATGCAAATTCCGCCCACCCCTACTCACAAGTCATATCAGTATCAAGAACATATTTCTAAAGGATTATTGGGAAATACAACTTCTCTGTTGTGGCTCTTACTTCCCACACTCTCAATTAATCCACCCAGCTCATGTTAGGGGTCTGTACAGGACAGCACGAGGCACATGCACTGACTGCAGGGACATAACTGATGGAGTGACAGTTTATCAAGAGTAAAATCCAAGTGTCACGCATAATGCAATTAAATGTCTGTCATAAACACACTGAAAACATGCACATATCACAAATAAGGAGTCTGAAAACTGCAGCTATGAGAGCAGTTAGACCAGAGTGTGGGATTGAAAGTCAGAAAGGCCAGTCAACAGCACCTGCGAGCAGGGGTGGTTTATCTTAGAGGGCGGGGAGCGTCGGCATGTACATGTAATTTAAATAAATTGGTTAATACCATTCTAGCACGACTTGAGTGTCAGAGTGTGAGGGCAGGGATGGGACGGGGCTGATGGCAGCAGCAGAATGACTTGCGAAGCTGCCAGTAGACATAAGGAATTGGCCGGCTATGCGCACTCCAGCCTGCACAATCCCAGCAATGTTAAACTGCCAGGGGACTGCAGGTACAGGCACCTAGCTTAACAAGGAGCGCTGGGTTAACCTGCTTAAGCCAATCCTGGGGCTTCTCTCATTCTGAAAACAGCATGAGAGCAGCTCCAGGATTGGTTAGGTTCATATTGGCTGCTGGAGCTTCATGTCTCACAAGGGCTGCTCTGGCAAAGGTGCAAGGACAGAGCTGCAGCCTCTGTAGTCATGCCACCCTCTAAGACTTTGTGGTGGTGTGCGTTGGAGGATGTTTTTTATGACAGGTTGGTGGGACAGAATTAGGGAAGATGGCAGACACAACATTCACTACTCTGTTGGAGCTGCTCCGTGTTTCTCGAAGGTATAATGAGCCTGGCTGTAGGTAACTTTTCTAACTCATAAATGTGCGTGACACTTACAAGGAACCATCAGCTAATAGCTTGCCATCACTACTGCCTAGAGATATGCAAGAGGCATATACCGCTTCGACTATCTTTTGCAACGCTTTTTCCTTAATGAAAGCCCTACAGAACGTCTGTCATGGCGCCAATTCGCTTAATGGCGTGCTTGCCATGCTTACTCAAAGCAGGATGCCTGAAGAGCCGAAATCTGATGCGAAATGGTGTTAAAAGGATGTCATTGCTGAAGCGATGTATGCTATGTTTTGTTTACTTAAAATAAAAACACGAAAGCAAAATTTACCCAATGTAGTAAATAAGATCGGCCATAAGGGGTATGCAGTGAGCAAAGGAAAGATTTTCTGTCCGTGCATCCCATGAAACACATAATTAGAAGCAAGCATTGACAAAGCAAATTGTTCTGGATCTCCAACTGCGCAGACGAGCTCGCCCTGTTACGCATCCCCGACAGACAACGCCCCAGGAAAGCCGCCTGGTTCACCAACGCTCTCCAAGCAGCCAGATGCACCTGCAGATGCATGGAGAAGAACTGGAGAAACACCAAGACACCTGAAAACCACACCACCTACAAGGACACCATGACGGACTACCACAACCAGATCAGAGCCACCAAGAGGAACTTCATCCACAACAAAATCCAGGCCAACTCCACTAACTCCAAGGAACTTTTCAGTGTCATTTAAGAATTCACCAACCCACGCAGGGAAGCCACAGACATCACCTCATCCCAAGACCTCTACGACAAGCTTGCATATTGCCACCTGAAGATCAAAAACCTCTACAACAACTTCATCGACCATCCACTAGGTGCCACAGACCGCCCCCCTTCCCCCAGAAACACCAGCCAGCCCACCATCTCCAACTGGACACCGATCACAGCTGAAAACACCACCTCGACCATGAAAAGCATCCATTTGGGGGCCCCCACCGACCCGTGCTCCCCTCACATCTAACACAGAGCTGCAGCCGCCATCACACTACAACGCACCATCAACACCACCTTCAAAACAGGCACCTTTCCAGACGACTGGAGGCGTGCAGAAGTCAGACTCTTGCTCAAGATGCCCACAGCTGACCCCACTGACCTCAAGAACTATCGGCCCATCTCACTCCTCCCATTCGCAGCCAAAGTTGCAGAGAAAACAGTCAACAGGAAACTGACATGATTAATTGAAGAGTAGGCCGTCCCCGACCAAATCCAGATTCCGAAGCAACCACAGTACAGAGACAGCCCTACTCGCTGCCACAGATGACATCCGCACCCTCCTGGACCAAGGCCTCTCCGCAGCCCTCATCCTGCTTGACCTATCAGCAGCCTTCGACACCGTCTCCCACCTCACACTAGTTGCCAGACTCCTTGACGCAGGCATACAAGGAACAGCCCTGGACTGGATCTGATCATTCCTCACTGGAAGAAGCCAAAGGATCAGACTCCCACCCTTCCCCTCAGACCCCACGAAAATCACCTGCGGAGTCACACCGGGTTCATCACTGAGCCCCACCCTCTTGGCCGGCTCTCACCATGGCCCCCCTCACAACCCTGACAACACGGCCTCAACATTGTATCCTAAGCTGACAACACCCAGCTCATCCTCTCCCCCACCAAAGACCCCACCACTGCCAAACTCAACTTCCAAAAAGGAATGCAAGACGTCGCAGTCTGGATGATGAACAGTTGCTCAACGCAGAGAAGACAGAAGTCCTCATCCTTGGTACCACCCCTTCTGCATGAGACAGGACCTGGTGACCGACTGCCCTCTGAAGCCCACCTACCCCCTCGGATCACACCAAGAACCTCGGCATCATACTCGACTCATCACTCACCATGAACCAACAGGTCAACGCCATCACCTCCAGCTACTTCAACACCCTCCGCATCCTCCGCAAGACCTTCAAGTGGATCCCCCTTGAGTCAAGGAAGACAGTCACCCACGCACTCATCACCAGCAGACTGGACTATGGAAACACACTCTACACCGGCATCAACAAGTCCCTACTCCGCATACTCCAGACAATACAGAACACCCCGACACGAACACATCAGCCAACACCTACGAAATCTCCACTGGCTCCCCATGGAGAAAAGAGTCACTTTCAAAATCCTCACTCAAGCCTACAAATGCCTACACAACAACGGACCTAAATAACTCAACTACAGAATCAACTTCCACATACCCAAAAGAAACCTCCGATCTTCCAACCTCGCACTGGCCGAAACCCCGCGCCTCCACAGAGCCAGAGCAGGCGGAAGATCCTTCTCTCACATTGCAGCCAAGACCTGGAATGAGCTACAGGCAGACATCAGACAGGCCCCCTCCCTGAACTCCTTTAGGAAGACCCTCAAGACACCTGGCTCTTTGGCTAAACAGATCTGCGGACACCACTCCCCCCTCAGCGCCTTGAGACCCTTACGGGTGAGTAGCGTGCTTACAATTACCTGATTGATTGATTGATTCTAGCGATGTTAAGCATGCCAGTGGTACATAAGCAAAGATTCAGATATGATGTTTATGGATTCCTAATATTTGATTATGTTTAATAAAATTAGACATTTTTCCATTAAAAAAGTGTTTAGTGATAAGGCAGTGATTTTAATACTTTGTGGTGGTGAATTTTGAATCCTCCTAACCAGTATATAGATAAATGTGACGAGTAAGTGTTGCAAAAGTGACCCCTCCTTCTTTTATATTGGCAATTAACCTTGCCCCTTTTGGTTATAAATTTTGTTGACTTAAGCAATTGCCTCCATCATGCCAGTGTACGCATTAGACCATTGTCTACAGTTCAGTAGACCTGTATTAGAACTCCCTCACCTCAGGTGCACATTCTTGCTGTAATGAGTCCTTTATTAGAGGTCCCTTGAGTCAAGTGTGAGAGTGCTCTGATAGGGTGTGATTGCAATCACGCTCTTACTGATGTGACAGGTGTGAGAGTTCTGCCAGTAGAGGGAGACTGCTAGTCTGTGAGGGGTGTGAGACTGTACAGTGCATGCTGTGCTGTCATTTTAATCTAAGGCTAATTGTATCTATGTGTTTTTCAGCCCAAGTGCTTAGGTATATGTTTGCTTTAATAGTTCTGCGTTTGTTCCTCTAATATAGGAACACCAACATAAAATATAATGCACCAGCATTCCTGACAGGCAAACTATTTATTTGTAGCTTCCAAGGCTTCAGATTGCTAATGAGCAACATTTGCCTAGTTTCAGTGTACTTATGTCCAGTTGTACAAGTTGCACACTACAGTATCTAGGACACCCCCGCGCCGCACGGCCACCAGCTGCTGCGTGTGCTCTCCCTCCCTGCCTGACTGCCTCGCTACCGGCGCGTGACCACGCCCCCGGCCCCCGAGCGGCGTGGTCCCTGCTCTCCTAACCTGCCCCTGCTGTTGTACCTTGTCAATCTGCTTTTGTAAATTGTATTGCCTGTTTTTTCTGTATTGTGGATTTCCTTCCTGTTTTCCGCTGTTTTTGCCGCCGTTCACCCTCCCTCCCCGCTTCCCGTCACCGCCGCGAAACCCCGCCCCTTTTGCCTTCTGTACCCTCCCCGCTCCCGCCTCCCAGCTGCTCCGCCCCCCGGCGCACTTGGCCATATATGGCGACCGTGCGACGCAGGTGAGTGTGACCTAGCTCTAGGACACCCCCGCGCCGCACGGCCACCAGCTGCTGCGTGTGCTCTCCCTCCCTGCCTGACTGCCTCGCTACCGGCGCGTGACCACGCCCCCGGCCCCCGAGCGGCGTGGTCCCTGCTCTCCTAACCTGCCCCTGCTGTTGTACCTTGTCAATCTGCTTTTGTAAATTGTATTGCCTGTTTTTTCTGTATTGTGGATTTCCTTCCTGTTTGCCGCTGTTTTTGCCGCCGTTCACCCTCCCTCCCCGCTTCCCGCCACCGCCGCAAAACCCCGCCCCTTTTGCCTTCTGTACCCTCCCCGCTCCCGCCTCCCAGCTGCTCCGCCCCCCCCCGCGCACTTGGCCATATATGGCGACCGTGCGACGCAGGTGAGTGTGACCTAGCTCTAGGACACCCCCGCGCCGCACGGCCACCAGCTGCTGCGTGTGCTCTCCCTCCCTGCCTGCCTCGCTACCGGCGCGTGACCACGCCCCCGGCCCCCGAGCGGCGTGGTCCCTGCTCTCCTAACCTGCCCCTGCTGTTGTACCTTGTCAATCTGCTTTTGTAAATTGTATTGCCTGTTTTTTCTGTATTGTGGATTTCCTTCCTGTTTGCCGCTGTTTTTGCCGCCGTTCACCCTCCCTCCCCGCTTCCCGCCACCGCCGCGAAACCCCGCCCCTTTTGCCTTCTGTACCCTCCCCGCTCCCGCCTCCCAGCTGCTCCGCCCCCCCGCGCACTTCGCCATATATGGCGACCGTGCGAACGCGCAGCGTTGACGCGCAGCGGGCGCGCCGATTGTGCGCCGAAGGCGCGCCAAAGGTAAGCCCGTCTGCGCCCGTCCGCGCCTGGACCGCGCCCAGTGCCAGGACCCCTGGCCCCCACCGACGGAAGCCGACCCGACGAACCTACAACGCCGCCGAACTCATCGCACTCAACACCGGCGCCATCCCGGGATGTCACCGAGCCACCCCGAAGCACACCCACGGACCCTTCAGCTGCCACGCCTGCAAGTTCACCTGCATCCGGACCAACCTCGCACCAACACCCGCCAAGCCTAACACCAGCAGCAACCACCTCAAGTGCATCCTGCTCAACACCCGCTCCGTCCACAGACACGCCATCGAACTCTGGAACCTCCTCGACACCACAGCCCCTGACATCGCCTTCCTCACGGAGACCTGGATGAACGCCTCCTCAGCGCCCGACATCGCCATCGCCATCCCAGAGGGCTACAAGATCACCCGGAGGGACCGCACCGCCAACCAGACGGGAGGAGGCATCGCCATCATCCACAGAGACACCATCCGCATCACGACCAACACCGACGACACCCTAACCACCGCCGAACACCTGCACTTCCAGATCCACACCGACCCGAAGACCACCCTCAGAGGCACCCTGATCTACCGACCCCCAGGACCACGCACACGATTCAGCGAGGACATCGCCGACTTCATCAGCCCGCATGCCCTCCCCTCCGCCGACTACATCCTCCTGGGGGACCTCAACTTCCACCTGGAGAACAACAGCGACCGCAACACCATCACCCTGCTCGACAACCTCGCCAACCTCGGACTCAAGCAGCTGGTGTCCACCCCCACCCACCTCGCCGGACACACACTCGACGCCGTCTTCTCATCCAGCAAAGACATCGCCTTCAGCCACGCAACAGGACTCCACTGGACGGACCACAGCTGCGTCCACTTCACCTTCAAAAGAACGACGATCCACCACCACCAGCAACAGGTTGCCCGAAGAAGCTGGAACAAGATCACAGCCGACCAGCTCACCGCCTCCCTGAGCCAGCACCCTCCGGCCGGCTCAGCGAACCCCAGCCAGGCCGCCGACAACCTCACGAAGTGGATCAGCAACTGCGCGGACAAACTCGCCCCTCTGAGGACCCCGCCCAGCAGACCCGGCAGCAGAAAAACCCCATGGTTCACCGACGAACTCAAGAGCTCCAAGAAGAACTGCCGAGCCCTCGAGAAAGTATGGAGAAGGGAACCAACAACGGACAACATGACCACCCTCAAGCTCGCCACCCGGAAACACCACCAACTGATCCGCGCCACCAAGAAAAACACATACAAGGACCGGCTGGACAACAACGCACACAACTGCAAGGAACTCTTCAACATCGTGAAAGAGCTCTCCAACCCCAACGCCGGAAGCAACGACATCACCCCGTCGCAAGACCTCTGCAACTCCCTCGCGTCCTACTTCCACAACAAGATCGCGGACATACACAACAGCTTCAGCACCCAACCAACGCACGCCACAACCGCAGCAACTCCACCCACCACCACCCTCCGCGCCTGGACTCCGATCAGCACCGAAGACACCATCCGCACAATGAACTCCGTCCACTCCGGATCTCCGACTGACCCCTGCCCTCACCACATCTTCAACAAGGCCGACGCTGTCATCGCACCCCACCTGCGGGACATTATCAACACCTCCTTCGACACCGCCACCTTCCCGGAGAGCTGGAAGCACGCAGAACTCAGCGCTCTTCTCAAGAAACCTACAGCGGACCCCACCGAACTCAAGAATTACCGTCCCATCTCGCTCCTCCCGTTCCCGGCCAAAGTCATCCAAAAGACCGTCAACAAACAGCCGGCCGCCTTCCTCGAGACGAATGGATCCCTCGACCCCTCACAGTCTGGCTTCCGAGCCAACCACAGCACCGAGACCGCCCTCATCGCGGCCACCGATGACATCCGAACCCTGATGGACAACGGAGAAACAGCGGCCCTCATCCTCCTGGACCTCTCCGCGGCTTTCGACACTGTCTGCCACCGCACCCTAGTGCAGCGCCTCGGCAACATCGGAATCCAGGAGAAGGCACTGGAATGGATCACCTCCTTCCTCGACGGAAGAACACAGAGTGTCCGCCTACCACCGTACAAGTCAGAGGCCACCGAAGTCATCTGCGGCGTCCCTCAAGGATCCTCGTTGAGTCCCACCCTCTTCAACGTCTACATGAGCCCCCTCGCGGCCATCGCACGCCAACACAACCTCAACATAATCTCCTACGCCGACGACACCCAGCTGATCCTCTCCCTGACCAACGACCCCGCCGCCGCCAGAGCCAACCTGCACGAAGGGATGAGAGATGTAGCCGAGTGGATGACGACCAGCCGCCTGAAACTGAACTCAGACAAGACGGAGGTCCTCATCCTGGGCTCCTCGCCCTCCGCCTGGGACGACTCCTGGTGGCCCCCCGCCCTGGGCACCGCACCCAAACCGACGGACCACGCACGCAACCTGGGCTTCATCCTGGACTCCTCCCTCTCCATGACCAGACAAGTCAACGCCGTCTCCTCGTCATGCTTCAACATCCTACGCATGCTACGGAAGATCTTCTGGTGGATCCCCACCGAGACCAGGAAGACTGTCACCCAGGCCCTCGTCACTAGCCGACTGGACTACGGCAACGCCCTCTACGCGGGAACCACCGCCAAGCTCCAGAAGAAACTCCAGCGGATCCAGAACGCCTCAGCCAGACTCATCCTCGACATCCCACGAAACAGCCACATCTCCGGACATCTGAGAGACCTGCACTGGCTCCCCGTCAACAAAAGAATCACCTTCCGTCTCCTCACCCACGCACACAAAGCCCTACACGACCAAGGCCCGAGCTACCTCAACAACCGAATCAACTTCTACGCTCCCAAGCGCCACCTCAGATCAACCAGCCACGCCCTCGCCGCCGTCCCCCGCATCCGAAGAGCGACAACAGGAGGAAGGTCCTTCTCCTACCTGGCCGCCAAGACCTGGAACTCCCTCCCGACCGACCTGCGCCTGACCCAAGACCACCTCGCCTTCAGGAAGAAGCTCAAGACCTGGCTGTTCGAGCAGTAACGGCACCCCCCCCCCTCCTAGCGCCTTGAGACCCTACGGGTGAGTAGTGCGCTCTATAAATGTCTTGATTGATTGATTGATTGTTTAACATATCTAATGTAGTAAGATAGAAGGCAGTTTTTAAAGTGGTTACATATTTCAACACTACACTAAATGTTCACAGTTGCTTTATAAACCTTTTTCCTTTCTCAAATTTACTTTAAAATGTACCATTTGCCACTGCTTTATAAAAACTTTCTCTAGGGAAGAACTCCTCAAACGTCACGCTTGCGCTGTAACACTTCTATCCAACTTTTACGTCCGACCACTTTCAAATGTCACCAGCCGCCACTGCCTGCAAGTCGACACCCCAGGGCACAGGGCTAGGAAAGGACAGACTGGCTCAGAAACTTGGGTGGCTGTTGTAGCTAGGGATGTGGGAAGCCGCGGTGGTGAGGGAAAGTGAGAGTGGACGAGGGAGACTGCTGAGAGCAGAGCAGCATCTTGAGATTGGGCGGGCTCCACACGGTGGCCTGGGAAGTGCCTCCCAGGAAAAAGGTCCATGTGCTCATCTGTGTCAGAATTCTTGGGGGGTTCATGGTGAGGAGGTGAATGAAACCCACAAGGGTCTTTGGAGAAAGACAACCTATCCAAAAAGGTTCGGAGACTGGGACACGGGTCTTCTCAGTTCATGTTGACTCTTGCACTGCGTCTGGCTTGGGTGCTCAGACAATGTATGGGTGCCAGTCATGCAATATCTGGACAGGTGGGCATGTCCATTCTCTCCCCGCCTCTCACTTTTATTTCTTCTCACTTCCTCCTCTCTCTCCCACCCCATTGATTCCTCCTGTCATGGCTCACCAAGCTTATCTTTTCTCTTTTCTTCTATGTGCTGCCAACTTTGCAACTTTCTCATACCTTTCATGATCCTTTCACCCCTATTCGCCGTTTGTTTCCTCCACTTCTTTTTGTCTCCACTTGCCTTTCTTCACATTTCCTTTCACTACCCTTGTCTCCTCCCTGTCTGTGCCTTATCTCACTCCCTGTTTTCTCTCATTTCCTAACTATTGGTTTCTTCCTTTTCCCTGTTTCCTATCCCTTTCCAATTCATCTACTCTTCCAGCTTCTCTCTGGCACTTCCCTTTTTACTTTCCCCTTCTATTATCGACCGCCCTTATCTCTTTCTACTCTTCCTCACTTCCTGCTTCCTCCTCCCTTCCTTCCCTTGTTCTCTATACTCTTTAATTTTATATTTATCTGCCATCCACCCAGTGCCCACTGGTGCTCAGAGTCATGAAGGGAATGAAAACTACTGTATACTTTGGGCCACATTTTAAGGTGAAGTAAACCCGCATTTACAAGCGTTTGTAAAGGTACCTGCCCGACGCAATGCAATTTAGTGCATACTTTCTCACTCACTAACACTCACCTCCTGCACTCTTACGTTTACTTATTCTCACTCAGTCCCACTTATTCTGACTCACTAATTCTCACTAAGTCACAGTTACTCTCACTTGCAATCACTTTTAGTGTAGACCACTTATACATGATTCTCACTCACTTGCACTCTCTTAATCACCTATTATCATCCTCTCTCTATTACACTCACTCACTGTCACTCTTATTCATTCTCACAAACACTTATTCTCACTTACATTCATTGTCACTCATTCGTTAACACTTCCTTGCGCTTATTCTTACTCGTTATTTTCACTCACACTTGCAGTCCCCCTTTTACTCACTCACTCATGTACTCTTGCCCACTCATTCTCATGCACTGACAATCTCACTCATTTTCACTCACTGCATGCCTCTTACTCACTTTCACTCACACACACATGCTCACACGTATATACCCACAGGCTCACACATACACACATTCTCTTGCACACAAACACATTCTCACCCACACCTTTGCCAGGACCTTGCATTTGCCCCCTTTGATCCTGTAGTGCTCCCCCCTCTTCTGGTGATGTTGAGCTACTCATCTTCATGATGACTTAACACCTGAACCGCTTATTTCATCCTCTGTATAGTGATACAGTATTCACCAAGAATTACCACGACCCAACTCCAGGACTGTTAGACCTGACATCATTGGTGTGAGTCTCCCTTCCATTTTTGACGTATTGCCTCCTCTGCTTTGATATGTTTTTGCTGGATTTATGCTTTGGGCACTGTGCCACAGCTAATCAGTGCCATAGTGCAAGTGCTCCCTATGTTAAATTGATACTGATTGGATTCCATGATTGGGTTATTTGATTTATCTGTCCGCCCCTAGTACAGTGCACCATGTGTACCCAGGGCTTGTGAATCAAATGCTGCTGGTGGGCTTGCAGCACTGCTTGGCCACCCACAGAAGCAGCATGTAAAGTGTGTCTCAGGCCTGCCTTTGCAAGGCCTGTGTGCAGTCTAGCACTGCCATGTCGACTTGGCCAAGTGCACCCACTTGCCAGTCCCTAAACCTTCCCTTTGCTTCATATTAGACACCCCTTTGGTAGGCCCAAGGGCAGGGTGCATTGTAAGTATAAGGAAGGACATGCCCTGATGTGTGTAGCATGTTCTAATAGTGAATTACAGCCATTTTCGTTTTTCACTATTGAAGGCTACCTGTTCTCATAGGTTAGAATGGGCAATTAGATTATTACATTCTTATAATCCTAACTGACTCAGGGAACATGGTAGAATTTCGAATTTAGTATGCCTGAACTCCGAATAATAAAATACATCTTTTGGTTTAGTTTATTTTAATATTCTGTGTTTGCAAATACCACTTTTAGAAAGTAAGTATTTGCTTGCCTAACCATTTGAGCCTGCCTCTGCTGGCTTGTGTATTCCTTGTCTGGGTTTGTGTGTGACAGGGCTGGGGAAATTCCAGGAGACAGTCTGGGACAGCCCAGTGGTGAATAGAGAGATTTACATCCAGATGGGAGGGAGGAGTGCACCTGGGACCTGAATAGGGCTGGGCCTTCCCGCTACAATGCTGGCTCCACCCCCTGTGGCTTGTCTGATGTCTCTGCCCTACACAGTGAAAGGAGAAGAGGAATCCTGTCAACAGAGTGCTCCAGAGCTGTACCTTCCCTCCCCTGTCCTGGCTCCACCTCCTGTGGGGCGGCTGATGTCTCTGTCCTGCACAGTGAAAGAAAGAGATGAGTCATGTCAACAAAGTGCTCAGGAACTGGTTTGAACTAGGCAGAGGCCTCTCTGCCTTCAGAGAACAAAGGATTTTGGGGTATAAATATTGGGACCCTTATCCCAAGAAACTAGATCACTTCTGGAACAAGAAACCTTTCTGCCAAGGAGAAGAACCAAGGAAGCTGCAGGAGTTTGGACTGCCCCTCTTCCAGTGTGCTGTTTGCTGGGTTGGCCTGTAGTGGTTGCTTCATTGCCAAGGGAAAGGAGAAGGAACTTTGTAAGAACTTTCATCTACAGAATATTCTCCAAGGGCTTGAACTGTGCTTGCCTCCTGCTGAAGTCTCAGGGCCAAAAGACTTCACCTCCAGCTCCCTCCTGAATTTCCTTGCTGGGAATTCTGACTCCAGTCACTTGCGTGCCGCTGGGAGCTGGAAGCGCGATGCATCGAGAAGAAGCGTGTCGCCGCCGCAGCTGAAATCATCGCAACGCCAGAGAAGCGAGCCTTCGTCGCATCTCCCTGGAAGCGTGTGTTCATCGAAGCTGCCTGCTGTCGCATCGCCGGAGAAGCGTGATGCCATTGAGAGAGTCGCCATCGCTACACCGGAGAAGCGTGTCGCAGGGCCTGTCGCGGCTTTAAAGTACAGAGTCGCCGCAAGGCTGCCGGGGCGTCATCGCATTGTCGCATCAAGGGGCGCCATCTTCTCGCATCGCAACTGGATCATCGCATCGAGGCACCATCTTGCGCATCGCAACGGGCCAGCAAGCCGAGAATCTACGCATCACCTCCGCCGGTAAGGCTCACAATGAGTCCCCTACTCTGCGCAAGCATTGAGGCAGGACGCAACCGTTCCCCTGGATCACGGAACTGACGCATCTCTTTTGCAAGCCTTTTGTTTACCTTGCGTTACGCATCCAGGTACTTTGTTGAGGACTGTGTCGCATTTAACAGCAACTTGATCTAAGAGACTTTAATCATCTTTTAAGTAATCTTAAGTGTAGTATTGTGGATTTTTGTCGTTTGTGGTCTTGTGTTTAATTCTATATATAAAGAATACTTCTTTTTATAAAAACCTGTGTTGTGTCCATCTGTAGTGTTATCACTGTATTACTCTGTATATTCACAAATGCTTAACACCCTGCCTCTGAGATAAGTCTGTCTGCTCGTGCCAAGCTACCAAGGGGGTGAGCGCGGGTTATTAAGGAATGTAATCCCCTTATCCTGACTTAGAAGTAAGGGTCCCTATTTGGACAAAGGTGAATACCATTGCCAACTAGAGACCCCCAGATGTAACAAGGACATATTGTGCAGCAGCAGCCTGGGACAAACCCAACCATTAGTGCTACCCATGGGCTACCTTCTGTGCCTTACTCAGCCTCCCAAACTTCTTTTTAGTACCCGAAAGGTAATACGATTAGCATTTTCAATGCTCTTTTCTTGAGAAGGAGGCATCACAATGTTACAACAGCCTACAAAAACATTGCACTGATGCAAAAAAGATACAAAATGGATCAAATGCTCTTTTGCACGTTTTTTGATCTTTGGGTAATAGGGAGTGGACTTTCAGATTTTGTGCAAACCCAAGTTACTTAAACAGGTTGGCACCAGGGCAAAAAACGATAACATTTTCTTCCTATAAAGCACGTTATATGCAGCATACATTTTTAACCAAAAAATGTGTTCGAATAATTTGTTTGCGCTAATTGTGCTGTATCATACTAAAAACCGAAGTAAACCACTCTCCTCAAACCTGGTTTCTTTTTTCTCTTTTTAATAGTGAAACAGTATTTTCCATTACTTAGTCAGCAATAATATGGCAAAAGTAGTCTGCTCTATTTTTCCAGTGGTGCTAAAATTTTAAGGTGTGAATTTTCCCCTTTACACAAGAAAGAAAAAAGGTATAAAAGAGCCCTCACTCCATTTCTGCAGCAGTCAAAACTTTACTTAACCTGGCCTCGCATGTTTCTCTTGATGACATTAATGGGTGTGTCCTTACAGCAAGCACTGAGCCCAGCAACTGGAGTCTCCCCTGAGATTTAAAACCACCCTTTGGACAGAGGCTGAACTGCACAAACCAGTTCTGCACAACGAAGGGCACTCCCATGACAGTGAAAGTTATCACCAGGAAACAGCCAGGCGGGACTTACAGAAAAGCTAGCAGCTGATGTGCAACATAATTTATACAGCACCATTAAATAATGCAATAAAACCACTTTCACAATTAAATGCACTATTGCTTTCTGTTAGATGCATGGATAGGATATTTCCCACAAAAGATGAATTACAGCACAATGATGGGTAAGCCTGTGGTGCTTCAATTAAACACATATGACATAGGACTAACAGGAAGTTGTGATTTCATATTTATTACCGTCTGAGGTTTCCTTTCTACATTCAGAAAAAGTCAGGAAAGAAGCGCTTTGTTTTATCAGCCACGTAAGTTTCAGCAGAAGAATGGCAGCAAAAGAGAGGGGCTTATTTACAAGCCCCTTGCGCCACCCTACGTCACTTTTCCCATGTTAAAAATGACGCAAAAGTGGCGCAAGGGGCTTGTAAATAACCTCTAGGAAATCTTTTTTCAGAGATATGAAATTTCCCAGTTCCACGCGTAAGTCAGCCAGTAAGGAATGTTCTTTACATTCTGGAAGGTATAGGCATGGTTTTATAAGTGGTGAATCAGGACTACAAATCCCAGAATGCAACAAAAACTGGACTCGATATGGTGCTGGGAAGCTTGAAAGCGCTGCTTTTTCAAGGTGAAAAAAAGGCAAAGTAAAAGCCATTCACTGCAAACAAAGAAACTATAGGGTACTGCGAATCCTCGCTTGAAGGCAGTAACTACAGGTGCAGTCAGAGGAGGAATGCAATGTATTCCCCGAGCTCGCGCGTGGCCGCTGCGGTTTCCCACACTCAAGAATGCACACCTGACCACAGCTCACTGAATCCACAGAGCCGGGGCCGCTGGGGCCGCCACACCCCGGAACCCTGTTTGTTCGACGGAACCGGTTGTATCGCGCCTTTGGCAAGTGTCTCCAAAGCGCACGTTAATAATAGACGACACCAGAGATAAAGGCTATGCCGCCCAAGTCACTTCCGGTCCAGCTGCCTTGCTGTCCCCGTCCGGTGGGGATGAAGCCCTGGAGCCTGTCCTGAAATGGGGGCTGCGTAGAGGTCACCGCGGGGTCAGAGTGCGTGCTGTCCATGGCCGCCCCGTCGTCGCTGCTCCTGATGCTGCTGGGGCTGCTAGGGCGTGGTCCGGCTCTGTCAGGTAAGGGCCAAATGATCAGTTTACAGGTGTGTGAGGGAATAACGCCTCTTGCGCAAGCAGAGTGTGAAACAAAACAAGCAGACGATAAGCAGGGCCTCTCTAATTATGCGGCAGGGGCGCACCAAAAACACGCACTAGGGTTTTCTAAATTATGGGGTAAGTAAAAGCAATTTATGCAGAAGTATGCGGCACATTTTTGATAGCATTACTTAAATATTTCATTTTTATTACATATGGTAATATTGTATGGATTTCACCTAATTTGTGCTAGTTTGACAAGTAAATACAGAAATAAGCAACTGAAAGATGACCAGTCAACTTTGTAAGGGCATTGCACTGTACATTTCACAACGTTTCAGTAACTTTTGGTTCATTTGAGCTACAAACCATTTTTTGGGTTAAAATCTGAAATTCATGCAGCAGATGATGATGGATCATGTAGCAAATGCGGCAAATATATAGTTTGAAAAAAGTTTTATCGCCTGGGATTCTTTTTTTCTTGGGTGACACACGAAAGCATGTTTCCAGTTTCTGACGTAAATTGGACTACCGACTGCATCTCTGCGAACATTAGTCTTGGCTTTCCCGTCTTACCCCAATTGGACTAACAAATCTAATAGCAAATGTTTGTAGCAGAAAGGCAGAAGGCTGGAAACTTGATGTCCTAACAACACATAGGAATGTGGGACACTACGAGTATGCCTCTTTAGGTCAGCGCAGGGGCAATGACATGACTTCAAGATCAGATGTACTAAAAGATTTTGGATCCTAAACTTTGGTATTCACAAAATCAACAGGTTTGCAACTGCAAAATACATTTTTGTAGTGTGGAAACCCCATTTTACAAGTCACTAAAGTGTTTCCGACTCGTAATACGGGTTTTGCGACCCTTACGAAATCGCAGTTTGGAAGGGGCATGTGAAAAGGGCATTACTTCCAATTTGGGATTTGGTATGGTGTGTGTCAATAGAATGCAACTTCAGTTCTGGTCGCAAACCAGCGACCAGTAGCAGACACCTCAAATCAGGTGATGACTGATTCACAACTGGGAAGAGTAACCTTTTGGATTTCCTTCCCCTTTGGGAATCATGCTGGTCGCCTCAAGGTGAGTAGGGACTGGTCCTTTAACCGCATGCGTGCGGGCGGAATTCCGCCCGTACGCTGGGTTTCTCGTAATCGCACTTTACGTGACGAGCTGGGCTCGTCATGAGCGTGCGAGGAGGCTACGCCATGACGAGCCCAGCTCGTCATGAGCGTCGAAGGGGTTAAACCTTACCTGTTCTTGCTGATGTTTTCCAAAATGGGAAACGTGTATTTTATAACACCGGTTCCTTTAAGGAACTTGGGCTGCTTTAAAGAAAAAAAAACATACCTGTTTGACAATGTAAACACAAGGACCGTGGTCTGCTGTCCCTTGCAGGCCACCATCCCCGTGCCTATTGGTCAATCAAAGGGGGGGACGGGGTAAAATTTCAACCTGCCAAATTAATATTAATTAGGCAGGTTGTTCTGCGACTACCTGATGATTTTACGAACCAATGTGATAGTATACATAGGTCGGCTCACAGAATCAGTTGTTTACAGTAGGACTATTAGTACACCAGCCCCAACATCACTGGGACATCTGCTATCCACTTCTGAACACTTCTTTAAGAAACCAGTGCAATTATGGGACTTGTAGTCCTGGTTTTGTTCAGGGAAACACATTAGATTAATAGACCTGAAAACAATGATTTGTGTCTGCAAAGCTACAGACTAAATTAGTTGTGTCCCAGTACCCTAAAGTCTGGGTTTTGTGTCCCAGTGCCATACAGTCTGGGTTTTTCTAATTGTCACAGAACTGTCAGTAGTGCCATATATTAGAGCCATTGCCTCTTCTTGACTCAATATTTCTCAAGTTGCTGAAACCTGAGTAGTTATGTCTACCTTTGCTTATACTACCTAGAATTAGGGTGACTATGTGACTTTGTGTCATCAATGACACTATTTACAGTCCAGGGCTTTTCAATCCTGGGCAATGCATTCTGGGTGTTGTAGTCTTGGTTTTCTTCAATTCAGGTAGCCAAATTAACATATCTGATAGCAATGATGTGTTGTTTAAAAACCCACGACTAAAATACAGGTCACTCTACCTCGCAACCAAAATATTTACTTTGCTAGCCCAAGCTTGTCCAGGATTCACTGTGTGCCTTTTGACAATCGCACAGAAATATGATTGTGTTTTGCCTCAGATGTAATCCAGTTTAAGGCTCTCTGCAAACCTATTCAGCCCTAACATAACATTACCACTCAGCTCCGGGAAGACCCACCTGTTCTATTTGTTATGTTATGTTATACATTTATTTTTATAGCGCACGGCTACTCCAAAGGAGTGTCCCGGCGCTTTATTGAGGCAGCTCAAAATAAAAAACATAACACCATACAGCAAACAACTGAAACACAAGAAATACTAAAGGTTAAAAAGCCAGGTCTTCAGGCTCTTCCTGAAGTGAAGCAGATTAGAAGAGGACCGTAGGGCCAGAGGCAGGGTATTCCACAGCTGAGGGGCCCTTAAACTAAAGGAGCGCCCCCCAGTACGTGCCTTCCTGATTCGGGGAACCACAGCCAAGAACAAGGATTCAGATCGCAAAGACCTGACCGGGCGATAAAAGGCGAGCCTGCGTTGGAGGTACTTCGCTCCCACACCAAAAAGCGCTTTATGCGCCAACGTCAGAATTTTAAACATGATTCGCTTCCGGATGGGCAGCCAATGAAGCGACTGCAACAAACCGGAGGCTCCTACTCGCCTGTGGAGGCCAAAAATGGCGCGGGCTGCAGCATTCTGCACAACCTGCAGCCGCTGCACAAGATAGTCCGGCAGACCACTGTACAGGACATTAGCATAGTCCAATCTGGAACCAACTAAGGCCTGCACAGTGATCTTTCTATGTTCTTCTGTAAGCAGAGGCAAGAACTTCCGGAGCATCTTGAGCAGCCCAAAACAAGTGCCCGTTAGACCACGAACATGTGGCACCAGCGTCAGGCTGTTGTCCATCTTTACTCCCAGATTCTTTGCCACCAGCGATGCCAGGGCAGGGGGACACATATCTAAGGGCCACCAGGCCCGCCAGTCAGGGTCACGGGAGCAGCCAAAGAACAACACCTCCGATTTATTGGAATTGGCCTTGAGGCCGTTCGACTGGAACCAGCTGAAGACCAACTCCAGGCAGCCTCGGATATTCTCCCCATCGAAAGCCTGATCTTTCCCACACGTGAAGATCAACTGCGTGTCATCAGCGTAGGAAACGATCTGGGCCCCAGAAGACTCCACCAGTGCCGCCAGAGGTGTCATAAAGATGTTAAAGAGAGTCGGGCTCAACACAGAACCCTGCGGAACACCGACTCCCAATGGCGGCATCTCGGCGGAGCTCGGAGAGGCCCAGACCGTTTGTCGGCGGCCCTCCAGGAAAGATGAGAACCAATCAAGCACCGTCCCCCTCAGACCGATGTCATAAAGTCTGGCGAGAAGCATCTCGTGGGGGACGGTGTCAAAGGCCGCCGACAGATCAAGCATGGCACGGCCTCCAAAGTCCAGTGTCTCCCTAATGATCTCTGACACCTCCAACAGTGCCGTCTCCGTGCTTAGATTAGGGCGGAAACCGGAGTGTGAAGGGTGTAGCAGATCACTGGACTCAAGAAAGCTGGAAAGAACGCCGTGCACATGCTTCTCCGTGATCTTGGCCAACGCCGGAAGGAGGGAGATCGGCCTGTAGTTGGCCAGAACCTCCGGATCAAGCCCAGGCTTCTTGAGGAGGGGGATCACCATAGCCCTTTTCCAGGGCGAAGGGACCTGCCCCTCCGTCAAAGACAGATTCACAAGTGGATTGACCACAGGGTTGACCACAGTCGCCATTTTAGCCAAAAATTTGGCCGGGCAGGGATCTAATGGCGAACCCGACTTAAGATTGGCCAGAAGCGCCAAGGAAGCATCGAAGGAAATGGGTGGGAACTCAGCAAGAACCACAACCTGCGAGGGCAGTCGCGCCGGTCCCGCCACCACACCAGCATGCACCTCGGCTAAGCCCACTGCGAAAGAGTCCTGGATGGACTTAATCTTATCCGTGAAAAATCTGGCCAGGTCACAGACCCTTATTTCCTCCCTTAATGTGTATTTCTCCAGCTGAATGTCACAATTCTCTTTAGTTAGATTTCAAAGGCAACAAGTGGATATCCAAGTATTTTATTGATGGGTTCCTGAGTTCAGGAATTATTATTCACTATACATTTTTTGAATGATTCTAATTTTCCTAAAACCATAAACACCAGTTTCTTAACTAGTAAGTATAGCTGCCAAGTGGGTCCCAGTCCTGACTTTTTAACTGTAAGAACTTTGCATGCTGGAAGGTAGTTTTATAAATCCATTAAAGGTATGTTGTTCAGTGTCTCAGATTGTCAGGGGTTGTTGGCTAAATCCTGAGATATTTGAAGATGCTACACCCAAAATGGGGCCCTAGGCAGCTTGCATTAGTCTTAACCCTGGTGTCTCAGTTATTTGCCTTTCCAGGTGTGTGCTATATTATAGTAACTATGCACTTTTTCAAATTGTTTTTTAATGTTTTCTTTTGCCACAAAAATTAAATAAATCATGTTTTTCCCCCATTAAACTGTGGACCTTAGTTTATGCTTGTCTATTAATAAACTGTAATGGCCTATTTTCCATTTTTGATATAGAAATACTGTAAGAAAGTCGGTTGTTGGTTGATTGGAGTGTAAGCCCTACACAAGCATCACACACAGTGCTTGCCTGGGTATGGTACAAGCAAATCCCAAATTAACCTGTGCTCACCCCCATGATAGCTTGGCAAAGAAAAGTTGGCTATATTTAGAGGCAAAGTGAAAGCATTTGTGCAAAAAACACTAAAACAGTAAAAACACCCCACAAAAAGAACCCATAATGGATTTAGAAACAATAGAGTATTTTTTCATATATAAAACGAGACCAAAACAACACAAATACAATCAGTAGAACTGGTGTTCTGTTTTGTTCTAAAGATTTTAGTGAAAATAGCGCAGAAAAGCACAAAATGCCTACTGTGGATATCTGGTCGTGCTGGACCAGGACAAATTCACAAGTTCTGGCTGACCAAATTGGATGATTCTGATTGGGGATGCGCCGATTGGCAGAGAAGGTGCTTCAGGGTCTGGTTGTGGATGCACTGCTCAGCAGAGCAGAATCGTTGGTTCCACTGACGAGCACCTTAGGACCACTTCCAAGGGTACATGATTCGCAGGGTAGACTCACAGATGACAGAGTCCAGGTGCAAGGTTGTTGGAAGCCTGTTATGTCCCTCAGATTTCAGAACAGGGGGCCAGTCAACCACCCCTTGGAGTCACTTTGAGTTCTGGGTTCGGGTAATGTAAGTCCAGTCCTTCTCACCCACACAAGAAGGAAGCAGGCAGCAGGTCAGGACAGCAGCGCAGGAGGTCCTTCAGAGCAACAGTCCAGCAGAGTGGCAGTCCTTTCAGCAGCACAGCAGTCCTTCTTCCTAGCAGAGTATCTACAGGTCCAGAAGTGTACTCATGAGCTGGTGTAAGAGGTTCCCTTTTTATACCCGGGTGCCCTGGCTCTGGGAGGTAGAAGCAGTTTCTAGACAGTATCTTTGAAGTGCATGGAACTTCCTACCTCAACTGCCCTAACTCCAAGCTGACTGAAGTGACAATGCAGGGTTGTTAGGCCCTTTGTGTGGAGACAGGACATAGCCTATTCAGGTGTGAGGCTGGATCAAGCTCCTTCCTCCCATTCTGCCAGTGATGGCCTCTGAAGTCACGTCTAAGCTCCCATTGTGTGTAGCTGTTTAGGAGGAATACACAAAGCCCAACTGCCAACTACACACGGTTATGTAACCAGAGACAGCCTGCAGGCACCAAATGGTGACAACATGAAAATGACAACTTTCTAAATGTGGCTTTTTCAGAATTGTAATTTAAAATCCAAATTCATCATAAATTATGATTTTAAATGATGTATTTAAATTAAGCATTCCTATGGAGATGCAAGAACAACGATGGAACAGACATTTCTGAGGTGTATGAAAGTGTACCAATATACGAAAACTGTAATTTGTACCATATATAAAAGTGTCTTATATGATAATGCTACTGAACTAACGGTGACCGCTCAGTTCTATAAAATAATAAAAAATTCTTTAAAAAAATTAAGCATTTCCCAAGCGTGAAAGGTGCACTCCATCACCCCTGAACAAACCTGCTTCCTCCTCCTTGAGCCCCACACCTGATAAACATCTCCCAGGCAACAAGAGGAAAGCGCAGCATTCCCGGACAGGGCAGACCTCACTGCCCCCATCCTCACACAGCCACACCCAGCTCTCCATACCTGCCTTATCAGCCATATACCCAATCTCCCTTGGTCCAAACATACTTCCTCATACAAAACCGCTTCTTGGCGAGCAGTACCCAAAAGTTCAGAAACCCAAAACGCCCCAAAAAACATCCAGCTAATAAAGAGTTGAAAAATCTCTACCTCAAATGGATCATAACAACACAGAGGCAAAACCGCCAACAAATCCCCAAGAACTCAAATGTGATAGCTTTCCACAAGGCCACCCTCCCCACACCCAGCTCCCTGCCCCACCCCCTTCAAGATCTTTCCCAGCATCACATCTATGGCAGGGTTAGAGCCCAGATACAGTTTACCATAGGCAGAAATGCCGGCCAACTTGCCCACAATAGTCGTAGGCGACAAACCTTTATCAATGCAAAATAGAACAAAACTCCAAACTCACTACTCAGTGTCCTGTCGCTAAAGGCGCATCAACTCTGAAGAACAATCCCAAAACTTCCCAAATTCTCTCCATGCCAGCTTGTAACTTCTCTTGTTTGATTCTGCCAACGACTTCTCGACCAGTCCAACAACTCTCACTCCTCCCAGGCCTAGATGTCCGCCGGCAATTTTGTCTTGAACTCCTTCGTTTCTGGCGCCAGACAGTGAAAACAATGGCACTGCAACCAAGTCCAGGAATCATCTATATCATTGCTGGCCACGGCACATGTTTTGCCCTGAACACAACATTAAGCCACAAGCACATCTGTATGAAACCCCTCAACAGGCGTTACACCCTCAAGTCTCCCGCTCTTTGCCTATTCACCAGATCCACCACTGTAATGTTGTCCACATGAAAAAGAACCCTCCTGTTCCTCAACTCCTTTCCCTAAACTGCCAGGGCTACCAAAAATGGGAAAAACCCCATAAATGCAATGCTTCTTCCTTGACTCAACTAACTTAACGGTCGCTTCTCCGCACACCATCTCCCATCCCAGAACAGAAAAAAAACCAATGCCCCGGCAGCATCCAAGAACATCTGGACTTGCCACACCATACTTTCCTCCAAAAAGTCCAAGGACTCATCATTGAATTCCTCCGGGGAACAGCATTTAGAACGCAACTTTTACAAAGCAGTACCTTTACCACGCAACTTTTACAACGCAAGTCATTACAACGACTTGCGCTGGGGGGCGCTCTAGGATAGGGAATAGTTAATTTACTATCCAAAACCTTCCCTACTATCCATGGGGACTGGAGTTGGAATAGTAAATTAAACTATTCTCTATCCAGCACCCCCCAATGCAAGTCGTTGTAACGACTTGCGTTGTGAAAGTTGCGCGGTAAAGGCATGCGTTGTAAAAGCATGCGTGGTAATGACATACATCCAATTCCTCCAGGAAAGTCTGCCAAACACACAAGTTCACTTGTACACCCAAGGAGATTCCTACCCTATGGTGCAGCAGTACCGCCCCCGACATGGCCATGCCGATACGCTTGCAATAAGTCCTCCCAGCTCTCACCACCCTGTATGCAAAGTTCAGTAAACCCAACAATGTTTGCACTGCCCTCACCTCAATCTTCCATTCCCAATCACATGCAATAGAAAAACATGTATCTCCTCCACTTTTCCCTTCGGCAGACAAGCAACCCATCGCACAGAGTCCAGCTCAATGCCCAGGGATGTCCGCACAACGCTAGGCCCCTCTGTTTTCTTGGGAGACAAAGGCACCCCGAAATCCTGCACTAAGGCCTTAAAATAGAGTAAAGCCCAGACACAGTCCCCTGATGCTCACTTCCCAACAAACAAGACATTCTCAAGATATTGAGACACCCCAAGATGTCCACTGCTTCAGCTGAAAACCCACTGCACAAAAGTACTGAGGGCACAAGAAATGGCACAAGCTATCTGCAGCACTTTATCCACAAATATGGCACCCCCAAATTGCATTCTAACCAAAGAGCAATCAGCAGGATGAATAGGCAGGAAACAAACAGTGGACTTGACATCACAGTTCGCCATTTCGCCCCCCTGCCCACACCTCTGTGCCGGATGGATGGCATCATCTACAGAGGCATACAGCACCCTGGTATCCTCTTCAGCAATTAAATTGTTGACTGACCTGCCCTTTGGCCAAAATAGGTGGTGAATCATTCTGAACTCCTCCGTCTCTTTCTTGGGCACAACTCCCATTGGGAAAATAATCAAATCTGCCGAGGGCCACTCAATGAACGGACTCACGATTCGACCTGCCGCCACTTCCTTGTCCAGCTTCGCTGCTACCAAACGAGGAAGTTCCCTTGCTGACTTCAAAATTGTCTGCAGACCTTCACCTAATTGGACCCTGGTACCCCACCCGAAACCCTTCAGTGAAACCACACCTCAAATGGAGAGCTGCTTCCCTGTCAGGATAAACAGAGAGCCAAGGCACCAAGGCCTCCACTTTAACTGGGGTAGGAGCCCTTAGCTCCAGACTGCCCCCAGCCTCTAGAGGCCTTCCGCTGCTCCGTAGGGCTGGCCAGAGTAAAACATTGTGTGATGGGATGGGGCCCTCCGCACTTGGAACATTCATGCTTAAACTTACAGAGATGCCAGGAGCAGAACCCCTTGTTAAAGTTCCAGCACACCCCAGTGGTGGGTCCAGGTGGCTTCTGCGCAAATCCCGCTCCCTGTGGAGTGAGACAGGACTGAAAGGACCAGTACGCCACAGGCATGCCACTGGCAGTATGTGGTGAAGCGGAGGATTGAATGGACGACATCCACTGCATCTAAAGCTCCAAATCCACCTCCCTCCATGGCTTATCTGGATTGAGTCTAACCCTGGCCCTAAATTTTCCGTCATAGCTCGGCGAGGCATAGCCCCCAAAGTGCATTTGTGCCTTATGAATAATGTCTATGTACTTCAGCAACACAATGGCCCTATCCATATGACGGTAACAATATATGCAAGCATAAATCAAGAAGGCTGAGGTCCAATTTTCCATGTTTATGGGCACCCTCGGTTTCCTGGTCAACTCCCACTCTTCCTCTTTGGATCCCTCCTTTGCCTGATTCTCCCTATGTAGGAGTTTGAAAACATCAACATATTTGTGCTTCCATATCCTATTATTATTTTTTTCTGACAAATGGGACCCCAGGGGCATCACCAATCCCATATAAGGTAGCCTCTTATGTTTATCTTCTTCAGTCTCCTCCGTCCCTTCTTTCCCTACTGTACTGTCCGCTTGGACCCCGTGACCCACCACCTGCTGGCTACTCTCCACCTCTTTCAGCACCTCCGGTGCCGCCACTGCATCTGTCAGCGCGGTCCGTGAGTTGCCCACCACACCAACCCCCACTCCCGCTGACCTGCAAGGCTTACCCTATGGCCCAGCATCCTCAAGCTCCCATGCTGCCCACCAAACGCCTTTACATAGCAACAGGTGACTGCCGACGGCCTTTTCTTTGCGCGTCCTCTGCTGTTCCGGTGCCTGGTATGCTTGGCACTCCCCTTGTCCGCACTTGACACCAGCCAAAACACCAACTTCGCTAGTTGTCCTCTCTGTCTTTCCATGCCTCCCCACTGAATCAGCCTCCTCTTCTCGCAACTCCCCTTCCTCCCATTCATCACTGTCATCCCCATAGTCAAGAATCAGCTCTGCATCACCCATAGGCTCTTCAGACCCAAGCACTTGCACCACTCGTTTCTGCCATTGCACTGACACACCATGCTCAAATGAACGATCATCCGGAGCAACTCCTTGTGCCTAAGCCCTCGACAGAGGGGAAGCCACCGCAAACCTCCCTGCTGTATTGGGCCAAGGTCCTGGGGCCGTCTTGCACCCCACTGGCATCACCACCTTTCTACCGGCCTCTTCCACTGGTCTTGCACCTTCGTCCCACACCAGGCTGATCCAACCAGGGGGCCCCCTCGCATCACCAGGCCCCTGGACCGTACTGGCTCCCGCCCTAAGTACCTCTTGTTCCGGGTACTTGGGGACCCAAACCCACTGTCCCCTTGTACTGTGGCCCCCATCCCATTGGCCCCCATCTGGCTGTCAACTGTCTGCGAATCCCCAGCTACAGGGGCAAGTGCCCCCCGCTGGTACAGCTGTCCCTCACTCATGGTCTTGAATGGGGTCCCCTGCCCCCCTCAAGCCCCCCCTTCCAGGGCCCAGGTGTGGCCCACTTGCTTTTCTTTACCCAGGGCCCAGTTGTCTGTCTTTCATGTTTCTCAGGAGGAGGCCTTGCTGAGAGATCTACAGGCCCATCTCCCCCTGGGAGTTCCAGGGCCTTCTTCTGTCCCTCCTTTTCAGCCTCGGCATTAGTAGGCCGTACCACCTCCCCCCCCCACCAACAGGCAAGATTACCGGCTCTATGGCAGATGGGAGACGATCCGTGCACTTGCCACGGCCCACTGAGGTTTTACTGGCAGGTAGCGCTTGGCGTGGAAAGTAGCTACCACCACAATGCAGAACACGTCAGACGCCCCATCCCAACCAAGGTCTGGTTAAGCAAACCAGGTCTGAGGAGGCTGGCCCTACTTGCTGCACCCAGAATGATGAGGGGAGCCCGGACCGCCTCACTACCAGGCGCTGCCATAAGAGCTCTGCCGGTGTCGTCAATTCACACAAGGTAGGCCTCACTAAAAACTACCACTTAAATTCTAATCTTCCCTCCCGGAGGTGCTTGGTGTCAGGAAGACGCCGGATTGTTCGTTCCTGACCTCTTTATAGCCCTACCTAAACCCGACCCTTCCCCCTAAGTTAACCTATCCCCCACCCTGTCCTATTGGCCAGCACGAAACACCCCTGGGCAAGACTGGTCTGCGACCTTCACTACCCCCAGAGGCAGACATTCTCTGCTACTGGTAATGTGTAGTTCTAAACCCCTCCATTTAATTGCCCCACAAAACAACAGGTGCAATGAATGCTAAATATTAGTGTTCCATCTGTACCTCTACATGGATAGAAGCACAACACAATTATACACCAAAAAGTAGTGTAACAGCTAAGCCAAAATAACTTCCTTCGAATTGTGGTCAAGCATATTTTACTTTAATTCATTGTAATCCTTTAAAGCTGACTGTTCTTTGGTAGAACATGGTGGATACAATAGACAAACGCGCACTTCTCCGATACTAGTTGGCTTAAATGGGAGAAAAGTTTAGTTTATTTATTTTTTCCAAAAATAAATCGGTGGCATTACACCAGGATACCACTGGGTGTCGCTGCGGCTCCACGTTGCAGATTTGCTTGCTTACCTTTGATGCACTTGTTCTTTTTCAGCTCTGGACACCTGCCTCCATCTCCACACAGAACGGCTGATCCTGTCCCGCACCGGAGGCAGCGTGCTGCTTCAGTGCCAGTTCCACTACAAACACAACTTCACACTGGACGAGGTTCACGTTTTGTGGGGGAAGGAGGTTGCCGAGGACGAGTACAGCGCGCTTGTAATATTTGATGGAAAGAACGTGAAAAGATTTAATGAAAATACTTCTTTTTCTACGAATAACTTGCTACAAGGCCAAGCAAGCCTGCAGTTGGAAAACGTGACGACCAGAGTCAGTGGGACCTACTTATGTGACGTGACGGTGAAGGCAGCCAATAGCAAGGGCAAGACTCAAGTACACGTGATAGGCAAGTATTAAAAGTATTCATTCTGTGGTAAGCTCTATCATAGGAGGCACTTGTGTCCCTTCTTGGTGTAGGATGACATCACAGATGTAAATGGAAAAATACTTCTGTATTTCATACACTTTCGTTTTATAAGGTGCCCTCTAATATCCTATCTCAGTGTTCCTTGACCTGTGGCCTGCGACTGTTTGTCAAATTAAATATTTTTAGAAGAGTAATAAAGTGCATATACATTAAAAAAAGCAACATTTTAATTTTAGAGTTGTAAAACGCTCTGAAAATGTTAAGGAATTTGAAATTGGAAGCTAACAATTAAACTAGTATCCTTACCTTCATTTGGGAGAACAGTGGAATTACAGTAAATGGAATCTAGTATGGACGATTGGTGGCTTAAGTGAAGAAGCACTTGTATGCGCTGAAAAAAAGAGCATGCATTTGGAAGAAATATGCTAGAGTCCATCATATCAATTCTTCTTTTAGATATAAAACTACATAAAAAAAAACCTCAAACCTCATTAAAATTATGATCTCAATGTTCGCATAGTTTTTTGTATCTGAATTAAATTAACATTCCATAATTTGTGTAGTTGTTTCAGGTATGTTTATTGTTTTGATGTTGAAATCATGGAACATGGTTATTTGATAAAGCACAAGGGTTTGGGCATTGGGAGATTGGAGCACTTGGCACCTTGACCAGGCCAGGTGTCTTTCATAGCCTTCTAACGGGATATACTGGCCATTAAAGGCCTGCTCCAGTGTTTTCGGCGAGGGCCTTCAACAAGGGAGTTGGCCTTTAATGGCTTTTATAGTCCAGATACGGCGGGCTATTAGGACATTCCACCCCATTAGAGCAGAACGTTCTACTTAGTAAAACAAAGGCCTCTTGCAGGCCTTTATTCACAGCTGTTGCTGTGCAAGATAATCAGTGGAATGTTGGCGCTACGGGCTTTTACTAGCCATTATTAGCTAGGAGCTACTCCATGGAGCACTCAACATTCCAATGTTCTAATATAGGCGGGCTATACCGGCTATTAAAGGCCAGCTCCAGCGTTACTGGCCCGAGCCGAAGGCGAGGACCTTTAACAAGGTAGCAGAACTTTGATAGCCGGTATAGCCCAGCTACAAAGGGGCCCTTAGAACATTCTGCCCTCTAGTGGCAGAATGTTCTAACAAATACAACAAAGGCGTCTAAGAGTCCGAGAGGCCTTTGATACAGAAGAACTGTTTGACAGTGATTTAGATGACCATCAACTTCGTTCAGTGTCTATTTGTCTTAACCAATGTCAGCAGCTTGCCTATCAGCACACTCCTCAGCACTGGCAGCCATTTACACTCGCTCCAGACCGAGGACCCGAGTACCACTTTGGCAGTGTGGAAACAGTGCCGCCACCCGCACCCACACCACCAAAGCTGTGTGAAATCCACCCGCTAGATTACGGGTTTTCTCGTGTCTGGCTGGTGGTTCTTTGGCGGTCCCACAGCAGTGCCTATGAAAAAGGCACTGCAATGAGCGCGTCAAAGGCAGTTCCTGCACGGCATGGACTCTGCAATCCATGCCATGCAGGAACTGGGGTACCGGGACAATGACTACGCCAAACTCTGAGCGTAGTATTACATGTCTTTATTCATCTGCATGTGTCTGTGAATTCAACATTCTAAACCAGCCCTCATTGCATTCTGCTTTAACACTTACGTCATAGTTCAGCGGAGTCCATCAGGAGCCAAAAGGGTTCCATCATTTCTAACTCGCAAGACACCACACATGGTATCTTACATAGCGTGTTTTGGAGGTGCAATAAACTGCAGGTTACAATCACCATTTTCACTAGTGCGATAATAGTTAATGGGAGAGTGTTCCAAAAGGAAATTGATCTTTCGTAATCCCGGTAAACTTCTACCTATATTATGTGCATATTGTAATTCCGGTGTATGTGAAACCTGAATAGCCAAATAACTAATTTGCTCCCTTTCCCTTCATAACACAATTTTTGGGGCTCATGTGGTCTTAGTCAATCTAACTGGAGGAAAAGCCACCAACTTTGATTAATACGAAGTCTGGCAACATCTCCAAAGCGCTCCAGTTTTGCTAGTGATATGGGGAGTGTGACATAGGTTCACATGAATAAACCAAAGTATCATCTACATACATTGAGACAACATGTGTCACATCTGTCTTGATATCCCACTTACGTAGCACCTTTCTTAACCTGACCAGTAAGGGTTCTCAATCAAGAGCAAACAGTAGGGGTGATAGCAGGCACTCATGATGAGTACCACACTTAACATCCCACCTACCTGACACAGTATTACCTAATTGAACCTGAGCCGTAGAATTCATGTAAAGGACTCAAAATATCAGGCCAAAGCCCATTCTCAATGCTTCAAACATGTGGTCCCATCCCATAGTGTCAAATACTTTTTCAATATCTAACGTCACGAGGGCGCCATCCTATCCATCTGTTGAGTTGAATGAGTAATGTGCTCCTTCTAGGAAGGAAACCACACTGGTGGCTATGCACCAATTTCTCTATCACAAGAAGGACTCTGGCTAGGACCTTAGCTAGTAATTTAGCATGGGAATCGGTCCCATCTGAATGGAATGTATTTCAGGCTTGGGCAACGTTACTATGACCACCTTGCTCATGGAGTTCAGTGTGACTGCTTTCTTATGCACTTCTTGGAGTTTGTCAGTAATCAAGTGTGAATTTCTAATAGAATTCTGGGGGCAGCCCATCCAAGCTTGGTGTCTTATTATGTGGCATTTCCATCAGTGCTGCCAGCAGCGCCTCTTTCGTGATGTCCATCTCCCGGCTCTCTAGCTTAGTGTCTGTAAGTTTTTGAAGTGCAATCCCCGCTAGGTAATCACTAGGGGTGGATATATCTCTTTTCTAAAGCCATTTATACATTTGTTCTAGATATTGCTGCAGCACTACATTAATAGTAGCCTGGGAGGAAACCTGTGTCCCATCTGGCTTCTTGACTGGGGGTGTAGTAACTCTCTTCTCTATAACCATGTGAGGAGTTTACCCCAATTGTCCCTATCTCTGTGGAGCCTCTGCCTGTATGCTGTAAGTGAGAATGTATTTAAACATGTACCATTTGTCGCTCAGTGTTATTTTTGGCTGTTAATACTTCAGCTTTGGTGGCTGCAGTCAAACGTTCCTTACTTTGTAAACTGGCACTACTTTTTCTTGTTGGGACAGTTCTTTTTTGAGTTTTTGCTGTATCCCCACTAATTTACAAAAACATTCACCCCTCACTACATACTTAAAAGCCTCCCGTTCCGTAGCTCTATTGGACGCCATACCCCAGTTAGTTTCAAAATGGGTGTCCAGTATCTCTCCCGTCTCAGTGCAAAACTTCCAAGTGTAGTCTTCATAAGGTAACTTGAGGCCCAAATGGCGTATTATGATAATCAATGTCCAACAGGAGTGGTCCGACTGAAATCTATACTAATATTGTACTGTGTGTATTTTGACCACGATATCATGTGTTACCATAAAACAATCTTATCTACTATAGGTGTCATGGGACCTGCAGGGAGTGACAAGAATATTCTCTATTATCAGGGTGTAACTTGCGCTATATAGCCACACTGGTCAACCTAGTCATCACCTTTCATAGATGTTTGGCGATGGTAGGTTTTAAATGTAGCCAGAAGGGTTAGGGGGAGAGGTCTAGTCATATCCTCATCTGAGGTGCAAATAAAATCCCTGGCCCATATGAGAGGTGCAGTCACATATGGTGTGAGCAAATCCATCACCTCCCAAAGAAGTTATCATCACCCGATTTGGAGTGCATACATGAAGAAAGCAAATATCCTGTCTTTCCAAAAGGCGCTATACCATTGTATAGCTGCCCATTACATCTGCTTTAGTGTAGCGATGTAACAGTGGGACTCCAGGTGCTAGCCATGGGACTCCAGGATCTAGCCAGATAGATACCCCTCTAGAAAAAGAAGAAATCTTTGCCTAAGTTACCAAATAAACATATATATTGAGGACTTCCAAGAGGGGGAACTGGGTACCGTAGAGGGTAAAGCACTTCACTATCTCTCATAGGTTAGGTTGCAACTCTGTAACTGGAGTGCCATCCTTGGAGTGTGTGGTATTTCATTGTGCTGTGAGATTAAAGTGCTTTCTTTTTAACGAAGGATAAGTACTTTGCTGAACAATATGTTTTTATTATGTCTGTTGTTTGGTTGTTTCGTGTTGAGTTCTTGCCCCCGCACTACCTCCATGAGAAGTCTTTGATTGCTCGCACTCGCTATCCTGAGTATCCCGTATGCAGAGCCATGGTAGGACAAACCACAGGACACCAGTGGCAAACAACAGAAGCCACCATGGCAGTAATCTATATTTGGCCTGCTTTTTGATGAATGGCGACTGAGAAGCCCCAATATATGTCTGTGTCCAGGGTTCCTAAAACTTCAAATGGTTCTGCTTTGATCTAGTTATAATGGAATCTTTTGAAAGTTAGCTTTCCACTCTAATTTTAATATTATGTCTTACACTGTAGTTAAATACCCAGAGCCCATAGGAGGAAAAGCTAAAAAAAACTAAACAACAAGATGAGATCCAAAGTGCGTCCAAAACCATGGAATTTAGACATTTAAATGTTTATTTTGTTTGTTATAAGATCTAGTGATTGCAGTATTGTCTTAAAAATGTTCATGATTTTAAAAGTAATTTTACAATTTTCAATATTATATTTTCTGCCTTTTCTTTCTGGATTTTCTTTTATTCATTGGGACTGGCTACATCATATTCTAGGTAGTCCCAAGTGTTATCATGAGTAACCACAAACAAGTGCTCCCCACAATAAGTACATAGTCTTCTTTCCTAATGTATTTCTTCTGTTTCTTAGGAAATGAACATATTTGTGAAGAAGATCTTCCATTTCAGAATGTTTACAAGGCTCATGAATCAAATACTACTTATGGCTTCCCGAACCGATCCATCGGTGCTATTGTGGCGGTAGCGGTACTATTGATCATTGTTCTGTCGACGGTGGTGTACGTGCGGTGTAAGAAACGTAAGAACTGGTGCTTTTTGTTATCATCTTATCCCAGCTACACATTAACCATTAGTTCTGAATGCAAGACATCTCTGGTTTAAATTGTAAACTATTCATGTTGCAAAGTGATCCCTGTTTAGGTGGTCAATCTCAGTTTTTCATTTTCTAGGGACTCCATGCTCGTACGCTTGAAATTTAACATTTGGACACTGCTATCCAGTGCCCAGTTCAGGTGCTCTGTCCCTAAAAGCATGTCAAGGATTAGAACCTGATTGGCACATTTAAATTTCCTATAAGGCCATAGTGTATGGTGCAGAAATACAGCCATGGAATGGAAAGTTAAATGTCACTCATAGACTGTGTCAACTATTGTACAACCCACTACAGTGGCACTCAAAACATGGCTCCAGGCCCACCCTTTGTAATTGCTTCTGCAGTGTAAATCCTGCACTTGATCTGTCAAAATAACCCTTTTTAATAGGTGACAACCTCCCTTTTAAATATTTGTAAATCACCTCTATGTAGGCCTTGTAGCCTACAAGGCAGAGTGCATGGTATTTAAAATTGGTACATGTAGATAAGTAATGTTTACATATCCCTATAATGATAATGTCCCAAAAGCAGTTTTTATTGTTGCAAACCTACCAGTCCTCTGTAGAAAACTAGACAGATTAAATAGTAATAATAAAATAGTAATACTGCTATCTCTGGAATGGGACCAGATAGAAAAATAATTAAACCACTATGTTTAATAGTTATTAAAATCCAATTGAATGGTGAATTTGGATTTATAATAAATACTTTTAAGAAAGCAACTTTTAGAAAATTACCTATTCCTTCCCTGCCTGAGCCTTCAGGATTCTAATTAGCATTAGCCTCTGACAGCTGCTCAGCCTGTACTTGGCCTGAATGAGTATGACCGTGGTGTGAACTTCCTCCCAGGAGTTACAAAATTGATTCTTTTGATTGACAGATCACCTTGAATGGGCAGGAATGACTCTATGGGCAGCTAAATATTCAAGATAGCAAAAGTGTCAAATCCTGCCTGGCTGGTCTGTGTGAGGCACATGCAAAACATCAGTGCTCTTGAAACTGATCAATAAGGGCCAGCTAACGTTTCTTGTGCATCTCATTTCTGGTCACTGATAAACTTTGCTTTGTTTTTACTAGACATATGTCTCCGGTTTTGTTGTGGGTTTAGGGATTGCTTCAAACTGGACTTTAGTGTTAGATGTGGGAGGACACTGGCGATTTCCCTAGGACACTCCCATACACACCCTGCCCTCTGAACCTAGGTTTAGTGTGGCTGAAGACTTTGGCCATCTTGACAATTTCCTGGCCAATGGTATGTTGGACCTGTTTGCAGTAAGGCAAACAGAAACTACTGAAAATGTGGACAGGGTTGTCCCCGGGAACTTTTACTCCATTGATTAGAAAGTGCCTAGGAGTCAACCTCACACACTGGACTAGCTTTATAACGCTTTTTGGATCTGCAGAAAATTTGAAGAGGATTGTATTAACTATCTGTGACCAAAGTGAAGCCCTTAACTACTGCAGCTGCTCTCTTTTGTACCCATGACATAGAAGTAGACTTTTAGGCTCATTTGGGTGACCTCCTGTGCGGCTACAGGGACGCAACAAGCTGCATGAGAGTCTGTGGTCCTTAAAAGTCTACTCCTGTGGTTACCAGGGCACTGAAAGATAGGTTAGAGGCATTTGAAAACTTTCCCCCAGAGCTCCAGCAGAACCTGCAGGAAAAAGTGTCCAACCGGCAGTTCCACCGAATCAGGTTGAATTTTAGCATAGTCACGCTCAAGGCTTTGAGCACCTTGGAGAAAACGCCCAAGCCCTATGATGCCTGGGACTTGGAAAAAATTCAGTGAGAAATCTTCAAAGCTCTAGCTGCAGTCGTTGGATCCAAGTGGCGGCTACCAATTCAGCAGTAGCCCACAAAAGAAGAATTTTTCTTCTCAAAAAGTCACAAAAACCTCTTCTGCATTGGGACTTAGAAGAAATGTCAATGCTTTTCCCCAAAAAAGTAAAAAGAAGTCTCTTTCTGAAGATGAGCTTGGAAACTTTTGTGAACGCCTTGACTTTCAGACATTCACAGGAACAAATCCACTTGATGGATCTGACCATAGTTCCTTCATGGTCCGTCTCAACTTGCTCCTAGGTCCCGGTCTACCATGCCCGTTGATCATCATTGGTGCTATACTCTTTTCTTGGCACTATTTTCTCTTAAGTCTTTAAAAATTCATATCTAAAGTTTCCCTTTTTGGATTTTTGTCATTTTGGACATATTTTACTCATAACATGTTTCTCTCATTATTTAAAAAAATGACTTTGGAGTTGTATTTTGTTTTCTATGACCTTTCCTAGTCTGTATGCACTGAGTAAAATACTTTAAACATTTCCTTTGATTTAAGCCTGACTGCTTTCTGTCACGATACCATGGATTGAGCCGAGGTTTATTTAACTTAATTTGTGTAATATCTAGCAGATAGTTGCTTCTTGTTTTGGATGGACACTTGTCTACCTAAACAACAATCCACTTTCCTAAATTGATGTTCAGTGGTGGGATTCATGCTTGTATTTTTGCAGTGTTCATAATTTTAAAAGTACATCGACTTATTTTGGAGCAAAAAGTTTGTTTTTAACCTTACATTGGTATTCAGGTTTTGAATTGGGTCAGTTTTGATTTTTTTCCAACGTATCATTTTTGCTACAATTTTAGCACCTTTTTCCATGGCGGTTTATCTGACAACCCTGGCTGATCTAACTGTGGGAGAGATGAAGGCCATGTATAGGGAAGGCGTGTTGAAGTGGAGCCACAAGGCCAAAAGGGATGATTACCTGAAAGCCCTCAGGCCTGGAAAAGGGCCCACCAAACACAGATCACCTCATAGGAAAATGAAGGAGATAATGAAAATTCTCCTGAATAAGAGCAGACAGGTGGCAACTGGTCCCCAACATGAAATCACTAGTGCTTGTTTCAGGACAGGGAGCAGTATGAGCAACCCCAGCAGCGTGTGCCCCTCAAAGCTGGCATTACTGATTTTTGCATGGACAGGTTAAAAAATAATAACAATGTGATTGTAAATTAACAGGGTTGAATTATTCAAATTACATTCATCATGTTGTATACAGTCAAAGTGGCAATAGTACGGAATACACACCCGAGAACAATATGTCCTGAAAATGGAATTGTACTGGATTTCTGGATTAAGCGCAGCATGAACTGTGTGTCGTCAATACACGTCTTCAACACTGGATCACTACAAACAACATTCACTAGGGAGGTACAGAAAATCAGGTGGGAGAGTCACTGCTTCTGACTGGCCTCTGTGAGATGATTAATCTGAAAGGACCATCTCCTGTATGTTGAGCCAGAAAACATATGGCCTCCTTCTGAGTTAAATGACATGAACCTCAGCTGAACTCCAACAGAAGAACCTGTTATGCTTGAACCTGGGCAAGTGAACTTGATGACTTTCCCTTAGGAAACTGTTGTCGTACCTGATCAGGTCTTTCTCTTCGCTATATATCTCTCCTGTTTTCACATTTGCACAGAGCTCATTGGAATCCCAGAAGTACTTTACTCTCTTCTCATCCCTTTGGGCCACCGGGCAGGTCAATCACCACGACAAACTCACTGCAGTTGAGCCGGCAGGCCCACAGCATTCTATGTGGGATGTGATCAGTTGACCGGACAGTGTAGGTAGGGTTACATGGGTACAAGCAAGGCAATGAAGCTGACGGCTGCAGTACAATAGGAGTAGAACAAAGAAAAAAGACTTCATAAAGATTGTGAAATGGGAAAGCAATAATTCCTCAACCGGTGTAAACTTGCTGTCTGATGAGAGCTTAAAATCATTCCAAATAGGAGTTGCTGTTGAAAACATACTTGTGTTCTCAGACCAAGGAGTTTGACCACAGTTTGGGTTTCACAGCATTTGGCTTGAGTTACTTAGATATTGCCAAGGACAGACATGGATACAATACGTAGGCCCTGTTTCCATATTTGGCTTCTATACACAGCATGATTCCCATATCCTCTCTAAAGCTGCGTACACATTGGTTAAAGATACAATGACTGAAGCCAAATTCCAAAGGTACGTGGTTAAAAGAACCTGGAAAAAGAAAGGCCACTGGGACTGCCGCAGTGCAAAGTAACAAAAAGCTACAAAAAGCCTACCCTCACAATTTCTTAGGTACGGTTATTGAACAAACATAACTGTGCTAAACCAGAGATCATGTCTGCTGGAGATGCACAGAAAGTATTTGATGACCGTTGAGTCTGAATGATGCTGACATATCAAGAAGGACATATAGCTGGGTTTCTATGGACTACGGGCCACTTGCAGCCACTCAGCACTTTTCATACAGTCCACTGATAAACAGTAGCTCTCGGCTGATAGGCTAACAAGATTTCAGAAGCCCCCCACAGCTCTCCACACAGTACATTAGAGCTGTGCAGCTAAGTGTTCATTATTTACATGGTGAAAAGGGTTAAGAATTTGCAGCACAGAAGCTGCCCTGCACAACACAGCTTCTAGACACTCTGGGGCTGATTCACAAAGGGTCGCCGCGCTCGTGGCTGAGGCCCTGCAGTTGTCGTAGAGTCTATGCACCCGTGGCAAAGGCCCGCAGTCGTGGGGGAGTCTCCGCACTCAGGGTGGAATCTCTGCAATAAGAATTCTTACTGCGGAGATTCCGCCCTGTGTGTGGAGTCTTCCTCACTGCTGCGGGCCTCCGCCACGAGTGTGGAGGCCGTATATGAATCAGGTCCTCTGTAAGGGTGGGCGGAGCTGGCGTAGTGCCTCTAAGCGGAGTTCCACTGAGTTTGAAAAAAAACTTTATTTGACTTTAGGTGAAATGTAGTTTATTAAAAAAAATCTTTTAATACATTTAATAGTTTCAAAATAATTAAAATGTAAATTAAAATTGTTAATAGTGTTGTAGCATTTTCCTATTTTGTATTACATTGAAAATAAACATATACCATTATATACATTATTATTAAACATATAAATATTTCTACCAATATTTCTCAAGTTTATTAAACTTTTTTACTTGTGCAAATACCAAAGGTAACTCTCCACCCCAATACAGAAATTACTAAAAATATATTTGTTACAAATTGATGTAAACTAATTTATATATTTGTTAATCCTAATTAAAATACAATTGTACAGCACTATCAACCTATTTTTAAAATAAATATATAAATATTTAAAATTTCTTAAATTAAATTAAAATCGTTTTTTAAGTTTTATTATGAAAAATCCAACTCAAGGTAAAATATAAGTTATATATTTATATGTATGTTGTATGTATTATAAACGACAAAACAATGCATAGAATTGATATTAAATAATGTAAGTATTTAAAAAAAAAATAAAGCTGCATTTGACATACACGTAAATGTACGGTAAAAATGCAAAGGTTAAAGGGACATTATAGATAGGTGGAAATGTCAGTTAAAACATTGCCTTTTAACTGAAATAACCAGTTATAGTTATTTCAAGTAACTATAACTCATGCCCTAAAGTAACTGTGACTTGTGCCCCGGCACTGCACAGTATTGTTATCAATGATGTAATTTCAGCTGTCATTAGGGATTTTATTAATGCAGTCATTGACCATGTCATGAGTGATGAAATATGTGAGGGTACAAGCAGTGCATGGCAAGGGGATTTGTTTCCACTGTAGTGTGAGGGGCCCACCACCCTCTATATTTTCATCCAATCGGCGGCTGCTGGCGGGCACCTGAATGCTAGTGGAGCATAGCAAATGGCGCTCTGATACCTCCACTCCTTCTCCTCACTTGTCTCAAATGAGAAATCGGCACTCCAAAGCGTGGTTATAAAGATTTATTAAAGCAGTGCTGAGGTCAATGTGTTTCGGCTGTAACTGCATTGGTTGCGGCACCAGCCTCCATTTTTAGTTCAACTTATATACGTCGTAGTGAACATAAAAAACATACAGCTATATAATCAGGAGAGGGAGAGAGAGAGTCAGTGGATTCGATCTCCCTAATTAATATGATCAAACAAAGTGGAATCCACTCCAGAAAAAGTGGCGGTGGTCCCTAAAGTGATGGGGAGCACACAGTGTTGTTTAAATGCCCCTCACACACCAACAGGCCCCTTGGTGTCATGCTTCATCATCGGGGCCTTCGCACCCCTCTACGGGATGCGGCGTGCTACGACTCACGAATACGCAGGAGCACTTGATAGTGAACTATGTGAGGGGGTGTGTTTACTAAGGGAAAGTGTGAGTGAAGTGAGGTGAAAGTGAGTTACTAAAAAAATACCTGGCACGTAGGAAAAAATTATTTATTATGTCCTCGGCTGGTATTGTTAAAAAGGTGCAAAAGTGGGTTGTTTGAATACGAATTAGGGTATTTACAACCAGAGTGTCAACATGTTTCGGAGCGCAGGGGCTCCTTCTTCAGGACAAGGATATGCACTATATCCTCACCTTACTCACATGAAAATGTAAAAGTGTATAAAAACCTTTTTTATAAAAAGAAATGTGTAATATACCTAACAATGTTAATTGTTGAGGTGAGTTCAGTTGCGCCCAATTGGCGTTGCAGAGAACCTGTGAAAAGAAGACATAATAAACAAAAAATAGTCTACTGTACAAAAGCTCAGGAAAAAATGGTTCCTTTGAGTATAAGGGTAAGTAGTAGAACCCAAATGAGGTTCAAAAAACCCTGTAAACATGAAAAATGACAAAAAACACATACACAAACACACATACAACTATAATTAAATTGTTCTCCCTGTTAAGTTGGAAAGGAGGGAGAGGAAAAATAGTTCAAGGCTTACTTATTGTTCTCAGTCTGATCACCTCATGAGCCTATGCGTAGTATTGGGGGGATCCTTCCATACTGCTCAGTAAAGCAACCTAGGGAATATTCAATAATGGGCTTAAGTTGTAGAAAGGACAATGTGCCAAGAGTACCAACGTGGTCCCAGTTGCCAACATTACTCACGGTTACTGCATAGCAAATCGCCTGCCTTCCCCTCAACGCTGCTCCAAAGAAGTGAGGCTGGGATGTGGCGGTTTTCTTTTTATACTCCTCTTAGCAGACCGATTAGTGTGGACAATTGAATGATTGAAAACGGAAAGGTATGCCCAAATACGGAGTAAATCCGCCCTTCCATTCCGGTACTGCGCGCCCGAACGGGTGCAGTGCCGGTAGCAGACGCGCATGCGTGTATTCAATTGCGGTGACTGCGCATGTGCGACCTGCGATACACGTGCGCATGTGCAGAAGGCTTACACTGCTCGCGAGTCCACTGCAGAGCGCTGAATGGAATAGGCGCATAATAGAAGGCTAAAGGTGTTTGTTAATCAGATTACTGCGCAGATTTTATACTAGAACTGTGCTGAGAGCCGGTATATGAGGCTCAATCATTGAGTTTATATATGAAGGGGTTATTAATAGATTGCTGCACGAGTCCACTACAGAGCGCTAAATGGAATAAGCGCATAATAAAGGCTAGAGGTGCTTGTCATTCAGATTACTGCGCAGATTGTATACTAGAACTGTGCTGTGAGCAGGTATATGAGGCACAATCATTGAGTTTATATTACTGAAGTGGTTATTAATAGATTGCTGCAATAGTTGTAGGATGTGGACACATGACTAATGTTGGGTCCAAGGCTTCGCCCACAAACTAAAAATTGTAAACGCTAGATGTTATATGAACAGGTACTTATCGCAAAAGGTTCCAGGGAATGAAATCGTTGAGGCCGATGGTATCGGTCCCCAGACGGAACACCCACCGTTGCTCTTTTTCAAAGAGTCCAACCTCTGAAGGTAACTGTTCGATCACTGTCCATTGCAGCTCGTTAACACAGTGTTGGTGATCTACAAAGTGGGTTGACATTTTGGTAGTAGCCTTCTTACAGCGGATATTGCTTTTGTGTTCGTTAATCCTTATTCTTACTGACCTCGTTGTCATTCCCACATATTCCTTACTGCACGGGCATGTGATCAAGTACACAACATTCTTGCTATTGCAATTAGTAAATGCACGCTGTTCCCAGCTAGTGCCATTGGAAAAAGTCAAGGTTTGGCTTTTTTTGGTAAGATGACAGTTGTTGCAATTACCACACGGGTGATGGCCCTGTATTCCTTGTAGCCTAGTTTGTTTCTCTCTGATGGGCGAGGGTCAAGTATGGACAAGCATGTCTCTCAGATTCCTGCCTCGTCTATGTGCAAACAAGGGTTTGTCCAGTGATAGAGTGCCACTTGAAAGAATGCGCCAATGTTTGTTAACCAATTTGGTAACCTGGTTGGTTACAGGGCTGTATGTGGTAACACAGACTGTTCTGTTTACCTGATCGTCTTTACGTGGGTTGTCTTCCAAAAGGGCCTCTCGGTGATTATTCCTGGCTCTCTTCATAGCTTATTGAATCACTGGGTCAGGGTATTTTCTTTGTCTCAGTTTTTGACTCCGGTCCTTCGCCTGACTTTTGTATTTTACTATATCACTGCAGTTCCGACGTAGGCGGAGGAACTGCCCATATGGTAAATTCTCCCTCAGGTGACGTGGATGAAAACTGTCAAACCTGAGGAGACAGTTTCTGGCCGTAGTTTTGAAGTGGGTCTCCATTTTCAAACAACCTGCCTCATGATATATTTTCAAATCCAGAAAGACCATGGCTGTTTTAGACATTTGGTGAGTGAATTTGAGGAACGTGTTCTGATCGTTGAGCCAGTGCATGAACTCAGAGATCGAATTCTCATCTCCTTCCCAGATCACCAAGATGTCGGCGATATATCTTCGCCACATCTGGATTCTCCCTCTGAAGGGGTTGTTGGGATGGAGGATTTTGGTAGCTTCCAAATGATGGACATATAGTCCCGCCAGGCTAGGGGCAAAAGTGCTTCCCATGCTGGTCCCATGGCTTTGCCAAAACAAAGTGCCTTCATACTCAAAAAAGTTCTTTGTGAGCGCTAATGAGATACATTCCATCACTACATTGCGGGGAGTATGGTATTTCCAATTGGTGGAGTGAAGTACTTCTTCGATGATCTGTAGTGTCTCATCATGTGGGAGGCTCGTGTAGAGGCTCTCTACGTCAAGGCTAAGTAGCATTTGGGAATTTGGGTCAAAGGTCTGATTCTGAAATAGTTGTAGTACCGCTTTTGTATCTTTCAGGTACGTATCAGTGGCCTGTACCAGGGGTCTTAAAAAACATCAGCGAATTTGGACAGTGGTTCCAAAATTGATGAGATGCCGGACACAATTGGGCGTCCTGGTGGACTCTCAAGATTTGTATGCACTTTTGGTATAGTGTAGAAATATGGAACACGGGGATTTTTCTGAACCAAAAACTCTGATTCTTTTTTCGTGAGCCAATCATGTGCGAGTGCCTCCTCAATCATCCCTTCTATTTGTATTCGCAAGGACTCAGTGGGATCTTGAACTAAGACCTGATAGTTCCTATTGTCCGCAAGGAGTCTTCTGCACTCAATGTCGTAGGCTGTGGTAGTTTGAATAACCACCGCTCCACCCTTGTCTGCAGGTTTTATGGTTAGGTTTTTGTTACGTCTCAATTCATTTATAGCTTCATTCTCAAGTCTGCTAGTATTCTGGAACACCTTGTGTTTGGTGTCCATATTCTTGAGTTCCTGCATGATGGCTTTCTCAAAGGCTAGTACCTCCACTGGAAGTTGGTTATCCAGTGGTGTGAAAGTCGACCTGGGTTTCAACCCTGTGTCTGATTCTTCCAAAGAAGGTTCTTTATCTTTGAAGAAGGCCCTCAATTTGATAGTTCTTATAAAGTCCTGCATTTCTTTGTGTAGTAAGAACAGGTCAGGTTTGTTGGTAGGGACGTATCCCAAGCCTTTTTTTCAGTACCCTTTGTTGTAAATCGGTGAGGGGCCATGGAGTAATGTTAATTACTAGGTTCCCCTCTTGCTCGTCGACGCTTGGTTCGCCGTCATGCTCCTCGTCAGGACCCTCGGGTCTGTTTCTTCTGTGGGTTGCCAGTTGACATTGTTGCCCCTCTTGTTCCTCCCTCTGCGGGGTCCTTGGCCCCAGGATAAAAAAGGCTGAGCATTTTGGGGTACATCGGTTTGTTCTGGAACCCATTGGGGATACATCTGTCCCATTTGTGGAGGGACAAATTGGTACTGTGGGAATTGGAATGGATTCTGATAAGGATTGAATTGGGGTCCTTGAAAACCTCGCCATCCTCTCTGGCGGGGAAACTGGGATCTTGTTGTCGAAACCCTCCTCTCTGTTTCTTTTGGAAACCACCTGCATTGGTGCTGGAAGTGCTACTATCAGAGCTTACACTGTCTTTGTCACTTCCATTCTCTTTCATCACATAGTCCGCTCGTGTATATGGATAAGCTCTTTCAGGGGTGAAGCGATCTTTATCTTTCTTAAATTTATTAAATTTACTTTGTTTCAAGGTGGCCTCAAAATCTTTCATTTGTTGGTTTAATTCCTCTAGTCCCTTCTTTAAGTCTGCTGGTGAGATGAAAGTTTTTAACTGGACTTCCAGTTTCTGGATCTCTACTTTGAGTTCCAAAGATTTTCTTGCGGCAGTTTGAATTATCAGGACCTGCCAATCCCTGGTACAGTGCCATGAAATAAGTGACCATGCTTTCTTAAAAACCAGATCATCTTGGAAAATGAACCTTTCATTGGTTTTTAAGAAAGCCCCCTGAAAGAGCTTATCCATATACACGAGCGGACTATGTGAAGAAAGAGAATGGAAGTGACAAAGACAGTGTAAGCTCTGATAGTAGCACTTCCAGCACCAATGCAGGTGGTTTCCAAAAGAAACAGAGAGGAGGGTTTCGACAACAGAGATCCCAGTTTCCCCGCCAGAGAGGATGGCGAGGTTTTCACTTCCAGTGGAGGTACTAGCCTTTGAGAAAGCTATCATGCAGGAACTCAAGAATATGGACACCAAACACAAGGTGTTCCAGAATACTAGCAGACTTGAGAATGAAGCTATAAATGAATTGAGACGTAACAAAAACCTAACCATAAAACCTGCAGACAAGGGTGGAGCGGTGGTTATTCAAACTACCACAGCCTACGACATTGAGTGCAGAAGACTCCTTGCGGACAATAGGAACTATCAGGTCTTAGTTCAAGATCCCACTGAGTCCTTGCAAATACAAATAGAAGGGATGATTGAGGAGGCACTCGCACATGATTGGCTCATGAAAAAAGAATCAGAGTTTTTGGTTCAGAAAAATCCCCGTGTTCCATATTTCTACACTATACCAAAAGTGCATAAAAATCTTGAGAGTCCACCAGGATGCCCAATTGTGTCCGGCATCTCATCAATTTTGGAACCACTGTCCAAATTCGCTGATGCTTATTTAAGACCCCTGGTACAGGCCACTGATACGTACCTGAAAGATACAAAAGCGGTACTACAACTATTACAGAATCAGACCTTTGACCCAAATTCCCAAATGCTACTTAGCCTTGACGTAGAGAGCCTCTACACGAGCCTCCCACATGATGAGACACTACAGATCATCGAAGAAGTACTTCATTCCACCAATTGGAAATACCATACTCCCCGCAATGTAGTGATGGAATGTATCTCATTAGCGCTCACAAAGAACTTTTTTGAGTATGAAGGCACTTTGTTTTGGCAAAGCCATGGGACCAGCATGGGAAGCACTTTTGCCCCTAGCCTGGCGGGACTATATGTCCATCATTTGGAAGCTACCAAAATCCTCCATCCCAACAACCCCTTCAGAGGGAGAATCCAGATGTGGCGAAGATATATCGACTACATCTTGGTGATCTGGGAAGGAGATGAGAATTCGATCTCTGAGTTCATGCACTGGCTCAACGATCAGAACACGTTCCCCAAATTCACCCACCAAATGTCTAAAACCACCATGGTCTTTCTGGATTTGAAAATATATCATGAGGCAGGTTGTTTGAAAACGGAGACCCACTTCAAACCTACGGCCAGGAACTGTCTCCTCAGGTTTGACAGTTTTCATCCACGTCACCTGAGGGAGAATTTACCATATGGGCAGTTCCTCCGCCTACGTCGGAACTGCAGTGATATAGTAAAATACAAAAGACAGGCGAAGGACCTGAGTCAAAAACTGAGACAAAGAAAATACCCTGACCCAGTGATTCAGAAAGCTATGAAGAGAGCCTGGAATAATCACCGAGAGGCCCTTTTGGAAGACAACCCACGTAAAGACGATCAGGTAAACAGAACAGTCTGTGTTACCACATACAGCCCTGTAACCAACCAGGTTACCAAATTGGTTAACAAACATTGGCGCATTCTTTCAAGTGGCACTCTATCACTGGACAAACCCTTGTTTGCACATAGACGAGGCAGGAATCTGAGAGACATGCTTGTCCATACTAGACCCTAGCCCATCAGAGAGAAACAAACTAGGCTACAAGGAATACAGGGCCATCACCCGTGTGGTAATTGCAACAACTGTCATCTTACCAAAAAAAGCCAAACCTTGACTTTTTCCAATGGCACTAGCTGGGAACAGCGTGCATTTACTAATTGCAATAGCAAGAATGTTGTGTACTTGATCACATGCCCGTGCAGTAAGGAATATGTGGGAATGACAACGAGGTCAGTAAGAATAAGGATTAACGAACACAAAAGCAATATCCGCTGTAAGAAGGCTACTACCAAAATGTCAACCCACTTTGTGGATCACCAACACTGTGTTAACGAGCTGCAATGGACAGTGATCGAACAGTTACCTTCAGAGGTTGGACTCTTTGAAAAAGAGCAACGGTGGGTGTTCCGTCTGGGGACCGATACCATCGGTCTCAACGATTTCATTCCCTGGAACCTTTTGCGATAAGTACCTGTTCATATAACATCTAGCGTTTACAATCTTTAGTTTGTGGGCGAAGCCTTGGACCCAACATTAGTCATGTGTCCACATCCTACAACTATTGCAGCAATCTATTAATAACCACTTCAGTAATATAAACTCAATGATTGTGCCTCATATACCTGCTCACAGCACAGTTCTAGTATACAATCTGCGCAGTAATCTGATTGACAAGCACCTCTAGCCTTTATTATGCGCTTATTCCATTTAGCGCTCTGTAGTGGACTCGTGCAGCAATCTATTAATAACCCCTTCATATATAAACTCAATGATTGAGCCTCATATACCGGCTCTCAGCACAGTTCTAGTATAAAATCTGCACAGTAATCTGATTAACAAACACCTTTAGCCTTCTATTATGCGCCTATTCCATTCAGCGCTCTGCAGTGGACTCGCGAGCAGTGTAAGCCTTCTGCACATGCGCACGTGTATCGCAGGTCGCACATGCGCAGTCACCGCAATTGAATACACGCATGCGCGTCTGCTACCGGCACTGCACCCGTTCGGGCACGCAGTACCGGAATGGAAGGGCGGATTTACTCCGTATTTGGGCATACCTTTCCGTTTTCAATCATTCAATTGTCCACACTAATCGGTCTGCTAAGAGGAGTATAAAAAGAAAACCGCCACATCCCAGCCTCACTTCTTCGGAGCAGCGTTGAGGGGAAGGCAGGCGATTTGCTATGCAGTAACCGTGAGTAATGTTGGCAACTGGGACCACGTTGGTACTCTTGGCACATTGCCCTTTCTACAACTTAAGCCCATTATTGAATATTCCCTAGGTTGCTTTACTGAGCAGTATGAAAGGATCCCCCCAATACTACGCATAGGCTCATGAGGTGATCAGACTGAGAACAATAAGTAAGCCTTGAACTATTTTTCCTCTCCCTCCTTTCCAACTTAACAGGGAGAACAATTTAATTATAGTTGTATGTGTGTTTGTGTAGGTGCTTTTTGTCATTTTTCATGTTTACAGGTTTTTTTTAACCTCATTTGGGTTCTACTACTTACCCTTATACTCAAAGGAACCATTTTTTCCTGAGCTTTTGTACAGTAGACTATTTTTTGTTTATTATGTCTTCTTTTCACAGGTTCTCTGCAACGCCAATTGGGCGCAACTGAACTCACCTCAACAATTAACATTGTTAGGTATATTACACATTTCTTTTTATAAAAAAGGTTTTTATACACTTTTACATTTTCATGTGAGTAAGGTGAGGATATAGTGCATATCCTTGTCCTGAAGAAGGAGCCCCTGCGCTCCGAAACATGTTGACACTCTGGTTGTAAATACCCTAATTCGTATTCAAACAACCCACTTTTGCACCTTTTTAACAATACCAGCCGAGGACATAATAAATAATTTTTTCCTACGTGCAAGGTATTTTTTAAGTAATTCACTTTCACCTCACTTCACTCACACTTTCCCTTAGTAAACACACCCCCTCACATAGTTCACTATCAAGTGCTCCTGCGTATTCGTGAGTCGTAGCACGCCGCATCCCGTAGAGGGGTGCGAAGGCCCCGATGATGAAGCATGACACCAAGGGGCCTGTTGGTGTGTGAGGGGCATTTAAACAACACTGTGTGCTCCCCATCACTTTAGGGACCACCGCCACTTTTTCTGGAGTGGATTCCACTTTGTTTGATCATAAAAAACATACTACCTTTGGTTACATTTTGGGCGCCATCTTGTAATGTTTAACCATCACTTAAATTGCATGAATTCCTTTCAACACAAAATGTGTTATATCATAGATATTTTCAGTTTAATGTACAAACTCCTCATTTATTCTAAGCCGCATAGTGCATTATTACCATATTATTAATATCACTTCAATGCAACACAGCAGGGCCGGTTCAGATGGCAACTGTCAATACCCTCTACTGCCGTCTGTAGGAAAATGCCCTTCTATTGGGGTACAAAAGGTGTTGGTCATCCCAGATATTTCAAACAGTCTTTACAGCCAAATTATGTTGGTAAAGCTGTGAAAATAGGATTAGATATCAATTCTCCTTGGTCCGTGGGTAAATCTACCCAGTGGACCACATCTAGTCATGCACTGTGGCAGTGGTGTCTACACACCACGGTGAATTGCCCATCTTATTGATGGTCTTGTCAAGTATTTTCAGTAGCACTCACTAATTTAATTGACCCTGTTTCTATGCGAAAACAATCATTACAGATAAGACAATAACTATAGATAGACACTGTTATGCATGTTTTGTGCATCCTGGGTCCCTAGCAGGGCCAGAATGGAAGTAATGCGCATCAGACGTTTCCCTGGTAGGCTGGAAGGGTGGGAGCCAGTTTTGCACCAGCGGGCGGTTTTGTTACTGGGGGCCAGTTTTGGGGCAGGGCTGCAATATCGGCTTCTAGTAACAAAAAGCAACAGTGTGTCACGCTTGCAAGCCCCACCCTGGGAGGCTGGTCTAACAAAACTGCCAGGGCTGCTTTATGCTCCCAGTCTGTCCTTGGGTCCCAGGTTGTTACTGGGGGGTGCACATGGTAGATGCTATTGTTTACCATTAAAGCCAGAATACTATATCATTCCAATTGAATAGCCAAGGTACACATTTGTACATACACTTTTGTAAACACTGTTCCAAAGAGGAATTTGTGGCTTTTGATCACAGCCACTGTGTACATTATGGCTGCTGGGAAAAGGTTTGTGAATACCAATGACTGAGGCAAATGGCCCTTGTGTGCTGAGCTTCAAAACCCATCTGCTATGCCATTCTCTACAGAATGTAAGATTAAATGCAAGCAGAGATGGCTGAAGTATTTGTTATTTTCTGCTCTGCTTTCAGTGTTCCTATCAATTTTAGATTTTTAGGTGTAATTTACAAGTTTGAAATAAGTAGATAATTCACCAGATCCAGGGGGTTAGCCTTCGTTGAACTCGTGCCCTCTATTTGTTATAGAAAGATAGCTTTCTAGCATGTTCGTGACCCGAAATCCAATATTATATTACACAACCTAGGGTCTGAATTGTAAAATTATGAAAAATATATCATTAGATAGTCAGCATATAATAATAATAATACAGCCATTTATAGAGTGCAAACAGCTACCTCCAGGGAGGGGGCCCAGCGCTATAGCAACAGGTGACGCATTAGAGTCCTAAAACGGCCCATATCCCTGGAGAAATACCTTAGGTTAAAAAGCCATGTTGCTTTCCTGAATTGCATTTCACCGCTAATCTGGTGCAAGGCATTGGGCATGGAATTCCATATCATGGAAGCCCCGTACATGAAAGATCTGCAACCTAACCGAGCTTTCTTAACTCGGGGGGTGGGGGAGGTGCAAAGAAGATTCTGGGAGTTAGACCTTAGTGACCGAGTCGGCTTATACGCACCTAATCTCCACTTCAGGTAACTGGGGCATGATCCATGTACCGCCCGAAAAGCTAAAGTTAAAGCCTTAAATTTAATTCTATTGGCTACCGGAGAGATATGCTGCCGAAATGGGACTCGTCTGATTAATCTCGCTGACGCATTTTGAACCATTTGTAGTTTCTTAACCAGTTAAGACAGAAGACCCAAATAAAGGCCGTTCGCGTAGTCGAGGCGAGAAGTAACTGTGGCATGGACTACTACCCGACGACAATTTTCGGGCAGTAGGTGTATGGATTTTCACAGGTTACTCAAACTGACGAAACACGCAGCTGTCTCCAGCTGAATTTGGGCCGAACAGGATAGATCAGTCTGCCATTTTACTCCCAAATTTTTAGCACTGCCAGCCTTGACAGGTGGGGGGCCCATTTCCTCCGGCCACCAAAAATCTGCAGCAGGGGGCCAAAGAACATCACTTCCGTTTTGTCGGCATTCAGCTTAAGTTTGTTGTTATTCATCCAGTAAGCAAAGTCTCTGAGACAACCCTTAAAGCTCCTGAAGGACTCTTCTGACTGATCCTTAAAGGGGAAAACCAACTGGGTGTCATCAGCGTAGGAAATCGCTTTCACAGCCCAGTTGGCTATAAGAGCAAATAAAGGGGCAAATATATGTTGAAAAGCAATGGGCTTAAGGCCGACCCCTGTGGTACCCCACACCATAGGTGTTTATGGTCAGACTGATATGGTTGTAGAGCCACCCTTTAAGTGAGCTTAAGAAGAAATGACTTCAGCCAGTCCAGGGCAGTACCCTCAAACCCAGTGTCCAAAAGACACAGAGCTAATATTGAGTGGTCTACCGTATAAAACGCTGCCCGTACCCGTTCCCGTAGCGGGAACGGGAGCCCCGAGCGAATATTACGCCGTAATAACTGGCGGTTGACGTGAAGCGACCACCAAAAGTAATTAAAAGGTGGACCAGAACTGCGTAAGAGGGTACGAAGAACCCCAGGTATGCCAGTAGGCACCGCAATGAAGATGTTAAGGCTGGCAGTGTCCAGCTGAGTGTGGCGAAGGAAATACCCCCAGCCCTGAAGAAATTGCCGACCATTTCTGATAGGCAATGAAACATGTTGGCTTCATATAACACAAAACGAAGCACAACGGCAAGGTTTTGGTTTTAATGGGAGTAGATACCCAGCATGGAATAAAGTTGTTCAGATAGCCAGGGTTATCTAACTCCACTTTTTAACGCATAGGATCACACTGAGTAGCGGTGTTGATACCGAGGGGGTAGATGCACAGGAGTGCTATAGGGATACACACCTTTTAAGTTGATTAGGATTTACTTGAAACATTTTTCCTATTTTCTATTTTTTGGATTTCTGGTGGGAAGGAGGCAATGATGAGAAAAGGAACATACTGACGAGAACCTGTCAGCAGTACCCTGGTGGTTGCTCCCGTGAGGTTCCTACCCACCATCCACACATTTTTCTCTGATTACTTTCTGATTTGGTCTGATGTATTTCTCTCTGTCTCCTTGCATGGGGTTGCATGAGGCTTGACTGAGAGTAGACACTATAGATATAGACACAGTTGGAGTGACACACATAGAATTTGCGAGGATGTTTTAATGATAGGCACACCTTGTTGTAACTTTTTCAGTGGGTGGGAGGTTAAGTGTAACTACACCAACGAGTCAACAAAGGATGTTGTAGAATATATTGCCTATGGAGATAAGGACCAGCCCCTGAATCTAGCGCCAATCTCACTGAGTCCGCCACCTCCAATAGCAATGTCTCTGTACTAAAACCAGCACGAAAGCCAGATTGGGTAAAGCTTTGCTCCTTTTGTGCTCCTTCAGCAGTTTATTGTACTGGTTCTGTTTTTAATTTATTTCTTAGTAATCTGCAGTCAGTTCAAAGGCAATGTTTAAAGGAGAGGTAAACATACTGCTAGTCTAATTTCTTGAGGCAGTCAGAACTGTTTCATACGTCAGCTCTTTGCACACACATTAATGTGGAATGGATTTCCACTCTATCACATTCCATCATCATTTTCAGTTTGCTCTTGATGATCTGATCACTGTGGGTCTGTGGGAACTGGGCAAATTAATATATGTATAATTGTTCCTTCGAAGGAATAAATGTAACATAATATATTCATATTGATACGTGCCTTTATGGTCGCTTATGGTGTAGTTTTTCAAATTGATCTGTTTTGCTGATCTGAGATTTTATATGCATGTCAGAAGGATACAGATGTCATACTTCGACTCATTCAGTAAACACTCCATATATTTATAAGCAAACCAATTACCATAAATTTATTTTTAACAAGCAAGATTCACAGTAAATATTGTGTTCCAATTTGATGGGTATATAATTGTTGAAAAATATTTCAGTACTTTTAGATTTGTCTCAGTGTGTGTATATATACAAAAATAATACCATTGTGTTATCCTTTCAAGTTGTATTACTTGATACCAAGGGAGGGTGAAAGATGTCTGTTTATTCTGAAAACTAATCACTGTGGGCCAGATGTATGAAATCATTTAGAATTTCTTAATGGACTGAATCGCTATTTCGGGCTGTTAAGAAATGCTATATGGCCTTTTCTTATGTCCTCAGGCCGTTTGTGAATCGCAAAATGCGATTTCTACTCAGTAGACATCGTATTTTGTGATAACCAAATAGGAAATCGCAAATAGTGGTTTCCTATTTGCGAGTTCCTAAGCATATGTACAAAGCATTCCTGAAACCGAAATTGACATTTAGGAAATGCAATTACCATCAACTCCAAGGCGATGGTAACCATGTGTGTTTTTTAAATACTATAGGCTCCGAGGGCATGTGTGTGCTTTACATGTGCAACACTTTTTTCAGGGGGATTTAGGAAATCGCAAATTAGGAAATGCAAAACCATTTGTACGTATTAGCCATTAGGCTCATGGGAACGAATGGTTTGGTATTTCCTAAATAGCGATTTCCCAATAGCGATTGCTACAAAGTAGGAATTGCTATTAGGAAATCGCTATTTTTGTGAATTCCATTTAGCATTTCCTAAATAGCTACTTCTTAGGATTCGCTAATTAGGAAATGCAAAATTTGAATTTCGTACATCTGGCCCTATATGACTGTTTTCATTTTAGTGTCACATGATTTATTTGTTTCTTTGCACAGGTGCAGTAGCATCAGGCTTCTTAAGTCTTCTTATCTGCTTGTTCTGATCAACAAGTTTTAGCCAGTGCCTCTGATTCTAAAAGACCTGCATTAGAACAGGAACACACCTTTGGATTTAAAAGCTGTTGTAGGTGTGTCCACATCATATGTGGACAGTGATACTCACAGAGTTGGATGGTGTGGCTTCTGGCAAAAGTGGAGGTTCCCAGCTTGTGTTTACGGTCAAACACAAAATTAAGTGGCTCAAATCTGACACAGTATGCCTTAATGACAATTTTTTCAAGAAACACATTTTCAAGTTTGCATAAACCTTTGCTAATGTTGCAAATAAATAACTTCGAAAACCCATGCAGAAGATGGGGAGCAGCTCATCTCTGAATAGTTTAGCAATTTGTACAACGATCAAAAAGTGATAACCAGATATTCTGCTTTAAAATATGGAAAACAAGTCAAAGGGACTTGATACACTGTACACACAATAATGTCTACGTTTCACTATGTTTTTGATGTAAGACTCTAGCAAGCTATGACAAAAAACACCATTGGAGTAGATAACCAGCCACATTATGGCTGATATTTTAGTCTGGCACCACCCTGTGGTGACATGGGCAAATTGCTAGTTCATCATGTATTTATCATGTGGATATAGCTCGATTACAGGATTGGGTCATCAGGTAGATGAGCAGCAATGCTTCTGATTGGGATTATGTTGGTTGCTTCCATTGTTGCATTTGACCCCAATTGTGCATATAGTCTAGACTTCCTTCAGTGAGAAAATAAGACATCACGCTTGTCAATAACAACGACTGCATCTTTTATGGGTTGTATGTGAGAATATCTATAGCAAAAATAGTGTCTGACATAAATATTGGGACCCAAATATTGTTTACAAAAATCTTGTTCCAGTAGATCTTCTATCAACAGTAATGGAGCAATATTTTTGTAAGTTATATTTAGGAAACGGGGCAAGAATTACAAAACCGCTGAAAGAGTGGAGCAAAATAGTTTGAAATAGTTGCTAAAACTGGATGGTCTGGTCTGGATTAAAATTTTTCTAAAGTTTCCAAACTTTTGCCTGGTGCTCCAACAACCTTAGAAGTACACTTCTAAGGCCCTCAGGAGAGGCACTTTGACACTAACAGGGTGTCGGGAAAAGGCCTACAGCAGGGTCCAGTCTAGGTCCATTTGCTATGAGCCATCTTGGAAATATACAAAAAAAACTTATGCAGTGTATTGTGTCCCTGTAGCCACCCAGGAGGTCAACCTACTGACTCTTGGATCCACGTCTTTGTCCCGTGTATACAAGTGGGAGCATGTCCAACTCTTCATGTCCCCTCACAGACCTAAAACAGCAGGTGCAATCTTTCTTCTGTTCTGATGGGGTGACTGGCATTAGCTAGTCGGTGGGGATGAATCCTGGGCACTCCTTAACCAAAGAACTTAAAGTTCCCAGGGCAACCCTGCCCACTTTTTCAGTATTTCCTGTTTGCCTTAGTACACATAGGCCCAACATTCCATGGACATTTTCAAGATGGCAAAAGTCTTCAACAATGCTAAACTTTGGCTCTGGGAGTTGTGGGTGTATAGAGGAGAGCACCATGGTAATCATTAGTGTCATCCAACATCTAACATCAACATCTAACACTAAAATCCAGTTTGAAGCAGGCCCTGTGCCTACAACAAACTAGGATACAGAAGTCTGGTAGGACAAAGGCAAGGCCCTACCTCATCCAGACAGGGGATAGTAATGTACTTTCATCCTAGTTTCTTCCTTTCAAGTGCACCAAAGTGCTGCATGTGGCTCAAAGAGATCTGTCACTCAGGATATGATACTTTGGTGTCAACAGGATGCCAACAACCCCCATCCTGAAGACTCTGCACAGCTCAGAGAAGTCACTCCTGCCTATGCAGGTAAACCTATTGAGTAGCTCCAGGTTGAATTCACACCTCATTCAAGGCTGAAGAAAGACTGGAAGCTAGCGGAGGCTAATTAGCCTTTGAAATCTCAGGTAAGTAAAGGGTAACTTTCTGAAAGTTCATTTTTGTTAATATGTATTAAAAATCCTACTTCGCAATTTAATTGGATTATTATTAAATATTAAAAATAGTGGTTTCATTATTTTTGTAGGTGGTCCCAATCCAGAGATACAGTATCAATATTTTAATATGTACTATTATTTTGTGCATAGGACAGCGATGCCTGCCAGAGTGAAAATAGCTTTTAAAGCATTGTCAGTATCCCACTTTTGAATACCATGCTTCATACCTTGTGGACTACAAGACTTACAAAGGGGTGACTTGCTAACATTTAAAAGGGAGGTTTTTACCGAGCCAAAAGGGTTATTTGAACAGGTTGAACAGCAGGTTTAGACTGCGTTACTAAGCTTCAAATGCAGGTTTGAAGTCATGTTTTTTTGTCGTCACACTTTGTGAGAAGTTGGCCTGATAGGTGATGTTTCCAATTCTGGAACCGCCTATTATCAGACCAAACAATCCCTTATGGTGTCTGGTTGTAAGTCAACCTTATTAGACAAGCTATCCTAGGGGTAGCATGGACTAAGCAGCCTAAAGGCTTAACTTAAGAGGTCGTGTTAAGCGAGCTGTTTTACCACATACAATCCTGTAATATCAAATGAAAGGACACCACACAAGTATATATTATAAAAATATATGTATTTATTACTAAAAACAATCCCCAGTATTCTTTATGAATAAAGGGGCACAAGCGTTAAATCAAAAGCACAGTTTAAACATACAAAGTTGCACAATTATGGATGAGGGCGGGTGGCCACTCAAACCATATACTAAACAAGTGGTATAAGAGATGCCACTCGAGCAGTGGTTAGGCCTAGGGCCTAGGGAATCGCTGGGAGCAGTCAGGACAAGCAATGCTGAAGTCGGGAATGGCCCTCGGGATTCGGGAGCAGTGCGGAAAGCGCACGCATGCACCAATGTTAACCAATGGTGCGTAAAAGTTGTAAAGTTAAAGTTTAAGGACACTTCCGCTGAACCTAGAGGAACAAAACTTAAGACACAGACCCTAGAGATGTGTACCAGTGTGGGAACACCGGCAGAGCAAAGTTACCTCACCCACAGGAAGCGGGTGCACAGGGTCGAAGTGGCGTCGGGTTTTGACACGCAGGTTCTTGGCGCTTGAAGCTGAAGATGCTGCAGGCGATGTGAAGGAGAAGTGTCTGGTGGATCCAAGGGTGGATCTGAAGTGGTGAAGACCTGAAAGCAGAGGGGACAGTGTTCAAAGTCACTGACCAGTGACCACCGTGGAACCAGATTGGAACCAGGCAAAGTCGGGTGCAAACAGGTGATGAGGTGTTGCTTCTCTCTGCAGCCACGTGGACACGAAGAGGTCAAGGACGTCCAGGAGTCGATCACGAGCTGTCCCTCGAAGGCTCTAGCTGATGGCAGTGTCGGCAACTCGATTGAAGCAAACAAGCCTTGGCTAATGCAAGCCACGGGGAAAGTGAAAAAGGCTTATTACTCGGACCAGCAAGGTCAGAGCGGGTACTCCTTTCTACAGGAGCGAGGGCAGGTCTGGAGCAACCAGACCCACAGTGTAAATTGTAGGTTTCGTCGCCAAGATGGCCGCTGACCACGTGACAAGCGGCCGGGATGGTGAGTCGAGTGGCACAAAGCAAAAGGGCCCCGCGCAGATCGTGGAGATGCTGGAGGGCTGATCTTTGGTGCAAATGCTGCTCGATTGTGAGGCTTCTCAAACCCCAAAGCACAGAGTCGAGGGTGCCTCGCGTGCTGTGCAGTCAGCGTCTCGGGGGTCTTTCAAGATGTCCGCTCCCACGTCTCTCGGTGCCTCCACGGGTCCCTTCTTTGCAGGGACTGTGGATCGGGCTGGGAGAAGTCTGGGAAGCTGGGTCTTGTCAGGCTCTGCACTCGGGCTCCGGCGGGAGGCGGCGGCAAAGCAGACGTCGAGGTGCTGGGTGGTGCCTGTGTTCACAGGGTGGCCCCTCCTAGGCCACAAGGGAGATGCTCTTCAGTCTTCTGTTCATCAGAATGTCGAAGTCCAGTCGTGTTCTTAGTTTAAAGGTGATTTCAGGATGATCTGAAGTGTCTTGGCACTGCTCCCACTCTTATTCGAATCTGGGGGGCTGGATTACCTGCTAGGTCCCCTCCTATGGGTGGGACCCAGGAAGTGGGTGGATACACCCCCTTCCTTTGATCCAGGCCGCCCCTGGCACGAGGGCTGGAGTGCCCCAGAACCGGTTTGGCCGGATTATGCAAGGGGCAGCCTTGTGCTCCCCATGCAGTGTCTGGTTTCTTTCAAACCTCCCTGCTACAATCCACTATCTCCTGTCTGAGGGGGTGTAACACCTCCCTGCAACAGGAAACCCTTTGTCCAGGCCCCATTTGGCTGAGTTTCGGTCAGCTTCAGGGGGTCAGACTCTTGTCTGTGGCAGAGGCATCCATTTTGTGGATCTAAGGTCCTTTTAGAAATTAACCGCATTTAAGTAAAGTAACATGTCTTACCCCTCTAGAGGGGTGGAATGCTATCCCCGTCGCCAGAACTGGCGAGGGGATAGTATTCCAAATCGTATGACACCTTACACGACATGTTTTGATAAAGCCAAACCAGAGTTGCTATATAACCGCGAGGATTATAAGGCACTTAAGAGTATATGGTATGGCGTTATCCTGAAACAGCTTAGGGAGTTGTTCCCGACAGCTGCAGACAGGCTCAGCTCATGCTAGAGCTCCATCTCACAGTAAACCACGCACTCTGCCTCCAGGATTGATGAGGCCTTCCATAGGAGTGGCTCACAGGTTTATATGTGTCCAGATATAGGTTTAGATATAGGTATAGGTATACTATACCTAAGTAAGGGGTGATTACACCACCTTACCCCAGCTGAGTGATCAGCCAGTTGTGTCAATTTAAGAACCAGCCAGGGGTGGCAAAAGATATGCTGCAGCCCCTGGTAGGCCTTGGTGGCCCCTATGCCCTGGGCACCTGTAGTGCATTATACAGGGGCTGACAAGGAGTCCATTTCCAATTGTGGTATTTACCTAGGGTACATGGAATCCATTTTACAGAGAGAGCAGATGGCCTGGGGCCCTGATTAGCAGGGAACCAGGTCAACTAAGTCAAAAAACCAGCTAAACACAGGCAAAAAATCTGGGGTAACCATAGTCAGGTAGCCACCTTCCTACACACTTGTGGACGGCACAGTAAGTGCTGCACTCCACAGGTGACATGTAACTTTCCATGACATAGGTGGAGTTTCTGCACCATATAATATGGCTTTGTAGGAGAGTTAAATTCACCAATAAAGGATTAGACCATTTCTACTTGTTTTACGGGTCAGAGCACACACGATGGGCACTGGACAGCAGTGCCCCAGTGTGCAGAGGCTAGAAACCAGCAATTCAATTCATCAAGAATTGGGGATGACCACACAAAAGGCTCATTTTCTCACACAAACTATTGATAGTTAGCATTCCAAATTGCAAATTGAGAGGACACTCATATCACACTCCTATCTAATTGCAAATCAGAATAGGTCTGTATGCCCCATTTTGTCAGTCAGAAATGCTTTTTGACTTGTAAAATGGGTTTAGTACATAGCAAAAAGCCATTTGCAGTTACAAACACTGTAAATTGCGACCTCAAATGGCTTGGTACATATCATCATATAGTTTGATCATATGATATTTAAGCACGGATATTCTAGCACAATTGAAGCATATCATTTATGGACTGAAAGATGGTAAGTGTTGTGAACTGATAGCATACCCAAATGTTGGATGAGTGTATTGGATGTGTGGTTGAGCATAGTTACTAGGAAAGAAATGACGGTCTTGCTTACATGGCCCAGAGGTTAGTCGAATCGCGCTCAATAAAGGTAATATTGCAAAAGTTGTGGAGTGGTGTGGCTCACTGGTTAGAGGCGGCAGACCCGTAAGCAGAGGACGGCCCGGGACCAGGGTTCGATTCCCGACGCGGCAGGGTCGTGGACCAGGGTCAGCGGGCTCCATAATTCTCGCCTCGGTGCCTACTCCAGTCAGGGACCACACTCGGCAACTCAGGGCATTAGCTTGCCTCATCTTCACAACGGCCCCCCAGACCGCCGGGGATGCTTGGTCGCACCTTAGAGATACCCATTAGGGACCATCTCTCAGGGTGAGCCAGGACGGGTGAGCCAGGACGGGTTCCCCAGCGGTCGAAGCGCGGAGATACTCCTCCGGGAGTTGATTCTAGCGCTATATAAACCCACAATTAAATTAAATTAAATTAAAGGCAGAACAACAGCCATTGAGGAACCTATAATTGATTTAACTCCCGCATTTCATAGCTGTTTAATTTCCACCAATTAATGATTTAATCAGACATACGCAGACGCTGTACTAGATAATATTTGTTGCTTGATATAAATGCCTCTAGAGGGTGATCTTGAATTAAAGTGCAGTGGTATCAATGCAGTAAGTGTTCTTCATTTGGAACAATCCTGCACATGTCTGGAGAAATTTGCAAACGCTCCAAGTACTCGAAACAGGGAATGCATGGTCAAGGTTGTAGGGTCCCTCAAAGGACAGAAGGAAAGAAGGCAGGAAGGATTGATGGATGAATGGGTGGATGGGTGAATGGATGGATAGATAGATCTTAGATGGATAGATGGATCTTAGGTTGCCTCTGTGAACAGTGAGTCCTATTGTGCTAATGGCTATAAAATGTCAATTTCTGTTGAATTTATATCATACGCTATAACTGCAGTAATGTAGGTCCTGCATTAAACAAAAAATGTTATGCAGTAAATATGTAGCTCTATTAAACGCTTAAATGTAATTTTAACTTGCACGCGGAATCATCGGATTCATAATCGGGGATCCCCTTATATATCTGTTATATTTAATATTGTCATTATATATCGTGTGGTGCTCATTCTTTTCATAAATACTTTATATACTCTGTTGCTAAATAATAACTTTCTTATCTTCTTTTGACCTGTGTTAGGGTCTTCAGCATTGGAAGTTACTCCCTAAAAAGAGATGAAGAAACTCAGAAAGCAGAAAAAAGTGTAAAGAGAGAAGAAGTGGGCACCCCAAAAATTGCATTCAACAAATCGCCTGCATTTTCAAGAGTGCTTGTAGGGTACCGTGAAGTGAGACATTGAAACTCGAGAGCTGGTGCCTTCGTGTGATTAAAGCCATAGCACAAGATTTCACCTTACTTTGGCAGTTATATAATCTCTTTATATGCCCTATATAACTTTTTATTGTACCTGTGAATCCTACCTCATGGGGTATGTTTGACTGCATTCTACAGCTTATCAAATGTTATTGGATATTTGCCAAGCACAATTATCATCAATCATATAATGCATATCCTTCCATTCGCCTGTTGGTGAGATGCAAGGGTTGATGGGTATCTTGGAAATAAAATAAGCAGAGAAAGTCCTTTACATTACCTTTAGCACAGATTTTCTGGGTCAGACAAAATTCTAAGTTGACCAGGTATTTCTGCTGCATCTGAATCAGCTGCAAAAAAATATATAGAATAGGACGCATATAATTTCCATTTAAAAAGGTAAGTTCAAGTGGAATGTGGAGCTCTTAACATTGATGACTTGAAGCAACTGCATTTTAAAAGACATTGGCAAAGTCAGTAGGTCTGGTTTTAATACACTAAAGTGCCTGGGGAGTGCAGAATATAGACTTAGTCAACAGGAGAGAATGGTATGAAATAGACAGTATAGACCTGAAAGAAGAACACACTCACACACACTCATACACACAAAGGGCCCATGAGATGGTTGTATCGGACAACATAGTAATTTGTTCCATATTATGTATTGTGTGTTTAACATTATGTACTGGCTGTATCAATTGCAATGAAATAATTTCAATCATACACTTAGACCAGCCACAGGGTCTCATTATGAATTGACTGATTTGTGGGATGTGGATATTGGGGGCTGGATTTTCGGATTCTGGATGGAATCCCCTATCAACTGATGAGCATCACAAGTTATTTCACTCACAATGGAGAGTAACAAGAAGGAGCTCGCATACCGGGCACTTTACCACATGAAATTCACCCTTGTAGATCGAATAAGGGGCCAACACTGGAAGAAGTGCACTGGGTTAGAAGGTAGGGGTGTGCGTGGTGGGAGGAGAATACAGCAGGGCTGAACAATGCTAGGGGTAGAAATATATATACCCCTGCTCTGCAGAAGAAGGGCAGCCAGGAGTCACGCTCGACCTCTGCCAAAAACCACTGCCCCCACTTTAACCAGATAAGGATCTGCCAAGTCCAGTGCTTCCACACCTGTAGGTACTGGATCTGATATGTGCAGACCCTGTAATCCTGGGTCTGGAACCACCGGGTCACCTTTTGCCTCCCAGAGCCCTGTCTCTACCAGAGCCTAGGGTTATTTGCCCCAGCTTTCACTACACTTAACACCTACCACTCATTTTGAATCGCAATTGTATCTTCCCTAGGTGCATATTTATCCAGTCTAGGCTCCTGCCCCTCCTTCCCGCTGTGCCAGCCTCCCTTTCTTGGTTCGCTGCTATCCATTACGACGGCACTTGTTGTTCCTTCACAATTCTTGTACTTTCTTCCTGAGATGCAAGTCTCTCCTCCTGGGAGCCACTCCTCTCTTCCCATGCTCCCAGTTCTTCCTTCCCTGGGCACCTTGAGGAATAGAGGCCACTTGTCTTGCTGATCACAATATCTTCCTGGACCTTGATCTTCCCCCAGATGCTACTCTTCAGGCTCATACTGATGCTGATGATTGGGGGCCATTTGGCAGCACCAAACAATCCTGGCAATTAGAGCCCAGAAATATCAAAACTGAATAGTAGATGGTCAATGGACAGACTAGAAACATGGAGTGAATGAGGAAGGGTGGTACTCCTTCCAAGAGTCCTGAGCCCAAGAACTCACCTTCCACACACAGCACTCAAACCCTCCAGTGTTAACTTTCGTCATCTCTTAACCACTCAAGAGGTTGAACATTTGTTATACTATCTGGTATTGTACAAAGAATTTGCAAGTGATTCATAAAAAATATTTAACCTCATGTTTTAATATAAAAATTGTCTACGCTTTAACTAAAAAGTAAAAAGGGTTGATACGCAGGATGACGGTTGTGCGAGTCCCACAGGGCAGTGGCCCTAGAATTAAAATAGAAACCTTCACTGGACACAATCTAAAGTCAAACCTGTAAAGGTTTATTTTAAAATTACAGAAGTCAAAATGGTTAGTTATTCAGAATCATAATCAGCATCTATAATCAATCAAATGCAAATGTGATAAGATCAATATAAGTTCTACCTCCAAATAGGTGAATGGTCAATTCAGTTTAAAAGCAAAGAAAAGTCTCACTATGAAATCAATTGACAGACATGGAGTCTACTTTCGAGAAAGTAAGTGAAAAGTCTGGCACATATCCCAACAAGCATTTGCAATGCAATAGGTCTCGCATTAGGAAAGTTTGAGCTATTGATATGGTAAATGACACATTTTTTATTTATGTTTTTTTTTAAATAACGTAATTAATAGCTTTGTCATTTACAATGCCAATAGTTATAACTTTCACAAATGTGACACCTATAGCATTGGTAATGCAACATGTTTTGTATTTACGTGACTTACATGTGTTGATATTACAAATAACAATGGCTTTTATTTCTTTTTAATAATTAATACTTAAAAGTGATTCTAATTTATAAAGGCAATAGCTTAAACTTTTGTAAATAACTTTTGTGAAGATTATGTTCAGTGTATTTTATTGTGACGAAAATCCAAGAACAGAAGTGAAATATTAACATCTTTTTGTGACATTTGTAATAAAGCTTGAAACATTGAGAGAACATATTTGAACCAGTGATGCTGTGGTGGTGCTGAGTGATGCTGTGGTTGCGCTGAGTGATGCTGTGGTTGCGCTGAGTGATGCAGTGGTTGCGCGGAAAGTAAAGTGTGCCATACTGCGATTTCTACAATAGTTAATTGTGGATGCGTTAACAATTGATGTGTGCACTGATGGCTGGTGGTGTGTGTGCCTGTAGAAATGGTGCACTGATGGCTGGTGGTGTGTGTGCCTGGTGGAAGTGTGCACTGACGGTTGGTGGTGTGTGTGCCTGGTGGAAGTGTGCACTGACGGCTGGTATTGTGTGTGCTTGGTGAAAGCGTGCACTGACAGCTGGTGGTGTGTGCCTGGCTAAAGCGTGCACTGACGGCTGGTGGTGTGTGCCTGGCTAAAGCGTGTACTGACGGATGGTGGTGTGCGCCTGATGGAAGCGTGCAGTGAAGGCTGGTGGTGTGTGCCTGGTGAAAGAGTGCACTGACGGCTGGTGAAGTGTGCCTGGTGAAAGCGTGCACTGACGGCTGGTGGTGTGTGTGTGTGTGCTTGATGAAAGCGTGCACTGACAGGTGGTGGTGTGTGCCTGGTGGAAGCGTGCACTGAAGGCTGGTGCTGTTTGTGCCCGGTGAAAGTGTGCACTGACGGCTGGTGGTGTGTGTGTGTGTGCCAGGTGAAATCATGCACTGACGTCTGGTGGTGTGTGTGTGGTGGAAGCGTGCACTGACGGCTGGTGGTGTTTGTGTCCGGTGAAAGCGCGCACGGACGGCTGGTTGTGTCTGTGCCTGGTGAGTGTGCACTGACGGCCAGTGGTGTGTATCCCTGGTGAAAGCGTGCACTGACGGCTGGTGGTGTGTGCGTCTGGAAGCATGCACCGAAGGCTGGTGGTGTGTGTGCCTGGTGGAAAAGTGTGCACTGACATGTTTAGAAGTAAAGTGCACCATACTGCGATTGCTACAATAGTAAATTGTGGATGCGTTAACAATTGATGCGTGCACTGATGCCTGGTGGTGTGTGTGCCTGGTGGAAGTGTGCACTGCCAGCTGGTGGTGTGTGTGCTTGGTGGAAGCGTGCACTGACGGCTGGTGGTGTGTGTGCCTGGTGGAAGCGTGCACTGACGGCTGGTGGTGTGTGTGCCTGGTGGGAGCGTGCACTGACGGCTGGTGGTGTGTGTGCCTGGTGGAAGCGTGCACTGACGGCTGGTGGTGTGTGTGCCTGGTGGGAGACCTAAAACAGAGCCAACAGGACCACTGGGCAAAGTTTCTAGGAGGAATACCTCAGGGTATTCTACCCCTACTAAATAAATCACTGACCCAGGGCAGGGTACCTACCGGCTTTAAACACGCTCTGCTAATCCCTCTAATTAAAAAACCAGGTCTGGACCCTCAGGACTCATCAAATTATCATCCTATATCCCTGCTGCCGTTCCTATCCAAGATATTGGAGGCTCACGTCTCCAATTGCCTCTCCAACTTTGTGGAAACCACTGGATTTCTGGAGCCAAATCAAGCTGGGTTCCGTCCAGGCCATTCGACCGAGACGGTAACCCTGGCAGTCCAGAATACACTTCGGTGTAACGCAGACAGGGATGTCCACCAGGCACTGGTGCTTCTTGACCTGTCTGCTGCATTCGACACGGTCGACCACACTATTTTGGTCGGCCGTGTCGAGCAGGCAGGCCTCAGAGGTGCTGCCCTGAGCTGGGTGGAATCATTTTTGTCCGACCGGACTCAAGCAGTGAGATTGGGCACCTTCACAGCCCCTAGAATTAAGAACGATTGCGGGGTCCCTCAAGGCTCATCCCTGTCCCCCCTTTTATTTAATTTATACTTGCGTCCCCTTTTGTACTCCTTGAGGAAATTCAAAGTGTGGATCTTTAACTACGCAGATGATCTGCAATTGGTTTTCCCCCTGGGGTCGCCGGATGCTGTCACTGAGTTTAGGGAGGTCATGGCTCATATCCAGAGATGGATGGGCCTTAACCACCTAAAACTTAACCCAGGCAAGACCGAATTGATCTTGCCTGGGAAGAGCGAACTCAGCTGGGGACCTCAATTTTGGCCTCCGGAGATGGGAAACCCCCCCTCCAAATCCCGCACAGTTAAGAGCCTTGGAGTCACCTTTAGTGAAGACCTCTCCCTGAAAAGTCAGGTAGGGTCAGTGGTTTCCGCTTGCTTCTTTCAGCTGTGCAAGATTAGAAAGATTGCCCATTTCCTAACCCATTCTGCCCTGATACAGGTGACCATCGCCCTTGTGCTGTCTAGGCTGGACTACTCAAATAGTTTATATTTGGGCCTTCCAGCCGGGCAGCTCAAGAGGCTGCAGCTGGTTCAAAATCAGGCGGCCAGGCTGATCTGTGGGCTTCCTAAATGGCAGTCCATCAGGCCAGGCCTGGCAGACCTGCACTGGCTGCCGGTAGCCCAGAGGGTGGCTTTTAAAACCGGCTGCATTATCTTTAGGGCATTACAAAGTAAAGGCCCCAAATTTATCATCAATCTGCTTGCCAGATACACCCCCTCCCGCAACCTCCGCTCTGGTCACAAAAACTTGCTCATGGTGCCGGTTGTTAGGAAACAACGTCAGGGCGGCAGCTCTTTTCATTTTCTTGCTGCCTCCCTCTGGAACTCCTTGCCAGCTTCTTTAAGGTCACACGAGGATATTCTAGCCTTTAGACTAGCCTTTAAGACCTGGCTTTTTAGAGAAGCTTATCCTTAGACGTTCTAAGTTGTCCTCCTGTTGTTGTGTTATGCTCTGAAAACTTCCTACAGCGCCATGAAGCCTACGGGCGTACGTGCGCTTTATAAGCTAAATTTAACATAACATAACATAATACAAGCATAGCGCCTCGTCAGGACTTTGAAGCGCTATATGGAAGCAATTGCAATATGTAACACTAAGAAGGCATACAGAAAAAACAACCCTTTTTCCTACGACTCTCTCCCCTTGTACCTGCCCTCAGCGGTGTACGTAAAAATGCTACAGAGTGAAACGTGGACCCGGGACATGTGCAAATATGACAGCATGGGCAGTGATCACAATGTGCGGTGGGTACACAACATGGATGCGGAACTTCCGGTCTTCCAAATCCCATACGTGGGTAGCTCACTTGTTTTCTCTTGGCTTTCTGGGATGTGTAATAGGAGGAGGAGGGGGTTCCAATGGGAGAAGTTTGTGAGCAGTCCGCAGCAAAGGTGCAGGGCAGACAGAATGGGTCAGAGTAGCAAGAAGTGACCACGAGGGGAAAGGTGCAATGGGTTAAAGTCAAAGGAGATTTTCACAAGGCGAAATGGCGAGAGCCATCAGAAAATGGATAGTAGGGAGCAGAAACTGGCGTTAATTAGTACAGATGTTGGGGGGGGGAGTGGTTTACAGTGTAGGAACACGTGTGACACGGAGAAAGTGTGAAAGTAGATGTGGAAGGCAACCGTCAACTAAAAACAGTGAAAGTAAGGGGAAAAGGTTGATGGGAGAACGAGAGGCAGAAGGAGAATATGAAGGAACTGATGACATTTGGAGGAAGTGAAACACTAGCATGACGAAAGAAGTAACTACGGGTGACACCTCTTAAGTCCCAATTGCAGTGAATTGTTACAGCTGAGGCACACATTACAGCACGGAGAGGCCTCACGGTTCATTTAGCATGACCGTTACAGTGCCTAGACATAGCCTGCCTTGTCCACACCATCACACCGAAACCCCCCACGTTGCAGCTCGCGAACCCTAGCGCCAGAAACAACAGCATCACCCTGGCCTGCGTGATGCAACCAAGATGCAATAAGGACAGCACGACAAGCTCCCAGCTGTGCCAGCAAGCAGCAGCTACCATGCATGCTCAGTTTAAACCGTGTGGCACTTTTTTTTCCACTGGTTCTCTGCCAACACACGTTTAACGCGTTTTCCATGCCTCTGTTTTGAAATGTTTCCACGCAGTTTTCTGGCCGGGCGCGCTGGTTTGGGGAGAATCCGGAGACACAGATCAGTGGTGCACTGCCACATTCAGAGATGCCAGTGTCACACTGGCATCTCTGAATGTGGCAGTGCACCGCTGATCTGAGCTGCCTCTGCATGTCCTGCAGGGTCCCCTGCCCCAGGGCTGCTGGCACTGCTGAGGGGAGGACGGTAGCCCTGCACCACTCTGGATCCGTTAGAGGTTCCGGGCCGGGGCTCAGAGGAGGCAGCAGTGAATTAAAGGCTCGGGGTCCTTACCTCTTCTGTTCCTGTCCATCGACGGTGCGCCGTGGCAGCCAGCGTCCAAGACCAGCGTCCCTCGTATCACCTTCTCTTCCGTCCTGTGCATCGGAGCATTTCACGGCCACAACTGATGTAAATTAGTACAGAGGGGGGATTTGTCCCGTTTATTTGAATTCCTACGTGCCGGGCGGATGAACCTCAGACAGAGTTACAGCGAAACCGAAAGCAGCTCTCAGGACTGGGCTGCGACTAAGGGCGGGGGCTGCCCACGCATGCGCGCTCTTTGCTGGAGAGGGTGCCCCGGCGCTAAGGCAGCTGAAGTCCCGGGTCCCGTCCCGAGTGACCACCAGCGCTGTGGAGCTCCCACGCCGAGACACACCCAATGGCTGCCGAGGGAGAGAGGGACACGGACGAGGCAGAAAGAGCACGGTGAGTGGGAGGGGGGGGTTGTATCTGTGTGTGTGTGTGTGTGCGCGCCCGTGAGTGGTGGGGGTGCGTGCGTGGCTGTGGGGGGGGTGCTTGTGTGGCTGTGTGTGCGTGCGCTTGTATGTGCCTGCGTCTGTGTGTGTGCCTGCCTGCGTGTGTGCCTGACTGCGTGTTTAGGTGAGAATCAGAGGCAGGGGATGTGCACGGCGGGGATGTGCACGGCGCCGGCTGGGCGTGCGTGCTCACGAGGTCAAATCTCGGCCTGAAAAAGCGCGTGGCACTTTGCTGTCCACATTCCCCCAAAAGTAACAACATTAGTTGTCTCACCCTAGACAGCAAAGCTTCGCTTTGCTTTCGTCTAGGCGAGACCTAAAAAACGCACATTTTTAGGGGGTGGGTGGAACTCGCATAGTTTTAAATCAGTGGAATTCTGCGGAGTTACATAGAAACTCTGTGCTATTCGATGGAGTTCTGCCCACCCCTAATTAGCTACCAGTTACATCCGCAAAAACACTGCGCTAATTTTCCTGCAAATAAACTAAATTGGCAAAACCCCAGCAAAACATGTTTTCTGAATGTTTGTTACCCAATATGCATTTCCATCACCTGTAAAAGGCTCCCTTGACAGATCAACAAACAAGTGAATTCCGATATAAGCATGTAAAATGAGTCTTGTTTCCCTGTGCAGCATTTCCTACTCATGACGATAAACCCCATACCCTTGCACAGGTGTAATAAAAGCCCTGTTGCCAAAAACATTATATTAGCCAGACCAACAAAACAAGGTGCCTCATGCGCAATGTGAACATGCGCTCATGCACACTTTTCACTGCTTACGTTTACAGAAGTGTTTGTGAGCCTCTCGGGTGATGCGCATCTAAAGCTTTCAGAGTCCCCCCAACATTTCCATGCACGTGCTGTACTCCTCTTGCAACACGTGTTTTTTGGCCAGATCGCTCAGTTGCATGGCGGTCTTCCCCGCCTGCCTAGACTGGTCACTCTAAGAAGCAGGGTAACAGCTTAAGGGTTAGAAGAGCTGTAGAATGTGGACATGAACTTTCCAGTGAAAACTCTGTACCTCGTCCCCCATGAATAAGAATATCAAAGTGCTTACAGAAAGCAGAACGCTCCTGTAGATGTTGACAATTAGGTTATATTACACTTACTGAGGATGTATCCAGAACATGCAGAGCGGATGAATGATTATATGAAAAGTAAGACAATGAACTGTAGGACCCCCATAAATATCTCTAGACGCAGTACCGATCAACAACAAAATCACTGGGCTCCTTCAAGCTAAAGCACACCTAAAATGTCAGCTCAGTCTACAAAGGACTTCTGTATATGCCCAGCTGTGCCCCCCCCCAGATGCATGGTATTACATTACTTATATAACAAAAAGGACAGGGAAGGAGCTGTAGGCATATGCATTGACAAGCGTCAGGCAAACAAGGCATTTGAATGAGAACAACATCCAGGCCCACACCCTGCTGATATGATAACGCAATTAAACGGTTCAAAGGTCTTCTCTTGCCTTGAGTTAAGAAAAGGTTATCATCAGTTAGAACTTGAAGAAGATTGCAGGTACATTACAACCTTTTCTACACATGTTGGTATGTTTTTTTTTTTGTTTTTTGTTTTTTTTAAAAAACCTTTATTTGAGCAAGCAAGAAGGTACAAGGATGGGCCTACAACCACACGGGCCAGCCGCTAAAAAGGAGTAGACACATATCATATATGCCCGCAGAGGTAACAGTCAATCAACAATGCAATACTCCACATTATATACAGGACAAAAACAGGTTTTATATATATAAAAGAACAAACATACAAAAAGGCGAGAGTGTATCACTGAAGGTCAGCCCAAGGGACGCAAGGGGGGGACAGCAACGGAAGTGCAGTAGCAAAATTCTAAGCACTAAGGAGTTCGGAGGGGGGGGGGGGAAGGGGCGCAGAGATCAGGAAGAAGGGGGGGGAGAGCCGGAAATACCAGCTCAGTCCCTATATGAAGATTCCGGGAACGCTAGCCTAAGGAGACAGGGTAATCTCGATAGTGTCCACAAGGGGAGGAGTACAAATGTCGCCACGGTATTCATTCCATTGACCCCACACCTTCACCCATGCCCTGGGTCTGCCCCTAGCCACATAGACAGTTTTCTCACGGAACATGGACCAATCCATGTTATCCTCCCATTGCGAGAGGGCAGGGGGCCTGGAGGCCCCCCAGAGTTGCGCAATATCTCGCTTCGCAATCATATAGCCCAGGGTGGCCCATCTAGTCTGTGCCACCGAATAGTCAGTGGGCTCCCAAACATTCAAAAGACAGCGACGAGGTTCCGGACGCAAGGATATCCCTGTCACCACAGTCATCAGATCAAGCACAGCCACCCAATAAGCAGCCACCATCGGGCACTCCCAAAGAATATGCAGGAAAGTAGCACGCAAACCACATCCACGCTTACACAATCCATCGGAGGAAAAGCCAATCACCATCAGTCGCGGTCCCGTCACGTACACCCGATGAAGGATCTTCAATTGGACCAGACGGAGTCGAGCCGGTATAGCCACCTCCTTCGGAGAGGAGAGGGCCGATTGCCAATCCTCATCATCAAGTTCCAACCCATCTCCCACCCACTGTTCCCGAAGTCGGGCCAATAAGTCAGTCCGATTGTTAATCAACTTTTTATAGATCAGGGAGATAGTGCTATCAGGAAGATGTTCGTCAAGGATACGGTCTTCAAGTGGGGAAGAGTCAGGCGGAATCTCACCAGGAGCAAATACCGAAACCAAAGCGTGCCTGACCTGTAAATAACGAAAGAATTCCCGACTACTCAGGCCGTAGTCAGCCTGGAGGGCCTGAAACGGGCGCACAGAGCCCTTAGAGTATACATCCCCCACTTTAGAGATCCCAATCAAGTCCCAACGGTCAAAACCCTTGGAAGACCAAAGACCGCCCAGACGTTCAGAAGCATAAAGCGGCGTCGCCAACGTCAAGCGATCCTCCCAGCCCAGGCTCACATTCGCGGCACGCCACACCGTCAAAGCAGTCAAAGTAGGTCCCACAAGATGGCGCCCAGCGGAGCGAGAATAGAGCACTCTGTTAAAGTCACCTCCCGGAAGCTGAAGTTTATCCATCTCAAACGCCGGATTACGACCTGGCGAGAACATAGCGTGATTAATAGCGGACAGATGGGAAGCCCAGTAGTATCTCTTAATATCGGGGAGCGCCATGCCCCCATCATACCACGGGATGGAAAGTTTCGCGAGAGCAATGCGCGGTCGCCCATCCCAAATAAGTTGCCTCTGAAGGCTCTCAATCTCCCGAAAATAGGTCTTAGGGATAGGATCATAATAATTCTGGAGAGCGTAGAGAAACCGCGGTAGTGACATCATCTTAAACAGGGCCGCCCGACCCAGTGGAGACAGGGGAAGTTTGCGCCAACGGGCAACGTCCAAACGGAGCCTAAGCAACGGGGGAAGGAGATTACGATCAAAACGAAGGGACGGGTCCAAGGTAACAAAAACCCCCAAGTATTTGAAGCCATCCCGGACCACCTGAAGAGGAAGTCTACTCGGCAACGGAGGCAAGATACCAGATAAAACATATACACAGGACTTAGACCAGTTGATGACGAGGCCTGAGTTAGCGCCAAAGGACGCAAGAACGTCAAATAAAACAGATAAAGACTTGCGAGGGGAAGTAAGATACAAGAGGATGTCGTCCGCATAAAGCGAGACGCGGTCTTCGAAATCCGGGGCCCAACGAATCCCTTTAAGGGACGGTTCCCAACGGAGCCAGGTCGCCAAAAGTTTAGCCAATACCTTAGGTTCAACATTTAATAGGGATATGGGCCTATACGAGGAACAGAGGTCACGCGGTTTACCCTCTTTGGGAATGACGACGATTGTCGCCAGACGCTGATCATAAGGAAGTATGTTCCGCTCACGAGATTCTAGAAACATGGCGTGAAGATACGGCGCCACCTTATCGGGGCGTAACTTGTACAACTCAATAGGCAAACCGTTCGGGCCCAATGCTTTGCCCGAACGGAGCGAACGAACTGCATTGGCTATCTCATCATTCGTAAAAGGGGAGTCCAAAGCAATACGGTCCAAGTCGGTGACACAGGGCAAAGTGATATCACGCAGAAGAAGGCGGGAGTCGGTAACATCCCTCACTGACACGGGAGCATATACCACACGGAAATATTCCGCAAAACGATCAACAATGGCGGTCGGATCAATCACATTCTCACCACTCGCAGACTGAATCACGGGCACAACACGATTAACTCTTTCTTTCTTGTCCAACCACGCTAGGAGTTTGCCCGCCTTGTCACCCACATCGTACAATCTGCCCTGTTGCTCACGAAACATCACCTTTGCAGCGTCAGTGACCAGAGATTTATATGCAAACTGTTTTAGACCCAGGGCATGGAGTTTCTCAGGTGTGACACCAGATTCCAACTCGTCCTCCAAAGCAGAGATCTCCCCCTCAAGGTCCACCACCTCCCTCCTCCCAGCCCTCTTAGCTTCAACAATCAAGGAAAGGGCCTGTCCACGAATCACAGTTTTAAAGGCTTCCCACAGGGACACAGCCGAAGAGACCGACCCCTCGTTTTCCAGGAAATATGCATCCATGGACTTGAGCAAGAGGGTACGAGTCTCAGGGGAGGAAAGATACCAAGGGTTAATGGGAGCCACTCGGCCCGCCGCCTCTACCCCAACCTCGAAACGAAGCCAGAGCGGCGAGTGATCAGAAATACCCCTTGGCAAATGTAAAATCTCACGAACCGCCGACGATTGGGCTGCGGGCATCAGGAAATAATCCAGCCGAGACAAACTGCCATGAGCCCCAGAATGGAAGGTGTATTGGAGCTGAGTAGGATGCAACAGTCGCCAGCAGTCCACAAGGCCAAAGGTATCTAAAAACCCACCCAACCACTGCTGAGCCTGCGGGGTATCCCTAGGGGGATGGCGATCGTGAAGGCCGGAAAGCACCGAATTAAAATCACCGGCCAGAAAGAGAGTACTATCAGGGAGATCTAACAAAACACGGCCCAAGTCAGTAAAAGTAGAGGCCTGCAAACCCGGGGGAACATAAACATTGAAGAGAGATAGGGTGCGGCCTTCATACCTACCCACCAGGACAGTATATCTCCCACGGTCATCATGAATCACCTCATCGATCGCCAGGGGGAGGGAGGTTCGAACAAGAATACCCACACCCCTAGATCCGGAGGTAAACCCCGAGTGCGCCACAAGGCGGTAGCCCCATCTATTCATTGCATAACAAACATTACCAATCAAATGGGTTTCTTGCATGAAAACAATGTCCGGTGACAAACGTCGTATACATTTTAAGACCACACTGCGCTTAATACGATCTCCCAGGCCATTAACGTTCCAGGAAAGAAATTTCAACCCTCTACCCCCCATCCCAGCCGCCCGAGCCAAGACCCCTCGTCCATGAGCTAGACATCAGAAACAGCAGCAAACACAGAAGCAACTCGCCTTGAAAACAACACACAGAAAAGAAAAAACTTCCCAACCCCCCTCCCCCAAACTGAAGAGAAACACCCCCCACCCTGCACCCCTGCAAAAAGCTAAAGAGCCACCCCAACCTGCAGTGTGCCTGTCGCCCAAGAACCCCTATTCTACACAAAGACCCCGGAGGAGGAAAGGTCTCCGTTCCACCCTCCCCCCGACCTCAGCAAGAACAAAAATAACAAACGAAAGACAGAATGATCACAATGTAGAGGGACGCCGGCCAACACTCCTGATAATGTATTCAAAATAAGACATAAGAGCCGAACAGTTAGATCTCCACACCACCTTCGGCACCACCAGGGTGAGCGGCGGAGTCAGTCTCAGGAGGACGGTCAGGCAATGAGTCCAGCCAGTCATTAACAGCATCTGGCCGATCAAAGAAAAGGGTACGCTCATTGTATTCGACCCGAAGTCTGGTGGGAAAGAGCATGGCGTAACGTAGGCCCCGATCCCGAAGACGTTTCTTGGCACCACGAAACTCCATACGTTGTCTCTGAACCTGTTGGGAAAAGTCCGGGTAAAAGTTCACCGTAGCATTCTCAAAGGCCACCGGGCCCTTCACCCGCGAGGCCTGCAGGATAGCGTCCCGGTCTCTATAATGAAAAAGCTTCGCTACAATGGGTCTCGGCGGGGCTCCCGGCTTGACTTTGCCCCCTGGAACACGATGTGCGCGTTCCACCGTGAAAAATTTTGTGAGACCAGAAGGGGCCAGATGGTTCAAGACCAGATCCTCAACCAGGAGATCCACCGAGTGGGGTTCAGGGTTCTCCGGTACACCAACCAGGCGAACATTGCAGCGACGCGCCCTATTTTCAAAATCCTCCAGGCGACGGGTCATGAAGTCGTTCCCCCGACGGAGATTTCCGATCTCTGTCTGGAGCTCCGAGACGTCCTTCGTAAGGCTAGACGATTTAATATCCAATGATTGTACCCTCTCATTCGTCTTGCCGAGATCAGCACGAATCAGATTCACCTCAATAGCCACGGTGTCAAGTTTATGGGCCAAGGCCTCGTACTGTAGGCCGATGGATTCCCTCACACCCGAGATGGCGCCCATGATATCCTGTAGGGAGGGCTCCGCCGACTCTTCCAAAACTCGTTCGGACGCTATACTGGAACCAGGCAGGGCAGCTCCGGGGGACCCCTTAGAATGGGTATAACGGTCCATGACATTTGATTGAACTGGAGCTCCGCGCAGAGGTGTTTTCGTCTTGCGCGTCTCTCTGTCCCCTCTGCCCGCCATTTTGAAGATGCGTCACAGGACAAGCCACCAGGTTCGACGGGCCCGACACCCAAAGTACAGGATCAAAAGTACACTAAAAAGGGGGCACAACTCGGGTAGAGGTCGCCAAGCCAGCAAATAAGTCACATGAAAGCCCAACAGCCGATCCGCCTCCAAGTCTCAGTCGCAACACGACATCCACACCCGTGGCCCAAGTCGGAACGGAATCGAAACCGAAACTTAGGAAGGGGGGACCCACAAGGCCAGATCTCCTGCCGTTGTTGTTCAATTGCAGGACGGCTACAGAACCGCACCCCGTCCCGGGCGCACCTCAAGGGCGGAGCCCAAAAGTTCAGAGCACCATATCTCAGGAATACGAGATCCAAATCAATTTCTGAAAAGTGCCAGGGTAATCAGCCAAACGTCCCCCACACGAATTCTTGCAAGAAATCAGGATTCAGCCAGGATAAAATGCCGGGAGCGGCGAGGGTCCGGAGAGCGCTGTGCTCAAGCGGCCATCTCGGATGCCCGCCAAGCTCCTCCTGATGTTGGTATGTTTTGATGCAAAAGACTGAGTTTTGGTGTGTCATGTGCTACAGAACTGTTTCAAGACACCATTCGACGTATCATACATCCTGTCATGAATACGTTCAATTACCGCTATGCCAAATTGGTTTCCGGAGCTAGACAAAAAAACACGATAAAGCTTACAAAAGTATGTCATTTACTTGCTGAAGCAGACAATTGTGAGTTCCATCAGACAAATCTATAATTATTTGGCCATATCTTTTCTGATGGGGGTATTATACCAGATCCTGCTAAAGTACAAGTGCCGTCAAATGCTTATCCCCCACAAGATGTTTCTGTGGTACATTCATTTCTTGGTATGGTCAGTTACTGTTCCAGATACATGAAAGACTTTGCCACTTTAAGTGCTCAGCTGAGAGACTTGTCAAAAAATAATGTTTAATTTCATTGGTCACATAAATGTGAGAAACGTTTTAAGAAAATCAAACAAGCTATTTAGAATGCTACTGAAATGGCACACTTCAATCCGAAGCTCCATACAGGGGTTGTTGTCGACGCTAGCCCAGTCGTGTTGGGTGCTATCCTTCCACTGTACAGAGGTAACCCGAATGCTTGAAGGCATATTGTAGCATATGCAAATAGGAGTTTGTCCCAAACAGAACCTGCTTATTCACAGCCTGAAAAAGAAAGCTTTGCTGTGGTATGGGCTTGTGAACATTCCCATGCCTTTCTGTATGGAAAACCTTTTATGCTGGTAGCTGATCATCAAGCTTTACTGACAGTAGTTGAGAATCCAAAGGCCAAAATGCCTCCTCACATTAAAGGATGAACAATGTGTTTCCTGTCTGTATTTATTTTTTTAAGCGGAAAAATACTGAATATAGTGCTTCTTGTGAGAAACACTCCATGCTATTTTTCTTGAAGTCTAGGCAATAGCTGAGCAGGCAGTTAGCATAAAGGGTTAAAAATAATGGATGAGATTTCCTTAAATACAGGCAAATGTTAACATATATTTGTAGTATGATGCTAATATGTACCTGTAAATGTTGTCTTTTGTTATACGTGGCTGCTTAGTTTGCTAAAAAATGTGACAGGCATCCATGTTCGAGTGCACGTTGAAGAGTTTATAAAGGCAGAAATATACCATTTTACAGCCACATTTATTCTTGAAACACAAAATAAATATGGATAAATACAGATGGAAATGTTAAGAAAATAAATACCATAAAACAGGGAGCCCTAAGTATAATTATACCATTGTGCATTGTCCAGGAAAGTATCAGAACTCTGCTGACTACTTTTCTAGAGTGCCTGTACAAGGTCACAGTACTCCATCCAAGACGGCTGAGGCCTGTATTAACTTCATTGTAAAATCCAACACACCAGCTGCCATTTTGTTAGCCCAGATTATCACTGCCATGAGCCATGATAGTGAGATGGTAAAGCTGAAGGATATAATTACACGAGTCATGGAACCAACACACTTGATTGCTCACCTTTGATGGTGAATAACAAAAATGTCAAGGATGAACTGTCCATAACTCGAGGAGTTACACTACGAGGGTCGAGAATCCTGATTCCGCAGAGTCTGCGACAGAAAATAATTGAAGTGACCCATGAAGAACATTGTGCAATCATTGCCACAAAACAATCTCTCAGAGACAGAGTCTGGTTTCTTTATCTTGATGACAAGGTTGAAAAGGTATAAAAGGCCTGTCATCTATGCCACTACCTTTCTACAAAACTACCACACCTTGAACATGTCAGATCTCCCAAAGCATGCCTGGGAGAGAATAGCCATTGACTTTTTCGGTCCATTCGACAAGGGACATCACCTGCTGGTAATTATGGACGAATACTCATGATTTCCATTAATTGCAGATCTTTCAACTAATACTGAAGAACGAATCATTGAAATTCTAGAAGGCATCTTATCGACATGGGGTATTCCAGCCATAACGAAGCCTGACAATGGCCTGCCTTTCAAAAGTTGGGAGTTTAAGGATTTCTTGGAGCATTTGAATTTAAAGCATCAGAAGAGTACACCTTTGTGGGCGCAGGCCAGTGGACTTGTTGAGCAAGCAGTGCAGCATGCTACTCTTGAGAAGCCCGATTTATAAACATTGATGAATTCTACCTTGAGAGCTTATCGTTCAACACCTACTTGACCATCGGTGAAGGTCCTGCAACATTGATGTTCGGGAGAGCAAAAAACATCAAGTTACCTCAATGGAACAATCATAGAAATAAAGATGAGAAAGCGACTCATGAGGACAACTTGTTGAACAAACAAAAGATGAAAGCATAAGCTGACCAAAGTTGATGTGTGAAGAAGATCATCTTTAAGAAAGAGATTAAGGGGTCGCACAAAAGATGTGGGGAAGAAAATCTGATGCTCCACTTGATACAGAACCTTTTCAAGTGGTGTCTACCAAGGGACCCAACACCCTGGGAAGTCTTTTACCTGAGACTCTTCTCATTTTAGTCACTAAACTAATCGTTAATCCGCTCTAACAGTGGGAGGAGAGACTGGATCTGAAGCATCAGTGACTGCAGTTGGTTCAACACCAGTGGCGCGGATTCCGTCATTGGTGATAGAGTTCTCAGTATCCAAGGACAAGATCAGGTCAAACAATAAAAGAACCAAAAAGATTGATTAAAGAAATGTGATTGTTTATGTCTACCTATACGTATGAGTGAAGACAAAACTCCACTCCGCGTTTTTTTGTTGCAACTCTGTGTGCTACGCAGAGCGCGGAGTGCAGAAAAATCATCAACTCTGTGAACGGAGCAGAGTTCATTACCCGGCCTACCAAATACTGGTCAGATGGCATGCTTTGAAGCACAGGTGTTTTAGTTCATATGTTTTAAGCCACGCCCTTCATTACATGGGCCAAGCATTTCAGAAAGGATCCCTACTCAGTCTTATTTGGCCACTCTGATTTAAGAGGCTCCGTTTTTCATCCCACTTAAAACATCGGTGCAGCCCAAAAGGAGTAGCAGGGGCATCAATGTCTTCCCTAGCAGGCTGGCTACGAAATTGTGAGCTGCAGCAGAGGGGGCAGGATAGGCCTGGCCAAGCATTGGCGTATCTCCATGCACGATACAGCTTTAACTTCTAGCAGTATACAACATGGGTATTGACCAATGGATAGGAGGCCTGTGCAGTGTGCAGAATGCCTCACTGTGATACCACGTTCACTTGTTTGCTTTGGTGCTGAGAGCAAGCTGCCTCAGTAGGGGCCTAAATCACAAAAGTAAGCTTACACTTTTTTGTAAGTTTAACTTTTTTTGGGTGTTCACAGACTACAAGATACATTTTACAAATAGTAGTTTTACACCTGTGGAAACTAAGCAGTCAGGAGGAGAACTCAGCACATACAAAGTTAGGACAGGCCTATCCTCTAGTGTGAAATCTCCACAGTTGTAAAATTACTATTAGTAAAATTAAACTTGTTGTTTGTGAATACCCCAAAAAAAGTTAACTTCCAAAAAAGTCTACATTTACCCTTGTAAATCAGACCCTATTTATGAAGATACATAAATCCACAGGCCCGGCTGGCAAAAGTCATAGTCCCCACCATTTGTTCCTTGGGCAACCATTGGCAATCACCAGCGAATATTCAATACTTTGTTCATAGATGGCAGGACCATCTTTTACCAAGCAGTCTTACTGTGGAACTCTCATCCAAGCACCATCTAGAAGGAAATTAGCCATTGTAGGAGGCTGGCGTAATATACGGTGCACACTTATTTAAGTGAAGCACCTTGCACTAATCCAGACAACCCTTATGGTGATTTTAGTCGTCTTAGACAAACTTAGAAAGCTGTGGAGAGCAGCCTTCAGGCTTAGTCCAGAAGGAGTGTTAAGCAGCTTGTTTACCAGATATAATCATATAGTGTCGATTAAATGAAAAAGAATCACACAGTGTAGTCATAAAAATATGTATATTTATTCTACAACACTCCCTAACACATTGGTATATCTCCTACCCGGGCATATCAACACAAATACACACAATACTTCAATTGTAAACAGGTAAGTAAGCCCAATACACTGTGGTCTCCAGGGGGAGACCAAACCATTTACTAAAAGTGGAATGCGAACTGTGACCGAAGTCGGGACTTGGGCCAGGAGACTCAAAAGAGCTGGGGGCACAAGGAACCACCCAAGGCACCCCATGGAGGTTGTGTGCAGGATGGGGACACAGCTTCATACTCAATGGAAGTCAAAGGGAAAATCGCGGTTGCAGTTCTGAAGAAGAAGGAAGGACCCTTCCCAGTGGACCCTGAAGAAACCCAGTGGAATACAGAAGGTTTGAGAGTAACCCCACCAGTGGATATCCCATGTACCAGGATACCTGAACCAGGGAAGCCGGGTGCATAGGTGCGAAGTGACGTCAGAAACCACCGTAGGCCACAATGGAGGACTTCAGTAAAGATTCCGCTGGAGAAGCCTGTGCAAGAGTCCAGTGGAATCCAAGGATGGATTCTTGAAGAGAAGAACCTGCAAGCAGAGGGGACAGAGTCTATGCCCCTCAGAGGTGACTAGGAGGCACGGAAGAGCAATGACCACCGATGACAGAAGATGCAGGAGTGATGACGGTGACCTTGTCACTACAGCTGTGAGTACCAGGTGGCACTGAGGAAGACCAGGAGCCATGCACGAGCTGTCCCATGTTGCAAGTTGAGAACCTGAGGGTCGGTGTCTGGTGGGAGCACCAAGGAGCCTTGGCAGCAGCAACAGATGTGGAAAGCCATGATGGAGCAACGTTGGGACCAGCAATGTCCAAGGGACTCACTATTGCAGAAGAGTCAAAGTAGATCCTGAGCAAGCAGGGGAGCCCACTGAAGCAAAGGAAGACCCTCGAGAGGACCCACAGGCTGAAGACACAGGAGTCGCAAGAGGACCTCGAGCTGCTCACCAAAGATGAAGGCCCACGGTACAGAGGATGCAGTAATGACTAAAATCTTGGCATGAAGAGTTGCTGGAGCTTCTTGTAGCCCAAAGATCTCAGGAGTGCAGACCCTACAAGCCTAGTCAATGGCAAGTTGACAAGGTGCACAGGGGTTCGATCCCAGCGGGTCTGACAAAGGATACTTGTCTCAAAGGATTTGCAGAACCACCACTTGTGTTGCTGAGCCTTTTGAAGTCCATGGGATGTCCGCAGCAGCAGACCAGTCAACTTCGGTGCAGTGCCTGCAGATGCAGGGAAGTGACTCCTTCACTATAAGGGAGATTACTTCGGGTGTCCTAAATGCCTGCAGGTCTGTTGAAGATCCTGGATGAAGCACAGACACAGACAATAAAGAAAGTTGTAGAACAACGAGACCAGGATCATCAGGATTCTTCTGCAATTAAGTCTCGGTTCCAGTCAAAGTCTAGATAAGTCCAAGTGTCCAGACAGTAGAAGAGTGAGTTGTTTTCAGTCATGAGTCTTGTCCCACGATGATTCTGAGGACCTACCTACAGGTAAGCCCTTTTATACCCTAGGAAAGTGGTTAGGACGACTCAAGGGTCCCTCTCAGAAGAGGGGCTGGACAGAGGGGAGGATACTCCCATGTCCTTTGTCCAGTTTCAGGCCAGAGGGGGAGCCTAGGGCTCCCAGAAGTGGTTCTAACTAGAGTATGCAAAGAGGCAACAAACGTGCCCTTCAAAGAGACCCCACCTCAGCCCAATACAGTAAGTCCTGTCTGGGAGGTGACACCTTCCTGTGACAGGAAACCTAGTGTTCTACCTTACTCTGCTCAAGCTCAGGTCAGCAGCAGGAGGGCATAATCGTGTCTGGTGTGGGCAGCTTCACTAGTTTGCTGGCAACCATGGAAGGCTGTTATCGGGAGCACTGGGGGTTTCCCGGAGGAGCCCCCCAGTGAATGGAATCACACCTCCAACACTGGGAATGGTGTTGGGTATGATTTCAACGTGTTTGATACCAAAGATGCCCAGGTGCGGCACAGCCAATATATAATTAGCCATAATGACGCATGGCCCCTATATGTCTAAAAATGTCTGACTGCACTTACAAAGCCTGGAGAATCATCTCTGGAGTCTTAGGGGGTGTCCTACTCTTGCAAGGGCCCCTCACACTTATAACCTAACCCCCTGTTTCAGGATTGAAAGGCCTGCCTTAAGGGTGAATTATAGGTTTTAAGTGCAGTGACCTCAGATATAAGGAAACGTAAATCTCTTGTAAGTGGTGCTAGCCCCAGCTTACACAGGTTGCAATGGCAGGCCTGTAGTCACAGTTTGATTGGTCTCCCATGAATGGCATAATACATACTGCAGTCTATGGGAGACCCCTGGTGTACATCACAGTGGATGGGGTCCTGATTGGCACGACCCCAGCCATTCCAGTAAAAAAAAAGCATACTGACACCAGCAAAAAGTGGGGGTATTCATCATTGTACAACATTTGACAGGATTTATTGACACCACCATCCAGTGCCTTTTAGCCCCTGAATACCTGGCTGAACCATCAGTAAACCACACATGCTTCCTGTCCTCTAAGGACAAGTCTTCAAATGGCTTACCCCACTTCAAAGGAGACTCCTGTATCTCGGGTACATTATGCAACACCTCTGTATCTCTCATTGGGGCTTGCAAGTAAATTAATAAGCCAATTGGGTACACACCAATTTGACCATATTTTAGGGAGAGAGAACAGGCCCTTTAGTACTGGTTAGCAGTGGTAAAGTGCCCTGAGTCCTAAACTAAGTATGTATCTGTAGCAGCTACAACTGTTTGTTCCTGTACCTTCAGAATTTTTGCTTAGCTAGATCAGGTGAGAAAGTATGCCTGTGCATTTTTGTCCAATTGTTCTCCCCTTGTTTTAAGCTTAAAATTCCCACCGGTGCCAGCTTGCATTAATATCAAAAGTCAGCAGGTGCTATAAGCTGACCCCAGCCACAGTATAACTTTCTAAATGCACCTGAGGGAAGCTCTAACCTTTTGCTAATGCCACAATGGGTTTTCCCTCTGCTCATCACTCAAACCTGCTGGATGCCTGCAGGACCTACTGACAAACAGTGGCTGTTCCATCAGCCCGAATCTTTCATCCACACTGTGGCAGTTCACAAGTTCATAATTAAATTCTTCTGATTAAACAGGGATTTTTCAAAACTACTTTCTAAAACAGGTTTTCAAGAGAAATGTGTCAACTTTATATAGCGGTTAGGGAAAATTCACTATAAATGCAAAAGTGACATTTCAGTTTATTTTATATGCTAAACTTAAGATGCTTGGAGCAATCTTGGAGCTCAGCAAACATAATGACTGAAGGAAAGTAGGATCTGCTTTCATTGTACAACAACTATTGGCAAAGCCAATAGGTTTCACCTATGCAACATCTATTGGCTTTGTCAATAATTTGTTCGTTATTTTGCACAGCAGCGCATGATGCTTTGCAACATGGCTTAAAGTTAAAAAAATGACTTTTGTTTTCTTTAAGCCATGTTACACAGCGTCACATGGTGCTGTGCAATATGTGTAAAAATAGCACTGGGGCAAGCAGGCAGAGGGAGGATTGAGGGTGGGAAATAAAGCAGGGACAGAGGAAGGCGAGTGGGTGGTGGTAAAGCAGGCACAGACATCGGGAGGAGGGCAGGGGTGGGAAAGCACATACAGTTAGGGGTTCAAAGCAGCAGCGGACATTGGGAGGAAGTCGGGGGAAAGCAACACGAGGGAAGGAGCAGCAACAGTGGGAGGAGAGCAGGGCAGAAAGAGAGGGACTGCAGAGACATGCAGTCTGAGAGTGCATGTAAAAAGAAAAAAAAGAGTGACTGTGGCCAGTGGAAGGGCACTGGCCTCAAACAGGAAGCTGTACTTGGTCCATGCTCCACAGCAGGGACACGCAGGAAGCTCCTTGAGGTAGCTGAGGCAAGGCGGAGGCTCTGATAAATTAGATGCAAGGAAACAAGAGTGATGTCAGAGCCAGTCAATGCTAATTAATGGTAAGCAAGGGGCAGGGTCTAAACCCATTTTAATTCATTTGTAATTTACAAGAGATTTCACAAGCACAGCGCAAGCGAAACCTAAAAATGAGTCTTGGTAAAGAAGAAGCACAAGCGGGTAAGTAGCAATGCCCTAGAGAAAAAAAGATGCTGGGAAAAGGACAAAGCAGTCCTACAATTGAGAGAACAAACCAGAGAGATAAAGACAGAGAAATAGGTGAATGGAGAAAGAGAGATAGAAAGGGACATGCAACAAAAGAAAAGCCCATGAATAGATAGAAGACACAGAGAGTCAAAGAGAAAGAGGCGGCTGTGGAGAAAGGGGCATACAGAGAAACTCATTAAACAATAGAAGTGCAACTGACATAGAGAATACAGAAAAGAGCAATGCAAAGAAGGAAGGTTCAAAAACAGAGCATCGCACATTTGTTTTCATCAAATGTAAATGTAAATGTAAATGTATTTCGATTTATATAGCGCACGAATCACCCAGGGGTCTCAAGGCGCTTGCTTAGGGAACCCGTCCTGGTATTCCCCTATGAGATACCCCGGCAGGGTATCCACAAGGTGAAAGCCAGGCATCCCGCCGCGAGGGGCCGTAGTGGAGATTAAGCAAGCTATTGCCCAGAGTCGCAGAGTGTGACCCCGTGAGTCGAGTAGGCACCGGAGCGAGAATTGTCGAGTCCGTGGAATTTTGAGCTCGAGACCCGCCGAGGCGGGGAATCGAACCCTGGTCCACGGCCAATCTCAGCTTCCGGGTCTGCCGCCTCAAACCACTGAGCCACGCTTCTCCACAAATGAAAGACAATACCACAACGATAAAAACATAGTAGAGGAAGACGAGTGAAAGAAAAGCCAACCACAGCGATTCAGGAAGCAATGTGATGCAATGCATAGCGATGGAAAATGGAGACAAAGAAAGTACAGAGAATGATCACTGCGAAGAAAAATAGAAACAAACTGAGACTTCTAAGACAATGCCACAGTGAAAATAGCGGGAGTTCAAATGCAGGACAAAAAGCTAGAGAGGAAATCAGTAAAAGTGCAATAAAAAATAGGAAACATGAGAAAGACCTCACAAAAGAGAGGCAGCCAGTCACAGAAGACAAGTAAGTGCTTCATTTTGTAAGAAAGAACATAGTAAAAACCAATAGGCCTTGTCTTTGAGCCTAATGGCTTTGCCATGCTTTTAGCTATGATGAACAGCATCACTAAAACCAATACTGTTTAGTTTTGGCAAAAAAAGGAGCAATGATGTCCCATTGTTGGCGGTTGCGTCATTCTATAGGCAAGTGAAATACAACCACGTAAGCACATGCGTACAAAACGACACGAGAATAATTTTTTTATTGACCGGCCTAATATGGAGCGCACCACTGACTGGTCAATAGTAGAAATCTGTTAGTGAGCAAAAGTGATTTTGTGAAGGGCCAGCAGTAATTTGCTGGCTAGCACGCTAAAATATGTTAAAAAAATAAAAAAAAATAAAAACAGCGGGGTGGGGGCAGCAGGTTGGGGGAAGCCACAGAAACTGGGCGAAGGCACGAGGGAGAGACGAACACAGGGGTGGGGGAGAAACACACAACAAAGGTGCCACATATTGAAGGGAGGTGGAGAAGCACACAAGGGCGACAGCAACACAGAGGGCAGGTGTGTGGGGAAGAAGTACATGGGACAGAGAGCGAGCAGGCGTGAGAAAAAGCAAACACAGAGCATAAGTGGACGAGTATTTGGTGGGGGGCAAGAGGGTGGAAGCTGGAAGACATGCTCTCTGATGGAGTACTTAACCAAAAAGAAAAAAATAGTTCACTAAAATTGGGTAGAGGAAGGACACAAGTGAGCCTATCAAAAAGTTGGTAAAGAGGCTATGCTGCAGGGGAGGGACAAGCACAAGATGGACAAGGAAAGTCAATGAGTAAGAAGCAAGGAGATGAGAGTGACAATAATGTCAACCAATGCTAAGATGTGGGCAGGATGTAAGCCCCTGTAAGTTCTTGGTAAGCTTGTAACCAGATATTTTTCACTGTCTGGTAGGCTCCACCTAGTGCAGAGTTTTACAGTTTTTCCAGGCAGCCCCCCACCGGAGCTGCTTGATTCCACCAACAGCCTCTTTCTTCCATCACCCTGCAATTGCTGTCTTTTTAGCTCATTTCTGCATGTTTTTTGGCACCTCTTTCTCCCTTTATCATTGTTTCCTTATCTGTCTCTTCCATTTTCTTTATCCCGTTTCAGCCTTTCTCTGTCTTGCGCGATTAATTCCTGCTGTCCAAACTGAATGCCACTGCCACACCTCCTGTAAACGACTGCACAAATTAGGCACTAAGGCAAAGAACCAATAGGAGCAAACGGTGAATGAAAACACTCTACATTTGCAGCTTTAATGATGAGTGGGACTGAGTGAAACTAAACCCTCTGTAGTAAAATGAGGCACTCAAGTTGGCACAAAAGTGTGTACAGTGGGTCCCAGGTGGCTTGAGATTGGTTTTCATCTGAGCAGTCAGTTTTATCATCCATGTAATTCCTTATTTATGGGGATTAACAATATAATTTTAGTAATTAGCCAGCCAAGCGAGACAAACTTTGGGAAGCTTCTCCCCTAGATAAGGGGCTGATTACGATGCCACCATCACAGCTGCAATAGGGACCGCCCGCCATAGGTGCGGCGGTCCACCAAACGAATTTGGATGTGCCCGCCACACTGGCGGGCGCATCCTGTATTTTAACATTGCGGCGGGTGGCAGCACCTGCCACAATGTTAAAAAACATGTATTTCATATGCATGTACAACGTGACAGGCACCGTGCAGTGCCTGCCACCTTGTACATGCATATGTAGGGAGGTACCATAGGTACCCCCATGGCAGCACCCCACCCCCCCAAACCCCCGGGGACCCGCAACAGGTCCCCAAAGGCATTCACCGCCTGTCTTTTTGCGGCAGAAACTCCGCTGCAAAAGACAGGCATCCTAATACCCACGGCAGTGCCTGCACGGCACCGCCTCCATTACTCCATGATGCCTGGTCCCGCAAGGCGGGCGGAAAAGACCCGCCTTGCGGGACCACGGCAGATGGTCTTTACGTCCGCCGCGGTACCTTTCCTATTCCCACCCCATCCTAATTTGGTATATTCAGGGAGATGGCGGGAAGTCCGCCACCGCCCGGCGGTGGCAGACTTCCCACCATCGTAATCGGCCCCTTAGAGTGGTCTATCTCCTGATCTAGTTCATCAACACTGAAGGACCCCTTCCTGCATAAGTATGATGATAGTAGGGGTGCATCTCTCGGTAAGCAGATTGGCAGGGGTGTGGGGCTCAGTACACACCAATGAATGCATTTTCAAAGTTTTTTAAGATGTTTTAGAACTGATGTTTTTCCTCTAGCTGTACAGCCAAGTAATTAATCACAGATTTGCTACCACTCGGATGTCTTATATATGCTTATAAAAGAAAGCAACAGAAACTACTAGCTAACTCTCGCTTCCTCTCTACCTCCCACCCTCTCACAAACTCTTTTTTTTCTCAAATTTTAAGATGGGAGGCACAGAGACACAAATGGATATGCACCAATTATAGAAATTATTTGAGTTTTTGAGGGAGGAATTGACTGAGTACATTGCAGAATTATGTATTAAAATACAGAAAATAATTGAGGTTTATTGACAAATCATTTTTGCATACAATTCTATAACTATCTATCAATGCAGATTTTTCTTCTCCAGCTGTATACTCCATTCAGTAGGACGGTGCATCCCGTTGAATTTAGGGCCTGATTTGGAGTATGGTGAACCAGTACTCTTGTCACAAACATGGCGTATACCCCGTCCGCCTTTTTAGAAGTGGATTACATCATAATGCACTTGTAATAAGGTGGGTATACACAATATCCATAGTGGTTTCTGTGTGCATTATCCAACCCATATGTGTTATAAATCCATACATAATGGAACGGTGGATGACTTAGTGATCAAAAGCTTGCAAGAAGGTCAACTCTGCTGCTTCGCATGCCACATTGCTCCATTGTTGACCTTATGTAATTACACCATTAATGACTGGTCCACTGATATAGTACGGCAGCCTCGGCAGAGACGCACCAGCAGCAGTATCCACCGGCCTGTTCAGGACGCCAGAGGGGGCGCCAAACGCTCGAGGCGAAGACTTTGAGCACACTCAAGTGCGAGCTCAGCTGCCGTCAGAATGGCGGCTGCTAAGAGAGCCCCCAGAGCGACGCAGGGGCAGCCCGGTTAGTCCCGGGTGTAGCCTGTGTCTGCCCAGTGTCCCCGCTCGCCTACCAACATTAAAAGACTCCTAAAGACCCACAAGATCTACAAGGAGTGCAAAGAGGGCTGCAACTATTGTGACTGCGATTTCGAGTAGTCTCTCCAGCAGCCTGGCATACCGGGCACACCGGACAACTGGACTAATGGACTGCCAGTAGGGGCACAGAGCAGACTTCTTGTGGCACGCTGCAGCACCCTGTGACACACTGACTGCCGGGTCCATCAGAGAGTTAACTCCTACGGACTGAAGGGCTTAGGGCACATCCCAAGGTAAGAGGATTGGGGCAAGATGTTTGGGGCAGCTGGGGCAGCTGGGACGGAAGGGCAATCTCACGGGAGACGCCTTGTGGCACCACCAACAGGACCATCAGGAATAAACTCCAAGTACATTTGCAATGGCCTATTTTCCCTCCTTAATTGCAGACCCATACTTATTGGAACAAGGGGGCTTGGCTGTAAATAACTCGCCTTACGAATAGAACTTGATATTCCCAAAACCCTCAATGTAAGGCCGGTTAACGACTCATTCCATATCCAACCAAGCAGGTGCCCGTTACAAGAAACCATCAAGCCCAGTCCCGCAAGGGCAGGGGCAGGGACAACAGCAGTTAACGCTCCACTAAGAAATGAGCCACTATGTGAGCATAATGATCAAACGGAGCATTCGGAATCAATTCAATCAAATCGATTACAAATGGAACACCATTGAGTCCTCCAATGGCTTCTATATGGCCCCAACTACTAAACACTATGGAAAGGATTGGAAATGCAATGACATATCATGCAGATAAACTTGACACTCAAGTCAAACATTTAAACATCCTAGCCATCCACGTACAGGGGATAGAAGCTAATTTGCAAGATCTGAATGACATGATAAAGAAGATTCAGCTTGACAAGGATACCACATTTCATAATTGCCACAGCCCCCAAATAATTGATAAACTGGCAACGGTACCAACAATGATGTCACAGATGCTAAGGGCCATCAGGGAACCTCCCACAGAGCCCAACAAAGATCCTAAGCTGGCAACAGACGACAAAGAAGACAAAGGAATTGGCAGGGCAAGTTGCATCCCAAGAGAGAAGGATAGATTAGAAACCCCAGAACCTCTATGTGCACCTATTACAGATGATCCAGGAGGCCAAATGATCTGACCGATCAAGCCCCTCTCAGAGCACAAGAAGCGGTTTCAATTAACCACGCCTCTCATACATCGGTACACTCAAGCCCCAAACAATCCATCCTTGCCAACTCCCTCACAAAGAGGGAACGAAAACGCCTGAGGAAAGTAAGAAAAAGCAAATCAAACAATAGTGGGCCGAACGTAATGCACCCCCAAAAAAATATGTCCAATGCAAAAGATAAGAAATCAATGGAGAGGGACAACACAGGAAATAACAGCAGGCCCGTGATCGGGGTATGGGCACCCAAAAACTGTACCTCAAAGGAGGTCATAATTCCAGAAAGCCCAAAGCAACGAACCAGTGTGAACCAACAAGCAAGGAAAATGTACAGCATATTCTACCCTCAGGCAGGGCAAGAATCATTCAATCCCCCCATCCTAGACCTACAAAAAACACACTTACTGCCCTGGGTAATACAGCAAGCACAAGTTCCCTCACTTCACAAGAGGTAATCACTAGTAGAAAAGTGGACGCAGATGAGAAAAGCAAGTCTACAGGAGGAATGGAAAGGGATCAGTTACTGGGCGGAAACAAGGCCGTGCTGGCTGCAAATTCCCGTAGTTCCGGAGGAAAAAGCGCACTTATTCACCTAATCCCAGCCCCACCGGACAAAGATGCAACCTGGGCATCAGTGGCTACATCAAGCAAATGCGCAAAAAGCAACATACAGACTCTGCCCGGCTAAACATAAGCACAAAAATAGAGTTAATTCCGCAATACAGTTTGAGGGGGCCACACAACATCTTGAATAGAGGGTCTATATTAAAACTATTGGAAGCACTACCATCCCTGAGTGATATAAAATCTTTCGACCTGGACAGAATAGATTTAAAATCAAATCCCAACCAAACAGGCCACGATTCCACAATAGTAACGTGGATCGACCATAACATCACAGATCAGAGTTCTGTAATTGGGGCATAGAGCTAAAAAAGGTGGAGCTCCCCCGGTATCCCAGCCCGTTACAACATTAAATACAAAACCAGGGCATCCTAATAGGAGCAAAAGGCCCGGACCCGACCAGCTCTAAGGTAGAAGAAGGTCATTTACTCAGACAAATTACCATAACTATCGCTCAACAAGAAGCAGCGAATCTCGAGGGGCACCTCCAAGTGACATCGGAACCAGAGCAGTGGGGAGCAGTATGAACTAGACTAAGCTCATCTCCAAGGAAAGCGCAGGGTTGCAGGATCTGCTCCTTGAACGTAAATGGTTTAAGCACAAAGCTAGAAGAAGCCGACTTTGTAGACTTCATCAATCAGCATGACATACTCCTTTTCCAAGAAACTTGGCAGACAAATAACTCTCCATTAATTGGTTATATACTTCATTCCAGCAAAAAAGGAGGCACAGCATGGAAGGGCAAAAGGTGGATTATCATCCTTCATTTCTACCGACTTCCTTTGGAGAGATGAAATCATTGACCTTGATTCACCTTGGATGCAATGCACCAAACTAGATCTTCAGCCCTCTATGTGCCTGCTACTTGGACGACCTCTGCCTGCACACGTTAAATGGCAGAGGCTCGTTGGACAGCCCAGCAGCATTCACGTGGGTTATGAGTGAATGAATGAATATTACATTTATACAACACTGAACTTAGCCCAAGGGCATCAAGCCGTTATTACGGACCTGATAGGCAGACAAAATGGCATGCTTAAACTGAAATCTGAGGAAAAAGCCAGGTTTTCAAGGCTTTGCGGAAGAGAGAGTCTGACAACTGACCAGCAAGCTCTTCCGGGAGGGAGATCCACTGCTTGGCAGCAGCAGTCGCAAAGTCTCGACCTCCCCATCTAACCTTATAAAACCTAGGCACTATTAGCAGATTCTTATCTGCACACTGAAGCTGTCTTATTTGGAACATAGCGATGAAATATTGCCTTAATACTCTCAAGGACTGCGCCATAGACGGCATTATGTGTTAGGCAGAGTGTTTTGAAAAGGATCCTATGGTCTAGAGGAAGCCAGTGTAATGTCCTAAGAGAGGCTGAAACAGAGTGATATTTTGGAAGACTCATCACCAGTCTGGCAGCAGCATCCTGCACCAGCTGCAGACGTCACACCAGACCTTTATTAATGCCCAGATACAGGGCATTACAATAGTCCAATCTGGACAATACCAAGGCCATAACTGCCTGTTTGCGTGAGTCAAATGAAAAAAAAATTGAGATTTTTCTGAGAATCCTGATAATCACAAAACAAGTGGAGACTGTCCTAATGACCTGCCTGCTCAAGGAAAGTGAATTATCCACTATGATCCCTGAGTATTTCCCTTGGGATACCGGGCAGGAACAGGTGCCAAGCGTGTCCGGCCACCAATCACTGGACCAGATGTCCAATTTACTGCTAAAAATCAAGACCTCAGTCTTCTTCCCGTTCAAATTCAGGAAGTTAGCCTTCATCCAGGAGGAGACTGCCTGCATACAATTCCTAAAGTTATGGGTAGAGTCTTTGATGTTATGAGTAATGGAGACCATTATTCAGGTGTCGTCCGCATAGGACAACACCTCCAGCCCAAAGGATTTCACCACCTTCGCAAGCGGGGCAACATAAATATTAAAGAGTGTTGGGCTCAGGGAGGAGCCCTGAGGAACACCACAGGGCAAAGAATTGGAGACCAAATAAAATTGGCCAAATTTCACAATCTGTGCCCGGTCACTAAGAAATGAAGCAAGAAGCCCCAGAGCCGAGCCACCAATCTCTATCTCTTTGAGATGCTCAACCAGCCCAAGAGGAGACAGGGTATCAAAAGCTGCTGTGAGGTCAAGTAGAACTAGCAGCTTGGTGTGCCCTGCATCCACTTGAGTGCGGATGTTGTAAAATACGGCAGTTAAGGCAGTTTCTGTACTATGTTGGCTTCTAAAGCCATGTTGTGAGCCATCCAGTAATTGGTGATCTTTTAAGTAAGTGCTAAGATGGAAATTTAGATAGGTTTCCAAGATCTTGGCTGGGACAGGAAGCAGTGAGTTTGGGTGAAAGTTTTTCAATTCTGATGGGTCCAAAGAAGGCTTCTTTAAAAGAGGCTTTACCACTGCAGTCTTCCACGAGGTGGGATACTGTCCCTCTGAGATAGCTACATTCAATGCAGCAGTAAGGTGTGGATTAGACTTCGCAACCAATTTTTAGCACCTTGAGGGGACAGGGATCCAATGGGGGCCCAGATTTACTCCTTCTAGAAGCCAATCAGTAACACCAGGCACTAAACAGGGGAAAGTAAGTAGCCTCGGGGAGACCTCAATAAAAGCATCTACGCTAGGGGGGAGGTAGGCTGGACCGGTGACCCCACGATGGAGGCTTCAAGCGAGGAGTAGATGTCTGTAATCTTAGTACGAAAGAAGTTGGAAATTTTATCACAGAGTTCCTGAGAGAACTCTGAAGGGTCTGTGGCTGGGGCAGAGGTGAGGGAATTAATGACTTTAAAAAGACCCCTAGAGGATTTAATTGACTGTGATTTTTTAATAATATAACCCCTTTTCTTCCATAATAGCCGCTTTATATTCCTTCAGACACTGTTTATGCAATTCCCTGCCCAATGGCGCTAAAGCTATGCGCCACACCCTCTCCAGTCTGCGGAACACCTGTCTCATCATTATAAGTCTCTCCAAAAACCAGGGAGCAGAAGGTTTTCTTCTTGCTGAATAGAGCTTACTCACTGGCGCTAGGGTATCCATTACTACTGACAGTTGTTGTGATAATTCAGCTACTGCCAGATTAGCATCCTGGTACCCGGAGGGCTGTAAGTTATTAAAGAGGCTAGAGAGTGCCTCCTTACTAATGAGACTAAGGTTTCTCCTTTCCTCCCAGTTTCTGTTTTCAGAAGAACCACTCAGTGTTGTCAAAGCACGTAGGTCAAAAGGGATGACAAAGTGATCAGACCATGCGAGGGGAATAGGTTCCCCCACCAGAATTCGAGGGTCATTGGAAAAAATGCCGTCTAGGATATGCCCTGCCATATGGGTGGGACTCCTGACAAGCTGTGTGAAGCCATATCTGCTCAAGGATTCCAGAAGAGTTTGAGTGTCCTTACACAGTGTGTTATCTAGATGGAAATTAAAATCACCCAGAAGGGTAAGATTGGATCTTTCCAGGTAAGGTTCCAGAAGACTGCTAAAATTCTGACTATAAGCCGCCCTGGAACCCGGTTGCCGGTAACAAAGGATACCAGAAAAACTTTCAGTGGGGTACGAATTAATTGAGAAATAAAGAGCATGGTAGAGGTCAGGGGGTGCGGGCAAGGGCTGTGTTTGACAGCCCTTACAAGGAAAACAGATTCTACAATTGATTTCACCTTAGTAGACCCCGATTTGTTTCCTTACATAACAGACTTTCAAATACAGGAACGAGTCGAAAGCGATCACTACCCCCAGACCATCTTACTAACCATCACCCCAATTGGGTCAGAGGGGGCCAAGCCTCTTACATTATTAACTCAACCCTACAACCTAAAACGGTTAACCTGGAATGTAAAAAATAGTGACTCCATTATGGAGACATGTAGCACATTATTAACACCTCTAGATGCAGATCAAGACATAATAAAGGCCTGGGAGTCATTTGTAACCGACTTAAACAAAAAATTCCAAAACAACTACACCGGTCACAAAACTGAAGAGGAGGGGGGCAGTGGTACACCCCGAAAATACGGGCAATAAAAATGCGGCTAAATAAACAACTACCGTAAGGACATTTCGAACAAAGGGCTTTCAACCAATACAATTGATCCGCACAACTATAGAAAAAAGAAAAGGGAGCTAAAACATGAAATAAAGTTGGCCAAGCAAACATATAAGGAACATTTTTAGATCAGGATGCTCTTAGCTAGCAAGCAGAGAAATTCAAAACAGTTTTGGGCAAACCTCAATTCCCTGCTATACGGCAAACATCGCCACTTCAACTCAGACATTATGAATCAAACTTGGAGTGCTCACATCGAAGCTACATTTAACTCCATAGCTCCTCCGAGCACAGTCGACGCTCCAAACAATATGTTTATGTTTATGTTTGCGTAATTTATATAGCGCAACAAATACCCTAGGGTGTCTCGGCGCTTTTGAGCTTTAAGGGACAAGGACCAGCAGATGGGATCATTGATCGAATAACCAGGTCTTCAAGGCTCTTCGGAAGGAGATGAGCGTGGGACTAATTTTGATCGACAGGGGTAGGGAGTTCCAAAGTTTGGGGGTCGCCACCAGAAAACGTCTGTCTCCCCAAGTTGAAGTTCTGGTGCGCGGAACGGGTAGCAGGAAAGTAGAGGCTGATCATAGCGGTCTTTTGGGGGCATAGATCTGAAATGCATTCCTCAAAAAACGAGGCCCAGTCTCATGTATGGCTTTATAGGCAATACAGAGTGCCTTAAATGTAATCCTGTTCCTGACTCGTAACCAATGGAGGTGGCGTATTGCCAAGGAGGTAGAGTGATGTTTGGGAATGCCGAGTAGGACTCTGGCTGCCGCGTTTTGAATGGACTGCAGCTTATTTAGGACTTGTTCTTGCGTATTAAGGAATAGCGCATTACTGTAGTCCATTTTTGAGAAGACCAATGTGGTGATCAGAGTTTTTCCTGCTGAAGCTGGCAGGTATGGAAGTAGTTTTTTAATTTTCCTCAGTGTGAAAAAAGAGGAAGAGACTACTGAATTCACATGATGTTTAAATGACAACCTGTCATCGAAAATGACTCCCAGGTTTCTGACCTTGGTCACCGGGATCGGTGGGGGCCCCATTTGCTTGGGCCACCAGATGGGGGACCAATCCGGTGAAAGGGTGCCAAAGGTCATAACCTCGGTTTTGTCCGAGTTAAGTTTCAAGCAGTTCCTCGACATCCAGGAGCAGATGGCTAACATCCCCTCCTGGAATCTCGAGGCAACTGCCTGTCCGTCCCTGTGTACCGCCAACACCAGCTGTGTGTCATCGGCGTAGGTGGTTAAGGATAATCCGTGCGTTTTTATTACTCTCGCTAGGTCCGCTACATATATATTAAATAATGTAGGGCTCAACGATGAGCCTTGGGGTACCCCGCAGGGTAATGTGAAGAAGGGAGAGTAAAACTCCCCCAACCTCACCGCCTGCGTGCGGTTGGCCAAAAAAGAGGTGAGCAAGTCCTTGGCCGAATGGTTGACCCCCAAGGCTGCGACACGGTTGATCAAGATGTTGTGATCAACCGTGTCGAAGGCGGCGGATAGGTCTAAAAGTATAAGGACCGCCGCCCCACCGTGGTCTAAGATGTTCCTAATTTCATCGGAGGCCTTTATCAGGGCGGTTTCTGTTCCGTGGCCCTTCCTAAAACCAAACTGCGTGTCATCAAGAAGCTGATGCGTGTCAATGAATTCTGACAGCTGTTGGTTCATCACAGATTCGAAGATTTTAGCGGGGAAAGGGAGACAGGCAATAGGTCTGTAATTGACAGACTCACTAGGGTCAAGAGATGGTTTTTTGAGCAGAGGTTTGATGATTGCCTTTTTCCATATTTCCGGGTAGACTCCTGTTTGGAAAATGGAATTGCAAATGTCTGTCAAAGGGGGGGTGATAGCCTCCATAATGGAGTTAGATATGGAAGGTGGGCAAGGGTCTAAAGGGGATCCTGACTTTATGGATGTGATGAGTTTACTGATTTGTTGAGATGAAACCGGGTGAAAAGCAGAGAAGATAGGTCTGTGGACCGGGGGCTGAAGGTAAGACAGAGCAATTTCCGGAGAGTTAGGGATAGTGAAAGTGGAGTATATGTTGGCGACCTTGGTTGCGAAGAATGTAGCTACAGAATTGCAGAGGTCTTGAGATGCCTCAATTGGAGGGCCTGTTGGGGGGTTAGCAAGGGAGTCGACAACTTGGAACAGCTTCCTAGCTGAGTTCTGAGCCAGGTCGATCTGGGATAAAAAATAGTCCCTTTTAGTTTTCAGGATTGCTCTTTTGTATATTGTTAAAGCATTTTTATAAATTAATTTGTCTTCGGTGCTGTAATATTTGCGCCAGTGTCTCTCGAGGTTCCTACAGTGCTGTCGGTGGAGTCTAAGGTCCTCGGTAAACCATGGCGCGGATAGAACAGCACGGTTGAGAAAAACGCATTTGGTCGGGACTAATTGATCAACAGCCTCCTGAATCCAATCCTGGTACCTATTAGAGGCCAGGATTGGGTCCAGGGAAGCCTCAAATGGGGAGTTTGTAAGTGTAGCATAGAGGAGTGGGATGTCAAGGTTCTTCCAGACTTTGGTGCTTTTGGGTGCGAGGGCTCTGGTCTGTGGAGGGTTGGGGTTGTGGGCTGGTAATGTGAAAATAACTGCGCAGTGATCTGACCATGCTAGAGGGAGAATGGTAGTTAACGAAACGTGGCGATTGTTAGTGAATACACCGTCAAGCATATGACCTGCTTGGTGGGTAGAGCCCGTAACTAATTGTTGGAGTCCAACCGACTGCAAGTCAGAGATTAACTGAATGGTGTCCTTGTCACCCGTAACTTCTAAATGAAAATTAAAATCTCCCAGAATGGTATAGTCGAGAGGTTCTAGTGAGAGTTCTATAAGTTGGTCTAAAGAGGAAAGGAAACGTGCGCGGGGTCCAGGGGGACGATATAGCAAGATGCCTTTAAAGGCTTGGTTATGATTGAGGAAGATGGAGTAAGCCAAAGCCTCACATTCTGATCCATGTATGGGTTCTATTTTTACAGGATAGATGGCTTTGTGGATGATGGCTAAGCCACCACCCTTACCCATGGTTCTGTCCAGTCTAGCCACACAGTATCCGTCAGGAGTGGCGGCACGGAAATCAGGGCCAGAGGCCGCATCCCCCCACGATTCCGTGACGAAAAGGATGTCGAGTTCCTGATCAATGATACACTCACTGATTTCTAAATGGTGTTTGGGAAGGGAGCGGATGTTGGCCAGTGCCATGCGATATGTGGGTCTGGAGTCCTGGATTTTGGTCCTGGGGCACGTTGGTGTCGGGGAAAAGGGGATTTTAAAATTACAACCCGGGCAAGTTTCCGGGGCTGTAATACTGTGGGTGAGTAGTGGCAGGATCTGGCAACACGGGCTAATCTTACTGGTATTAAGATCCCTTAGGTGATTTGAGGAGTATCGCAGAGGGGCGCCAGTCAGATGGATGGTATCGGAGCCAGGGGGTATGGCCCTGGGCCCGGGACTGGCACGGACGGGCGCAGATGGGCTTGCCTTAGGCACGCCTTCGGCGCGCCCGCGGCGCGTCCGCTGCGCGTCCGGGGGGCATCCTGTTTTTATGCCGGTGTTGGTGAGCAGCTAGACTGCTAACCTCGGCGCTTACCGGAAGTGAAGTTTCACACTTCCTGGTGGGCGATCTATCCCTCCACACAACCTGAATGCTCAGTGGTGGACCGGGGAACACGCCAAGTACTGCACAAAGTAAGTTATTCAGTCAAAATACATTTGTGACAAAAGCAGGATAAATGTGACTATTTAAAAACCGCTAGGAGCACTTCTAAAATGTGTTACCGTCGGCGATTTAAAAACAGTTAAAACGAGTATTAAACAATTTTGATAGTAATAGTGAGCTGGGCATTAGTAGTCAATGCTCCATTCAGCGTGGTAGTGTCCCAGAAAGAATCCACGAGCTGGATGATTCAGGGGTTTTTATGCCGGTGTTGGTGAGCAGAATATCAAAATGCAAGAAAGTAGATCTAACCAAGAATGAGCCAAGGGAAGAATTAGCCCAGATAACGGAAAAACAGGTTTTAAACACAATCAAGCACCTGCGATCTGATGAAGCCCCAGGCCCCATTGGCCTACCGAATGCTCTGTTCAGGAGGGATCCAACGTTTTGGTCCAGCAACTTAACCCCCCCTGTTTTCACACAGCTTAGAGACCAGTATTAAACCAGACTCTAGGAGGGGCAGCATTCGTCAGCCCATACACAAATCAGGGACACGTTCAGACCCTAACAACTATAGACTGATAGCCCTCATGGATGTAGAGGCAAAGATCTATGCATCAAATTTATTCGTAGACCTGGAGTCCTGGTTCTGCAGCATAAATCTAATTCCGAAAACGCAGACCGGATTCCGGGCCGGCATGGGCACCCTAACAAACATATCAGCAGTCACCCTCTTAGCAAAGCAAGTAATTGTCAACTCTAACATCCTCTATGCATGCTTTGTAGACCTCAAAGCAGCTTTTGATAAAGTGCCACGATCTAAGCTATGGGCCAAAATCAAAGTTTAGGGACACCAGCGTAGCTAGGGGGGTGCGGTGGGGGCGGTCCGCCCCAGGCGGCACTAATTTGCGGGCGGCAGCATACACAGTGACTGCTCGGCACGTCGTGTGCGGCGCGCTCATTGCCACAACAACTTCCTCCTGGCACTCACTTTACGCATCGGGCAGAGGCCGCCCAGGACAGTCAGTGTCTGTCACTGGACAACTGCAGGCAGCCCTGGATTAACGAGGCAGGTCAGGCAGGTTAAGACACGAAGTAAGAACCAGCCACCCACCCGAGATTTGATTAACACTATGGGCTGCTGCAGCGCTAAAAAATCTTTTATACTGCGCTGTTTCACTTACAGTTTCTGTTTTCACGGTATTATATGCACTCGGAATACGCAGCAATTTACAATTTTCGTGTGAACACTTAATATCTGTGATATTTTGTGGTGCCCATTCTGGCACTTTTATACAGTGCGTGCCTGAACGGAAGAAACACTTAAGGTAGCACCAGTTTTTAGGCCCGGGCAGTCTCAGATGGAGTAACTGAATGTTGTGCAGGTCCAATTACCTCATAGCCGGCCGCGCTCGCATTGTCTTATGCTAAGGCCGAGGAGAGAGGTCGAGACACGGCAGAGGGAGTGTAAGTAAGAGAGGGGCTGCCGATTACATGCCCCACTGCCTTCACTAAACAATTTCCAGCAATTGCGGTGTTATTAGCAGTTGGAACTCCGCTTTCCAGTCAGGTAAGCCATAAATCTGACTGCTTTAAGACTTGCTATCTCATTCTCGGACTTTGTGAAGTGTTTGGCTGTGTGATGTCGCTAGTACAGTGTATTGATTTGTGACTTTTTGTAGCATAATTGACTGGTGACTTTCGGTAAACATTAGCCTAGGAAGAAGTCCAGCCTCGTGATGATTAAAAAGCAGCACGTGTTTCTGGGTCTGGGTAATCCATAGTCATGCAGTTGATTTTGGCATCATGACCTCACTTTTCACTACCCCCTCAAGGCCACATTCATTTATTAAGCCTTTTACCCCGTTTTCGGTCTTTTTCAGTTTCTCTAAGTTTGTTTCTGTCTTTCTGCATTGTGTTTGTAATAGTCTGTGCCAATTCACCCATACTTTTAAGCCCCATTAACGTGTCCCTACCTTTTGGTGTGAGTTCCCTGTACCTTCCCAACCTGTGTCTGAATTAAATTGTAGTGACAGTCTGCCCATGTCTTTATGCCCTCATGACTATTTCTCTACATCCCAGTGTCTGTAAATACGCGTCTGTTACTGTATCTATGTTCCAATGTGTCTCAATCCACGCATTTCCACCTCTTTGTCGCTCTTTTGGAGTGTGCACATTAGCGCTTTCTAACGCTAGGCCTTTCACGGCCTTCAGATGCTCCCATTCAAACTTCATTGATGTCCGCCTCACACTGTGCAGTAAGGCCTACTAGACATTTCACCCCCTGCAACAGAGGGCAGCAGGGGTTTACTGAGGAGCTAGTATAGTGTCTCATTGCACAAATGGTTGTAATTTGTGATATTTATGTTTCCCTTGTCTTCATTTTGCTCACGAGAAAGTGTCACTCATACTCCTTCAAATGTCACTCTTAATAACATTGAAATTCTGAAAATGTCACACATGGCAATCTGAGACCTTGGCAGCTATGCACACCGAGGAATCATTTTTAAAAATGTGTTCCTGCGACCGGACCGCTGCTGCTGAACCTGAAATTAATCATGCCCGAGAAAGTTGGAGTTGGTGTGTAACGTGTGAGTCAAACCGTGGGCTTATTCATGTTTTTTACCAGTGTGTACTTGCAGTCATTGACGGTTTTGGTTTTGAGAAAGACCAATAGGTCTGAAAGCCATGTCACGTGAAGTAGTGGGTGTGTCTGCATTATTCAGGAGAAGGCCTGTCTGGTCTTTGTTGAAAAGGGAGATGTATGTAGTTGAGGTTTAGTGTGTGATGTGTGCTGTATAAAGGATTCAAAAAGTCTCTATAGGAGGCAAGTGAGAGTTGTTTGTAGTCTGTGAAGAGTAATTCAGCTGGTGTACAATGTGCAGTGAGCAGAATTTGGGCGGTATCAGAGGTGTTTATCCATTCACTAATGGCAGTCTATTGCTCAGCAAAGGCTATTTGTTTATTCCAAGATTTTTATTGAAATTTTTTTCTAAACAAAATAAGACCAAACAGAGGCAACTTCGAGATGCTGGAGTAGCCAGTTGTATGGGAAATAAGTAAGTAAGCAGCATACTTTGCAACCGGTAATGATATACGGGTTCTACAGGAGCATAATATAAGCAAAAGCACGAGCTCAGCCTCATAAGACAATATGGGAAAGAAATTAAAGATAGCAAAATAAGTAAAAGAAGATAGATGGATATGGTGATTCAATCATGATTTGTTGTTGGACTTTGATATATGATGCATAGGGGTACTAGGTGATTGTAGGCTGGTTGATGGAATCTAAGGTCCCTAGCTGGACAGGAGTGGGAACTTAGTAAGCAGCCATAAAGGGTGAGATGGCATTGCACTAGTATTTGCGTATTGTTTAGTGGATGTGGGAAAGTGCCTTATTTTAGATCGTTCCTAAATCTTAGGTATTCTAAAAAGTTGTAAATGAATCTAGGAAACATGTCTCATGGTATTAGCTGCTTGGAGTGAGAAGGGTGTTCAGTCATTTCCCCTCTTGTGGAAAGGGGAGGTGTCTAGATACTGACCCTAGGTTTTGGGCAGGGACATTCACGTCTCATGAAAGCTCAGTAGGTGATTTTGTGGACTATGCCAAGCCCTTCGAAGAAAATCCTCTGAGAAACTGGGGGCCATTGGAGGTGTGACATACAACGTTACTAAGCTCTGTGGCTGTAAGATGTAGAAGAAGCCTGACTGCTGCCTTTTGTACACGCTGGGTTTTGCACTTGAGTAACAGAGCAAGGCCTACATACAGTCCACTGGATTCTTCTATTTCTGTCACTATGCTGGGTAATATGTGGTGATCTTAATCCTGGAAATTTATGCAAGGTTTATATTCAGTAGGGTATTGAGGAAGAAAAAGGATGCTTTCCATATTGTTTTGACGTGTTAACGTGTGAGGTGAATAGCTGGATGGAGATAAGGATGGATGGAGAGAAGAGTGAGTGTGAGCGTTGCTAGGTGGGGGCGGTCTGCCCCAGGCGGCACTATTTTGGGGACGGGGGCTGTCTAGTCACACACACACAGGAGGTGATGCACATTGTCCTGCATACCACACCGCCGCTTCTTTCACCCTTTTAACAGCGCCAGCCCGGGGGCCCATTAAAGTATTTTTTGCGTTCACCCCACGAGCTAGGCACTTTTTAACATCACTCGACGATAACCTCACCACTCACGCACATAAAACAAAAACCCTCACACACACCACACATAGTCGTTTCTAAGTGCTCCCGCGTAATCGTAGGTCGCAGCACGCCGACCCAGATGACGAAGCATGACACCAAAGGGCCTTTTGGTGTGTGAGGGGTATTTTAACAACTCTGGTGATCCCAACCACTGTAGGGTAACCTTCCCATTCTAAAAAGTGGATTCATCTTGTCTATACATACTAGACCTGGACCGTGTCATGTATGTGCATGTAACTTGCATGATAGAGGTAACTATTAGCGGCGATACTACGTGTCTCTCGGACCCGTTTCAGGTGCTCGCCGTCCTTTTTCCAGAGCACCCTCCCAGGGGGGCGGCACTCTGAAGGATAGCCCCGGGCGCCACAAGCTCTAGCTACGCCCCTGCTTAGGGAGCCCCTTCTAAATTATTGGGAGCTATTGTCAACATATACTTTGAGGTTCTTTGAAATCTGAACCTGTGTTTAAAATATCATTATTCTGCTATGATTTTGATATCAGAGAAACGAAAATGGCAAGTTTTATATGTGTGTGTATTTTCATCACAATACAATGATGCATGCAGGAGTTATTGGCAAATTCATTCTGAGCCCACAGGCACCCATGTTGTGAACAGCGTCCATTTTAGGTGTTGCCCTTTACATAGGCATATACATGAGCCAATGATTCTGGTAGAGCAAGTATGAAAGGACACGTACCCCTTAGCTTGAGTTCTTCCTGATTCCCATTTGACCTGAACAGGCTGAATCTGCCTACGTGATGTTGGCCTCACCAAACCAGTCCATGCCCTCTAGTCAATCTATATTAAAGATCTGAGCAACTTGTTGTGTACATTGGCCTGAGCAAGATAAGAAGGCCGAATACAGTAGCCATGCCTGTTTATGGTCCATAAGCACCCCTTATCCTACATTTCTTTCTTCCACACCTGGCTCTGTTTCTCTGCTTCTGGGCTTTTACAATGGGGAGGTGACTGTTTATATGATGGGGAGGAAACCAGTTCTATTGTGAGCTTCTCCGGCCTGCACAGGAAAATATGTGAAGTTTGACATATGTTCATGATGGAAGATGGGTTGGTCAGTTTGGGCAAGTAGAATGGAATTCATAATTATAGCCTGCTTTGTTATGGTACCATGGGAGCGACCTACAATGATGTGTGTCACAGCAAGAATGTGAGCCTAGGGGCAAACTTTTTGTATAAAAGGCCTGCCTGAGAAAGCTCAGGCAGGCTCCCTCTTTCAGCTGTAGAACTACGGTTGGACGACGAAGCCTCATAATTAATTATAATAAAGATGTCTTTTAATTTTACAGATTGCCTGTCAATTCCTTTGCTGCTTTATTATGCAAACTGCTGGATAGATCCCTGGTGGGGAGAGTGAGTCATTTTCTACTTTTCCTCAATTGGCGCATCCAACTGTGGGCCTTATAATGGAGTGGTTATCTTCAGTAGTGTTTTGTCAACGGATGGAAAAACTGCTGGGGAAGACAAGACAGAATTCTACCAAAAAGAGGTACTCTGGGCACAGGGTTTTCTGGGGGATTATTTGTCTCTGCGGCCCAGTATGTTTTTTTGATTTTTCTGACTTAAAACTCTCCTGAAGTTGCCACTCCTGACTAAGGAACTCATTTTTTGCTGTAAGTTTTTTTTTTAACAGACTGTTAGTGCAGTGGGGAATTGACAGTTATAATTTGGACAAATATTTGTGTATATGCAAATTGCAATTTGTATAGGCAGTTAATGAAGAGACATTTTCTCCATCTGCTTTAATTGAAGAATAAGTGGGTCGCTCCCAGTCCTTTTTGGTTCTGAGTCCTCAGTTATTTATTGGTCGCAGAAATGTGACGCAGTCCTTCGTAAGATTCTCGGTTCAGTTCGGTTTTGTAAGATTATCTGGTTACGATAATCATTCGGTTCAGTTCAGTTCAGTTCGGATATCGATACATTTGGTTCGTTCGGTAGGCCTTTGGTTGCTGTGGTTCAGATTATCGCAGGTTGCTGTAGTTGGATAATCTTCCTCAGTATTGGTTCCTTAGTATTATTTGAACACTGCAGTATTCAAAAACCGTGGGTCACGTACATTTGCGTGTATATCGTTGGAGATAGCCCCATGAAGTCTGAAACCCGACTAGTGAGCGCAGATGCCTGGTCGCGGTATTTTGTTTTGTATTAGTATTGACTAGGTTGCAACAAAGGATTCCCGGTTGGAGGATTCGCGTCTGATACCTCCGGTTGGAACTCCAATTTATGAGCTCTCTCTAAAGGTCTGTGAGGCTGTCCCTTTTGCAGCCTTCTGGAAATCTGTTGAAGAATTTAACAACAAAAAAAAACGAAAAAAATAGGAACAAAAAAGTTTTTGTTGTAAATATGGTTTACAACTAGTATTGGCAGGTTATTTTTGAAGACAGTCTGTAGGCTGTTCCTTGTTTCTGTCCTAAGTGTTGACCTATGGGTTAAAATGTGTGTTTAAATGTCTATGTTGTTTGTGGGTTTTGTTGTAAATTGCGACGGCGCTATTTACAAGAAATGGTTAGAGCACGCTGTTTTGTGTGTCCTGAATGTTTGACCCCCCTTCTGTTTTGTGTCTGGAATGAGCTCAATGTATGTATGTGTATGGGTCACGTCCAATAGATGTAAATAAGGCTCCAAAGAAAAAAAAATGAAAAAAACGAAATTGCCTGTTCTTTAGACGCACGGTGTTAGATGTTCACAGCCAAGTCTTTTCAGCTGCAGTATATCTAATAAGAATGTTCATTCAGCCAGCACCTCTTTAGTTAAACACGGGTGGTGGAATTTTGCAAACAGTCCTTTTTAAATAAATATGGCGCAGTAATCTCACGCATTCCCAGTTAGGCAGCTGCGCCTAAGCTTGTGTGTTAATATGTATCTAAATAATAGGCTAGGGATATAGTGAGCGTTTTACATGTAGAACAGTCACAAATAGCAATAATTAGGCTTCATTAGGAGGAAAAAATTATTAATTATGAAAAATAATAATTAAAAACAAGTGCTACAAAAATCGTTTTTTAATATTTGTGAAGCTTAACACTCATACTATGACCCCCTAGCATTAAAATGTTTGATTTAAGTTATGTTGTACCACGAAAATGACCAAACACTTCTGTGCGCAATTTCCCTTACCCTAGGCGCAAACAAGCTCATTTCTATAAGGTATAAATAATTATTTTCAAATGTATGACTCCTAAATTTGATATTAGACATTCTAGTAATACCCATTATGCAAAAAAATTGTATGATATTTATTTCTTAGTATCCAGAATGCAAAAGTCGATTTTCAGATAAATAGACTGTTTTGAATGGTTACAGGGCCCCTTTTAAAGCGTCACTTCAGTAAAATGCATACATTTAGGTCATAATATATGTTTGCAGGTTGTGCCTTCTTATGAATTCAGCGAGTCAATGTGTCATAGAAATTGTTTTAAATATAGTGAAATATTGCAGGTTATGTGGAAGTGTTTAAACTTACTGGCTTTCGTCAGCTTCAGTTACCATGAGCAGGGGACTGGCAGAACCTGTATAACGTGTTCCAGCAGTAGCGGCCGAGATGTTATCTTGAAAGGCTGTCTTGTTGACATTTGTGACCTTTTAATTAGGGCCTCGCCTGTGGAATGCAGCATGACATGGTTAAACATGCATCTGATGCTAACTTCAGCTGCCTCTTTGTATTTAAATCCCTGCCCCTGCCACGGTCCTGACCTGAGGTCACTTGAATAGCCTGACTTGCTCCAATAAATTTAATTCCTGCTCATGTCCATAATTTAAAAGTGTCTTCTTAAAGCGTTACAAATTTGACATTAGCTGGGATGGGGTTTTTGTTTTTGAACTAAAATAAGCAGAGGATGCAGGGCACATGTACAGCAAATGATGATTGCATTTTAGCCAAAGAATAAATAATAGCTCCAGCATGTTCCCACAAAACGCCTGTTGTTCGGTAAATTATGTCATCAACACATTTATCTCAAATTAGAAATACGGCAGGGCTGACACAGCATTGCATCCCGCTAATAATAATAAAAGGAACACTATTTAATTTGAAAAACTGCAGCCTCATTTGTCAGTACCCTGAAGGATTCTAGAGCCCACACGTGGTTTGCATAGCTCCCAGTTGCTTTCAAAATGCTGCACACAAGCGCTTTATATGAGATGTAGTTGCTTGTATATGATTTAAATCTGTAACCTTCATTCATTGCAGGCTGGCTTGTTCTCATTTGCCGCATTCACATTACATCTGCGTTAAAAGCGCACATCTGAGATAATAAACAAATAGGAAAGGTATTCCTCATGCAAAATTGTAGCACCTGCACTTCATGTCTTACAAATTAAGCACTGTGTAAAATGAGGGAACATGATTTAAAAAGGGCAAATGCAAAAGTGATTTCTTTAAAAAAAATATCAAACATTCTGCTAAATGATCTGTAGAACTGGTATATGTGTGTCTCCATGCTAGGAACTAATGATTTTTTTAGTTAAGTTTATTTGACAAAAAGAAAAACGAAGTGTTACATTAAGTTTTAGATAGGCAATAAGTAGAAGCCCTTCCCCAAAATTCTGCAACTTAAAGGCCTTAGGCCTGAGTGAGAATGGGCGTTTTTGCAAGGTGCATGGACAAAAAGTTACAGGTAAATAATGAAAAGTTTTTGTATGTCACATTGTGTCATGTTTGATAAAAAGGGTTATAATTGATGTTGTATTATGAGAAATGTGTGTGTTGTGTATCTTTTCTGCTTCTTCCAATAGATAATTCATGGATTAATTCACAAGACACGTGAGTTGGCTGGTTGAAGAGAAATGTTTTTTTTGCGTAATTTCTTTAAAAAAAAAAAATGTGTGTTTATGTTTCATTTATACATTTGGTCCACTGAAACGCGTTATTTGACACAGCGACATAATATTTTTACAGCAGAGTATCAATTACCTGATGCCCTGCTGTCAAAAGTAGGGTATAGGATTTTAGACTTGACAATTGAGATTGGGCTGCAGGTTTATAGTATACAGTACATGTGCCATGGTATTATGCATGACCGCTTATTCATATATGCTGTTTGTTTGTCTGGGCTGTTTTTTTCCGTGTGCTTGATATACAGCAAGTATATCTTATGGCTTGAGATGGCTTGATATGTGTATTTTTTTTATCCCCTGTGCTGTGAAGGAACACATATGACGATATGTGTTATTTCACAATAAATTGGATGAATATTGTATTAAGATAAATTTCACAGATATGGACCTCATACTGTGAGCGAGTAAGGCAGCAGTTTTTCTAATGCATGCCTAAATTTGGCTGTAATGATATTTAAGAAAACTAAAATGATATACTGGATCAAAGTGTGCCATCCGTTGTTAGTCACTTAACTGCCCTTTTTCCTTAAGGACAGGCAGCTCTGCATTTATGTATCCTTGATTGGGCCTAAGGATGGAATTATAGATCCGTGACTAAAGGTGGCCTAATTTCGATATCGCATTTTTTGATCGCATTTTTTGATTAGCCTATGGATTCATTTTTTTCTTTCCCTGAAGAGACAACTGAACATTAGTTGGAATTACCGTGTAGGGTATAGATTGTCAGCGGTAGAGTTAAATTTCTGTAACATTGGTCTTTCATGTATCCCTGTGCTCTTGGTGCTGCGTCACACGCCTTAGGCCACCCAAGCAAACTCTTGTCCTTCCTATAGATTTTTCTTTTTGCTCCTTACCTGACCAATGTTGCATCATGTTTAGTTATTGAAGATTTTAGTTGTGTTCTACGTCCATTTTCCCTTCTCCATCTTCCTTTCACCAGTCAGCCCATTTATTATTATGGGTGTATTGTTCATGTTCACACTTCTAGACTGCAGTGATGTATTAGGAACCCCCCTTATGCTACATACTATCCCCTTTTGTGTGACCAGACTGGTTCTCAAGAATTTTCTTTAGGCCTACTTCAAATGTCTTTTCAGTCTGACTGTCAGGATAGTGATAGCCTGGTTGATTGACCCAATACAAGTTTTCCATCTAAATAGGAGATACCCCCAGTTTTGTTTCTGCTGCCTCAAATTTTTTTAATTAGATGTGTTCTAATCATGCAGATACCAGGAATCTCTAGTTCTTGTCCTTTTGACTGCACAGTTGATCAGTAGCCTTTGTATTACATAGCGCACCTGATGCACATTGTTTTAAAACTGGACTTTTCTTCATGTCCTTGATAATGTGCATTATGTCATTTCTCTATTTGAGATGTTCTAGATAAGGAGTTTAGGAACACCTAGGCTTCATCATTAAGGAGAATATGTATTTACCCCATTAAATAATGTATCCCATTAGATAATGCCACTGTGTGAGGGCATCCATTTAGGTTCCCATGACGTATTGCCACTCCTTTGCAGATTACAGGCCACTTGCTTGCAGTCCTCTTGCCAAAAAAGCCAACCCATGAACTGTTTTTATATCTGACTTGAAGGAAACTAACAATTGTGTTACACTTCCTATATCACTAGGTTCTGCGGGAATCTTCCAGAGTCAAAAAGGAAGAATGTTACCCTGCAGACCGGTGATCAAGAAAAAGTCTGGTCCCCATCAGTAAACATGGCAGACGACTACAGACTTCTTGGCCTTGCAATTCCTGACAGCAATCAGCAGCGTGACAGCAATCAGCAGCGTGAACAGCAATCAGCAGCATGGGCAGCGGTCATCAGCATGGACAGCGATCATCAGCGTGCCTTCAGTGGTACCTCCTAAGCAAGCCATTTGTTTCATCAGAAGGCGTTGTAAAAAGAAAAAAAAAAGGAGCTGATTTTCTGTTTTGCCTCAGAAGTTCAGTGCAAAGATGCGGAGGATCCCTGCTTCTGATGGCAGAACTGTCATCTACTTTGTTCAACTTGTTCAAACTGTCATGTGCTTGAACCTCTGACAGCGCGCGGTCCCCTGACCCCCCTTGGCCTGAGTTTTTGGCCTTTCCCCACACACACCTCTTTTTCTTTGCTCCAGCGGAAAGGCAGTGCACCTGAGAATATGAGTTTGGAAAAAGGCACTACATTCTGGTGCCCGTGAGAGAGCAGCTTGAGCGTCCTCTGACACTAAATAATGAGTGTTGGAGTCTGAAAGTGCTGCTGATCTTGCTGGCTTGTTTTTCAGTAGTGCTTGGATCTGCATGAAATGCTTTGTGCCCTTGATCAATGAAGGGCGCATCATCTGTAGTATCTGCCACGAAGAAGAGACACTGGTGCACTGCCTTGAGACATTGAGACTTTGTAATTGAGCTATGAGTGTTTGCCAAGAGGGCACTCCAACGGATACTGAGTCATGAAGAGCCTGAATGGAGAGGCCCAACGCGAAGAAGACACTGGAAGCGGATTTGATGGACAATAGAAGCCTACCAGTAGAGGCTTTGACGGACTCTGGGTATTTTCTGTGAGCTTGTCTAGAATTGGAGTTTGGAAACTAATTTTTGCAGCTTTGCTAGCATTATTTTAAAGTACTATTCCCTTGAGTTGAAGCAGAATAACGTCCATTTTCTGTGAAAGAGTACCCCCTTTTCACCTCAGAGCATTAATGAGAGTCACCACTGTTTCACTTGAACATATGATGAATTACAGAAATGCATAAGAATACCTAAAATGTACTAGATAATTTTAGGATTTACGTTTGCTTAGGGTTGTGGAAAATTATGATTCATTTGTAATAGCGGTCACTGCTTTGTTTATATGTTCCTAATGACGTGTTTTCTAGTGTGTTTTAAACATGGCGTTGTCTTTTATGGGTAGGATTGTTTGTTTTTTTCTCTGCCCAATTCACATCTGCACCCACCTCCCACACCTATGTCTTTCTTCTACTTCTTTGCATCTTTCCAGATGTTTCCCGAACACGGATAGTTAGGAGATCAGAGTTTACTGATAATTCCTTTTGTATCGTTTTCATCAACACCAGTTAGTAGTTGGACATCACTTATTGTTGGGTATGTGGCCTTGTACCACATACTACAGATAGAGGCACTCCCTATTTTTGTCCTGCCATATATGGCCTTTGTTCTACTACGTGTGTAGGGAGACCTGTCCCGAGAAAGATGCTAGGTAATAGGATTATGCTTCAGTAACATCTTGAGGATTTTTATAAAATATAGACCTGGACCCAGACTAGCGTGAGTATAGGTTATTGCCTATGTAAGGGCAAAAGGGGCGTCTGAGGTTCTTTGAAATCTGAACCTGTGTTTAAAATATCATTATTCTGCTATGATTTTGATATCAGAGAAACGAAAATGGCAAGTTTTATATGTGTGTGTATTTTCATCACAATACAATGATGCATGCAGGAGTTATTGGCAAATTCATTCTGAGCCCACAGGCACCCATGTTGTGAACAGCGTCCATTTTAGGTGTTGCCCTTTACATAGGCATATACATGAGCCAATGATTCTGGTAGAGCAAGTATGAAAGGACACGTACCCCTTAGCTTGAGTTCTTCCTGATTCCCATTTGACCTGAACAGGCTGAATCTGCCTACGTGATGTTGGCCTCACCAAACCAGTCCATGCCCTCTAGTCAATCTATATTAAAGATCTGAGCAACTTGTTGTGTACATTGGCCTGAGCAAGATAAGAAGGCCGAATACAGTAGCCATGCCTGTTTATGGTCCATAAGCACCCCTTATCCTACATTTCTTTCTTCCACACCTGGCTCTGTTTCTCTGCTTCTGGGCTTTTACAATGGGGAGGTGACTGTTTATATGATGGGGAGGAAACCAGTTCTATTGTGAGCTTCTCCGGCCTGCACAGGAAAATATGTGAAGTTTGACATATGTTCATGATGGAAGATGGGTTGGTCAGTTTGGGCAAGTAGAATGGAATTCATAATTATAGCCTGCTTTGTTATGGTACCATGGGAGCGACCTACAATGATGTGTGTCACAGCAAGAATGTGAGCCTAGGGGCAAACTTTTTGTATAAAAGGCCTGCCTGAGAAAGCTCAGGCAGGCTCCCTCTTTCAGCTGTAGAACTACGGTTGGACGACGAAGCCTCATAATTAATTATAATAAAGATGTCTTTTAATTTTACAGATTGCCTGTCAATTCCTTTGCTGCTTTATTATGCAAACTGCTGGATAGATCCCTGGTGGGGAGAGTGAGTCATTTTCTACTTTTCCTCAATTTGCAAACTTGGGTCCCCCCAAAAAAAAGTAGACGGCCGGAGCTTAACAAATACATTTCTGACAATCAACGGGCTAAAGCAGGGATGTGTCCTGGCGCCCAGCTTATTCAACATCCACACCGCCGACCTAGAGAGCAACCTCTTTCTTATTCAGGGTGACTCTCCTAAATTGGGAAAGACCACAATAGTGAGCCTGAAAAACGCGGACGATATTGTGCTGCTCTCCGAAACTCCACTGGGTTTGCAGCGACTTATCACACAACTAGCGCTATATATTTCAAAAGAACAACTGATAATTAAGCTAAAAAAATCTAATGTCTTATGTTTCTCTAGCAGCCATAGAAAACGCCCGAATTTCGTCTGGAGGATACATTCCAGCATCCTCTTGCAGGTGGATACATATAAATATTTGGGGGTCCTTCTGGACCGTCAACTAAGCTACAAACAACATCAAGACTTTGGTCAAAATAAAATAAAACAATGATTATCTGCCTTTAAAACGCTGCAGAAAAATCTAAGCAGCAGCTCAACAAACCATCTACTAAAGGTCGAAGCAGCCAAATGTTTGCCATCTATTAAGTACGGCTCTGAATTGTTAAACACCAATGATTCCTCAACCCAAAATTAAGCCCAGTCCAGACTATTCAAGAAACTGTTCTTTATCCCATGTCATATCTCTCAGGTGCAGATGGGTCTGGAATACGAAATTTAAAAATCAGATACGGCCAGACAAGGAGCCATGGTCAGGTACTATTGGAGAATGAGGGCAACCAAAGACAACACGCTGACCCATCAAGGCAGAACCTGGCCATAGTTTGAATTTTAAAACAAGCTCTTTTAACATTAAACCTTGAGGAAGTCTGACACACACCAATGCCATACTCCGCATTCAAACAAATTACCAAGAAAGAGATCAAACAAACATCGTTGCAAAGAGATAAATCTCTATTGAGCAGCAAAAGTCATGCATCGATGGTGATGCCAACCTACAAACAGTTAAAACCGCAACCATATCTACAAGAAGGCTTCTCAGATTACTACAAGCGGAAACTAACTTTACTAAGACTAGGGTCCTTCACGACAAAGGATCTCACTCCAAAATGGATACGGATCTGGTCAAATTTGGGTTGCCGCCTCTGTGGTAAGGGAGCAGAGTCTCTATTATACATACTTTGCATCTGCCCAGCTTTACACAATGAAAGGAAGATCCTCTTATGACCAACCTTAAGGGAAACTCAAATAAGGACTTGCAGAGCGGCTGTCATAAAATGCTTGAGTGGCTCCTCGGTCCAACTGTCTTGTAGGACTATTACATTCTTGAATTGGCCAGCACAAGAAATCAAAAACAAGGATTCAGGGTCAAAAGAACTTGGAAAGAAGGATAAATGACCAGTATTCGATCATGAAGTCGGGCAGAGTCCTTTCCAGAACTTCTAATTTGCACTTTCCTTCACTCCCCTCCCACTCTTAAGCACAAACACTTTACTTGAAATTGAAAGGATAGATAAGTCCATTCTTGAAACTAGCAGCTTGGAAAGAAGGATTCAGTGATCAAAGAACTCGGAAAGAGGGACAGATGAGCGGCACTCCATCAAGTAGTCGGGCTGAGTCCCTTTCAGAATTTTATCTTGCACTTGAATTATACTATGTGTGGGGCATAAGTACAAAATTGTTTTATTGAAGTTTTTAACCAGTGCACTGGTGTTACATTGTACATCTTATGGTGGTATGTTCCACCCTTGTATGATTTTAGGAAATCAAATAAAAGTATATTATTACACTGAGATCGTATTTCGTGATTTTACCAGTGCTGCTTGGAATCGACACCTGCAGATGAAAGAATGAGCAGAGTGTTCTTGAATCTGACAGTATACACCTCTTCCGCCAAGTACCTTGCAATGCACTTTCAAAAGTTTAGGGACAATTATATATTTTTTTTAATGTTTTAGATGTTCGTTTTGAGTCAAACAGTGCCAGTGGTAAATGAAAAACGTCTACAAGGACGTAAGTCACTGACCATCCGTATAACTGTGCCATCTCCACCATTTTTTACTTTGTCCGTGGAAGCTCCATTGTCTCTCTGTGCGGTCCTGAACCTATCGCACTGCACATCTGGAGGACATTCAGGACGCCCTTTGTTGTGTTAAGATATAGGGAGACTCATCAATGGTCTGCCGGCTCTGTAGTCTCGAAGGGGTATCCCTTCTCATGCCCTCTGCACATGTCCTTGTTGATGGCAGTAATTATAGGTGTTGAGATGCAGTAGCTGAATGTAGAGGAGATACCTATTATCTTTGCCATGTGAACTAAGCACAGGGGGCGGGATCAGAAAATCAGGTCCTTCATGCTTTTTTTGAGTTTGTAATGTTAGCTAATATCATGTGGAACAGTCATTGAGAATATTACAATGAGTGACACTTGAGAAAAAGGTGAGCCAGTTGTTAGGGTTACACTTAAGAGATTGTGAACATCTGTATGTTTTAAGAATGGCATTTGCAAGATGGAGGGATGCCCCTGAAGAGGACAAACACAGCCCAGTTCTACCACTTCTGTCTTTCCTCTTCCTTTGTTTCCAGAACCTGTAGTTTGGGGAATCACAGGGTTTCCTACCTGGGCAGGCCCGTGGCGCTTCTTATTGGGGATCTGTATCTAGGCAGTGATCACCACAATTCATTATGTGAAGAAACTCCTCTGAGGAGGGCAATGTAATTTCAACCTGGTTGGTTGCCATTTTGAATTTCAAAAACAGTGACAAAGAAAGAAAGAGAGGATGAAAAAGAACATGAAAGAGTGAAATAAAAGGGTAGGGAGAATCTGGTTGTGGATGAAAGGGATATGAGATGGAATCAAAACTGCACAGCCTTGGTATTTGACACCCTTGACATTCAAAAGCACTGGCCATGACCTTCTGCCAAAACGTTGGGCTCTGACACCTATTCTTTTACAAATTAAGCACTGGCCATAGGTAGCCTAGGTGTCCCAGCCCCCATACCACACGCTAAAGAGAAATGTACATCTGTCTCCCATTTCTCCAAGGAACACCTTGAACCTTCTTCACATAGTTTGGTGACCCCAATCCAGACTTTGAGGAGGAGCAGCCATTGAGTTATATGAGGGTCAACTTCTTCCAGGCTCAGACTGGCACCACCCAATTGGGCATCCTTGTGGGTGAAGTACACTATACAAATGGCATACTGTTTATCTTCATGTGTGCCCTTAGTTGTTCCACCCTGCCCACCATCACTCATCTGTGACAGCACCTTCTGCCAGCCTACACCATACTGTGACTTCAGCCCTTGTCTTAACCGATCTGAACTAGACTCCGTGCCCGAATATTGTGACTGTCTACCCACAAGTGCATCACTTGTCTGCACTTCATGCCTGGCAGCCTACATCGAACTGAGATGGCACTGCCGGGCCAAACTCACAAGTGACTGCTTTCTACAAGGCTGGATTCATTCAGACTCTGACAGGCTGGACCACAGGATAGTCATTACTCCTGCCTGCACCTCCGCCTACATCCCTGTACACTGTAGCATCTTCCCCAGCCCGGGAGCATGCAAATGAATATGTGACACATGAAGCTCTGTAACAGACATCTATATTCCTCAGCATATGATTACACTCTGCACACATGCGTCATAACTTTCATAACCACACCTTAGCACTTCCCAGCAGACTACGTAACTCCTGTTTAGATTCCACCCAGAACCGCGAGGGTCCGGGCGTGCATCATATCAAAGACACTACATCTCAGCCTATGTTAAATAAAATGTACAGGCAATAGCATCATATTTCCTCAATGAGTCGCTGAGGCACTCACACTGGTCTGCCAGATTGGGTGGTATGAGACAGTTGAGATGCACCTTGATCAGGCACCGATGACATGAGGTCAGAGGTTTGAGCTGAACATTCCGATGGGGTCGCCTCCCTCGTGATCTCAGGATCTGACAAGCAATGAGGTAGGTGTTTAAAGTGTGACAAGTCCAGTGTGATAGACTTTTCAGGACAATGTGCAGTCACCATGTGTCTTTTGCAGATTACAACCCTCAAACGGTCGAGAGCAAATGGAGTGTCTGTTTTACGCTTCCGTTTCTGTTTGACCAGGACAGTCCCCTTTATCAAAGACTTTTACTGGGCGCGTTGGTGCTGATCAGCATATGTTTTCATTTTCAACTTTTGGGAAGTGTCAGTGGCATGAACCTTATTGGCATCATCGATCGGTCCGATGTCCATATTGATAGTTTGGTTTCAATGGCTCTCTAAATAGCAATTTGTCAGGACGCTCACCAGTTGTGGAGTGAGAAGTTGATCATTAGGCACCAACTGCTTGACATGGCTTTGTTGAGGTTGGTTCCTTCTATCAATGCTCTTTGTTACTTTCTTGAGTGTGTCCATGAAAGTTTCAACAACACCATTGGCTTGGAGCTAGAGAGTTGTACTTTTTTGATATTTAAAGCGCGACGTACTTTCGAAGGCTTCTTGGCGCTAATGACTTTAACCAAGGAAGATCAACTGCATTTGATGAAGTGCATTTACATGGAGAGGGGAAAAATAAGTTTTAAGCTGCTTCCGAAACATCGCGGTACAAAAGGGGGTGGTGATGGACGGAGCATCTGAACCAATCAAACACTCACACCCAGTCAACAGATCTGGGTTTAATCCATCACCGTTCTTTTGCCCACTCTGCCACCCCAGTTCAGACATGGCCATATGCAAATCAGTCTGACCCTGTGGCTCATGGGAACAGTCCAGCACGAACCGCCAAGCCATGCCTTCCCTGGACCGGAAACAAGCTTCCTAGGACCGGTTTCTGGCATTTCAGCCGTCTTCAGCCAGGCTTGCTTGAATCCAGTGGCAAAGTGAGCAAGGGACTCACGTCTGAGCATACCCTGCCAACTTATGGCGAACAAAGCGGTACAAAAGGGGGTGGTGATGGACGGAGCATCTGAACCAATCAAACACTCACACCCAGTCAACAGATCTGGGTTTGCATATGGCCAGAGTGGGCTAAAGAACGGTGATGCATTAAACCCAGATCTGTTGACTGGGTGTGAGTGTTTGATTGGTTCAGATGCTCCGTCCATCACCACCCCCTTTTGTACCGCCTTGTTCGCCATAAGTTGGCAGGGTATGCTCAGACGTGAGTCCCTTGCTCACTTTGCCACTGGATTCAAGCAAGCCTGGCTGAAGACGGCTGAAATGCCAGAAACCGGTCCTAGGAACCTTGTTTCCGGTCCAGGAAAGGCATGGCTTGGCAGTTCGGGCTGGACTGTTCCCATGAGGCATAGGGTCAGACTGATTTGCATATGGCCATATCTGAACTGGGGTGGTAGAGTGGGCTAAAGAACGGTGATGGATTAAACCCAGATCTGTTGACTGGGTGTGAGTGTTTGATTGGTTCCGATGCTCCTTCCATCACCATCCCCTTTTGTACTGCTTTGTTCGCCATAAGTTGGCAGGGTATGCTCAGACGTGAGTCCCTTGCTCACTTTACCACTGGATTCAAGCAAGCCTGGTTGAAGACGGCTGAAATGCCAGAAACCGGTCCTAGGAAGCATGTTTCCGGTACAGGGAAGGCATGGCTTGGCAGTTCGGGCTGGACTGTTCCCATGAGGCACAGGGTCAGACTGATTTACATATGGCCATGTCTGAACTGGGGTAGCAGAGTGTGCTAAAGAACGGTGATGGATGATAGAATAATCTAGATACTGTAAACAAAAAGGAGCTGCCGGCGGCCCTGTATTGGTGTTACGATAAGGTAAGACTTGCCCCACAGTCCAACAAATCTAGAGTAATTGTGTACTTGAATATTAAGAACAATCGATATGTACCCAGCTATTTGACTAAACCAATGGGTCGATGGGAGCGTGGCTTCCTGTTTCGCCTAAGAGCTGGTACTGTCAAGTATCTACTATGCTTTCCTCTGGGCTTTCGAGTAAATCTTGACCTTATTCCTTGTCCATGTAATGGGCACTCTGGCCAAACTGTATTATACTTTTAATTTTTTTGTAGGTTTTACAAGCAATATACTAAATCATTCTTGCTCCCCTTTTTTAAAAAAAAGATCTTATGTGACATTTTCCTACATAGTTAGTCACAAATCATTTACCTAGTTCTGCTATACAAGCAGGTAGGTGACTATCATTTCTAGCTGGGCCTCTCTCTAAATTAGATTCCCATAAAGTGATATTTCTGAACTGATGTCAGCCTTTGGGATGATTTTCGGAATGTGTGTAGGTCTGGAGCTGAAGCCAGAATCTGATGAACTCATTGTGATCAAACTGTAAACTCATATACTGTTTTATAGTTATACCTATCCAATGAACAATTAAATGCATTATTACACCTTGGCTTGGGTGGAAACCTTCTCAACAGCATAAAAACATGGTCGGCATTCCAACACGCCTTGAACTACATGACCTGTGGGGACTCTTGAGGTCCTGTGTGCCACAGAGACAGAGAGATGTCATCTTGTTTCTTGCTAGTGGTTCAGCTGGATATAACATCACGCACAGGGCGAGGCCTAGTTGACGGGAATGGAAGGTAGCGATTATAGCACAGGAACGGCTTGCAATTCGTGAATGGGGATCTATTGACTTGACCAGGGTGGAGACCCTACGTTTTACTGTCATCTTCCAGACCGGGTTTACTGCACTATCACTCTCCGTGCCCGGCTGAAGCTTTCATCGATCCATGTCTGGACCTGGTCTTATCTAGCTCTTTGACCTATAACATCTTGGTGGTGCTGGACGATTTTAATCTCAGGGCAGCTACACCGACCTGGCCGGAAGTAGGCACGCGTTTGGAGGAGATGTCACCTTTTGGGTTGGAGATGCTAGTCGCAGGTCCTACTCAGATCAAGGGGCACACACTGGATTTGATCATTGGGGCAGCTTAGCTTAACTTTTGTGATGAAGGCATCCCACAGGTATGGATGGACCACCCATTAATCTCTTCCCAGGTCCTCTTACAGTAACTTAGGTCGGGGAAAGGAAACAACGGGGGGAGGCAATGGTCTCTCAGAATAAATATCGCCCTTAGAAAAGTCTGCCATCTGAGTCTGGAACTGCTTAGAAGCTGAAGGGTTCTGGATAGAAGATGTTCTAGCTCACTAAGAAGGATTGCAGTTGCTTTCCTGTTTGAAGGACAGGAATGTCTTTGGGATCAACAGAGCGCCATCTGATGACCCCATTGAAGCATCCGAGGTGGATGGTCGTGGAATCAGTCCTGAAGATATACCTGCTTCTTTAACTAACCCTGCATTGCAACCAAACGTTTTTCGTAACACCTGCAGATAAACTTTTAAGTATTGCAGTACTTCCTTCAGAAGACCAGATGGACTCTGAGCACTTATTTAAGAAACAGGAAACGTCGTTAGATGAAGAAAGTCCTTATACTCTCCAAGAAAAACATCTCTGCAAAAGTCATGCAGTGCAAACTGCATGTTGTGTTCATGGGGCTTTATCTCGATACACACCTCTACATCGCCCCCTTAACAGGCGAAGGCTCTAAAAATCTACAAAAGTGCGAATCGAGGCAAAATTCTAAAAACATTCCACTGTCTCACTCTGTTATGATGCACACTCAAGAGTTATTGGTCACAATACAGATCAGACACTTCCAACGAGTAGCCCGGGAGCTACTGGTATCTCTCCAGCTACTTGTAAGTAGCTCTCCCATGTGCAGCCAGCCTACTAAATTAGAGGTTATTGCTTGGATGAATTAGGATATGTATTTCAGAACTGAAAAGTGTATATTCAAGATGAAAATGTGTGTATTTTCTGAGCTTATAGGATGATGTTTGGAGAAAAAGGATTGCATGTTCTAATTATATTTACATTCCAAGTTGATAAAACCTTTCTGGCAACCCTGCTTGATGTACTGTGGCAATCACCGCTGGCAGTCTTGCACAGGGTGGCCACTAACGTAATGTTTTCTATACAATGCTAATATTATTAGTAACTCGTCAAGATTATTATTGACCCTGAGTAGCTCTTGTTATGGAAAAGGTTGGAGGTCCCTGATATAGATAAATAGCTGGTATGGCTTTAAGGGGAAAAAGAGAGAAACAGTTATTCAACATAAGGTTAGCATATGTTATTGTTTGCATTAATAAAAGTGAAATTCAGGACAAATTAGTGTGTCACTTCAATAGGAAAAGTAATCTGAGCCACCGAACAATGCAAAAGTGCAAACTCCCAGGTCCGGTGTCGCATCAGTCTCATGAGACATATGGTGGCAGCCGCCACCTTGGAGTTTTCACATAGAAACTGGGCAGATGAACATCCACAAGCTTCCCAATAATCTTCATGTGCAATTCCTTGCAATTTTCGATATCCTCGCTGGAGTAAATGTTGGAGTTAGTATGCAGAACCAGTTGGCTCTAAGGGCCATATGTATGAAGCAAATTCGCATTCGTAAACGCCGAAATTCTGCAAATTTCGGCGCTTGCGAATGCGAATTTGCAAAATGGTATGTATAAAGGAAAATATGGTGCAAAATAAGGAATCGCAAAATTTGCGATTCCTTATTTTTCAATTGCATTTAAGGAATCGCAAATTTAGCGATTCCTTAAATGCAATGTATGAAGCAAAAAAACAATTTCAAATTGTCCCTAAGGAATCGCAAATTACCACCAACTTTAAGTTGGTGGTAATTTGCGAATTCCTTGAAAAATGCCCATTTTTGCATTTTTCAAAGTGCCATGTGACGCACATACATGCCCTTAGGGCATGTATGTGCACCACATGTGCACCCATGCTTTTTTCAGGGGTGCAACAGGGTATCCTTTCGACACCCCTGCATCCTTGAAATTATTCCCAATTTGCGATTTTCAAAATGCGAATCGCAAAATTGAGAATACTTTCCCATTTATTCCTATGGGCCTCCTGGCCCACAGAAATGAATGGGAAAGTATTCCTTAATTGCGATTCGCAATTTGCTAATCGCAATTAAGGAATACTAAGAATTCACACAAAAAATGTGAATTTGTACATACATACCAATTTGCGATTCTGAAATAGCGATTTCTTAAAAATCGCTATTTCAGAATCGCAAATGGGTACCTTGATACATATGGCCCTTAGTCAATAGCTGGACTAGTGGAAATGTGAACTTGTTTGTTTTTTCACAAGTGGTTGAACTTCTTTACTTGAGAGACACTTACCTTAGATTGCGGTATCTAATACAAATCATGCATTACGGATTGGTGAACTTGTTTTGTTTCTTGGACAGGGAGTTTCACGGATGTCCTGTGGTGGCCTCCAACGTCCATCCCTCTCTCCTATGTTCTAGCATGTACATCCATTCGGTGAGTGTGTGATAAATGCTACGGCTGATCTGTCCTCTCATACTCAAACAGTGCACAGATTCAGTTGGATCTGCATTCGCCTTGCTCTGATGTGCACTTACTAGATAACAATAAATAATAATAATAATAATAATAATCCACATTTGTAAAGTGCAAACAATCACCCGCAAGGGTCTCTAGGCGCTGGGGGCCGTCGGGAAGATTAAGCAAGCTATTGCCCAGAGTCACATGGTGCTGGGCTAATCTACCATTGGAGCCTGGGATCAAACCGTGATCCCCAGATTCCGGAGTCAGTCGCCCTGGCTGCGGCGCCACACCTCTTCCACTTCTTCCTCTTCTAGATTGTCAGATCTGTTCAATGCTGGATGTTGCTAAATGTCTTACATCTTAAAGCTGACTTGAATGGACTTCTAGCACTGAGCGGAAATTCAGATAGATGGCATAACTCTCTTTGGCCAACATCTTTGGGCTATGCACCAATGCCGCCAACCACAAATAAAGCTCTTGAGTCAACCTTGACTTCCTACTCTCTATGGGGTACCACATCGAGGCAATGGTTCTGTCTTGCTTCCTTAAACTCAGAGTACTGATAAAGGTACTTCCTACTTTACCTCATCTGCTTCACGGTAAAGTCACCGTGTCATGTATCCTATCACTGTTTGATTATTCTTTATAATCAGTTTGTCTGTGTTTTTTACGTAACATGAAAATAGTTTTACAACAAGGTTCTTTAATTCACTACAAGGATCTTTGATGTTACAGCAATGTCCTTGACGTATGATCATTCTGCTGAATGACAATCTAAAATTCAAACAATCTATTTATGAAGACTAATCTACATTAAGCTCATTAAAAATATTTGCCAATTCAACATTTGCCTATAATCACATATTTAAAATATATTGGCCAATCAAATCCACTCAGACAAGTATTATTACATTAATAGCAATCTGCACACTCGCATTTCATATTTGGAACAATGTTATAAATGTCTTTTATAGGACTGGAGCATAATAGCTTTAACACATCTTGATTATTTAGCAACTGTCTAATTAGAGACATCAGTCCTATATTATGTGCATTTTAAGTTGTAATTAAATGTGTATGAAGAATTTTAATGTATCCGTCATAAATGATATAGAATATGCTGAACTAAAGACAATACCATTTATACCCAATATAAAATCAAATTATGTAATGTGTATTTAATCAAAGATAACCAAGTATTAGCTTTACTTATGAAGGGTGCAAAAAGGGGACTTCCCTCTAAACCTATCTACATTTATCAGTGGAATTAATACAATGGTGAGAGCCCTGAAAAAAAGTTTTCATTTGCATTTTGTATTTCACTTTACATGATTCATTTTCTAACAATATTTCTTGTTCTCATGTATATAATTTTCAAATAAACTGTTTATTTATATAAATACAGTGCTTAGTAATTCATATATTAGTTTCATAAACAACACCACACAATACAAGAACGAAACCACACAATACTTCGAAATGTGATGTTATAATCACCCCGCTGGCCACTCACTCACTCACTCACTCACTCACTCACTCACTCACTCACTCATACACAACTCCCATACACTCCATATATACAAGTCCTTTACACGCTCAGAATACAAATCTATAACAGGCCACCAAGGAGACCATTCTTTTTGGGACGTCTATTGATGCATCTTGATTTGGAACTTTTCAAAAGATTGGTCAACGTACATTTCGGTGGATTGCAGGTTCTTTTAACCACCTTCTTCAGGACCTATAGCAGTTTAATTTCTTAATCAGTCCAATCCAACAAGTGGGGAGATCTCTAGAGAAGTAGAAACATGAAAATGAATGGGTCAAATCCTCCATTTAAGATGAGCATGACGTCACAATCTTTTTAAACATAGTTGCTCATGACCAGATCCAACCATATAGTCAGTAGATATAGGACCTATATGACTATAAGTAAAATATAAAAGGCACGTGGACATAAGGTTTGGATGATGTGTGCTGGTGGTGGTTTTTTTTTTGCTTTTCTTTTTCCTCTTCTAGCACTGTGGTCTAGTGTAGTAACACAGTGGTGTCTGTAAGCAGGCAGTGATTCTCACTCTTCACCTTGTTAGGTATCTAATCTAGTACATTATTGTTAATTTTTCCAAACATTGGTAGTCTACTAACTATAGGGTGGCATCTGGTCATGACCAACTACATTTAAAAAGATTGTAAAGGACTTGTATAGATGGCGTGTATGGGAGTGGGGCATGAGTGAGTGAGTGATAGGCGAGTGGGGTGAATATAACATTGCATTGTAAAGTATTGTGTGGGTTTGTTCTTGTATTTTGTGTGGTGGTGTTTATGAAACTAATGTTCGAATTTTAAGCACTGAATTTATCTAGATAAAAAAGCTTATGTGAAAATTATATACATAAGAACAAGAAATATTGTTAGAAAACGAATTATGCAGAGTGAAATAAACATGTAAATGAAAAAAATAATTTGGGTCTCTCCACATTGGATTAATTCCACTGATAAATGTAGAAAGATTTAGCTTGAAGTGTTATTATTTATTGTCGTTGTTCCCCCTCTCCCAAACCTGAAAATATATTTTTTGGGGGTATCCTTTTTCTTGATATAATTGGGTTAAAAAAGGGGATCAAAACGCAGGGATGCACTGCATTTACAATGATACAGTGCACCCCTGCGTTTTCCACAGCGCTGTAGCTAAATTCAGCTGCCTAGCGCCAATGCAGGCACCCTTGCACTGTAGTGCAAGGGTGCCTACATTGAGGGAATGATTGTTTATGTGCAGGAAGGTGTCCCTTCCTGCACATAAACATTCACTAATGGTGATTTGTAACTCCTATGTGAGCTGCAATGTGCAGCAGAAATATAAGTTACAAATCATCATTTTTTAGTGACTGTTTATGTGCAGGAAGGGATACATTACTGCACATAACCAATCATTCGTGGTGATTTGATATTTCTATGTATGCTGCACAATGCAGCATATCTAGAAACAACAAAACGAGGAGAAATGAATCATTTGTCCTTGTTTCACCATCTTAAGACCAGGTTATTTTTGGTCTTAATTTTGCTGCTGACCCATATTTGAATCACCCTTGTAAATAGGGGGTGTGTCAAAATCAATGGGTGTTCGGGTGGAACATCCACCGCAGCACCCATTGCTCACCCTTTTCACGCTAAGTGTAGCGTGAAGGGGGGCCTTATTTACAAGGGGGCGTTAAGCTATGCTTAACTGCACCACTCAGAAGAGGAACCACGCGGCTAAGGTAAGCATGTATTCCTGAATCAGACTGCATGACCCAGTGTGTAGTAAATGTCCAGCTATTCAACCCCTGGTGGCACAGCACCCAGGATAATGTGCTGCATGGCTAAACACTTATAATGCCCCAAAGGTGAGACTTATTGGCTTTGCCAATGCTTGTTTTGGGTATGTAAACAGACACACGTTCCAGGCCTTCTGCCTCCACCCTCCCCAGCTCATCTTTGGCTCTGCTGAAAGTCACACTGCATGTTTCTGCCTGCCACTGCAAAACTAATCATAAACCAGAAGAAATGGAATCACCTCTCCCCCACCCTAAAAACAACTCTGGCATTAGATTCAAATACTGCTATAGGTGCTTACACTAAATGAAATTACCCTGCTTAGACAACCCTTCACCAGCCTAAAATCCAAATTGAATAAAAGGAAAAGAAGTGTAAACATGCCTTCTCCCCAAACATGCTAAGAGTATGTGGTGAGCTCCAAGTGCCTGCCATGCGTTTATCCGCACTGCAACTCTACAGTGAGTAAATGAAAACTCACCTCTTTCCTGTATTGATGCTAGTAACTGACTGACATGTCCTGCCTTCCTTCACCCCCAGTTTGGCAGCCTTCACTCTTCCCTACACAATGAGGAGTTATTAGGGGAATATACATTTACTTGAATGAAAATAATGTATGGCATAGAAAAAATAAATATTACCTACACTAAAAATCACAAATGTAGCCACATATCAAATAAATAAAATCGATTAAAAACTGACATCTTTTTCTAAGGCTAAAGGGAATCATGTACATTTTAGATTTTAACAGTGACAATAGGTGAAGTCTGAAACCTTAATCAGTTTGCCAATAAATCTACAACTATTTGTTCAAAAACAACACATAGTGTCCTGCACAATAGTTCTGATATTGGCTTTAACAAATGTCTTATTTAAATATTTCATCCTTAGACTTAAGAGGGAAGGGGATAAACAGACTGTTGGGACGGAAAAGTCCCTCACGTGGTGACGTACGTGTACCCATGCCCTCAGTGCCCTAGCTTCAACAATGTCTGGATACACGATGCTGATTTTGGTTGTCATGGGAGAACACAGATCATGCGTGTGCGCTATATCATACGCCTGTCTCAAGAATTGCAGTCTTGTCGGACAAGGAGAGGCCCCAAAAGCGCTACCCTCATAGTGGTGAAAGGCTAATGCCTACGCAAGGAGTTAAATAGCATGAGTGCAGGGTGGCAGCATATCGTATAGTGGTCAGTAGAAGTGAACAGAGCTTTTTGTCCTGGTCAGTGGAGTAAGACATACAGGCTTATTCATGTAAAGTTCAGCTGCTGTGTATTTAACTCACCATTAGCCTACATCAAGGTAGTATGTAGCAGTGTTGTATGCATGTGCTGGGTGCATGTGTGCCTGTGGATGGTACATACATGGAAGATTTTGGGTTCCATTTTGGGAGACCCAGGGCTGACTGGAGGCAGAGGAAGCCCCTGCCACCCTCCACAGATATGTGGATTGCTGCATTCCTGTGAGCTGGGTGGGGCACACACTCCAGGAAGGAGAGCCAGGCTCTCCAGCACATATGGTGCTCTTTAATTCTGAGAAAAGTCACTGTAAAGCGGCCTGGGCACATCTCAGGAAGGCAGTGGGGCTGAGAGGAGATTCATGAAGATTAGGGTCAATGGTCTGGGGTGGCCTTTTGATGGAATCAATGGTTTTGCGCCCGGCTGTACTGGACGAGTGTTTTATGTAATCTTCTTTGCCGTACTGTTACTCGGCAGTGTCTTACTGCTTGCCCCTAAACCATGCCCTGCGATATGTATCGTTTTTGCCCTCTCTGCGTTCCGTTTGTGTCTTAGGCAATTTGTACTCTGCAACCCTTCGCATGTAGTGTACTCTCCTTTTTGTAGTCGCGCATACCAAGGGAGTTTTATTTAAGGTATTTTGGAGGGTGTGGCGGAGCGCATGATGCTGCCACTACGCTCTATCAGTGTGTAGCAGCCTATAAGCTTATGTACACAGCCCTCTGCTAGAGAACATTGCACCTTTCCACCTTCTGTCCACTCACACATCTCTCTAAAGTACCACAATACGCTTATCGTAGAAGGCTGCACATCATGCTCCTAGCCTATTTAGTCAAGTTGTAGTAAGTTGCACAATACACCTCGAACGTGCACTTTGCCCATCTACTTATTTCTCACTTAAAACATATCATTTGAACCTATCTTTCTCCCAATAGCTAAATTATTATTATTTGCAGTAGGTTACTGCGCTTGGACAAAGCAGTATTTTGAACATTATTGATCCAGATTTCCCTTCATAATCACGTTAGGGGGTGAATATTATCTGCTACTTAGGCCCACATGTAGTGTGTATGCTGCCACCTTACTATTTTTTAGTATGTGTTCAGACACATAGTATATGTCATTGAACGCATGTCATGTGATACTTTTTTTTTTAATCAACTCCACAGTTTGTACCTTTTGAACGTTTAAAGTCGCACTTGCGAGTTGTGGTAGATCCGTGGCGTTTGCTGAGAGATTAGTACAAATGAAATGGTGAAGGGATTAGTGCATCGCCAGGCAAAGTAGGCCAGGAGTCCTCTGCATTGAGCAGGGAAGGCCCGGGGGCTGGGAATTGTGCAGGAATCCGAATTACCGGAAAGCTCGTGAGATGAAGCAGTCCAGCCTGGGACTGCTTTCATTCGTCGACTGTACCATATTTAAAACAGTTATGTGTCCACAGTAGATCATTTCAGCAGTCAAATGTTTTCGACAACTCATTCGAAAACATGGCAGTCAAATTAATTGAAAGGCATTGTCAGCGAGAACGCTGAATAGCCTGGGAACATTTTTACTAGCCTTGAATGCGTCACTTCGCTCAAGGCTGCTTTTATTAAAGCTTGCATGGAGACGCTGTTGAGAGAACATTTGGCTTCATGCTTGAAAAAGTATTGAAATTGTACATTTTTGTGGCTGCCTATGCGAATATCAAGTTGTGTGGTGTCCCGTGTGATGCTTTTCGTTGTATTCTTACTTGTAGCAGTGCTGTCTTTTCCTATTGTATATGTAGGTAGGCCTAATAAGTATCAGAAAGCAAAGAAAAAAAATAGGGTTCGGTGAGCGCCTCGCGATCTGATTGATGCAATAGCACACATTGAGATATCTTGCATAGTTTGGGCCTGGGCCTGGTCCAGAATGTGCGCTGCTGCTGCCTGTGCACTGCAGTGCAGGAGTCGAGAGGCAATAATTTACATTAAAACAGGCCGCGGCGGGACGCGCAGGCACAGCGACCTCACCTGAGATAGTCACAGACTAGACAGGGTCAGTCAGCACAGTGCCATGCCTTCTTTAGACTCAGACTGTATGACAGAGTCAGAGTCAGAGAGTGCGCTGCTGCTGCCTGTGCACTGCAGTGCAGGAGTCGAGAGGCAATAATTTACATTAAAACAGGCCGCGGCGGGACGCGCAGGCACAGCGACCTCACCTGAGATAGTCACAGACTAGACAGGGTCAGTCAGCACAGTGCCATGCCTTCTTTAGACTCAGACTGTATGACAGAGTCAGAGTCAGAGAGTGCGCTGCTGCTGCCTGTGCACTGCAGTGCAGGAGTCGAGAGGCAATAATTTACATTAAAACAGGCCGCGGCGGGACGCGCAGGCACAGCGACCTCACCTGAGATAGTCACAGACTAGACAGGGTCAGTCAGCACAGTGCCATGCCTTCTTTAGACTCAGACTGTATGACAGAGTCAGAGTCAGAGAGTGCGCTGCTGCTGCCTGTGCACTGCAGTGCAGGAGTCGAGAGGCAATAATTTACATTAAAACAGGCCGCGGCGGGACGCGCAGGCACAGCGACCTCACCTGAGATAGTCACAGACTAGACAGGGTCAGTCAGCACAGTGCCATGCCTTCTTTAGACTCAGACTGTATGACAGAGTCAGAGTCAGAGAGTGCGCTGCTGCTGCCTGTGCACTGCAGTGCAGGAGTCGAGAGGCAATAATTTACATTAAAACAGGCCGCGGCGGGACGCGCAGGCACAGCGACCTCACCTGAGATAGTCACAGACTAGACAGGGTCAGTCAGCACAGTGCCATGCCTTCTTTAGACTCAGACTGTATGACAGAGTCAGAGTCAGAGAGTGCGCTGCTGCTGCCTGTGCACTGCAGTGCAGGAGTCGAGAGGCAATAATTTACATTAAAACAGGCCGCGGCGGGACGCGCAGGCACAGCGACCTCACCTGAGATAGTCACAGACTAGACAGGGTCAGTCAGCACAGTGCCATGCCTTCTTTAGACTCAGACTGTATGACAGAGTCAGAGTCAGAGAGTGCTCTGCTGCTGCCTGTGCACTGCAGTGCAGGAGTCGAGAGGCAATAATTTACATTAAAACAGGCCGCGGCGGGACGCGCAGGCACAGCGACCTCACCTGAGATAGTCACAGACTAGACAGGGTCAGTCAGCACAGTGCCATGCCTTCTTTAGACTCAGACTGTATGACAGAGTCAGAGTCAGAGAGTGCGCTGCTGCTGCCTGTGCACTGCAGTGCAGGAGTCGAGAGGCAATAATTTACATTAAAACAGGCCGCGGCGGGACGCGCAGGCACAGCGACCTCACCTGAGATAGTCACAGACTAGACAGGGTCAGTCAGCACAGTGCCATGCCTTCTTTAGACTCAGACTGTATGACAGAGTCAGAGTCAGAGAGTGCTCTGCTGCTGCCTGTGCACTGCAGTGCAGGAGTCGAGAGGCAATAATTTACATTAAAACAGGCCGCGGCGGGACGCGCAGGCACAGCGACCTCACCTGAGATAGTCACAGACTAGACAGGGTCAGTCAGCACAGTGCCATGCCTTCTTTTAGACTCAGACTGTATGACAGAGTCAGAGTCAGAGAGTGCTCTGCTGCTGCCTGTGCACTGCAGTGCAGGAGTCGAGAGGCAATAATTTACATTAAAACAGGCCGCGGCGGGACGCGCAGGCACAGCGACCTCACCTGAGATAGTCACAGACTAGACAGGGTCAGTCAGCACAGTGCCATGCCTTCTTTAGACTCAGACTGTATGACAGAGTCAGAGTCAGAGAGTGCGCTGCTGCTGCCTGTGCACTGCAGTGCAGGAGTCGAGAGGCAATAATTTACATTAAAACAGGCCGCGGCGGGACGCGCAGGCACAGCGACCTCACCTGAGATAGTCACAGACTAGACAGGGTCAGTCAGCACAGTGCCATGCCTTCTTTAGACTCAGACTGTATGACAGAGTCAGAGTCAGAGAGTGCTCTGCTGCTGCCTGTGCACTGCAGTGCAGGAGTCGAGAGGCAATAATTTACATTAAAACAGGCCGCGGCGGGACGCGCAGGCACAGCGACCTCACCTGAGATAGTCACAGACTAGACAGGGTCAGTCAGCACAGTGCCATGCCTTCTTTAGACTCAGACTGTATGACAGAGTCAGAGTCAGAGAGTGCGCTGCTGCTGCCTGTGCACTGCAGTGCAGGAGTCGAGAGGCAATAATTTACATTAAAACAGGCCGCGGCGGGACGCGCAGGCACAGCGACCTCACCTGAGATAGTCACAGACTAGACAGGGTCAGTCAGCACAGTGCCATGCCTTCTTTAGACTCAGACTGTATGACAGAGTCAGAGTCAGAGAGTGCGCTGCTGCTGCCTGTGCACTGCAGTGCAGGAGTCGAGAGGCAATAATTTACATTAAAACAGGCCGCGGCGGGACGCGCAGGCACAGCGACCTCACCTGAGATAGTCACAGACTAGACAGGGTCAGTCAGCACAGTGCCATGCCTTCTTTAGACTCAGACTGTATGACAGAGTCAGAGTCAGAGAGTGCGCTGCTGCTGCCTGTGCACTGCAGTGCAGGAGTCGAGAGGCAATAATTTACATTAAAACAGGCCGCGGCGGGACGCGCAGGCACAGCGACCTCACCTGAGATAGTCACAGACTAGACAGGGTCAGTCAGCACAGTGCCATGCCTTCTTTAGACTCAGACTGTATGACAGAGTCAGAGTCAGAGAGTGCGCTGCTGCTGCCTGTGCACTGCAGTGCAGGAGTCGAGAGGCAATAATTTACATTAAAACAGGCCGCGGCGGGACGCGCAGGCACAGCGACCTCACCTGAGATAGTCACAGACTAGACAGGGTCAGTCAGCACAGTGCCATGCCTTCTTTAGACTCAGACTGTATGACAGAGTCAGAGTCAGAGAGTGCGCTGCTACTGCCTGTGCACTGCAGTGCAGGAGTCGAGAGGCAATAATTTACATTAAAACAGGCCGCGGCGGGACGCGCAGGCACAGCGACCTCACCTAAGATAGTCACAGACTAGACAGGGTCAGTCAGCACAGTGCCATGCCTTCTTTAGACTCAGACTGTAATGACAGAGTCAGAGTCAGAGAGTGCGCTGCTGCTGCCTGTGCACTGCAGTGCAGGAGTCGAGAGGCAATAATTTACATTAAAACAGGCCGCGGCGGGACGCGCAGGCACAGCGACCTCACCTCACCTGAGATAGTCACAGACTAGACAGGGTCAGTCAGCACAGTGTCATGCCTTCTTTAGACTCAGACTGTATGACAGAGTCAGAGTCAGAGAGTGCGCTGCTGCTGCCTGTGCACTGCAGTGCAGGAGTCGAGAGGCAATAATTTACATTAAAACAGGCCGCGGCGGGACGCGCAGGCACAGCGACCTCACCTGAGATAGTCACAGACTAGACAGGGTCAGTCAGCACAGTGCCATGCCTTCTTTAGACTCAGACTGTATGACAGAGTCAGAGTCAGAGAGTGCGCTGCTGCTGCCTGTGCACTGCAGTGCAGGAGTCGAGAGGCAATAATTTACATTAAAACAGGCCGCGGCGGGACGCGCAGGCACAGCGACCTCACCTGAGATAGTCATAGACTAAACAGGGTCAGTCAGCACAGTGCCATGCCTTCTTTAGACTCAGACTGTATGACAGAGTCGGAGTCAGAGAGTGCGCTGCTGCTGCCTGTGCACTGCAGTGCAGGAGTCGAGAGGCAATAATTTACATTAAAACAGGCCGCGGTGGGACGCGCAGGCACAGCGACCTCACCTGAGATAGTCACAGACTAGACAGGGTCAGTCAGCACAGTGCCATGCCTTCTTTAGACTCAGACTGTATGACAGAGTCAGAGTCAGAGAGTGCGCTGCTGCTGCCTGTGCACTGCAGTGCAGGAGTCGAGAGGCAATAATTTACATTAAAACAGGCCGCGGCGGGACGCGCAGGCACAGCGACCTCACCTGAGATAGTCACAGACTAGACAGGGTCAGTCAGCACAGTGCCATGCCTTCTTTAGACTCAGACTGTATGACAGAGTCAGAGTCAGAGAGTGCGCTGCTGCTGCCTGTGCACTGCATTGCAGGAGTCGAGAGGCAATAATTTACATTAAAACAGGCCGCGGCGGGACGCGCAGGCACAGCGACCTCACCTGAGATAGTCACAGACTAGACAGGGTCAGTCAGCACAGTGCCATGCCTTCTTTAGACTCAGACTGTATGACAGAGTCAGAGTCAGAGAGTGCGCTGCTGCTGCCTGTGCACTGCAGTGCAGGAGTCGAGAGGCAATAATTTACATTAAAACAGGCCGCGGCGGGACGCGCAGGCACAGCGACCTCACCTGAGATAGTCACAGACTAGACAGGGTCAGTCAGCACAGTGCCATGCCTTCTTTAGACTCAGACTGTATGACAGAGTCAGAGTCAGAGAGTGCGCTGCTGCTGCCTGTGCACTGCAGTGCAGGAGTCGAGAGGCAATAATTTACATTAAAACAGGCCGCGGCGGGACGCGCAGGCACAGCGACCTCACCTGAGATAGTCACAGACTAGACAGGGTCAGTCAGCACAGTGCCATGCCTTCTTTAGACTCAGACTGTATGACAGAGTCAGAGTCAGAGAGTACGCTGCTGCTGCCTGTGCACTGCAGTGCAGGAGTCGAGAGGCAATAATTTACATTAAAACAGGCCGCGGCGGGACGCGCAGGCACAGCGACCTCACCTCACCTGAGATAGTCACAGACTAGACAGGGTCAGTCAGCACAGTGCCATGCCTTCTTTAGACTCAGACTGTATGACAGAGTCAGAGTCAGAGAGTGCGCTGCTGCTGCCTGTGCACTGCAGTGCAGGAGTCGAGAGGCAATAATTTACATTAAAACAGGCCGCGGCGGGACGCGCAGGCACAGCGACCTCACCTGAGATAGTCACAGACTAGACAGGGTCAGTCAGCACAGTGCCATGCCTTCTTTAGACTCAGACTGTATGACAGAGTCAGAGTCAGAGAGTGCGCTGCTGCTGCCTGTGCACTGCAGTGCAGGAGTCGAGAGGCAATAATTTACATTAAAACAGGCCGCGGCGGGACGCGCAGGCACAGCGACCTCACCTGAGATAGTCACAGACTAGACAGGGTCAGTCAGCACAGTGCCATGCCTTCTTTAGACTCAGACTGTATGACAGAGTCAGAGTCAGAGAGTGCGCTGCTGCTGCCTGTGCACTGCATTGCAGGAGTCGAGAGGCAATAATTTACATTAAAACAGGCCGCGGCGGGACGCGCAGGCACAGCGACCTCACCTGAGATAGTCACAGACTAGACAGGGTCAGTCAGCACAGTGCCATGCCTTCTTTAGACTCAGACTGTATGACAGAGTCAGAGTCAGAGAGTGCGCTGCTGCTGCCTGTGCACTGCATTGCAGGAGTCGAGAGGCAATACTTTACATTAAAACAGGCCGCGGCGGGACGCGCAGGCACAGCGACCTCACCTGAGATAGTCACAGACTAGACAGGGTCAGTCAGCACAGTGCCATGCCTTCTTTAGACTCAGACTGTATGACAGAGTCAGAGTCAGAGAGTGCGCTGCTGCTGCCTGTGCACTGCAGTGCAGGAGTCGAGAGGCAATAATTTACATTAAAACAGGCCGCGGCGGGACGCGCAGGCACAGCGACCTCACCTGAGATAGTCACAGACTAGACAGGGTCAGTCAGCACAGTGCCATGCCTTCTTTAGACTCAGACTGTATGACAGAGTCAGAGTCAGAGAGTGCGCTGCTGCTGCTGCCTGTGCACTGCAGTGCAGGAGTCGAGAGGCAATAATTTACATTAAAACAGGCCGCGGCGGGACGCGCAGGCACAGCGACCTCACCTGAGATAGTCACAGACTAGACAGGGTCAGTCAGCACAGTGCCATGCCTTCTTTAGACTCAGACTGTATGACAGAGTCAGAGTCAGAGAGTGCGCTGCTGCTGCCTGTGCACTGCATTGCAGGAGTCGAGAGGCAATAATTTACATTAAAACAGGCCGCGGCGGGACGCGCAGGCACAGCGACCTCACCTGAGATAGTCACAGACTAGACAGGGTCAGTCAGCACAGTGCCATGCCTTCTTTAGACTCAGACTGTATGACAGAGTCAGAGTCAGAGAGTGCGCTGCTGCTGCCTGTGCACTGCAGTGCAGGAGTCGAGAGGCAATAATTTACATTAAAACAGGCCGCGGCGGGACGCGCAGGCACAGCGACCTCACCTGAGATAGTCACAGACTAGACAGGGTCAGTCAGCACAGTGCCATGCCTTCTTTAGACTCAGACTGTATGACAGAGTCAGAGTCAGAGAGTGTGCTGCTGCTGCTGCCTGTGCACTGCAGTGCAGGAGTCGAGAGGCAATAATTTACATTAAAACAGGCCGCGGCGGGACGCGCAGGCACAGCGACCTCACCTGAGATAGTCACAGACTAGACAGGGTCAGTCAGCACAGTGCCATGCCTTCTTTAGACTCAGACTGTATGACAGAGTCAGAGTCAGAGAGTGCGCTGCTGCTGCCTGTGCACTGCAGTGCAGGAGTCGAGAGGCAATAATTTACATTAAAACAGGCCGCGGCGGGACGCGCAGGCACAGCGACCTCACCTGAGATAGTCACAGACTAGACAGGGTCAGTCAGCACAGTGCCATGCCTTCTTTAGACTCAGACTGTATGACAGAGTCAGAGTCAGAGAGTGCGCTGCTGCTGCCTGTGCACTGCATTGCAGGAGCCGAGAGGCAATAATTTACATTAAAACAGGCCGCGGCGGGACGCGCAGGCACAGCGACCTCACCTGAGATAGTCACAGACTAGACAGGGTCAGTCAGCACAGTGCCATGCCTTCTTTAGACTCAGACTGTATGACAGAGTCAGAGTCAGAGAGTGCGCTGCTGCTGCCTGTGCACTGCAGTGCAGGAGTCGAGAGGCAATAATTTACATTAAAACAGGCCGCGGCGGGACGCGCAGGCACAGCGACCTCACCTGAGATAGTCACAGACTAGACAGGGTCAGTCAGCACAGTGCCATGCCTTCTTTAGACTCAGACTGTATGACAGAGTCAGAGTCAGAGAGTGCGCTGCTGCTGCCTGTGCACTGCAGTGCAGGAGTCGAGAGGCAATAATTTACATTAAAACAGGCCGCGGCGGGACGCGCAGGCACAGCGACCTCACCTGAGATAGTCACAGACTAGACAGGGTCAGTCAGCACAGTGCCATGCCTTCTTTAGACTCAGACTGTATGACAGAGTCAGAGTCAGAGAGTGCGCTGCTGCTGCCTGTGCACTGCATTGCAGGAGTCGAGAGGCAATAATTTACATTAAAACAGGCCGCGGCGGGACGCGCAGGCACAGCGACCTCACCTGAGATAGTCACAGACTAGACAGGGTCAGTCAGCACAGTGCCATGCCTTCTTTAGACTCAGACTGTATGACAGAGTCAGAGTCAGAGAGTGCGCTGCTGCTGCCTGTGCACTGCATTGCAGGAGTCGAGAGGCAATACTTTACATTAAAACAGGCCGCTGCGGGACGCGCAGGCACAGCGACCTCACCTGAGATAGTCACAGACTAGACAGGGTCAGTCAGCACAGTGCCATGCCTTCTTTAGACTCAGACTGTATGACAGAGTCAGAGTCAGAGAGTGCGCTGCTGCTGCCTGTGCACTGCAGTGCAGGAGTCGAGAGGCAATAATTTACATTAAAACAGGCCGCGGCGGGACGCGCAGGCACAGCGACCTCACCTGAGATAGTCACAGACTAGACAGGGTCAGTCAGCACAGTGCCATGCCTTCTTTAGACTCAGACTGTATGACAGAGTCAGAGTCAGAGAGTGTGCTGCTGCTGCTGCCTGTGCACTGCAGTGCAGGAGTCGAGAGGCAATAATTTACATTAAAACAGGCCGCGGCGGGACGCGCAGGCACAGCGACCTCACCTGAGATAGTCACAGACTAGACAGGGTCAGTCAGCACAGTGCCATGCCTTCTTTAGACTCAGACTGTATGACAGAGTCAGAGTCAGAGAGTGCGCTGCTGCTGCCTGTGCACTGCAGTGCAGGAGTCGAGAGGCAATAATTTACATTAAAACAGGCCGCGGCGGGACGCGCAGGCACAGCGACCTCACCTGAGATAGTCACAGACTAGACAGGGTCAGTCAGCACAGTGCCATGCCTTCTTTAGACTCAGACTGTATGACAGAGTCAGAGTCAGAGAGTGCGCTGCTGCTGCCTGTGCACTGCATTGCAGGAGCCGAGAGGCAATAATTTACATTAAAACAGGCCGCGGCGGGACGCGCAGGCACAGCGACCTCACCTGAGATAGTCACAGACTAGACAGGGTCAGTCAGCACAGTGCCATGCCTTCTTTAGACTCAGACTGTATGACAGAGTCAGAGTCAGAGAGTGCGCTGCTGCTGCCTGTGCACTGCAGTGCAGGAGTCGAGAGGCAATAATTTACATTAAAACAGGCCGCGGCGGGACGCGCAGGCACAGCGACCTCACCTGAGATAGTCACAGACTAGACCGGGTCAGTCAGCACAGTGCCATGCCTTCTTTAGACTCAGACTGTATGACAGAGTCAGAGTCAGAGAGTGCGCTGCTGCTGCCTGTGCACTGCAGTGCAGGAGTCGAGAGGCAATAATTTACATTAAAACAGGCCGCGGCGGGACGCGCAGGCACAGCGACCTCACCTGAGATAGTCACAGACTAGACAGGGTCAGTCAGCACAGTGCCATGCCTTCTTTAGACTCAGACTGTATGACAGAGTCAGAGTCAGAGAGTGCGCTGCTGCTGCCTGTGCACTGCATTGCAGGAGTCGAGAGGCAATAATTTACATTAAAACAGGCCGCGGCGGGACGCGCAGGCACAGCGACCTCACCTGAGATAGTCACAGACTAGACAGGGTCAGTCAGCACAGTGCCATGCCTTCTTTAGACTCAGACTGTATGACAGAGTCAGAGTCAGAGAGTGCGCTGCTGCTGCCTGTGCACTGCATTGCAGGAGTCGAGAGGCAATACTTTACATTAAAACAGGCCACGGCGGGACGCGCAGGCACAGCGACCTCACCTGAGATAGTCACAGACTAGACAGGGTCAGTCAGCACAGTGCCATGCCTTCTTTAGACTCAGACTGTATGACAGAGTCAGAGTCAGAGAGTGCGCTGCTGCTGCCTGTGCACTGCAGTGCAGGAGTCGAGAGGCAATAATTTACATTAAAACAGGCCGCGGCGGGACGCGCAGGCACAGCGACCTCACCTGAGATAGTCACAGACTAGACAGGGTCAGTCAGCACAGTGCCATGCCTTCTTTAGACTCAGACTGTATGACAGAGTCAGAGTCAGAGAGTGCGCTGCTGCTGCTGCCTGTGCACTGCAGTGCAGGAGTCGAGAGGCAATAATTTACATTAAAACAGGCCGCGGCGGGACGCGCAGGCACAGCGACCTCACCTGAGATAGTCACAGACTAGACAGGGTCAGTCAGCACAGTGCCATGCCTTCTTTAGACTCAGACTGTATGACAGAGTCAGAGTCAGAGAGTGCGCTGCTGCTGCCTGTGCACTGCATTGCAGGAGTCGAGAGGCAATAATTTACATTAAAACAGGCCGCGGCGGGACGCGCAGGCACAGCGACCTCACCTGAGATAGTCACAGACTAGACAGGGTCAGTCAGCACAGTGCCATGCCTTCTTTAGACTCAGACTGTATGACAGAGTCAGAGTCAGAGAGTGCGCTGCTGCTGCCTGTGCACTGCAGTGCAGGAGTCGAGAGGCAATAATTTACATTAAAACAGGCCGCGGCGGGACGCGCAGGCACAGCGACCTCACCTGAGATAGTCACAGACTAGACAGGGTCAGTCAGCACAGTGCCATGCCTTCTTTAGACTCAGACTGTATGACAGAGTCAGAGTCAGAGAGTGCGCTGCTGCTGCCTGTGCACTGCATTGCAGGAGTCGAGAGGCAATAATTTACATTAAAACAGGCCGCGGCGGGACGCACAGGCACAGCGACCTCACCTGAGATAGTCACAGACTAGACAGGGTCAGTCAGCACAGTGCCATGCCTTCTTTAGACTCAGACTGTATGACAGAGTCAGAGTCAGAGAGTGCGCTGCTGCTGCCTGTGCACTGCAGTGCAGGAGTCGAGAGGCAATAATTTACATTAAAACAGGCCGCGGCGGGACGCGCAGGCACAGCGACCTCACCTGAGACAGTCACAGACTAGACAGGGTCAGTCAGCACAGTGCCATGCCTTCTTTAGACTCAGACTGTATGACAGAGTCGGAGTCAGAGAGTGCGCTGCTGCTGCCTGTGCACTGCATTGCAGGAGTCGAGAGGCAATAATTTACATTAAAACAGGCAGCGGCGGGACGCGCAGGCACAGCGACCTCACCTGAGATAGTCACAGACTAGACAGGGTCAGTCAGCACAGTGCCATGCCTTCTTTAGACTCAGACTGTATGACAGAGTCAGAGTCAGAGAGTGCGCTGCTGCTGCCTGTGCACTGCAGTGCAGGAGTCGAGAGGCAATAATTTACATTAAAACAGGCCGCGGCGGGACGCGCAGGCACAGCGACCTCACCTGAGATAGTCACAGACTAGACAGGGTCAGTCAGCACAGTGCCATGCCTTCTTTAGACTCAGACTGTATGACAGAGTCGGAGTCAGAGAGTGCGCTGCTGCTGCCTGTGCACTGCAGTGCAGGAGTCGAGAGGCAATAATTTACATTAAAACAGGCCGCGGCGGGACGCGCAGGCACAGCGACCTCACCTGAGATAGTCACAGACTAGACAGGGTCAGTCAGCACAGTGCCATGCCTTCTTTAGACTCAGACTGTATGACAGAGTCAGAGTCAGAGAGTGCGCTGCTGCTGCCTGTGCACTGCAGTGCAGGAGTCGAGAGGCAATAATTTACATTAAAACAGGCCGCGGCGGGAAGCGCAGGCACAGCGACCTCACCTGAGATAGTCACAGACTAGACAGGGTCAGTCAGCACAGTGCCATGCCTTCTTTAGACTCAGACTGTATGACAGAGTCAGAGTCAGAGAGTGCGCTGCTGCTGCCTGTGCACTGCAGTGCAGGAGTCGAGAGGCAATAATTTACATTAAAACAGGCCGCGGCGGGACGCACAGGCACAGCGACCTCACCTGAGATAGTCACAGACTAGACAGGGTCAGTCAGCACAGTGCCATGCCTTCTTTAGACTCAGACTGTATGACAGAGTCAGAGTCAGAGAGTGCGCTGCTGCTGCCTGTGCACTGCAGTGCAGGAGTCGAGAGGCAATAATTTACATTAAAACAGGCCGCGGCGGGACGCGCAGGCACAGCGACCTCACCTGAGACAGTCACAGACTAGACAGGGTCAGTCAGCACAGTGCCATGCCTTCTTTAGACTCAGACTGTATGACAGAGTCGGAGTCAGAGAGTGCGCTGCTGCTGCCTGTGCACTGCATTGCAGGAGTCGAGAGGCAATAATTTACATTAAAACAGGCCGCGGCGGGACGCGCAGGCACAGCGACCTCACCTGAGATAGTCACAGACTAGACAGGGTCAGTCAGCACAGTGCCATGCCTTCTTTAGACTCAGACTGTATGACAGAGTCAGAGTCAGAGAGTGCGCTGCTGCTGCCTGTGCACTGCAGTGCAGGAGTCGAGAGGCAATAATTTACATTAAAACAGGCCGCGGCGGGACGCGCAGGCACAGCGACCTCACCTGAGATAGTCACAGACTAGACAGGGTCAGTCAGCACAGTGCCATGCCTTCTTTAGACTCAGACTGTATGACAGAGTCGGTGTCAGAGAGTGCGCTGCTGCTGCCTGTGCACTGCAGTGCAGGAGTCGAGAGGCAATAATTTACATTAAAACAGGCCGCGGCGGGACGCGCAGGCACAGCGACCTCACCTGAGATAGTCACAGACTAGACAGGGTCAGTCAGCACAGTGCCATGCCTTCTTTAGACTCAGACTGTATGACAGAGTCAGAGTCAGAGAGTGCGCTGCTGCTGCCTGTGCACTGCAGTGCAGGAGTCGAGAGGCAATAATTTACATTAAAACAGGCCGCGGCGGGACGCGCAGGCACAGCGACCTCACCTGAGATAGTCACAGACTAGACAGGGTCAGTCAGCACAGTGCCATGCCTTCTTTAGACTCAGACTGTATGACAGAGTCAGAGTCAGAGAGTGCGCTGCTGCTGCCTGTGCACTGCAGTGCAGGAGTCGAGAGGCAATAATTTACATTAAAACAGGCCGCGGCGGGACGCGCAGGCACAGCGACCTCACCTGAGATAGTCACAGACTAGACAGGGTCAGTCAGCACAGTGCCATGCCTTCTTTAGACTCAGACTGTATGACAGAGTCGGAGTCAGAGAGTGCGCTGCTGCTGCCTGTGCACTGCAGTGCAGGAGTCGAGAGGCAATAATTTACATTAAAACAGGCCGCGGCGGGACGCGCAGGCACAGCGACCTCACCTGAGATAGTCACAGACTAGACAGGGTCAGTCAGCACAGTGCCATGCCTTCTTTAGACTCAGACTGTATGACAGAGTCAGAGTCAGAGAGTGCGCTGCTGCTGCCTGTGCACTGCAGTGCAGGAGTCGAGAGGCAATAATTTACATTAAAACAGGCCGCGGCGGGACGCGCAGGCACAGCGACCTCACCTGAGATAGTCACAGACTAGACAGGGTCAGTCAGCACAGTGCCATGCCTTCTTTAGACTCAGACTGTATGACAGAGTCAGAGTCAGAGAGTGCGCTGCTGCTGCCTGTGCACTGCAGTGCAGGAGTCGAGAGGCAATAATTTACATTAAAACAGGCCGCGGCGGGACGCGCAGGCACAGCGACCTCACCTGAGATAGTCACAGACTAGACAGGGTCAGTCAGCACAGTGCCATGCCTTCTTTAGACTCAGACTGTATGACAGAGTCAGAGTCAGAGAGTGCGCTGCTGCTGCCTGTGCACTGCATTGCAGGAGTCGAGAGGCAATAATTTACATTAAAACAGGCCGCGGCGGGACGCGCAGGCACAGCGACCTCACCTGAGATAGTCACAGACTAGACAGGGTCAGTCAGCACAGTGCCATGCCTTCTTTAGACTCAGACTGTATGACAGAGTCAGAGTCAGAGAGTGCGCTGCTGCTGCCTGTGCACTGCAGTGCAGGAGTCGAGAGGCAATAATTTACATTAAAACAGGCCGCGGCGGGACGCGCAGGCACAGCGACCTCACCTGAGATAGTCACAGACTAGACAGGGTCAGTCAGCACAGTGCCATGCCTTCTTTAGACTCAGACTGTATGACAGAGTCAGAGTCAGAGAGTGCGCTGCTGCTGCCTGTGCACTGCAGTGCAGGAGTCGAGAGGCAATAATTTACATTAAAACAGGCCGCGGCGGGACGCGCAGGCACAGCGACCTCACCTGAGATAGTCACAGACTAGACAGGGTCAGTCAGCACAGTGCCATGCCTTCTTTAGACTCAGACTGTATGACAGAGTCAGAGTCAGAGAGTGCGCTGCTGCTGCCTGTGCACTGCAGTGCAGGAGTCGAGAGGCAATAATTTACATTAAAACAGGCCGCGGCGGGACGCGCAGGCACAGCGACCTCACCTGAGATAGTCACAGACTAGACAGGGTCAGTCAGCACAGTGCCATGCCTTCTTTAGACTCAGACTGTATGACAGAGTCAGAGTCAGAGAGTGCGCTGCTGCTGCCTGTGCACTGCATTGCAGGAGTGGAGAGGCAATAATTTACATTAAAACAGGCCGCGGCGGGACGCGCAGGCACAGCGACCTCACCTGAGATAGTCACAGACTAGACAGGGTCAGTCAGCACAGGCAGCATCATGGCAGCGCGGCGGCATGATCACAGGCGCGGCATGATGACCGGGCTCTGCGGGGAGACTGTATAATCCCTTCTCTTACTGACCTCTCTTTCGTCTTGCTGTTCCAAGGGCTCCAATTAGAAGTGGGAGAGCCTTAACCTTAACAGTGCAAGCTAAGGGACTTCTTTGGTTTTTCGCATACTGGCACAAGCGAAGCTTTGGCAATATTTGCCATGTAATTGAATCATGCAATTAAAATGACAGTCACCAATGAACTCTGGCCTGGCAACATGCTTAATGCCCTGCTCAGTGGTGATTGTTTCGACGAGACTGATAAGATGCCGTGAAAACTCCAAAAGTGTATTTCTTTAACAAATGAAAGCTTTACACCCTAGTATATCTAGTTATAGTTCTGTATCGTGAAGTGTTATTTGAAAGTGCGAGTTTTTAGATCTGACTGGCCTAGATGACAGTGCTGGTAGTGAACTAGGAGGCAGTCTTCTACAAAAAAACTAAAGAGACTTTTATTTACAGTACACATTGTGAACGCAAGTGCTTGAAAGTACTTTAATATGTGATATTGTACGAAAAGTGTTTTCTTAGGATCACAGACTTTGGTTCAGCAGGGTAGCCAGGATTGATTTTGATGTTCCACTTTCGTTCTGTTCAGTCCAGCCACTAGAGTCCATCTCTCTCTGATATTTAGGAGTAATGCTTTGTCCTTAACCCTCAAAAGATGTGATTGGAGCATGGGGTGACGAGCAGACATTTTATTGTTGACAGTGGTAAATAGCAACACAGGCCTTACCTAAGGCCATAAAAATGGTTTGAAACATACGCAGGTTATATTACATGATTTTTTCTCCCACTAACTGAGATTTGCCATGAATTACACAATACTAAACTGAGGCCAGGATTTGAACCTGGGTGCCCATGTTAGATGGTCAACAACTGTAGCATTAGGCCTGTTTGCCCCCCGTGAGAGCTCATATGGGTTTAGGTTCGGGGTTCCAAATGAGCCTCTAACTGAACCAAAGCCAGCCCTCTGGCTTGAGCCTGGATCCAGCTTTTAGTTGCTCGTGTTTCTTTGCCTCCAATCCCTTCCTTTCTGACTACCACAGACCTTCACACAGAGTCTGCTTTTATGCGCTTCAATGAATACAACGTTTTTTTTACGTTTCTATTTTGCTGAACAATTAGACTTGGACCTTTTTCTGGGAGTTGATCTGTTGTGAACTCAGACTGCACGCAAATAATCCAGTTTTCGTGCAGGTCACCTCCTCCCTGTCGAGGCAGAATTGTGGTCTGCAACGGAAGCAGTCACAGTACTACGCTTGCCCCCTTGGCCATGGCTCGCTGTCCCAGTTGAAGCTGCATCCCTCCAGTCCACACATGGCAGCTTTGAGAGAGGGGCAAGAAGCTGTGCACCCGGGGCTAGGGAGAAGCAGCGCAAAGATGAGACCAAGTCCAGCTCCGCTCCCCAAAGCCTTGGTGTCCTGGATCTGAGTGAGGCCGGCGGGGCTGGGACAGTCGTGATCACAATGGGCGACTCAGCCCCATAAACAGGGCCGTACAATTGCGGGACAGTCGAGCTGTCAGGCCAGGCCTGGTGTTGGAGTGGGGCTCTCCTGGGGCCATCAGCGGGGAAGAGGGAGGCAGTTAAAAGAAAGCTGGAGTCGAGTCTCCTGCTTTAGGATGGTCTATTGGCAGCTGGCAGGTATAGCAGTGACTATCGCCCTCCAGGCTCCCTGCTCGGCCTCCCTGTCACTGGCAGGACCAGAGGAGGCCTGCAGGCTGAGGTAGGAGGCTATCCTGACGTCATCAGGGAGGCCAGAAGGCGGAGGTAGGAGGCCATCCTGACGTCATCAGACAGGGTTAGGGAGGCAAGCAGGCGGAGATAGGAGGAGGTCTTTTGACGTTATCAGACAGGGTCAGGGCCGCCAGACTGCTGGAGGTTAGGTGAAGGGAAGCGAGAGAGACTGAAGCGAAGCAGGGAGGGTAGTGATAGCAAGCTGGGGTGGACAGGAATGTGGCAACACTGCAGGGAAGACCGAAAGCAAGCAGGGAAATACTCTGAGTAGAACGCATGGCCTCCAAGGAGCAAGGGGAGGAGTTATGAAAGGATGGGTAACACCTCTGCAGTGCTTTAGACTCCGGTGTAGAGGAGTGGGCTTGGAAAGGCCCCAGAAGAAGAAGGACCCCCTCCATGGGTGCTGCACAGATGAATACATCTCCTCGAGGAGGTCCATCATGGATTCATGGGGTAAGTCACGAGGGGGTGACACCATGAGTTACCCGCACTGGGTGACACCAACCCTAGTGACGCCACTGCTTGATTGCTCAGAAATCCCCTCTGTTTAGTGAATCTAGCGGCGCCTTCGGGAGAGCCTTGAAGGGAACAGCTGTAACGTGCCTTATTATATTAAACAGAATTAAATTGTTATTCACTTGTGAAAAGAGGTTCGTCCGATTGCGCACCTTATACGTTGTACTTTGATTATTGACAGGTTTATCAGCAAACAACAAGAGGACCCCAACCTGCTTTGCTGCTCTCTCACCCAACCCCGGCTACAACCCAGCAAACACCAGTGTTAAAGGTAAGGAAACTGATGCTATATATTTTTTTACATGGGAGTTAGGGCTAAGTATGTATGTGGTCACTCTCAAGGCCCTCAAGCAGTGTCTTTCAGTGCCTCCAGCAACCACTATGGCACAGAGAGGCAGGAGCGAGTACGGCTCTATTTTTAGCAGTCATTTGAGATGTATTAGGATAATGCACAAGCTATATGTATAATGTATTTATACTGAAATTTGATATTATTGCACTGCACCTTATACGTTGTACTTTGATTATTGACAGGTTTCTTTAATATATATATTGGTAAGGCCAGCAACACACCATCATGAATACAGTACAAGAGCTGATTACAAAGTCATTCCAGTCACGGCCACTTGAACAAAAACTACAGATAAAGCAATTAGGACCTCATCAGCCTGAAATAAACCTACAGCAAACTACCCAGGACAGAGGAAAAATGTCAAAACGTCCATTCTCAAATGCCTGGTACACAAAAGCTGATTGGCTTACAGGGTGCCCTATAAGAAATTCTCTGTTCTGCTTCCCCTGCTTGCTGTTTGGCGGTGACTTTTCTTGGACACGGCAAGGAATGGTAGACCTGAAGCACATTGCTGAAAAAATAAAGAAGCATGCGCTCACAAGAAATCATCTGGAAAACCGGACAAGGCTGGGAATGTTGGGGGAAGACGCACCAATTGAGCAGCAGATAAATGATGCGTATCGCAAATCCATTCAAAAATACAATGAAGCTGTTGATAAGAACAGACAAAATCTATCCAAGATCATTGATTGCATTAGTTTCTGTGGTGCTTTCGAACTGGCATTGCGAGGCCACGACGAATCAGAAACTTCCTCAAAACCTGGGATCTTCCGAGGCCTAGTGGATTTAATGTCAACCATAGACCAGGATTTGGAAAGACATTTAGCACGTGCTACAGTCTTTAAGGGCACCTCTAATACAATACAAAATGAACTCCTTGACTGTATGCTCGAAATTATAGGAAGCCATATTGTGCAAGAGTTGCGAAACACAGACTTTGTGGCTATTCAGGCTGATGAAACCACTGATGTGTCCACTAAAACACAGTCCGTGTTAGTGTTTCGGTACCTTGACAGTGACAGAAACATTGTGGAAAGATTTTATGGCTTCACGCATTTAAGTGACTCTAGTGCAGCAACCATCACTGAAGCAATACTGTGTCAACTGGACTTAATTTTCCCGGACCTGCCTCAAAAACAAAAACTTATCACACAAAGCTATGATGGTGAGTCCGTAATGAGTGGAAGCCTTACTGGAGTACAGAAACAAATTAGAGATGTGTACCCTAATGCTCATTTTGTGCACTGTTATGCCCACCAACTCAATCTTATTATGCAACAGGCGGTATCAAAGATCAGAGAGACACGAGTTTTCTTTCAGGATATCGGAGGCATAGCAGCATTCTTCACACGTTCCCCCAAAAAAACAGAAGCCCTTCATGAGATTGTGGACAAAAGCGTACCAAGGGGATCCTCAACTCGTTGGAACTTTAACATTCGTACAGTCAACTTAATCTTTGAACAGAGGGAGGGGCTTGAGAAATGTTTTGTCGCCATAGCATCCAGAGCAGACTTTGATCACACAAGTCAGAGTGAAGCCCATGGCTTTATTAGAACACTACAAGACAAAGAGTTTCAGTTCTTACTGTTTTTATTTCATGACATAATGATTCCTGTTGATGTGTTATACGATCAGTTGCAAAGAAAAGACCTAGATACTGTCTCTGTGAAAGCCAATACATCTGCATTTGTACAAAAGATTATGAAAGTGAGAGATGGGGTTGACGATTTAGAGAGCAAACTGCCGGAGCATTCTATTTTTGCAAACCGCAGACAAAACATCACCTCTCTGGTTCGAATTGGAAAGGAGATATGTGACATTGTAATTGTGCAGGCACAAGAACGTTTTTCATTCACAAAACATTTGGTGAGTGCAACTTTATTGCAAAGTAAAGAGTTTGCACAATATGATAATTCCTTCCCTGAGCGTGCTCTGAATCAGGCTGTGGAAGCATATCCTATGCTCAAAAAAGAGCAGCTGAGAACTGAGTTAACTGTACTCTACAGAATGCCTGTGTACCGGAAGGCCACAAGCGCCTTGACTTTGCTGAGTTTAATTCATAAACTGCATATGGAAAACTCACTTACAGAGACAGTGACTTTACTAAAAATTGTGATTACGACTCCAATGACAACAGTAGAAGCTGAACGATGTTTTTCAGCCTTAAAACGCATAAAGACATTCCTCAGGAACACCATGCTAGAGGAAAGACTAAATGCTTTGGCGATGCTATCTGTAGAGAGCAAGCTAGTCCAAAAGATACCGGACTTCAACATGAAAGTAATTGATACGTTTGCTACACTGAAAGACAGACGTGCTGATTTCATTTACAAAAAGTGAATGCTGCTACTTGTTTGTTGAATACAAAAAATTCTGATTGAGGTAAGAAATGCATTGTTATCTCTGTTTTTAAAAGTTTTGTAGTGTTTGTTCTATTTGGAGACTACACAGATTTGCTCACCTTTGTTCACTGGCCGGACCTGTCTCCCGCAGGGTGAACGATTCGTTGCTTGTGTTGCCTATCAAACCTTTCCCCTTGGCAAATTGCGAAAACCTTTATACCATTTATGTTTGGGGTACTTGCGTGGACCTATGTGAAGTGTGTGTACAAAGCTCAGCTCAACCAGAATCTCGGTAACAGCGCATTGCGCTGCCTCTTTAATATTCAGTATATTGTAAGACTGTTTTTCTTCCCCCGCCTTTCTTTGTTTTGTTTCCCTGTTTTCTCCTTGCTTGCCATTCGTTACTCTAGACTCTAATATTCAGTATATTGTAAGACTGTTTTTCTTCCCCCGCCTTTCCTTGTTTTGTTTCCCTGTTTTCCCCTTGCGTGCCATTCGTTACTCTAGAGTCTAATAGAGTCGGAAGGCCGTAGGGGAAGACTGTGGACTTTTCTTCAAGTTCCTGACGCTCCTGCGGAACGAGCCTGGCAACCATTACACTGCTGTGCAACTTCTTCTACTCTTAGAGCTGAGATTTCCATGAATGTCTTATAGTCTGAATTCAGCACCTGAGCATAATAGGACGGAATGTATGAAGCTCTGTGGTAATACTGAATAAGCAGCTACCTATGTTATGCCATCTATTAATGTAATAACTGCACTTTCACAATTGCTTTATTAACCTTCCTGCTTTCTCAAATTTGCTTGAAAATGCACGATTTTTCTTCTTTTTTTTCAAAATTTTCTTGATGGGGGTAACCCCCCGAAACCGCCCTTTGGGGGTTCGGGCTCGCTCGCTGCGCTTGCTCGCTGTATGCTAATTAGTTTGCGCCCCACCACTTTAAAATCTCACCCACCGCCCCTGCTCAGGTGGAACAGTCTAACATGTCAGTAGTCTTTTGCGAGCACCGTACAATATTGCCTGGTAAGTTAACACCCTCCCGCCCAATTCCCTCCCATCCCTCCCGTCTCCTAGCTCTGTCAACATGTACACTCTGTAGTTCTTGGTACCATGACCTTATCCCACCCAGGGCAAAGCAGTCTCGTCCAGCTGGTCGAACCTGTCAGCTCAGCATTCTCGTCTTCATCCCCGTAGTCCACCACCCCGGGTCCTGTGTGTACGGTCATGCGTCATTCCCTTGTGACAGTTCCAGGTCTACACCCTCCAACTCAATCAGCATACGCTCCCTGTCTTGTGATATGGGATGTTTACGGAGACCCTTCTCCTCCTCCCTACGCAGTATCCCACTTTCCGCCCGTCCCCATTTTAGCAGATCAGAGCGCCATACCTCTACACTCGGGGGTCTGGCCGATTTCCATCTCATAGTTATAACTCTGAGTGCCAACAAGAGTGCCAGGTCCAATAGCTTCAGTTGGGCCTTACAGGTCTTGGGCCGTTTCCTATGTCCTATCAGGTAGGGCATTGCCCCCTCAGGGAGTTGTAGGCCTGTGATGGTGTGTAGTGTGTGTCGGACCATCCCCCAGTAGTGGCGTATCCGTGGGCAGGCCCACAGCATATGAAGGATATCGGCCTCATCCGCTTGACATCGGGGACAGGTATGTGGGGAAGCCGGGAACATTCTGTGGAGTCTCCAGGGGGTGAGGTTCGCTCTATGTAATATCATAGCCTGTATGAATTTGAATTTGACGTTCCTAGATACTCTCCTGTGGGGTTCTAGGATAACCTTCCATTCCCCATCTGATATAGCCTCTCCCGTGTCCGTGGCCCAAGCATCCCTGAGAGTTGTAAGGGGCGGAGCAGCGTGTTCTCTAATGCCCACACAGAGCCATCACACTAGGTGTCCCCCCGTACCCATGTAGTGGGTGAGATGTACCAATTCATGTTGGTCTGGTTTGATGCGCTGTGGAGCCCATGTACGTCGTATGTAGTGGGTCACAGTGGCATGGAGGAGGTACAGTCGCGGCGGGGTTCCTGTGGCCAGCGTAAAGGAAGCATGATCCATCAATGTGTCATCCCCAAACAAGTCACCCACCCGATCTACTCCTGCCTCCGTCCAGGGCTGCAACCTGCGTCTTGTCAGAGTTCCCTGCGGCGTTGGGAGTCCTAACAGGGGAATGTGGTCCGCATAAGGGATGGTCCCCACCGTATACAGAGAGCCCTGATAAGCCCTGTCCTGTCCTATACAAAATAAAATGTGGGCCCATCAAATATTGAGGACCAACAGATGAGGGCGACTACATTTGTTATTAGGCAGTATTTAACAGTCAAATAGGCCACAGGAAGGATCACCTTTAAGAAACTCATACTGTATCGTCTTACTTCACGTATTATTAAAGCCATCCTTATGGCTAAATTCACCTGAACTCTATTTTATTGGATCGAAGACTCTGCACCATTCTTGTATTATTGGTTTTCTGATTGTCTTTTTGTATTATGTTTTTATCTGATTGCTATCTTATTTTGCTATTCACTTACTACCGACTACTATATTGTACCCAATAGTTTGTTTAATCACCCTCTTGTTTCCCCCAGCCCTTGTTTTCTGTAAAGCGCTCTGATATCTGCAAAGATCTTGTTCGCGCTATATAAAACTTTGAAAATAAAAATAAAATAAATAAATACATCAGCGCCTTTCGCCAGCACCGCAAAACAGTGTGTAGGAGGGGGTGGCAGGCTCGGGGGATCGTAGCCGTGGGAAGCAATAGGGAGTGTAATTCCCCCCTCGCTAGTCGGTCTTGTGTGAAGGCGATCCCATGTAAGTCCCTACCCGCCATTCCAACGTGTCAGCCATTGCAGTTGGCTTGCATAATAATAACTTCGTAGGTCTGGCACGCCTACGCCCCCCGTCTGGTGGACAACTGTAGCTTCTTTAGGCTTATTCGTCGACTCCCCGGACCCCATATGAGGGCGACCAATAGCGTGTTCAGCGAGGCAAATATGTTTTGTGGGAGAAGAACCAGCAGGTTCACAAAGTAGTATAGTATCCGGGGGAGTAGGACCATTTTTGAGATTGCCACTCTACCCATGACAGATAGAGGTAGGGACGTCCAAAACTTCACACTACCTCGAAGACCAGTGATCGCTCTCCGTATGTTACCCTCGATCTGGTCCTCCTGACTTCTATACACATTAATGCCTAGGTATTTAAATGTGGTCGGTGCCACATGTATTTCATAGTCACCAAATTGTATATGAGGGGGTCGCTGTCCATCCCGGAAATAAAAGCCCAGGGATTTCGTTGGGTTTATGGCCAGGCCAGAAATGGTTTTAAAATGATCAAAAATGATCGCCAAGTGAGAGTGGTCTCCATTCAGGTCTCGGAGGTATAGTAAGATGTCGTCTGCGTATATAGAGAGCAGATTATGCACGCCTCCAACCGGAATTCCCACCACAGCCGCCCGAGTCCGTAGTGCGATAGCCAGAGGTTCAAGTGTTAGTACGAACAGCAGCGGTGACAGCGGGCAACCCTGGCGGGTGCCCCTGTAGGGTATGTAACCTTTACAACAAAACTTTTACAACGACCTACCATTACAACGCAACTTTTACAACGCATACTATTACAACGCATTGCTCTGGGGGGCGCTCTAGGATAGGGAATAGGTTAATTTACTATCCAATAACCTTCCCTACTATCCACGGGGACTGGAGTTGGAATAGTAAATTAAACTATTCACTATCCAGCACCCCAAAGCGCTATGCGTTGTAATGGTATGCGTGGTAAAAACCGCGTTGTAAAGGTAGGCGTTGTAAAAGTATGCATTGTAACGTCAGTCTGTTGGTAGCAAGGACCCCCTGATACGGATCAATATCCTGGGACAGGGTAAACACTATGTGAAAAGTAACACTCCCAGGCATACAATACGAAAGTTAACACAATAGATTGAACAAACAAACTAGTTCAGTTTAGAAAAAATACATATTTTTAATTTGATTAAAAAGAAACATTAAAATTCAATACATTGCTCAAAATTGATAAAAATAACCATATAATGATACATATGTGTTCACAAATGAAAATTTAAAAAGAGGTTAGATGGCATCCGGTCGACGCGTTTCGACATATAAATTATGTCTTCATCAGGACTTATACCATCAAAATTCTAAGTAGTGCTGCTATGATTCATATCTACTAGGACTATGATGAGTTTATGTAGTAGGGTTATTATGACCCAAGGGCGTAGTCACGTCCCTTATATTAATTTTTAGTATGCCTTTACTCTGGGGTCTGATTAGTCAAGACGGCACCACCGTAGAACATTAATTTATTAAAAGTATCCTAAATCACAAGAGACGTCTGCTGATAGTTATAGACCTTTCTATGTTCTTTTGATGAATACACAAAATCAATCATGCGCAGGAAGGGCGGTAGTATGCCACAGCCGTTCAGTAAACGGGGGCTCCTTAATCTCACGGGGCACTTTAAGCAAATGATATCGTATTCACCTCGTGGTCGGGAATACGTAAGCTTGAAACCAGCGTCTTGATATCAACTGTATGTCCGGTAACATTTACAAGCCAAACGTACGCTACTCCGTGAGTGCTGTGAGCTGACAGCTACATCCGGATACTCTGCCAACGGGTCAGGTTTTCAAAAAAGAGCTCTTTGTATTGTATGCCTGGGAATGTTACTTTTCACATATTGCATTGTAACGTCATACATGCCCCTGTAGATGTCATAGCTGTCCGAGGTATACCTGCCTGTGCGTGCCCTAGCCGTTGGGTTCTCATATAGTAAACGAATCCATCGTATCAGAGTGTCAGGGAAGCTGAAGCGCCTCAGGACCTCGAACATAAAGGTCCATGTTAGGGAATCGAATGCCTGTCGGAGGTCTAGGGCGATACAGCCAGCCTGGGGCAGGTCCAGCGGTGTGGCTGACATGAGGGCGTGGAGGCGTCTCGTATTCTGGGAGGTGCTCCTCCCCGGTAGGAAGCCGCATTGGTCTGGGTGGATCAAGGCTGGGAGATGGGCCTGTATGTGCAACGCTATAGCTTTACTAAGTATTTTATACTCCGTAGAGAGCATGGAGAGAGGCCTGTAATTGCTTACATCAAGGGCATCCCTGCCGGGCTTTGGAATGGATATTACCAGAGCCTGCATGGTCGTGGCAGGTAGATGACCGGTCTCATAGGCAGTCTTGTACATTTTCTCTAAAACGGGTACCAGCGTGTCAGAGTAAGTCTGATAAAATTCCGCCGGTAATCCGTCCATTCCGGGGGTTTTGCCCCGGGCAAGTGAGTGGATTGCTAATTTTATTTCATGTCGCGTTATGGGTCCGGCTAATTCAGTCCGTGCCTCCCGGGGCAGGGTTGGGAACGGCAGCTCTCGTAAGAATTCCATCATGCTCTCATCAACGGCCTCAGGGGGAGGGGCATATAGCTTCTCCAAGTGAACTTTAAATGTAGCATTAATTTCCGACTGCGTGTTCACCTCTCTACCTGCTTCATCCCTGATGCACGTAATCACAGGGGTTTCAGGAGTATCACGGATCAGACGAGCCAGTAAGGCTCCAGATCTATCCGCTTCTGCCTGTTGGCGTCGCAAATGGTCCCTATAGTCCATAATTCTCAGGGTCTCTAGAAGTTCTGCATGCTCTATGTTGCAGAGTTGTAGGTCCCCTCTACGCCCAGGGTCTATTCCCGCTGTCGTCTCCAGTCTTTCAGGCGGTCCTCAACGTCACACAGTTTCCTGTGGATTTCCTGTCGGGCACCCACCAGTTCACTAATCGCATCGCCTCTTATCACAGCCGTCATTGTGTCCCACACCACTAGGTTCGAAGACGCGGAGTCCCAATTCTCTCGGAAGTAATTAGTCAGAGTGTCAGATAAATGCATGCGAAATGGGGCATCTTCTAGTAGCAGGGGATTAAGCCTGCAGGTGGGCACAGGGGAAGGCACCCTCCCCCAGTGTAGGTCGAGAGTTAGTGGTCTATGATCTGAAAAAGTTTTGGCAAGGTAGGCTGAGGACGTACACTTGGGCAGTAAGGATTTAGTACACAAGAACCTGTCTAGGCGGGTGTGTAGGCTGTGCATTGGGGAGTAGTATGAGTATTCTTTGTGTGTTGGATGTAACGTACGCCACACATCTGCCATCCCACATCCCTGAAGCCATGTTTTAAAGGAGTCGGCTAACTTGAGTACCCTGGACAACTGGAGGGGGGGGTGCGACCTGTCCAGGTTAACATCTAAAACCATGTTCCAGTCCCCTCCCAGCACCCAGGGAGTATCCCCCCAGTCAGCTAAAGCCCATCCTACAGTTGCAAGGAACCCATCCTGATCAAAGTTCGGGGCGTAGATGCATCCCAGGACCAACATCACACGGTCTAATGTGCCTCTCACTAGGATATACCGTCTGTGGACGTCCATCTTCCTTTCTAGTTCCACGAAGGGGGTGCCATGTCGCACCCATATGGGGGCCCCCCTGGAGAAGGCAGAGTACGTTGTGGAGAATATAGTTCCTCTCCACTTTTTCCGTAATGTGTGTGCTTCAGACAGTGTTAGTTGGGATTCCTGCAGGAATACTATGTGCACCTGTTGGAGAAGTAAATATGCATGTATCCTATGTCGTTTTTGTATCGCCCCCAACCCTCGTACATTCCAGGTAACCAGCCTATACTTTCCTTTGGTATCAGCCATGGTCCAGTACAAGCGTCACAATGAATAGTTTCTCATGTTGCAATGAGTGTGCAGTCAGTGCTAGCCAGGAGACATCACCCACCCTTACCCAAACACAAATTCTATAGGCGCAGCCGTGGAACTTTGCTGTGCCGAACCAAAAAGTGCAAAACATCACTAAACAGTTAACAGTTTATACGCTTTTGGGGGGTTCACTTAGCATGTGCCATGTCCAGAAAGTCATACTCGTCTGTGCTGCCGGCCCAACGGTGCCGCCGGGAAGCCATACTACAATCTACAGGTACAGGTAGCCTATGGGGGGGGGGAAGAGAAAAAAGGAATATCTTTCCTCGTTCACATAACAATGTACATCGCTGGCTTCACAGGAGTGTAGGGTAGGCCCCTCAATCATAGTCAGTATGTGACACCCACAACAGATTTGGCCCAGACCGCAGCATGTACGGATGTACGCAGAGTCATTTACTCCAGGAGCATAACCCCTCTCCCCGTCGCCAGCGCAATTACTCAAGCAGTGTACAACAGAAAGGATATCAGTAGGTCGCAGGGTCTCTGATTTCGTCCATTCCAGCAGTTACTACTGGTCGTTGTCGAGAAGTTCATCCGCTGCCCTAGGTGTTACAGTCGGGAACAGCACCACACTGTGCTCCGAGTCCAAGTGCAATGTGCTGTCCTCAGTGTCCGTGTTGATTGTTTCCCGTTCTTCTCTGAAGGAGCCCACCGTCGCGACCGCGTCGTCCTGGCCTTTTTTCTGCTGGAAGGGAGTAGGTCCACATCGCCTTGGCTCCGTGGCCCATCTGCCGGGTCCACCCTCCGTGTGGTCCGATTCATCCCTGGAGCCACCGGCTGACAATCTCGGGGTCGGTCCTGGGTTTTCCTCAATGTCCATCACCTCCAACCATTCCTCCGCATCCGTAGGGCTCTCACAGAAGTGAGTTTTGTTGTCGTGGATCACTTTAGGCGGGCCGGAAACAGCAGGGCGTACCGGAGCTTGGCCTTCTGGAGCCGCTGTTTTATCTCGTAATAGGAGGATCGTTGTTTCTGCACCAAGTTGGTATAGTCCGGATATAGTGAAAGGCGTTTGTTCTCGTATTCAATGAGGGACTTCATTCGCGCCTTTTGGAGTAGCACGTCCCTGTCCCGGTAATTAAGAATTTTCACAATCAACGGTCTTGGCGCCTGTCCCGGTTTCGCTGATCTCCGCCGTGGTGCCCCCCCCCCCCACTCTCTGCCCCGCGCCCAGTCCGGCTCACTCGTTCCTCCAGGGAGGAGGGGGCGTGGTCCACAGTCCGTGCCTCTGTCTGCACGCCCAAGTCGTGCGTGTAGTCATCCCTCGCAGTTCAGCGCAGCACCGGGTAGGCAGATTCCGGGTCTAGCCGCGGGCCTCCTCCACTCTCGGCCCCCACGGCCGACCGGCCTCACTCGCGCCCTCTCGAGCGCTTTAGGATCCTCACTGCAGGCGGCGTCGGCAGGGGGGAAGAGGGCAGAAGGAAGGCAGGTCCGCTCGTCTGTCCCAGCCCCCTGCACTCACCTCCCCTTAGCGTCGCAGCAGGTCCCCGGGCAAAGTCGCGGCTGTGGCGCAGTGTTTGGGTCTCTTCCGACCGGGGCTCACCACAACAGGACGGGCCACTTCCCAGGGTGTCAGCACATAGCCCGGTCCAAGCCCTCCGTCGGTAGGGCGACGCCGAAATTTTCCTCCGGGACCTCTCGCCACGCAGCACCCAGCGGTCCGGGCACGGCCGCTACGCGATGTCCGGGCTCACAGCGTGGGTTCAGGCCTCAGGTCGCTCCCGGTCGCTCATTCCGCATCCGTAGCCCCCAGGACCTTCAAACTTTCGTCGAGTCTGCTGAAAGTGGTACAGAGCCAGGGGCCGCAGGTTAGTGTCGTGTTGCGCCCCCCTAAGCGCGGCTTTCAGGATTTTCAACCCCCGGCGGCACCGGAGCTCTAGCAGACTCCGTCCGCCATCTTGGCCTGCTAGCCACGCCCCCCCCCCTAGAAAAACTCTTCTGCATCCTTTTACCTTGCTGCTATGAATAGTTGAACCCCAGACACTTCTTGATGTCCTTCTAGACTCTTCCCTTGATGTCTTGATTAAATCTTGATCTTTAGTTCCTTATTTTCATTTTATGATGATTTATTTCTTCCTTGATCAGTTAGTACCATCAGCAGAAATAGGGGCATATTATCAAGAAGGGCGTTAAAATTATTGCCGCATTAGCGGCAGGAAACTGACGCTAAAGCGGCTATAATGGGCTTGATAATATGCCCTTGAGAATTCCAATAGAAGCCCAGGTTCACACCAGAACATGGGCTTCTATGGGAATGCACAAGGGCATATTATCAAGCCCATTATCGCCGCTAGCGGCAGTTTCCTGCCGCTAAAGTGGCGAGAATTTTAACGCTGTTTCTTGATAGTATGCCCCATAGTTTTTTTTTCAATAATGCTCTGATTAGTTTTTGTTATGCTCTTTTCTCTCCAATTAAGATTTTATGTTGAATGTTCTGGTATGGTTGAGCTACATATAGCACAGGAGTTAGAAGATAAGTAATTAAAGACTAAAGTTAGAAGTTGTTCCCAGTCCTTTCCCCGTTCAAAAGATGTATCGATTGCCATCAATCATGACATAATGAATTCCTGAGAATTCAAGGGAGAGATTTTTGAGGTGAAACGTGAGTCCCACTTTATTAGATTCCGATTTACCTGAATGAAGAAAGTGTTTGCCAGTGTTTCTTTTTTCGACGAAGGTCATAATTCCTTTTTTAAAGCGAATTTTGGCGGTTTATAATCATTCTCGGTTTAGGGATAGTCCGGAAGCCTTCGCAAACGGAAAAGTGTGAAAAAATGTACTTAATTACAGGTTTGCAGTGTGTTCGGTAATAGAAGTTACATATATTTATCATACACAAATGCTGATATATTGTTGTTTTCATAAAGTAGAATACAACCAGTTAACTACAGTGTAAACTCAGTAGTCGCCACTAGATGGCGGCATTGTGATTGATGCGCACCGCACCCCAGCGCTGAAGCAATGCCACATTTTCGTCAAAGCTCAAGCATATAATATGCTTCGGTGAGGCCCTGGCGCACCTCGGGACACACTTGAACACCAGTCTCATTTACTTCTGCAGCTCTGAGGCTCACATGAAGTTAATAAATTAGCCATCCGTCATTTCTCACGAGCCGCCCTTCTCGTTGACTGAGCCCTCCCGCTCCGGGGCCTGCAGAGCGAGCCGGCACCTCAGAAGGGGCGCGCTCCCTCGAGCACGGGCTAACATCCTAATTTAACGCAGGTTTCATCTGACAGAAGACATTCATCCAGATTATTCAAAAGCAAATACTATTCACTGATCACGTGGATAGTTTATTTAGTCGATGCATTTATATCTCGTCTGCAGTGTGATTGGCGGAAGGCCAGGGGTCTCGTGCTGCAGCAAACTCTGTTTAATGACTGTCAGCGGTGCCGCGCGCACTAACAGGTGTAGTAGTTTCTAAATCCAGAGGTACAGAGTACATCTGCTATCCTTATGAGGTAGATTCAAACAGCAGCAAGTGAGGTCTGACAGCCCCTTCTAGTCTGGCAGTTCCCTGTTACTGGGGATAGCTAGGAGCAACAATTTCTGCCCCACTTGGTGCATGGTCGATGGTCACCCATGGCCCCCGGTACGGACCTTGGTCCAGATAAACTAAACTCTTGTGTTGCCATTGCGTCACGCAAACCAACGCAAGGGCTTAAGTGATATTTACCAAGCCATGCAAAGTCACCATGCGTTGCTCTGCGTTGCTAAGTAAATCTGGAACAGCTGCTCTCCCCCGCTGCTGCCGCCCTGACTGGGGTTCAAGCCTCCGGTGCCCAGATCAGCCTGCGGTTTGTTTTCTCTTAACTGTTGTTGTGACTGCTGCACTCTGTATTTTCAGTATTTGTATTCCCCTCAACCTCTGTTTTCTTCCTCGTTGCACCCCTACTCCCCCCACCCCCCTCTCTTGCCTTCTGTGCCCGCTGTTCCCGCCGCTTCCCCCGCGGCCACGCCCCTCGCCGCCCGCTCCCGCCTCCCAGCTGATCCTCCCTCCCTCCTCCCCTCATATGGCAACCACCGCCCGGACGCACGCAGCGGGCGCGCCAAAGGCAAGCCCGTCTGCGCCTGGACCCCACGCACTCCACAACACCAGACCCCGATACGATGCCAACACCCTCCACGCTCTCAACACCGGCCGAGACCACTGCTGCTTCCTGGCCGCCCGAAAGGCACCTACGGGCCCTTCTCCTGCCACTCCTGCAACTTCACCTGCGACAGAACAACCAAGCCTCCAAGGATCGGACCCAACCACCTTCGATGCATACTCCTAAATACCCACTCCCCACGCAAACACGCCATCGAGCTCGGGGACTTGCTCAACACCTCCGCCCCAGACGTCGCCTTCCTGACCGAGACCACCTGACATCGCCAAAGCCATCCCAGCGGCTACAAGATCTCCCGCAGAGACCGCACCAACGGATTCAGAGGAGGAATAGCCATCGCCCACAAGTCCACACTCCAAGTCCACACCCTCGCAGATGACTCCCTCAACTCCGCCGAACACCCCCACTTCCAGATCCACACCGACCCCAACACCACCCCCAGAGGAACACTCATCTACAGACCTCCTGGACCCCGGGCCCTCTTCAGCGACTCCATCGACGACCTCGCCAGCACCTACACACTCGCCTCCATGGGCTACATCCTCCTCGGGGAACTGAACTTTCACTTTGAGAACAACAACGACGTCAACACCGCCACCCTGATAGACAACCTCGGCCGAACCCACCCACGCCGCCGGCCACAAGCTCGATCCCATCTTTTCCACAAGCACCCACGTCACCTTCAACAACACCACTGAACTCCACTGGACCGAGCACCGCTGCATCCACTTCACCTTCAAGAAAACAGCCATGTACCACCGCACCCAACACCTGCCCCGCCGCTGCTGGAGCAAAGTCACTGAAGACCAACTGACCTCCACCCTCGCCCAGAACCCACCCACCGACCCCACCCACTGACCCAGACGCCGCCGCCCGTAACCTCAGACAGTGGATCAACGACTGCGCCAACACCCTCGCCCCGCTCAAGAAACCCTCCATCAACCACCTCAGCAAGAAAGCTGCCTGGTTCACCGAAGATCCCCAGACCTCCAAACGGACATGCCGGAAGCTGGAGAAGAAATGGCTTCACGACCGCACACCAAACAGCCACGCAGCCCACAAGGACGCCATCCGCAGACATCACCACCTCATCAGAACAGCCAAGAGATCCTCCTTCAAAACCCGCCTGGATAACAACACACACGACAGCAAAGAGCTCTTCAACATAGTGAAGCAACTCTCCAACACCAACGACATCCCGCCCTCGTAAGACCTGTGCAACTCACTGGCCACCTTCTTCCATCGCAAGATCGCCGACATCCACGACAGTTTCAATACCCCGTCCGCTCCGACCACGACAGCCCCCACCCTGAACGCCACCTGCACCAACCAGCTGACCTCCTGGGCCCACATCAACGATGACGAGCTGGACAGAGAACGATGCCTGAACCTCGATCTCCTGTTGTTTCTCTGTTGGTCCCTGGGGCCCCTCCGGGCCACCTCACTCGACGAGGAATCAGAGTCCCTGCCCGGCGGTGTGTGGACTCGCACCTGCACAGTCTCATCTGTCCATCAAAAAACTTCCTCAGGCGAGTCGAAGAAATGCTTGCGGGAGCGATAGACAACTCTCAGACAGGCCGGATACAACAGTGCGTAGGGGAGCTTAAGGTCCCTGAGGCGAGCCTTGGCCGCTAAAAAGAATTGCAGCTGCTGCTGCACCAGGTGCATGTCGTCCGCGAATATGAGGATGCGTGCATTGTTGCAAGTGAGGGATTATTTCGCTCTGGCCTGCTTCAAGATAGTGTCACGGTCCAGATAGTTCAGGAATTTGGCGATGATCGGCCGTGGGCGGGTCCCTTGTGGGGGCTTCTGCATAAGGGCCCTGTGAGCCAGCTCCACCACAAAGCAGCGAGAGAGTGCATCCGAGGGGAGCCAGCACTCCAGCCACCAGCGTGCCCTTCGGCGTCCTCAACCCGCATCGCCAGCCCTTTTTTAATCTTCTCCATGTCTGCCACCTTCTTCTTTAAGGTTGTGACGTCGTCTTCCACCTCCGATATGCGGGTCTCGGTCACCATGATGCGTTCCGTTGCATTGCGCAAGTTCTGCCTCAACAGCATGACATCAGAGCCCATGACCCCAATATTGGCATCGAGCATATCCCGGGACTGGGTAATGACCGCCATAAGTGCCGCGTTGTCTGACACCTGGCTCTGAGATCCCGCAGACCCTGCCGCAGCACCCGCTCCAGTAAATTTGTCGATGGTGCCCTGCTTGGTGTGGCCCCCTCCGCCCTTATCGCGCATCATGGTTGAGCACTAGGTGCTTCTCACAAGCACTCAAGGGTGATCCTTCAGGGGACAATGCATCGAGTCAGCCCTGCAGTCAGGAAGCGTAGCCCCAGTCAAACAGCCTCTCCCTCCAGGCTACTCAGCCCGCAAGATGGTCACCGATACTCTCTCACCCCCACCACGGTGGGCCTCATCGCTAGGGCCCGATCCGGCCCCGATATGCGCCAGTGTCTTCGGCAATGCCCAGGGCTCTGCCGTACCCGCTGTCAAAGGTGTACCTGCTGCGCTGTTCCTGTGCAGCTATGCCCTGGGACTGTGCCGCGCCACCCTCTGCCGCGCCTGGGGCATCGCCTGACTGCGCGTCCTGGGATGTCCAGTGCCTTGACCACTCCACTTACTCGAGGCGGTCGCAGGATTTCAGCTATTGCAGTGCGAGGGATCCACCACCCCTCCTCCCCCACCACCGCCGCGGCCCGATGAGACCGTCGAATAGAGGAAGCCCACTGGGGGCCGGCAATATTATGCTGAAGAGGGGCTACACAGGCTACCCCAGAGCCGCCGCCGCACACCCTAATCCGGTAGGCCTCACACGACCATCCCAGGGCTCTACAAAATGGCTGCCTGCTCCCCTCTGATTTCTCTGCCCGGGGATGCCACCGCTGTGTGCCACTGGCTCTCACCTCTTTCAACTGCTTAGTGCAGGCACCACCAGCTATTTCACCCGATGTTTCGCCGTTGCTGCAATGCCAGGGGGGTCCGGCGCCAAAGAGGAGATCCGGGCGCCGACTCTCCCGTGGCACGCTCGCCAGCTGCGCAGTCCCTCAGGCCCCGTTCCCGGGCCGGACCAATCACGGGAGTCCCCGGCTCCCCAGGGGACGTCGCTCCGCCAGGCCGCTCCTACTCGCGGCACTCGATCACCACCTCCGTGCCTCCTCCAGCTCCCCCGATCACGTCTGAGAACTGCTGGGATGTTGTATGGTTCTCCGGCGCTGGGCACACCAAAAACGCCTCCAGATAGCAGGATAATTAACTAGGATATTGCGGGGCCGGTCAGAGAGCGATTAGACCGCAACCACCATCTTCGCCAGCCAAGCCACGCCCCATCCCTGAACTTTTTGCCTTCCTCCTGTATTTTTTCCGACCTGTGTTGTTCGTTTTATGACTCTGGGCACTTTACCGCTGCTGATGTGCTAAAGTGCATATGCTCTCTGCGTAAATTATTGTTATGGATTAGGGATTCCATGATTGGCATATTTGATCTACTTGTCAGACCCTAGTATAGTGCACTGTGAGTGCCCAGGGCCTGTAAATAAAATGTTGCTGGTGGGCTTGCAGCACTGATTGTGCCACACACAGATGCAGCTTGTAAAATATGGATCAGGCCTGCCATTGCAGAGCCTGTGTGCAGTCTGGGACTGCCATGTCGTGCACCCACTTGCCAGGCCCTAAACCTTCCCTTTTCTACATGTTAGTAACCTCTAAGGTAGGCCAAAGGTACCCCTGTGGGCATGGTGCATTGTATGTGAAAGGTAAGACATGCCCTGATGTGTGTGTCATGTTCTGATAGTGAATTACGGCCAATTTCGTTTTTTACTATTGCAAGGCTATCTGTTCACATAGGCCAGAATGGCAGTTAGTTTATAGCAACTTATAAACATAACTGACCCAGGAAACAAGATGGGAAAATAAAGTTTAGTATGCCTGAACTCAGAAAGTTAAAGTGCATCTTTTAGTGTTCTTTGTTCGAAAATACCACTTTTAGAAAGTAGATATTTTATTGCCTAACTATCCAGTGTGCCTCTGCTAGGTTTGTGTATTGCATGTCTGGCTTGTGAGTGACATAGGCTGGGAGAGGGCTACGGCTCCAGCAGTATGATGAGTCAGGACTGCCTGAATGGGACCTGGATTGAATTTAGAGTAGGGGGAGGAGATTTCCTTTCACTTGTCTGAGCCTACATAGAATAGAGAGTAGGGGGAGGGGATTTCCTTTCAGCTACCTGGACCAAGTCTGCTTTCAACAATGCTGTCTCCACCTCCTGCCAGGAAGCTGCACCAGAGATGACAGAACTAGTTTTGGCTGGGTACAGACACTCTCTGCCTTCAGAGACAAAGGAATTTTGTGTATAAAAAGGGGGACCCAGACCCCAGAACTTTAGATCACTACTGGGAAATCAAGAGGAACCTTTGCCAAGGAGAAGAAACGAGAGAAGCTGAAGGAGGATTGCTGCCCCTGTGCTGTTTCCTGTCTGGGGTTGGCCTTCAGAGGTTACTTCTTGCCAAGCAAGGAGAAAAGGACTTTGCTGTTTGCTTTGTCATCTTGAGGAAGATCGCCAAGGGCTTGAACTGAACTTGCCTCCTGTCTGAAGTATCAGAGACACAAAGACTTCACCACCAGCTCCCATCAATTTCCTTGCTGGGAATTCTAACCTACAGAGAGGTGCCTACAGCTGTTTAGGACCTCTGGAAAACTGTTTGTCGCTGGGAGCTGGAAGCGTGACACAACAATGAAGAAGCATGTTGCATCGCCGAAGAAGCGTGTCGCCACCGCAGAGGTTGCCGTCGCATCACCAGAGAAGCGTGCCCCCTCACCAAGTAAGCATGTTGCAGCACCGGAGAAGCGTGTCGCCTCCACAGAGGTTGCCGTTGCATCACCGGAGAAGCGTGTCTCAGGGCCTGTCACGGCTCAAGAAACCATTGAGTTCTCCACAGGGCCGGTGGGCGTGCATGCATCACATCCATGTTGTCGCATCACATCAAAGCCATTTTGTTGCATCGCACCGGATCGTCGCATCGTATCGAGGCGCCATCTTGTTGCATCGTAACCGGAACGCAGTAAGAAACCGATGCATCCTCTCCTCTCCTCCCCTGCGCTGCAGTAAGGATCCGACGCATCGCCTCCTCCGAAGCAAGGAACTGACGCATCACCTTCCCTGTGACCCTTTTGTTTGTTTTACGTGACGCATCTAAGGTACTTTGTTGGGAAAATGTTGCATTTACAACTTGCATTGAACTGAACTATTTCTACCATTGAAGAACCTATTTTTGATAACTGTATTGTGGATTTTTGTTGTTAGGTCTTGTTTGGATAAATACTTATTTTTCTAAACTGGTGTGGTGTCCATTTGTAGTGTTTCACTGTATTACTGTATGTGTTCACAAATGCTTCACACACTGCCTCTGAGATAAGCCTGTCTGCTCGTGCCAAGCTACCAAGGGGGTGAGCAGGGGTTAATTTAGGAGTGTATCTGACTAGAAGGAAGGGTCGCTATTTGGACAAAGGTGCAAACCATTGCCAACTAGAGACCCCCATTTCTAAAAACCACTGTATACATTTCATGCCCACCACCAGCTCCAGGGCAAATTACGCACCATCTGCTCAACTTTTTACACCTGCTGCCAGCTACAATACAATATATTATTGGCTTACCCTCTTTAACAACATTTCCTGCTCAATATCTTTCTTTGCCACAGTTTTGGGCTGACTGGTGTCTTAAATAGTAGAATAGCTGCAGCAGTGCTATTTTATCACCTCAGACCATGGTATAGTGCCCATCTCAGGTACGTTTAAGACATGCGCTACTTCTGGCTGGGAATATAGCAGTATTTGTTAACGTATCTAAAGTAAACAACTGAACATAAAAGTATAACATATACAAAGCAACATAAAAGAACTAAAACATAATAGTGCAAGTCACACAAAGACACAGCAGAACACAATGCAACATCTGTATTTCAAGACAGCTTAATCATATTACAATAATGCAGCAACAATACAAAGCAGCACAAAATAATAGCAGAACACAGCACCATTGCAACAAATGCAGCACAAAAAATGTGCACAAGTGTTCTTGTCAGGTATTATCATCCCCAGAATCCAGTTTTCATAATACAGTGATAAAAGGATGTTTGGACCATGTGCTGCCTTTACTTACTACCAAGGACATGAAATAGGGCCTGTCAGAAATTTCTGTGATCAGTCCTTTGTCTTTAAGATTGGGCAGCACACCAGGGAAAGATAATGGCGGGCTGATCAAATTTGTTAGCTCGGCTAATTAGCAGGAAAGTTAGGAAGCTGACAGGAAACTTAAGAAGCTACTGCTCTGCATTAATTTCAAAAGATTCATCTCAGAATAATAATTAACAGATTTGTACTTTATTTGTTTTTCTTTCAAATTAAGTAATAAGTTCATTTTAAAACGATGTTAATTTCTTCATTTCTTTTGCTCTTTTTAATGTCCTTCTTTATGAGGGAAACTACCCCCTACTGTGAGTTCAGTCTACCAAAAAGTGCAGGCTTCATGTGTGCAAACGACCTATTGTTGATGTACTAAGAATGTACGTGATTACAGACTGCCTATAGCTTACAATTGGGAGCTTTATTGTCACATTTGCTTGCTTCTTATTCAATGGATCTCTGTGTTTCAGTGGGCCTATTTTGTGTTTGTCTGCCCCCTGGAGCATAGCCTCTTGACCTTCACACTGACTGGCTGGGTTCTATCCTTCCACTGCTTCCTTCTCAGGGAACTACTTTTTCCTTTTTCCTTAAGCACTCCATGGGAGTGCATGTGTTTTCCAGCTCTCTCCCTCTGGGTCTTCTACCCTCCCTGTAAAATACTCACCACCTGCACTACAGGTTACTTTCTTCCTCGGGTTTCAAGCTCTCTCTTGAAGGCTTCTCCACCCAGGCATCCTCCCTGCTCCCCCTGCACGCCATGTTGCTTTCTTGCTGAGCTGCTTCATTCCCCCACATCTGTGTTGCTCTGACTTGTGTGCTGCTTTTCCCCTCCTGCTGCCCACTCCTCGTTGCTTTCCCCCTCTCACTCCTCTATTGCACCCCCCATGTCCACGGTCTTTTTAAAAAAAAAAGTATTTTTTTTTCTTTTCTTTTTTAAAGAGCATTTCAGCTACTTCTTAACCATGTTTTTTTATTTACCAATTCATAGCTCGTCAGCACTTTAAAACAATGACACCCGTGTGATTTTGTAGGCACGCATCCATGTACCTACAGTATAGTGCAGCTGCTGTGGTATCTCTCCGCCTTTTTCTGCTTTTTTCACATTTCTGGCCATACTACACAGCCTCTTGTCAATGTAGTACCACACCGCCAAAAGGCATTGGCAAAGCTACTACATCCCACACACAAGGCAATTTGGCTATGCCAGTGGTTTTTTTTTCTCTTCCCTATTTTTAAGTTAATTATTACTCTTTGTCCTTTTTACTAACGTCCTACCAATATTTTTGTTCTCATTTAATTTTTATCTTCAGATTTTTTTCATCCGGTGCTAAAAATCCAACTCAGCCTCTGCTGCACATGCATGATGAACCAGCTCCCACAACCACATGCATGTAGCAAGTTTTAGGGTGCAGACTGATGCTTTGATGCCTGTGTTGCCTTGTTGCTGCACCTGTTGAGTTGTTGGTGCCAACATGTTTACATTGTTGATAGCCAGTCTGATCTCCAACATTGCTGATGATGATGCTGTCACGGATGTATGACGGTACGACGCGTACCGTCACAAAGCATCACTTTACACCGCGTCACTTACAACGCAAGTCGTTGCCACCACTTGCGTTGGGCTTATAAACAATGGGTTGGACCCAATTTAGTCAGAAAGGACCTGGGTAACAGTTAGAATGAAAGAAAAGGGTCCTAAGACTTAGAACAACGAAATTTACAAATTCATTCCATTACATTAAATCAATTCAAAGGAGCAAAGCTATTCAATGCAAAAGAAGTTTAATTCAAAATTTGCATATATATCCTCTTCAATGGATTAGAACTTATGTGACAATAAACACATTTATGAACATATTTGTGCCCACATTCACAACAGGGAGGGGTGAAGTGAAGGGAGTGTCGGGAATAGGATGAACGTGATCTGAGTCATTCAGTGACAAATCTTATTCTTATTCAAAACAATACATATAGGTGGTCCCTTAAAATAAAGGCCACATTACAAGGCTCGTAGAGAGTCCGAATTTGATCAAGTAGAAGGAGCCTAACTCCCTTGAAGCGATCAGTGTCTATATTGGGACAGGAGTTGGTCGGTGATGTGTAGTCGTCTACGTTTTGACCCGAAAGGACAGTAGGAGTCTTCTACTTACAAATGGGTCTTCATCAGGACAAAGAAGTTGTGGGCGGGCAACCTCCTAGGGAATAATTGAAACATTAATTAGAAACCGAGCCATCCAGTTATATTTTCAATGGAGGGTGGAAAATAGTGACAATTAAAACCGTGTCGTCTATCAGTGTCTGAATTGCACACTGTTACGTCTAACATTAAGTACACGACTAGTTCTCACCTATCGCCGAAGGCGAGGGAAGTAGGAACTACTTCAAGATGGGTTATCTGATCCTGAATAAAAAATTTCTTTGCTGTAGACAGTCAGTTTGTTTGTACAGCGTACTTGATATCGTCTAAAGTAAACGAAAATTCAGACTTAGTGAAACCAGTTAAATCATCTCTGGTCCTAGATCACAAAAGACCTCAAAAACACTAAAAACATTTACGCATACGTTAGAGAATACCACATTGTAATTTTACCTATTGGCCTCTACAAAGTCTGCTCTTAGCTGATTCCGATAAATTTTCTTTCTCAGTAAGTAGGGCAGCCTACAAAATAAAGGAGGTTGGTTATCATTTTCATGGCGTGATTAGTATTCTACCACAATATATTTAGTATGTCCGTACCTAAAAGCGAGCTTCAAAGAACCATCCAGCTTAATCTGGTAGTCCTATCGGGTTCAGTATCGAGTTATTATTTCCTGTAAGCTCTATTTCAAAGCCATTATCGCGTGAAGGGTAGGCGAAACCTTAATCGTAAAATGACAAGCAAAATCATACATTAATTATCTTTGTGAGCGTGATCCCTCAAAGAAAGGGGGCATAACATTGCTATTATGATCATACTCCGGAATTACCGCTTTTCCTTAACGTGGCTTCTATCTGGTAGGAAGAGTAGGGGATAAAGCCTAAAAATGTAAGAGAAAGTCATTTTCAATTAATATTTTGCAGATGTTCGCGATCTCAAAGGAATCACAGATTTTACATTTATACCTTCAACAGATGATGGCTGTCAAGGGAGAAAGACTAGATCCTCTGAATTGTTCACAGCTTTCTGTAGGACAATAAAGCAGACAACCACTTTTTAAAACGGTGTGTCGTGTTTATGCCGCGATTTGTACATGAACGCGGGGCTCACAGTAAATACCTTAGGACGTCTTGAATTAGTCCGAAAGATCGTCGGGTATTCCTCAAATATATGAATGCTTTGAACGCCAAGCCGTTGCTACCCTGACATCCTAAGACGTCCTAAGGTATTTACTGTGAGCCCCGCGTTCATGTAGAAATCGCGGTACAAACAGGACATACCGTTTTTAAACGTGGTTGTCTGCTTTATTGTCCAACAGAAAGCTGGCGGCTTGGCGTTCAAAGCATTCATATATTTGAGGAATACCCGACGATCTTTCGGACTAATTCAAGACGTCCTAAGGTATTTACTGTGAGCCCCGCGTTCATGTACAAATCGCGGCATAAACACGACACACCGTTTTAAAACGTGGTTGTCTGCTTTATTGTCCTACAGAAAGCTGTGAACAATTCAGAGGATCTAGTCTTTCTCCCTTGACAGCCATCATCTGTTGAAGGTATAAATGTAAAATCTGTGATTCCTTTGAGATCGCGAACATCTGCAAAATATTAATTGAAAATGACTTTCTCTTACATTTTTAGGCTTTATCCCCTACTCTTCCTACCAGATAGAAGCCACGTTAAGGAAAAGCGGTAATTCCGGAGTATGATCATAATAGCAATGTTATGCCCCCTTTCTTTGAGGGATCACGCTCACAAAGATAATTAATGTATGATTTTGCTTGTCATTTTACGATTAAGGTTTCGCCTACCCTTCACGCGATAATGGCTTTGAAATAGAGCTTACAGGAAATAATAACTCGATACTGAACCCGATAGGACTACCAGATTAAGCTGGATGGTTCTTTGAAGCTCGCTTTTAGGTACGGACATACTAAATAAATTGTGGTAGAATACTAATCACGCCATGAAAATGATAACCAACCTCCTTTATTTTGTAGGCTGCCCTACTTACTGAGAAAGAAAATTTATCGGAATCAGCTAAGAGCAGACTTTGTAGAGGCCAATAGGTAAAATTACAATGTGGTATTCTCTAACGTATGCGTAAATGTTTTTAGTGTTTTTGAGGTCTTTTGTGATCTAGGACCAGAGATGATTTAACTGGTTTCACTAAGTCTGAATTTTCGTTTACTTTAGACGATATCAAGTACGCTGTACAAACAAACTGACTGTCTACAGCAAAGAAAAATTTTATTCAGGATCAGATAACCCATCTTGAAGTAGTTCCTACTTCCCTCGCCTTCGGCGATAGGTGAGAACTAGTCGTGTACTTAATGTTAGACGTAACAGTGTGCAATTCAGACACTGATAGACGATACGGTTTTAATTGTCACTATTTTCCACCCTTCATTGAAAATATAACTGGAAGGCTCGGTTTCTAATTAATGTTTCAATTATTCCCTAGGAGGTTGCCCGCCCACAACTTCTTTGTCCTGATGAAGACCCATTTGTAAGGAAAAGACTCCTACTGTCCTTTCGGGTCGAAACGTAGACGACTACACATCACAGACCAACTCCTGTCCCAATATAGACACTGATCGCTTCAAGGGAGTTAGGCTCCTTCTACTTGATCAAATTCGGACTCTCTACGAGCCTTGTAATGTGGCCTTTATTTTAAGGGACCACCTATATGTATTGTTTTGAATAAGAATAAGATTTGTCACTGAATGACTCAGATCACGTTCATCCTATTCCCGACACTCCCTTCACTTCACCCCTCCCTGTTGTGAATGTGGGCACAAATATGTTCATAAATGTGTTTATTGTCACATAAGTTCTAATCCATTGAAGAGGATATATATGCAAATTTTGAATTAAACTTCTTTTGCATTGAATAGCTTTGCTCCTTTGAATTGATTTAATGTAATGGAATGAATTTGTAAATTTCGTTGTTCTAAGTCTTAGGACCCTTTTCTTTCATTCTAACTACTTGCGTTGGGGGCGCGGATTTCAAATAGTATAATTTACTATTCTAACACCAGTCCCCATGGACACTAGGGAAGGTGTTGGGATAGTACATTTACTATTTTTAATCCTTTAGCGCCCTCCAGCGCAAGTCGTGGTAACGACTTGTGTTGTAAGGGACACGTTGTAAAGGCCACGCGGAGTAAAATCCGCGTGGTAAAGGATGTTTTCCTGCTGTCAAAAGTTATTTGTACATGCTTGTTACATTCCTTTTGATTCACCCTGGGACTTCTATGTATCTCTCTCTTATGGCATATTATGCTTTTCCAATTTTAAATTAATCAACTAGCACCAAGATTCATATCTTGTTTGCTGGGTTTCAAATTCTAATTTCACAGCTTGAATATAACATTTAGAGAATGCATAAATTATGAGAATGTGTGCGATTGAAAGAAAGAGTGAAACATAGGAGAAATGAGAGCAAATTGAGAGGCACCAGAGATTTCTTAAATATACCCTTTGTAAAATCCTATTCAGATGCTTTGGTGCTATCAGAAATGTAGAAAGTACCAGAGGGTGGATTTAAAGTGTGTCCAATGCAAGGCATCTGAGGGAGATGGCATGTCTACCCTCTGTATAATGTATTGAAGCTCACATTTTATAAATAAAATGGCACATCTGCTGCTTTTTGGCGAATATCTCATATTAGCCAAATTCTAAATCAGGTTCTGGGTATTATGTAGACTTGTGTTTTGGAAATAGTGGAGGATAATGTGGAAAAGTACATTTTGCCATGTTATATGTGCCTACGTGTTCCCCATTTTATGCTATATGTGCATGATCGATATGCATGTATCCCCTATGATCGATTAAAGACGCAATCATCGTTGTGTCCAACTCTAGTATGTCAGTTTCCAGTTCTCGTGAAAGCAACGAGTATTAGGCCTATGTTGCCACGTTTTACAGTGTGCACGTTAATTCATTGAATTGTCCCCGTTTCTAGGCCTCAAAAGGGCCCGGACACCAGTTTCAGCTCCTGTCTCCTGAACCCTCTCCGAGGAGCGATACAGCCCCCACCTGCATCCCTGACCCTTCACTTACTTCCTGCCTCACAGTGCCCGGCCCGGCCTGGCTCTGCCTGCCAGTCTGCCAAGAGTATGTTATGCTTCTAGTTATCAGTCCAGCCCTCCTTCTCTGCATTCCTAAGCTACTGAATCGCATCAACAGTTTCAGTCATGGTCTAGCCTTTCTGTCTCCATGTAAGAGAAATACTGTATTAATATTCATAGAATATTCCTAGCACACGCAATACATGTAGAATTATGCACGCACCAGTCTTAGTGTCTAGTAGCCTTTGCCCTGATAACTTTTGGATTCTATCAATATGTATTCCAAACACTAGATACCAGATATGCTTTAGGTACATGTCGTTCTGACACTGCAGACTGTAGTCTCCTCTTCTAGCGCAGAAGTCATAGCCCCCAGTTCTCCCTGGTAACACGTCATTGCCCGTTTGCGCGCACCACTAGGTTAAAGGTCCCAGCTGCTCAGGTAGCCCCCTCCATGTTTCCGCCCCGTTTATGACACTTCTGTTACGTTTACATCACATGTCTATGTATACGCCCTGTACACGCCTTCTTGTTACTCCCATTTTGTCCTTATCTTTCGCGACTGCTACGAGATACGCCTACTGCTACGCCTACTGTATTGAATGTAATGTATTTGTTTTAGTATATATACTGTGCACTGTTACTAAAAGTTACCCAATTCCTCGATTCCCATTTCCCCGGCAGCTGCCATCCATTCTATGCAGGCTATCCCGTTCCTGTTCCTGTCCCTTATGCCGGATTAAAGCCTGTAGACTCAAGATACCTCGAATCCTGTCTCTTATTTATTGAGCTATCTGTTTTATTCACTGTATTCAAAAATAGTACCGGTAATTAATTATTTATTTACCACATAATGGCGCCCGAACAGGAACTTGCCCTTTCCCCACGCGCCGGTGAAGCCACGCAGGCCCCCTGATCCTCTGCAGCCGTGACGGAACCATACCGTGCACGTGCAGATATTTCTGCTTCAAGTATCCCTCAGGCCCACGGAGGAGACGGAGGTTGCGGTCCAGCATCCAGACGAGGCGGTGAGGAACGCGGCGAGTCCCGACCAGAGCCCAAGCCGAGAGTCCAAGGTCCGAGGTATCCGGAGGCCCACCTGTAACTGAAGTCCGAAGTTCGTAGTCCGTCGTCGTAGCCGTCCAGTCCAGTCCGAGGCCTTCCGTTCTTGCTGCCCGGTGAGTACCGTTGCTGGGGTAGTATCTAGACAGGGTCAATTAATTTGTCTCTGGTCCGTGGGTTTGGGTACGCAGATCCAATCCGAAGTGTTCACCTAGGTGGATGCGGGTCCTGACGTGTCTCTTTATGAGACCGCTATGTTTCGTACTGTTTTAGCAGTGCATCTAGTAATTCTAGTAAGTTCCGTTCTCGAGAAATTCATGTGTTCTGTTCTCAGTATACCAGGTAATATCCTGTCCGAACTGTTATTCTAAATGTTATTTAATGTGTTTTCAATGTCGTGGTATGAATGATTTGTTTTTCCAGTCATTATTGTGTTTATCGTGTATTGTATTGTGTTCGAATTCCAGCCTAGACAATGCCTCTATTCTCCAAGTTACGTCAGTTAAAGACCCGAAAAGGGTTACTAGAGGAAGCAGTTCCTGTCCCGCCTAGGGACAGTCCAGGTCATTTCATGTATCATAAGCATGGCTTAAGTGCCATATTATATCTAGACTTATGGGTGGATTATACCAAGGAGTTAGAAGAGAAATATAGATGGCCCATGTCAGGTACATGGGATGCCGAGTGCATCATGCGAGTAGAAGAAGCATTATGGAAAAAGAAAGCAAGACAGTCCCAGAAAGATGCCATCGAGTTATGGCGCAAAGAATCTCATAAAAGAACCGAAAAAGAAATCAGAAAAACAGAATTAAGTAGGGAATCCTCAGAAAGAGCCCAAGAAAGGGAATTGATCGAAGTAGGTGAACGAGTTAAAGCAGAACAGTCAGACAGACAGAGAAATGCCCTTATTAAGGGTATGTATCCTCTTCTTGCCGAGGGCTTGCCAAAAGCAACCCCGGAAGCACCATGTAATTTTCCGCCACCATTGGTCCCGATTAAGCTACGTCATAAACCGACCGCAGCTGATATTTTTCTCTCGTCCTATTTGGACGACACAGTCCCAGAATATGCAAATCCTGTTACGCCTGCTCTCGTAAATAATGTAATTCCTGTTCCTCCAGCCACTGGGGCCGTGGGTACAGTCCACGTTACCGCACCCGTTACAGCATCTGTTACGGCACCCCCGGCCCAGCCTACAGTACATGTGCCCGCTACATCAGTCACTCTGCCAGCACGTACAATACCCATCGACGATTCTAGTTTAGGAGCCGCGGGGGGAAGTCCTCCTGGTACCCCGCCTCCACACAGACGTATGACGCTACATGAACTAGCGTTACAGCGTACGCCAAAAATTCTTACCTTCACAGATATCAAGCGAGCACTTACCGAATGTCGGTATGATCCAGTTCCAGGCGATGGTACTATGGTCATATATTCATTACGTTTAAGACGGGTGACCGACTATTTGGACACCCTGCCCAATATGAAAGAATATCTAGACAGAATATATTGTTTTATCCGTACAGGAGTGGATCCAGAAAGTGTCCGCGACGCCATGATTCAAAGAAAAGTCGAGATCCAGCTCATGCTTTTAAAGTTTCTAATTAATTGTTTAATAAGAGAACAAGATTATCCGGATAAAGATCCAGAAGAAATGAAAGTCCTGACCAAGTGGAGTGACCATATAACCGAGGGAAGACACAAGACACAGAACTGTATAGAGAGTATGTACAAGAAAATCCGTAGGGAAATAATAAAGTTACACGAGAAACGAGAAGCAACACAAGTAACCGAGAAAGAAGACGACTCTCCTACTGAAGAGGTAGACGACGAGAATCCCTCCAGAATAGCGTATGTAGGTAGAACTAGACTTCCCGACCGACATTCACGCCTAGATCACAAGAAAGTTTTCCCTCCTCCCGTACCAGAACAGGTTTCTCTTGAACAAGTATTCCAGGCTACCGATCACATTCTGAAATCACGAATAGGCTATAGTGAGCTTAGTACAATGCATGAACAAGAACTAGCCCGATCAGCAGTCCGATGGACTACTGATTCTACCACTTTTCCAGACGAAATAGTGGCACAAATGTTTCTGAAACTGCCCCCAGCCGAGCAGCGACTGGTGGGTATGTATATGATCCAGCACCTCATTACACTGTATGAGGGACAGCATTCTGATCCAGGTCCGTTACATGATGTTTTGAACGAGTTACTCCAGTACAGATGGAGAGGTCTAGGTACTGATTTAATTAGTATCATTCTAGAACAGCGCCACAAATATCGAACGTTTCTGAATCCGCATTTTGTTCACGTCTCACCCCCAGAAAGTAAATCATTTTACATAGATAGACAGAATCCGTTACGAGAAGTACACCCAGTTAGAGGAACGGGTGGTGATCTAGAACGAGTATTTGTTTACACCCCCATCACGAAAATGGAACTCTTAGAGATGAAAAAGCTAATTCCCTGTCACGATAAAGATCCAGCAGGGTTCCACCGTGAATTAAAAGACATGCTCCATATGGGAGAATACACGTATCCCTATATCATTAAAATGTTAAAGGTCCTGTTGCCCGCAGGGGTATATGAAAAACTTAAGGAAAAAGAATGGGAGGTGGGAGAGAAAAAGATAGATTGGACAGCTCTAGAAGCTGAAGATAATTTACGAGTACCAGGTACCGGTCTTGGGGAGAAATGTAAAGATTTGCCCGAGTTATTGATACAAGTATTGCCAAGATTACTAGCCACGAAAAAGGAAGATTGGGATGCCATTTCAGCTTGTAAACAGAAACAAGACGAAGACACTAGTGATTTTTATTCTAGATTCGAAAAATGTTTTATTATTAACAGTGGTCTGAAAACAAGTAGTGAATCGTACCCTCATCTTTTTGTTACCAAACTAGTCGAGAATTCAAGTCCACAAGTTAAAAATCGAGTATTGAAAGTCGAAAGTACCTGGCAAGCTAATACTCCGTCACAGATGTTACAAATGCTCCAGTATCACCAGAACAGAATCAGGGAAGAGCAAGAACACGAAAGGAGACGTATGAAAGACACGAAAATGAAAGTATTAGTTGCACAGTCTGTTCCACAAGACAGTCAGAAGAGGGGTCCGAATCAAGCCAGTCATCCTACAGCTCCCGTTAAAGGGACCTGCAATTACTGTAAACAGCCAGGTCATTTTATAAACGAGTGTGCAGTTCTGAAACACAATATAGCTACTGGTAAAACTAAAGAAAGACCACGTCCGCCTAGACAAGAACAAGTTTCACAGACTTCTCAGCCACCACAGAATGCACAACAGACAGTTCCAGTACCGCAGCCTATCGCTGCGACACAGCATGTTACACAGCAGATGTACCAGTATGCCCAGTCAGAGTATCCAGATTATCAGCCATATTCATGAAACAGCCTAGAGAGGGAGGTAGGCTTGGCTCTCATCGAGATACCTGTAGATCAAGAGGGTCCCTATGTACACAGTCAAGTATTAGGGAAAGACAGAAAGTTTCTGATTGATACAGGGGCAAGTAGGACTACTATCAGTCATGACGAGGTTCCAGGGGCTCCGCTCTCAGGCTCTAGAAATGTTTCCCTTGGATTTTCAGGAAAGCCGATTGTTAATGAAATATCGAAACCAGTTACTCTAGAAGTCGGTCTATTGTCCCGAACTACTGATTTGTTACTTACGAAATCTTGTCCAGAAAATTTGTTAGGCATTAAGACATTGAAAGAATTAGGAGCAGTAATTTGTTGTTCCCCAGAGGGGGTCCGTTTGTTTTTGAGAGACTTCAAAGGTCATTATGTATTACGTGATTTTGATCCAAGATTATTGAATGTACCACAGCATTTATGGGCGCAAGGTCCAACTGATGTAGGTTGTATGCATATCACACCCCATCGTGTGACTCTAAAGCAAGGTGTGGTTTTACCACGAATCAGACAGTACAAATTGCCACCTGAGGCTGTAGCAGCCTTATCCAAAATTATTGACGAGCTCATTGCTCAAGGAGTGGTTGTAGAAACTGACTGCAATGTATGTAATTCTCCTATCATTCCAGTCCTGAAACGTACTGATCCAAATGCACCTCCAGTATATCGATTAGTGATTGATCTTCGGGAACTTAATAAATGTATCATACCCCAGTACCCAGTAGTCCCAGATATTTCATCCCTATTGACAGCCATTGATTCTGAAGCTACGTTCTTCACAGTTATCGATCTCAAGAACGCATTCTTCAGTGTCCCCATTCATCCAGACAGCCAGTTCCTTTTCGGTTTCTGTTTAAATGGAAGAAGCTATAAATTCACACGAGCTCCTCAAGGTTTTACAGAAAGTCCTAGCATTTACAGTCAAGCACTTAAAAGACAACTAGACAATATTCACATGCCAACTGACACTGCCCTGCTCCAGTATGTCGATGATCTACTGATCACAGCCCGTTCTGAACGTGACTGCGAGCGTGCGTCACTTACAGTCCTGTATTTTCTGGCCGAGATGGGGCACAAGGTGTCCCCTTCCAAATTACAATTCTGTGTCCAGCAAGTGGTCTACTTGGGACACTTACTGTCCAAGTGGGGAAGGCAGTTGACACCTGACCGTATCCAGTTAATAGCAAGTCTTCCACAGCCCAAGACACAGAAGGAGGTACGAGCTTTTATCGGCCTTACTTCTTATTGCAGACAATGGATTCCTCAGTATGCATTTCTAGCCAAGCCACTTATACAGTTAACGACACAGGAGGCAGCCGTATCGACGGTCCTCCCTTGGACCCAGGAACATACACTTGTTTTTAATGAGTTAAAGAAAGCCTTATGCCAAGCACCAGTTCTAGCAATACCAAACTACAGTAAGCCTTTTACACTTTTTGTCACAGAACGTGATGGTACTGCATTATCTGTTCTTACACAAGATCAAGCAGGACAATACAAGCCCTGTGCTTATTTTTCGAGCACATTAGATCCAGTAGCCCAGGCTCTGCCTGCGTGCCTCAAGTCAGTCGCAGCCACAGCTCTAGCGATCAGACAAAGTGATTCCATAGTGTTAGGACATTCCCTGACATTACAAGTTCCACACTCCGTGGAAGTTCTTTTAAATCGAACCCAGACTCAGCACTTGACAATTGCACGTTTAACAGGTTATGAACTGACACTGTTCCAGCCACACATAGAAATCAGACGCTGCAACATTCTAAATCCTGCTACACTGTTACCGTCAGTTACTTCAAATCCTGCCACACATGACTGTGTGGAAGTTGTTAACACTATGACAAAGCCAAGACAAGATCTGACAGATATTGCATTACCTGATCCCGACCTGACACTTTATGTGGATGGTTCATGTATGAGAACAAGTACAGGAGAACTAGTAGCCGCGTATGCAGTGACTACTGAAACCGAAGTTATAGAAACACATCGTATTGACACCCTGTCTGCTCAAGCAGCAGAGCTAGTCGCTCTGACCCAAGCCTGCATACGTGCCAAGAACCTGAAAGTAAACATATACACAGATTCACGATATGCATTCGGAGTCGTACACAACTTTGGAGTGCTCTGGCAAGAAAGAGGTTTTATGACTTCTCATGGAACCAAGATCCAGCATGGTCTTCTCATTCAAGCTCTGTTAGATGCAATACATTTACCGACAGCTATCGCTATCATGAAGTGCAAGGCACATACAAAAGTCACTGACATAATTTCCCAAGGTAACGATCTAGCAGATCGAACAGCCAAGCTCACAGCTCAGACTCCAGACATTCCAGTTAACACGACACAAACACTCACTCCAGATCAGACTACTTGTATGACAGTTAAGGACCCTACACAAGATGTCATAGACATACAGTTACATGCTACTCCTGAAGAAATCAAGAAATGGTCCGAACAAGGAGGGGTCCAGACAGATCAAGGATGGTTGACGAAGGGAAAAGCCACATGGTTTCTCCCCGACTCTATGGTTCAAGTCATTATTAATACCGCACATAGTCCAGCACATCTAGGAGAAAAAGCTATGTTAGACAGTATTCAGAACCTTTGGTTCAACAAGCATTTACGAGCTGCAGCCAAGCAGAAAGTCCGTACCTGTATGATATGTTGTCAGTTCAATCCAGGTAAAAGTGTCCCGGTGGAACAAGGGGGATTCCAACCTCCTGACCACCCTTTTGAAGTCCTCCAGATGGATTATATTCAGATGGAGCGATGTCGAGGTTTCAAGTATGTCCTCGTAGTTGTATGCGCTTTGTCCAGGTGGACAGAAGCATATCCAGTTCCAGATTACACAGCTGCGACCACTGCTAGACAGTTGGTTCGTGAGTTCTTTCCCCGCTATGGACTCCCTAGGGTCGTGTATTCAGATAACGGCCAGCCATTCTCATCCGAGCTTATGAAACATGTTTCCCTTCTGTTAGGGTACCAGTGGAAGTTCCCTTGTGTACGCCATCCTGAAGCAGCCGGTCTCGTAGAGAGACATAATCAGACTTTGAAAATCCGAATTGCTAAAGTTTGTAAAGAAAAAGGTGTAGACTGGCTAGTAGCCCTGCCAGTTGCTCTATTCTACATGAGAATGGTTGCACATTCCAGATCAGGTCTGTCCCCGTATGAGGTCGTATTCGGCCACCCTCCAAACATGTGGGGTACACCTAGACCCCGTAGTATTACAGACGTTTCCAGTAATATGCTGACAGATTACCTAGCTTCCTTGATGTCTGCCCTACACTCTTGTCGTTCACAGGTTGCCGCTGCATTTCCAGACAACACCGAGGTGAAACCGCATGAAGTCGTTCCGGGAGAATATGTCCTGGTGCGCAATTTTGATCATTCAAGTCCGCTGGAGCCCCGGTGGAAAGAGCCTCGAATGGTGTTGTTGACAACAAGGACCGCGGTCAAGCTAGAGGGCCGCAAGGGATGGGTCCACACCAGTCATATCAAGAAGTTCCATGGATTACGACAAAAGACATTTATTAAGGACTGCCTCATTCCTAAAGACTGCCTAAAAACAGACTCTGAACTCAAGCCTCCCCTGTTAGAGAAAACTCCGCAGCAGGAGTATAAAGATAAACTCCGGTCTAGTAAAATAAGTCAGCCAGTTTAATTGTCTAAGTCCCTCTCGGGTGAAACGGTTAGACAGGTTCCTGACATGTATGAGACAGACCCACATAGTGAGAGAGTCAGTCAAAACTCTAAAAGATGTATTATCGTTCTATTCTTTTTGTTATTTTTGAGTCTTATGGTTACATGCATAAGTTATGCTTTACATTTATGTTTTCCAATTTTACATGTACATATGTTTTCTAATGCTACAGTAGAGCACACATTTAGTGATCTGCCTCCTCACGAGCTATCCTATCGTCTTGCTATGCGTAATAACACATTCATCCGAATGTTACACTATTCACACCAGACCAGCAATGCCACTAATTGTTGGGTGTGTGGTCGACTCCCCCCTTTCCAGACACCGAAGGGAGTTCTGCCACTCTTTCCTTATCCATTTTCACATAATGGTTCGTGTGGAGCATGGTCCACGTTAACGTCATCCTCCACTGATATGTCCTTTCTGAATAGAAAATGTTTCCCAGACAAGCAAGGTCTTTCCCATAGAACAGGGTTAGATCTAGAAAATGAAGTATATGATTTAGGTAATTATTCTTCGAACTTCATGGTCCTGAATGTTCAGTCCGATACTACTCCAGATTTGCCTGCTATTTCAGTACTACCAGTCAAAGGCGAATTATGTGTCAGAAAGAATGGATCCGCACATGTAGGACATAGTGATTGTACTACTACTGTCGAGTATAGTGACAGTGGGAAATCTATTTTCAAAGCCTCACGTCATTCTTATTTTGTTTGTGGTCAGACCGCATATGTTCGTCTGCCCCTCGATTGGGATGGAACATGTTACATTGCCTTCCTACTGCCACCAGTTTTTCTAGCCCCATCTGATTATCACAGAAACACCCATCTAGTACACGTCAGACATAGAAGGGAGATCGAGTCCCCGATTGTCGATCAAACTGAAACTACTCTAGAACAATATCAAGATTTCAATAAAGGTTTCTTCTTCTTTATAGGACCTGTCCAGAATAGTAAGTTAATCCGTAGGTTAACCAGAACCCTTGAAGCAGTAGTGAATGAGACTACTTCTGCTCTAGGTAACTTAACTGAAGAGCAATCTGCTATGCGTTTTGTTGTGCTCCAAAATCGTCTCGTCCTTGACGTCATACTGGCCGATAGAGGAGGAGCTTGTAGAGTCATCGGATCTAGTTGCTGCATTTTCATTCCTAATAACGCGCCGTCTGTTTATTCAGCTATAACCAGACTTCATAAAATTGCCCATCAGTTACACCAGAATCCAGGCACCTGGACATGGTCCGGTTGGCTCTGGAGTATTATATCTGCCTGGGGATGGAAAGTATTGTCATTCCTAGGTATTGCAGTAATGATCGTATTCAGTTGCTGCCTCTGTTTACAATGTGGCCCTGCGATTTGCGGCATGTGTGCTACCTCTTGTATTCCTAGTCCTAAGTCCCGTTCCAAGACAATTCGAGACGAGCAAATGATGCTATATGAAATGATAGATGGTATCATGAATATTGATGTTTCCTGATGGAAACGTAGGGCACAAGGAGGGAATGTGGAAAAGTAAATTTTGCCATGTTATATGTGCCTACTGTATTGAATGTAATGTATTTGTTTTAGTATATATACTGTGCACTGTTACTAAAAGTTACCCAATTCCTCGATTCCCATTTCCCCGGCAGCTGCCATCCATTCTATGCAGGCTATCCCGTTCCTGTTCCTGTCCCTTATGCCGGATTAAAGCCTGTAGACTCAAGATACCTCGAATCCTGTCTCTTATTTATTGAGCTATCTGTTTTATTCACTGTATTCAAAAATAGTACCGGTAATTAATTATTTATTTACCACAATAGGACTATCCTCATCAAATATGGACTCTCAACACCATGGACTTCAAATGACTAAAATCCTTGTGTTAGTGGAAGACACATCACTCGACCTTTGACCTTAATGATATCACAGTTGTGATATCATATGACCTTTCCAACTGAGACTTCCACATAACTGAGATGGCTACATTCCACAAGACCATAACCTTGATGACATCACAATAAGTTCCATCGCTGAAGTTCCATAATAACTGCATGATTAATATACCAACACAATATGTGCACATGTCTATTTTAGATACCCCCTATATTAGCGTGCTGATATGATGTTTGAAAGTTCTGGGCCATAACACTAGCCCTGAATTATAGCAAGCAAGTGAACCCAGCGAGCCAGACCTCTTCTCAGAGTGTTTGTTTCGGGGAGGGGGGGGGGGGGGGTCTCCTGCTCCAGAGAAATGTACCCAAAAAATTGTCAAATAGTTCATTTTGAAGCACACATTTCAAAAAAAGTTGTTACGAAGTCATAGTCTCTCAAGGGACACCCAATAAACATTCAAGCCCTTTCGCCCCGTTTTTGCCTCATATGTCAAAAATCGCCAGGGGCGGCTGGTCTTAACCCCTTCGACGCTCATGATGAGCTGAGTTCGTCATGAGTTACGCCTCTCGTACACTCATGACGAGCTCAGCTCGTCATGTAACGCGGGTTTTTAAAAACCGCCATGTACAGCGGGAAAACCGCTAGAGCGCATGCGGTTAAGAGGCAAAGTGGGCGTTGCCCCCCAAAAAATAAACAACAAAAAAACACGGAGCTGAAGAGTTCCTAATGAAAGGCTTCATTTAGTGCTTTGTTTCAGGCAGTAATGACTCGGAGCCTGAAATCGTTTTTTTTTTATCAGCTGGATAAATTAACACAGCTGCTGCGCGTGTGCCGGCTGGGCGAGAGAATACTCGCCCTGGAGGCACAAAGCAGTGTTGCGTTGTCTGGGTAGTGGGCGGGGCATTTTTCAATGCCATTGTACTTGCTTGATTCTGGTTGTTAAAGGCCTGCGGCCTTGGGCGGATCCACGTAACGCCAGAGACAAAGGAGGCAGGGCTGATTAGGTGTCAGCAAACATATGAGCCCCCCCCCCAACCCCATATGTTGGTATGCTTTTGTTTCAGAGGACGTGCTGAAGGAGGGGCCGCAGTATATTTGGCAGTTGATACTCCAGAGGGAAGAAGTAACGGGTGAAGCAAGGTACGGTTTTTGCTCGGTTCTACTATGGCTTTGCAGCTTGGGAACTATTCCTGTGTGATTTTTAACTGGAACACTCATTTTGGGAGTCCTGGAGGCCTCCCTGGTTATGAAACGCCAGCGCTGGGTTAAGAAGGAATGATGGTCAGAGGCCGGGGCCGGGCCCCGTTTTCAAGTTTGCACTCGACCGATTGTGGATTGCGATGCAAATAATGGCAGAAGCTCTTAGGGGCTCCGTTTGCAGGACAGAGGTTGTCATTTTGTGAAATGACACATCTTGAGTGCTTTGTGTTAACCAACACACATGTTCTGCTGTGTTCTATCAGATTTGTAACTCTGAACTGAAAGCACTGCTGGAAACACTCTGCCTCTTAATGCGAGGAGACATTACATGGAGACTGTGATTAAAATATAGTGACTTGGTGCAATATTACATCACCTGCTTTTCCTCAGTTTCAGTTAAAGTTACATTAAAAGCTTAAACGTATGTATTTGAGCTAAACTCAGCCAGGTTTCCGGTTTAAATTGGCAACAACAGTGACACTGGTACTTGACTTCTGCTTTGTAAAAGGAAGGCCTGATTTTGGAGGTGATGTTCCCGGTCTAGGGGCACTTTATGCCTTTCTCTTTTTGTAAATTGTGCTGGCTTTCTGTGCCCAGAACTGGTGGCTGTAAATCACACACAGAACAATTCACCCAGGCGGCGAAAAGAAGCACCGACGTGCCATTCAATTCACACTTTCTTGCTGGCACCTCTCTTTGACCAAGTGTATTAATTTATGGCTGATGCAAAAGTTATTCTTTTTTGGAGATGGATAATTGACAAAATATTCCCATAGTCCGCAGTCTGGCACAGTAACAGTATTTGTAGCCACTTACAGCTGAGGCACACCACATAATGAACTCCAGGAAATCAAATTGTACATGCTGGCCATTACACAATGATGACAATTTCAAAGAACCACACTCGAATATTTATACACAGTACCTGCTCGTATGTAAAATTCAATGGCATTCTTAATTCCTCTAACTGACAAATTCCATAACCCTCAAATTCCTATAGACGTCTTCAGGTAACTTCAGAAATGTAACGATGCTGTGCTACAGCTGTAGAGCGATCTTAAGAATGTCTGAGGTCCTGGGTCTGAGGCTTATTTGGGGCTACCAATGTGGCAGATTCATTGCAAAATTTGCAAGGAATAAGTGTTGGGTTGGTGCATGGTAAGTCAGAAAGCTTTTACATGTTTTTTGCGCATGGATGAGAATGTGTGTCTGTGAGACAGAACATGTGTATGTGTGGGCATGATCTGTGTGTGTTTGTGTGAAAGTGGAAGACACACAGTGAAGGAGGGAATTAAATGAGTGGTAATGAATGCAAGAGAGTTAGTGAGGGAGAATGACAATAAGTTAACTGAGTGTTACTCAGTTTGACACTGAGTGAATTGGAGTGAAACAGATGGGTTAGAGAATGAGTGAGTCAGTGTTGCAATCAGTAACACTGACTGAGTCACTGTGAGTAAGGCTTAGTGGCTGGGAATTGAGTCAGAATGAGAATGATATTTATGAATCAATGAGTGGGACTGAGTACGTCAGTGAGACCAAATAAGTCAGGAGACTTGGTGACAGTGAGCAAGCCAAAATAAGGCTAAATGAGAATGAGTGAATCAGAATGAGTGGGAGTGATAGAGAATAAGTGAGCCTGAGAGGGTCAGGATGAGTGAAACTGAGTGAGTAGGAACAAGTAAAAGTGAGGACAAGAGCTTATGAAAGTAAGTGAATGAGACTAAGTGAGAATGAGTGAGAGAGTAAGACTTAGTGCAAGTGAGTGTGAGTGAACCCCCAAACCCTTCAAGAAGTCAGGTTTGCTCACTGAAATTTGAGCCAAGGATTATGCCTTACCACTTTTAAAGGTCACCAGCCGGTCACCAGCCACCACTGAAAATCAACTCCATTGTGCCTGGCCCAGCATTTAGTCAACCATACAATATACCAGAGCCAGAATGTTGCCATTAATGCCATCAAAGTAAAAAATGACCTCTGTATAACAGCACCAGCATTTTGTCATGGTTGCCCCCTCGCACTTGCCCTGGCTGTCCTTTCCCATGACAATAATTACCTTCAATGTGCTACTGCCAGCATTTGACTATGGTTGCCCATACACCAAGAAGTTTGTCAAGCGTGCCAGCACCATTATTTTTCCATGGATGCCCTATATTCCTAGCATTACTTACAGTTAGCATGTACCAGTATTCTACTATTATGCCATGCTCTACCTCCAGTACTAATTACCTCCAGTATACCACTGCCAGTATTTTACCATATACCAAAAATGACTTAATATTTGCCAGTGTTTTGTCACAGGTGCCTGTCATGCTAAAGATTGCCAGCATCAGTATTTAGCCATAGGTGTCTCTGCAAGATAAGAATTACCTTTACTATGCCAGGGCAAACAGCAGACTCACAAGCATAATAACACATTCTAACTCTTGCATTCACTCAATCACTTACTCACTCGTATTTATTCATTTTCACTACCTTGTACTCAGTCTTATATTGTCATTCTATGCCACCTGTTCTAACTCTCACCCACTCTCATGTATTTTCACTGACTCAAATATTCTCACTCATTCGCACTCACTCTCCCTCAAATTCACTTTCACTGTGACTCAATCATACTTTCTCTCTGGCTTCCACTCATTCTTATTCAACTTTTTTTCTCACTCCCTGTTACTTTCACTCATTCTCACTTAGATTGATTCTCACAAGCTCTAACACTCCCTCACACTTATTAATTGTCATTGACTCACTTGCTATCACTCTTACTGTCACTGAGTCTCACTCATTCTGACTAACTCACACTCACTTACTGACACTCAACTTCATGCATTATCACTCACTCCCTGTCACTGTCACTCACTTTCACTTAACTTAACTTAAAAAAATCAGAGTTGAATTAAAAATACACACGGCAATTCCATCTAAACATAAATCCCAATTCTAGGGGTACCCATCAGTTGGCTCTATAATCACCTAAAAAAGAAACTAGATTTGTAGACACTAGTCAGCTTCATACTAAGTTTTACAAATTATACTTTTCCTTTTTCTCAATATGGTTTTCAAAAATCCAGCCATTTTTCCCACACAGTAAACATCTTCCAACAGTTGCAGATATAAAAAGGCAGGACGACATTGTCACCATCCCCCTCTCTTCAACAATGGCAAAATCCATCTAGCTCTTTCAGATGAATAACATTTGCAAAATAAAATCACGTGTATTGTTGATTGGATAGACATCTCATCACATGGATATCGACATAAATCTCTTGACTAGTTGTTTACTATAGGAAAACTAACTAGTTGATGGAAACTATCAAACCTAAAGCTAGTAAGAACATACCTGTCATACCATCCTGTGCACCAGTCCAAATATGGTTGTATACTGGGGGTTACAAGGGTTAACTAATGCTGAATCACAGTGCCTTTCTTCATTTCTGTTGCAGCTCTTAAAGACTCCATGTGCGACAAACATTTCAATTTAAAGTCCTTCCCGGAAATTGAACTCATTGTTTCGGGGTGAGTATAAAAATTAGGTCTGCCCACATCTATTAAAAATCTTCTAATATAGTTCAACCAGGTAATCTTATTTGTATGGCATAAACTCATGGCATCTCTAATGATATCTCTATTTAACCCTGTACTAATAGACGTCCAGACTCTGTGCCATAGTAATAGAGGCTGCATTTTAATCATATCAGAAATATAGGGAATCCCCAATTCATTGTGGCAGTTAAAAACTGAAGAACTCTGCGGGACTGCTAAAATAAACCTTAAAAAATGTTTTCCACAATTTGTAATGGGAATACATCCTGGTAACCTCACATTTCTGCCCCATACATCGCTATACTCAAGCATTTAGCTTGGTAAATTTTGAGAAGGATCCTGGAGGCCTTTTACCAAATTTTTTAGCAAAGTTTACCACAGCCCCAATTGACCGCTTAAAAAGGAGATTCCTGCTCCTAACCGCTGGGTTCCAGGAGCCAGTATGTTCCAACAGGACGCCCAAATAGGAGAATGTATTAGTTGCATCTATCCTGCCGTTCCCCAGTGGCAGGCTTTTACATTTATTTCTCCCCTTCCCACATGTCATTACAAAAGTTTTCTTAACGTTAAGTTTTAGGCCCCGACAATCCATAAAACTGATATATGTTCTGAGGGCACTTTGTAGGCCCAATTCTGAGGGCATTTTGAAGGCCCTCTGCAAGATAACAATTACCTTCACTATGCCAGGGCAAATAGCAGACTCACAAGCATAAAAACACATTCTAACTTCTACATTCACTCACTCACTTACTCACTCGTATTTATTCATTTTCACTACCTTGTACCCAGTCTTTTATTGTCATTCTCTGCCACTCGTTCTAACTCTCACCCACTCTCATGTATTTTCACTGACTTTGACTCAAACATTCTCACTCCTTCACACTCACTCTCCCTCAAATTCACTTTTACTGTGACTCAATCATACTTTAACACTGACTTCCACTCATTCTTATTCAACTTTTTTTCTCACTCCCTGTCATTTTCACTCATTCTCACTCAGATTGATTCTCACAAGCTTTAACACTCCCTCATACTCATTCATTCTCATCGACTCACTTGCAGTCACTCTTACTGTCACTCAGTCTCACTCATTCTGACTAACTCACACTCACTTACTGACACTCAATTTCACGCATTATCACTCACTCCCTATCACTCACTTTCACTTACACGCGCGTGCTTACACATACATTTAAATTCACGCATACACACGCTCTCTCTTTCACATAAATGCATTGTATCCCACAAGCATGTACACAACGTACATTTTTTAAAGCATTTCTTACCTCAGCTGCTAGAGAGGGTCCCATTCCAGCTAATTGTACTCCATTTTAATTACACAACCAGTGAATAAAATAATATTATTCACTATTAATGTAATAAATAATTCAGAAAACAGGAGAGTTAAGCCCCAACTGACGCCCGAAAGGATGACCTGCCTTGTGTTCCTGGCCCTGATTTTGCCACCTCTAAGGCCAGGGGTTACAAAGGCAGTGCCAGGGGTCACAGGGGCAAGCCAGGAGCCACAACTGGGACCCTTTGTGACCCGTAAATGATGTCCACGCTTGACATATCAGGTTCTGATATTCTCTAGGGGTACTAAGGGTTGCATTTAGAACTGGGTGGTAACTGTAAAAACTGGGGGATTTGTTGATGGGTGAACTACTCACATTAAGCAAGAACCACAATCCTTGTCAGGGTGAACTACTAAAGTCACTAAATTAACCTGAGCTCTTACCCTTGGTACCTATGGCACAGTGCATATAAGCAATGTGTAAGGTATTTATGCAGTACCAAAAAGGATAAAAGTCTAAATATTTCACAAGAGATCCTTTTACTACTTGCAGTTTATAAATTGCATTCCTTCAAATATAACACTCTAATCTACGAACTGGCATCAAGAAACTACAAGCAAACTGCAAGGCATGTGGCTAGATATTTATTTGCTCAATCTCTTCTTATTATAAGGCTGATAAAAAAGGGATTCTTTGGATAGTAATATGGTCGTATTAGTACAGACAACCCCAAGCACTGTGTTATCTCTTAAATCTTGACTTTGTGTTTCTCTAGGCCACGCACTCTTAACATATAATCCCTACCAGTAAAGACTATGCGTGACTCCTACAAGAAGTTGAAACTCTCATTTTTTATGTAACATCCTGTACATTGATTTACACATTTATATAATTTATTGTCAATGTATAATGTGTGCATGTTATGTAAAGTGCATTGACACCCTACATTGTGATGAACAGTGCTGCAAAAGAATTTGTTGAAAAAAGTAAGTGCTATTTAAATTGTTATTCGTGTAAATACTTGTACAGACTGATACATCTGACATTCTTACAGTGCATGCACGTATCTTCCATATAGTCAAATACTTGCTCCAAATCATAGTTTCTCTTAAGAACTTTTGAAGTGGTAACACCTATGTTTCCCTCAATTACATTGGTGTCTAGGTGTTGGGCTTCAGATACCACCCAGCCAGGATATTATTGGAACAAAAGGAGGGTGGATGGTCCTTCAAATTCTGCTTTTGTTTTGGGCCCAGTTGGAACCTGAAATAAAAAAGCCCCCTTGCTGCCTGCATGCTGCTGCTCTGAACAGAAAACAATGTGTGGGCACTGCTGAATTCTGTCCTGATGTTGACAAATTACACCAAGACAAATTCAGCATATTTCACTAGGCCAGACGGATCCACGATCTGGCTCAACACTAACTGCTTGATATGAGATCCGGCTGAATCCTCCTTCATTCCAGCACTGAATATTCTTCAGGACAAGGTCTGTAAAGGGTACCAGGATGACACATTTCTGCCTGGCACTACCTTGTTGGTGGGGGTGTCACCTGACTCCTCCCTAACCAATTTGATAAAAGCCTGCAGGGGTTACCCGACCTACTTTGCAGCATTTCTTTTGTGCGGTACTGCAAAAAATTCAGCTCTCTGTCTAAATCCAAGACAGTAAAACCCTTCACTACTTGTTCCGAGCCTGTGAGCCCACCCCAGAGACGTAGCTAGGAAAACAAGTAATCACTCCTCTGTAGTCGCTTCAAACCAGTTCTGGGGCAGTTTCCTCCCCACTGGGACTGGTGCCTACCTGACTGAGGGAATCAAAGAAGGGGCCTGTCCATGTCATCTGCCAGTGATAGTGAAGGCCCCTTTAAAGTAAACTATGTTCCTGGGCACAGCCCAAATTGTCATCCTGGTAGAGGAAGAGAAACACCTCCCTATATCCAGGCTTTTGTATCTGCTCTGGGAGCAGTTTTCACAACTCATTCAGACCATGAGCACTCGGAGTGGTGCAGCTGGAGTTTATGTAAATTGGCCCCTAGAGGTTTTAAACATAGAAAATGTAACCATCTAAAAGTATATTTTTCTGAATGTGTATTGAAAAACAGACTTCAATGTTGAATTGAGCGTTTAATAAATGTTACAGACAGTTCAAGAATTAAAGTTCTAGGTATCTCGTAGCCAAATATAGCATTTATAAATTCAGTAGTGCATCCCAGTGTTTCTCTATAGAACATCCAGCCTTGCTACAGTGAAAAGAGCTTTTGGGTGCTAGTCACTTTAAGGACATGTTTAGCATTACATTACTACATTTCCTAATTCTACATACCATGCACCCTGCCTTAGTTTATTTTGAATTATCGATTTTCAGTTTTGAAACTGTTCCAGTCAGGTTACAATGTTAGGCCTGAAGCCATGTTTACTCCACTACTGTAGTGGATGGCAAAATATGTGCTGCAGTCCACCAGTGGCATTTAACGTATAAGCTCAGGGCACACCCTGTACAATTCACTGGAGACTTGTAGGTAAGTTAAATATGCTGTTTAGGGTTATGCCAATTCAACCATGCTAAAAGGAGCACGTGCTATTTACTACTAGTCAACAGGAGTCAATTGCACAGAGTTCTAAGGCCAGCAAAACACAGAAAGAGCAAAAATCTGGGGGCACACCACACAAAACATGGTAATTTCCTACAGTAACTGAAAAAAATATTGATTATTTGAAAATGCTTTCAATCTGGAGGAGAACACCCCAGAGGTATTCCTTCCACTGTACTATCCTCATAGTGCAGGCAATTTTGCTGATGGAGTCTGTTTCAGATTTAGCACCTCCAACAAAATTCATTAGATTCTGCACTATCACCCAACACAAAATCAGACTCGAAACAAAACAAGCATTTGAAAAGCCCATAGATCTACCTTCCCTGCGCTAATGCGGGCAAACAGAATTATTGCCTCCCTTTGTTTGCATGTGTTAGCGCAGTTAGCAGGTCTAATCAGCTTTGGCCACAACCCAAGTAAAACACTGGTCAAAGTTTTTAAAACAGTGGGGCAGATTTATGTTAACTGGCGCATCCCCAGGGATGCGCCAGTTAATGTGCACCACAGTGCGCCACAGCTCCGCCACCCATGGTGCGCCGCATTTACAATGCGGCGCACCATGGGGCAAAAACGGCACAGATGCGTGACGCATCTGTGCCGTAAAGGCGGCGCATTGCTGGAGTTGCGTCGCAAGCGCGACGCAGCTCCAGCAAGGCTCGGGGGTGCCCTATCTGACCAATGCTGCATCAAGACCTACGCCTGCTTCAAGCAGGCGCAGGCTTTTGACGCAGCATTGGCCTGAAAGTGACTGAGTGAAATCTTATAGATTTCACTCAGCCACTTTTGCGAGGCGCACCTGCCCCGGAACGCCCACCCTGCGCCGGAACGCCCACAAGCGGCGCAGGGCTTTACAACGTGACGCATCTGCCTAGATGCGTCACGTTGTAAATCGTTCTTAGGGCTGCGCCACGTTTACGCCGCCTTGCGTGACGCAACAGCGGGGTAAACGTGGCGCAAGGGCCTCATAAATCTGCCCCAGTATATCTAAGAACGCAAACTGCTGTTGCCTTAAAAACCAGGAGAGAGTCAAGGTGATGTGAGTCCTCTGATTAGCATGTGGTGACTTGTGATGAGAGTACTCTGACATTAAAATGGTAGCCCATCCAGGTGGGATTGTGGCATCTCTAGGCACGAGTGTGTGTCTTTTTACCAAACCTCAGTGTCAAACGTGTTGTGTGAGGGGCAAAGCAAGTCCCTCACCCTCCTTGCACACACACTAGTATCGTGAAATGGCACAACCCTTCTTGTAACACTTACAATTACAGGTGCATCGTCCTCCATGCAGTGTAAGCGCAGCCTACTGTCACAGTCCTGAACAGTCCCTTGATAGTGCCAAGTAAGGGGCATAATATCAAGGACGGCGTTAAAAATTATCGCCGGTTTAGCGGCAGAAAACTTCCGCTAAAGCGGCGATAATGGGCTTGATTATATGCCCTTGAGAATTCCAATAGAAGTTCATGTTCTGGTGTGAACATGGGCTTCTATTGGAATTCTCCAGGGCATATTATCAAGCCCATTATCGCCACTTTAGCGGAAGTTTTCTGCCGCTAAACCGGCGACAATTTTAACGCCGTCCTTGATAATTTGCCCCTTAGTCCTTCCATTTGAAGTTCTCTGTTCACATCTACAGTCTCTGAGGCACGTTATTAGCCCGACTCAGTATGGATACATGCTCTAAAACACATTAGCAAGCCATGTATGCGATGTGTAAGAAAGCCCAGTGCAGCACTTGTGTATTCACGAATGCAGAAGTGCCTGCACTTGCCTTGTAAGCTGTTGCCATAAATTCTTTATTTGTTTCATTCACTGGGTTTTTCTACTGCGCTACTTCACCAAGTGGTATTAGGGCGCTTTACAATGAAACAGCAATTACATATTACTGGAGTATAAAATGTGTAAAAGTCACATAGAAATAAGTCCTAGAATCATAGCTCATGGAAATGTAGGAGATAAGCAAGAATGGAAGTAAGATCCTGAGAAATGGTCATAATGCTGTGAGTGGGTCACCAGGCATGAAGTGGACTATTGTGGTCTCCATCATCAATCCATTGTAATCAGGTGTCAGAGTCTGGGATGGGGCTACCCTTCTGGCACCTGTTTACACAATGCAAAGTTGTGGCCCTAACTATTGCCTGCACAGTAGCTATGGCAGCCTATGTGGAGTCACTCATCAGAGGTTAGACTAATGCAAATAGGATGTTGAACCACCTTCACCACTGAAATATCTTGTCATGGAAATTAGAACCCTTCTAGTAGTTGGATTCTGGAATGTTTGGTCATCAAATACATAAGTTGTCAATGCTGAGAAAGGACTGAAATGGAAGCGCAGCAAGAGCTGCCCCATGGTCTATCAGGGAGTAGAGGAGCGGTGAGGTGGTCCTCAGCCCGGGGAGAACATGCTTGACTTCGCGTGTTGCTGGGGGCTGGACTTCTAGACCCTTGTGCTCTTGTGATTCACTCTCAGAGCCTTGAGGTCTGACTGTACTGTCACATGCTGGAATGGGACCTTGGAGGAGAACCATTGAGGTAACCCCCCCCACATTCAGTTTCATAATTGAGAATCCCATCCCTGGGGTAGCTGTAGGCAGCGAGTCCCAGGCCTTGCTGACAAAGACAGCCCCCCAGGACAGAGACACCTGATCCCAGTTGGCCAAAAGCGTCAATTCATCAATCCATCCTTTGCAACTTCCAGTGAAGTGAGTGTACCTAGTCAGGGCCCATTCGGTGACTTTTGAAGCGCGATAGTCGCACCCCTTGCTAGCACCAGTAACACGCTGTTGGGCCATCGTGAGCACTGGAGCACTTCGGGCTACAATCTTGGCTCGCAGATGATTTTAGGGACGCACCGCAGAGCTTTGAAGCCAATAGCAGCTCGTTCTTTTTACCCCTAAGTGCACACATGTACTCACACTGACGTATACACTCATTCAGACTCATCCAATCACAAGCACACACACATACTCACCCCCACCCATCCATAAGCACACTCCTCGTCTCCACCATTTACAAGCGCATACACACATATAAATGCCCAAAGCCATCCAGACACGCGAATACACATACATTCATTCATACACACATGCACCCAAACATTTAAAAAAAACAGTTACCGGCCTGCACCGCTGATGGCAGGACCAGTAGGTGATGGGAGGGGAAAGCCCAAGGTACTGTAAGAAGCTGGATGCTTCGGGGAGGGAAGAGAAAACTAGAAAATCCTTGTGCCTCCCCTCAGTGGCTAACTTTGTCATGGGTCAGCCAACGATGAGACGACCTTCCCTAACTCCTCATAGAGTGGGGTGGGGTCAGTGAGACTTACCGACCTTTGTCCCACTCTGTGACAAGGCGCCAATGATAGACAATCAGCTCTGGGCACTACAGGGTTAAAACCCAGGGTGGACTCTATTGGTGACGCTTCCTCTCGTCATGAGAGGAAGGACCTCAAAGGGCTTTGCTGGGCTGATGACGTCACTGCCTTAGGCTGCCAGGCATCTGCGTTTTACTGCATATAAAGTGCCGGGCTGCCTGACCCTGACATGGTGAGCGTCTGTCAGGTAGACCTTTGCTCAGGTTGACAGACACTTCTCATGCTTTGGAAAACGGAGGGGGTGGAGAGCCCTGCCACCCATAGTGACAGGCCACCACTGTTAGATACGGGGAGACCGGCTTCCACCTGTAAGGACTCACCCCACCCTCAGATGGCAACATAGACCAGTCAATATGTCATCTACTAAAACGTGTCCAGGTGTGTGCATTGCAGTCATGACGGAGCACTGACAGATGGAGAGGTGCAGGGAGAGGGCTTCTTTTTCCACCAATGAGATCCCTATGTACCTGCCTTGCCTGACTAGGTCAACCACAAGAATCCCTGGAGTTCAATACATACTCCTGCATGAAACAGGGAGTACTTACAGCCTCGACGAAAGTGCACAGTAAGCAGTAACCTCAAATAAAAATAGGATTAATTTTAAATCAATCAATCAATGACTTAAAGTATGTGCGGATGGAGCAATGGTACCTGTTACGTAAAGACCAATCATAGGAAGAAATTTCAAAGAGATCAAATCGGCCACTTTCTAGAGGTCTGTAAATTTAGGGTCATTATTTGGAGTAGTGGCGATCCCCCTTTTTGCAGTAAAAATCGCAAAAGTATAGTACGAATGGCTGACACAGAGACAATGCATTTTTACTGAAGCAGCATGACTCGGGGTTTTAGCTATACATTAATAACGTGAGAGCTGAGACTTTGAGAGAGCCTCCAGAAAGGTAAAATTAACAATAATAAAGAAAATGTGCCTGCTGAACTAGAGAACGCCGCTTCCAATGCAAAGTGCAAGTTTTCTTTTTCCTTTGTGTCCTGGTACTTGTAGTGTTCCAGGTGTAAGAAAAAACTACATGTACTCGAATGGAAGATAAAAAGAGGCGGATGCGGGCTACTTGCACCTCATATGGAACACTATAAGCTTTCTATATAAGTGAAGAAAAATGTATACATGGCCCAGAACCAAATCAGTTTGTAAACCAAAGATTAAAAGGAGCATGCAAGCCCAGGCAGGAGAAGGAGGTGTCTTTTATTTTAAATGTGATGCTAAGCTGAGGGATGTCCTCACAAAAGGCAAAAACAGGTTAATTTATGTCCTGTAAACTCTATCACCCTGTGTTCCTGCATTGAAACAGAAATCATTATTTTACTGTCCCTAAAATATCAAGATGCACACGTACTCGGGGTTGTATGTTGCTTCCTGACATAGGACCACTGCACCAATCTCAAGAACTCCTTTGCGTGACAGCCATGATTGGAAAATCTAATTCTGCTTTTTACCATTCAATACTTGTAATTTTAACATGTCCACCAAATGGCACACGTCAGTTTCTGTCATGCACAAAAGAACTGCTTGCGATTAAGTGTCACTCAAAATGTCGCCCATGCGGACTGTAAATGTCACACACAGGCACTCCACTAACAGAAATGTCACACATGTGCACAGTGAGAGCCTGGCAGCTGTGGACAGGGTATTGCGAGATTCGTCTCAAAGCTCCACCGCATATGTGCATATCTGCCTTTGTATGCAACTATACAGACAATATATATCTTCTCGATTATTCCTTTGGTCCTTTTAAAGCCCTGATCTACTGACATTCATTTGCCTTCCATGAAGGATACATGCTGTTGCCTCCCCTGCTGCATGATTGTCTGCCTTTTCATTGTAGCTTTTTCATCGTTGACCATTTCCTCATAATTCTGTGGGTCTTTTTTACTGCTTCACTGTCACTGTCTCATCGTTTGTAATTTTTACATTACCCATAACCCTTACTATTTACAACTTAAAATTACCCCTTACCATTACACCTAGTTTAACCTCTGACCATCTAATATTTACCCTTATATTTACATATAACTCCAAAATGAACCCGTAACCTCTTACCCAGTTTACCCTTACCTTTACATTCTTAACCTCTTACTCCCTTGTACCTTTACCTTTACCCTTCACCCCTTCTCACTTTCTCTTTACCCTACCTACAATTTATCCTCTGCTCATATCCCCTTATCCTTTGAAGGAAGTGACCCGATGAGGGCCACCGGGGTCACTCGCGACCACCTCTCAGCCTTCCCCACAAATGAAGAGTCGGTCAGACAGTACAGAATGCAACCCAAAGACATTTATTGAAAGTACACTCGAGTGGAGTCTGGTCTGACCAGCCTCCTTAGATTGCTGCAGAGGGACTGACTTCAGTCAACATGGCGATGCATAAAGTACATTTTCAATACCCCTAAAGCCACGCCCAGGCTTGAATTTTCCTGTTAGTTGCAAGTGAACAAACGAGATACATGAATGATGGGTTGCAATCCTGGGACCGGGCACACATTATCTTGCAGTCAAGGTTACTCTGCCTGCTCTCACCGGTCTGGGTGGTGGGAGCAGGCCTATCTAGTCAGAAATGTATGCAATAATAAAAGTGGTCTATTCATTAGCACAACAAAACTCAACCTTGGAGAAATACACGCACAGAGGATACATTGGCAGCTATTTTTCGGTGAGGCAGAAACAAATTGTACAGTGCATAGGGTATTCAGCAAAAGCATTTTTTCTAGTCCAACACCTTCCCTTTAACACGTAACCTCTAGCCATTTACCCCTTACTCCTAACCAGTTAGAATTACTATCTTATACCATTGCCCCTTACTCTAACTCCGTCCCCATTACTTTAAACCTTAAACTACTTTGCCCTTTACCCCCTGACCCTTATCCCTTGCCCACTTAACCTGAACTCTTTCTCTTACATCCATATCCCCTTCCTTTGCCCCAATCCTACCCTACTTGCAATTAAATGTCAAATGATCAGATGATGTACAATGACATTGTGTTGGAAATGTCCAGAAGCAAAAGCCATGACACTGAAATGGTTGCAAACAAATAGTATGTACCCCTACCAATGTAATGGAGGGCTTACCTTAAATAATGGGAGTAGGATATGTTTCAAGATCCAGTCTGTCTGTCAGCCAAATGCCCATGACATTTATACAGGTCTTGTGGCACTTGGTGCATACATGCTTTACTATTTAGGTCTTGCCAGCAAACAGCCTTAGTTGTCTGGTGAAAGCTTGTGTCATCACACTCCACACATCACACACTACACACAGACTACATTCTTATGCATGCACACAAAGGGGCTTTAAGACGGCCCCTTTCAGCCATTGGAAACTGTTCAGTTTGCTTTAGGCATTGGCTTTATGGGTTGCTCATCAGACTTTTATCGGCCCACTCCATTTCGCAATGTGAACTTCTTAAACTAGCACTGACGGGGGGCGCTAGGTGGCGCCGGACCAAGATGGCTGCACCTGTGTGAAGCTCTCACCTGGCCGAGCTCCAATCTATCCTTTAACGCCATCCTGACCTGAATAATCACACCATCTCTAGCACGCCCTGAACCGCCTTACTGAGGGGCACACATCGGTACCTGTATCTCCCGTGGGACGCGCCGGATGACGGAGTAGTCTGCCCCGTTTCCCGCGGGCGGCTCCTGTCGCTGCCCTGAGGTGCCTCATCGCCTGGGGAGCCCGCTAGGAGTGGCCGGGGATCTGAGGCCTGGCGGAGTTTCCCGCGTCCCCTGCGGCTGTGGCGCTCAAGTTCTCCCGTGGCTGCGGGACCCATCGAAGCGGCCAGGCGAAGAGGTGAGAGGCCCCTGGCCAACACAACACGGACGACCGGCTTCTCCTCGGCCCGGGCGACCCCCTTCTCCTTCCGGGGCTCGCTGGGGGACATCGACCCAGGTCCGCTGCTGAGCCCTACCTCGAGGCTGCCGCTCCTGTTTGGCACACACCACCCACCACACACCGCTACCCCAGGGCCCCACACTGACGTTGCCATTGGGACCCCACGGAGACACAGACACGGGGTCACTGTCACATGGCCGCTCCTGCTCACCACGTGGCATAACGCCCGGACCATCAACGGGCTCGTGCCAATCCTCTCTGGCTTATGCTGATTCCCATCGCAGGCCGCCTGTACTCCTCAAGTCGCCGCGGACCACAGCCGGAGACAGTGCCCCCATTGCGACACCTGCCAAGTGTGTGACCGCCCTGGGAATATTCTGCGCCACCTTTGCGGCCTTATTGGGGTAAGACCGGAACGCTATCGCATTACCCCCGCGGGGATTGTGGCGAAGTGTGGCGCGGACTGACCACCACGGTGCCACAACACGACCTACCCTCCTCGCCTCGTTTCTTCCATTGAGCTGTGGAACCCCCATCGTATGCCTCTGCCTGCACCACCAGCGCTTGCTCAAGCCTGTAATACTGACGCCACCGCTGTTGCCTGAAGTACTGCGATCAGACGCCCTCAACATCAGCCCTCTCCCACCCGCACAGTGTTGGCGGTGCACTATCCGAATCTGCGGACCTCTTTGGACTCCCCTGGGAACGTGCGCCACTACCCCCGTGTGACCCTGGGTGGTGACCCACCCCGGTTCAGTCATATTGGGCGGGCCCGCCAGAGGTGCTTAGGTCACTCCAGAGGCACGATAATTCAATCCTATGTCCCAAACTATATTGCGGGGACCTGAACAACCAACTAGTTGATACTTGGGTCCTCCTCTCCGCCAGGCCTGCAGACCCCCCTCGGACTACGACTGCCGCGGATCTGGCGGACCCTGCGGCCACGACATTGCGGACGCCGAGATGCGTCATGGGCCATGGCGACGCCAAACAGTCCAAAATTCCGTTCGAGACCAGAAAGACTCCCAGAACGATGCCGGGACCAGAGGGGAGCCCTACCATGTCGGTCCCCCCAGAGGAGGACTGGAAGACCCTACTTCTAGGCATGAAACAAAGCCTCGCGACAATCGACTCCAAGATAGACACCATGATTGCCCGCATGGATGGCGTCGTTGCGAAATTGGACCAACACAATACCCGTATAAAGGAGACTGAGGACAGGATCTCCGAACTGGAAGATGGGACCACCTCTACCAACCGTCAAGTTGCGCAAATGGACAGGCTCCTCAAGATAATTGCAGACAAGAATGAGGATTTGGAAGCTAGGTCCCGCCGGAATAACATCCGCATTTTAGGCCTGGCGGAATCTAGAAACACCGGGAAAATGGAGCTCTTTGTGGAGAACCTGGTGATTGAACTGTTTGGGAAAGTATCCTTCTCCCCACACCTCATTGTGGAGAGAGCCCATAGATCCCTTGCCGCTCGCCCTCCTCCAGGAGCAACACCAAGACCCATCATAGCATGCTTTCTAAACTACAGAGACCGCGACGCGGTACTACGACGTGCACGAGAGATTGGCACGGTGAGCTACAGCAACACAACATTATCCTTTTTCCCAGATTTGACCCCTTCAGTACAGGAGGCCAGGCGTAAATTTGTGGCGGTCAAAAAGAAGTTACAAGCCCAGGAGATCCCTTACGCCATGCTCTATCCTGCGAAACTAAAGGTCTCTTATCAGGGCAAACATCACATCTTCGCAAATCCACAACAAGTGGAGGACTTCCTCGGACGGCATAGGGGAGACCGGGCCGGGGGGGATGCGGGTGGATGCCGCTCCAGATCGCGCTCACCGATGGAACAGCAGGACTGAAAATGGCGTGGAAATTGTCTGGTTACATATAACCCTTATCCCTGAACATTGTCGGCCATGAGGTACTCTGTCTCCGGTGAGGTACTTTTACTGACTTACTATTCACTGGTCTAAGTAACACTTTGTGCTCGGCCACCCACCTCCATCCCATGATGGATGACCGGGTTGCTCCCTGGTGTCTTATGGGTGTGAGTAAGGAGGTGGAGGGCAGGTCGGGCGCCCCTAGATACGGTTCCCCAACGGACGAGCCCCTTTGTAACCTCTCCCTCCAAAGGGTAGGGGCACATGTAGCATGTTGTTTTGTTTTCCTTTGGTTTTGGGTGGTTGGGTGGGTATTATTTGCCCGGCAGGTTTGGGTTGCCGGTGTGGGAGGGAGGTTGTCCCGACTCACTACTGAGACGGTTGTAGCATCAGTAGCGCTTGAATGGGTCAGGATTGCCAGAGAGGGCTACGGGATTTCTGAGTGCATAGATGATGTTGTTTGTTATGTGAACTTTGATGTAATGATTACATGTCACAAGTTTATGTATCTTTTGGAATGGGAGACGAAACAGACATGCAACCAGCCCAACAACTACAGCTGACCTTATGGAATGTGCGGGGGCTTAACAACCCGAGAAAAAAAAGGCAGATTTTAGGATACCTAGACAGACAGGGAGTGTCCATTGCCATGCTCCAAGAAACGCACTTAATATCAGGCAACTCCCCTTTGTTCGCATCTCGCTGGGCCTCATGTAGAGTATTTTCATCTTATTCGAATTACTCTAGGGGAGTGGCGGTCTTGGTCAGGCCGGGGGTGCATTTTATACCGGCAGGGACTGAAGCTGATGCGAGTGGCAGATATTGCATGGTGTGGGGCAGACTTCACTCACATACAGTCCTCTTTGCATGCTACTACGGACCCAACACGGACGATCCGACTGCACTCCTTACACTTTGGGGTAAAATCCAATCATTGGGTATTGCTCATGTCATTCTGGGAGGCGACTTTAACACCGCACTTCAGCCAAGCATGGATAGATCTCACCCACAGGCGACACACTATACGCACACTCAGCGCACCTTATTAGACGTTGTGGAAGAGCACCATCTGATTGACGCTTGGAGGCACGCGCATCCCTCGCTCAAACAGGGCACACACTTCTCTGCAATACACTCCACCTGGGCACGGCTTGACTATGTATTTTTGACGGCGAGCCTTGCTCCTTGGGTGGTCAGGGCCTCACACCTTGCCCGTACCTTCTCCGATAACTCACCAGTACTCCTGACATTACGCATCCCTCTAGATGTTTCCCCCTATTTAAGCTGGCGTCTCAACCCTGCACACCTTACTGATTCAGGCCTTTAGGGTGGAACTAGAACAGGACATAAAAGACTTTTTTGAACGTAACATATCGTCAGTATCCAGTCTCACAACAGTCTGGGAGGCCTTTAAGGTCACAGTGAGGGGGTGGTGCATGGCTGGGGGGGAGGAGTCCTCAAATCCCTACGGTACGAACTGCGCAAGGTGGAATTAGAGCTGCGTCAATTGGAACGGGATGTTGACCACACCACACGCGGCCCCGCAATCAAAGCCCAACTTCGGGAGAAACTGAATGAGTATACTGAGGTGTCAGAGAAAGAATGTAGGTTCCTAGGGAAAACACACACTGCGCGTAGATATGGTGAGGGCGACAGGCCGGGTAGGGCGCTGGCGTCCACTGTTAACCCCCCTCGGTATCACAACTATATCGCCACCCTGCTAGATGAACAGAATGTGCCTCAGAGGGGCCTACCTGAACAACTCCGGGTCCTTACTGACCACTACACTACGCTTTACACTTCCCAGAGAACCACCCCGATCAATTTAAATACTTACCTGGACGACACTGCACTCGCGTGGCTAGTCCCGTCCCAACAGAAATTCCTCCATCACGAACTCGAATTGGAGGAAATAACAGATGCCATCATGTCCATGAAAACGGGCAAATCGCCGGGATCGGATGGACTGCCAATTGATTTTTACAAGGCCTATATCCATGTTCTGGCCCCGATCTTACAACAAGTGTATTACGTGGCTCTTGAGGAGGGTATTCTGCCGACTTCTATGCGCGAAGCCCTTATAACGTCACTGCTAAAGCCGGGCAAACCACCGGAGCTTTGCGATTCATACAGACCCCTGTCCCTATTGAATACAGACATTAAAATATTGGCGAAATTACTTGCGTCGCGCCTCAACCTACTGATGGAACGACTGGTACTGCCGGACCAAGCTGGCTTTGTCCCGAACCGCGGGACTTCCCACAACCTGCGCACACTCCAGGCGGTGCTACAAGACATAAATCCCACATGTGAGGCGGCCGCCGTTTTCCTCGATGCCACGAAGGCATTCGATTCACTAGAATGGGACTACCTTCTGGCATTATTAGAACGGATGGGCTTTCTGTTTAGCTTCCTCGACTGGATCCAATTAGTGTATCGCCGACCCCAGGCCTCGGTAGTGCTAAACGGCTCCCGTTCGGCCCCCTTTGAGATTGACAGGGGCACACGGCAGGGGTGTCCGTTATCCCCTGTTCTATTCGCAATTGCTATCGAACCCTTAGCGGCCAAACTACGTCAACACCACAATCACCGCTCTCTTATATATCCAGAGAGGCAATTACTTATTGCCTTATATGCCGATGACATGACCCTTTATGTACACAAACCCCAGGAGAATCTGAACCCACTCTTGCGCGAGATCACCAGATTTGGGGGTATCACGGGGATACAAATAAATTGGTCGAAATCAGCCCTGTTCCCCTTGACTGACAGGACCACGCAATTCCCTTTGGACTATCCCTTGATTTGGGAGTCGGATGAGATCAAGTACCTGGGCATCAGGGTGACTAGAAACCGGGAGACCCTCATCAGGGCCAACTATGGTACAGTTCTAGACAAGCTGACTGACAACGTTACTAGGTGGATTCATCTTCCACTGTCAATGGCGGGACGCATCTCCCTGATTAAGATGGTAGTACTCCCTAAACTGCTGTATCTTTTTACTAACATCCCGTATAATCCAGGCGCCCATTTTTTCCGGGCCCTTAACTCCCAATTGTCGCGACTTATTTGGGGTGGTAAACAAGCTAGGATTGGCTTAGGGACACTCATGCTACCCTATCACCAGGGTGGTTTCGATGTACCCAATTTTCAGGCTACTATGACTGTGCACAGGGCCACTTCGCCGCATACTGGCTCCACCCTCCTCCATTCATGGCACACTTAGCTGTGGAGGATGGCTATATGAGACCAGAACAACCGTCGGGCTATCTTTATTCTGAAGCCCGGATAGTGGACCGAGATCCCACTACAGTTGACTGCACGGTACTTGCCTGGAGGCGCCTTGCTGAGGCTATGGGGACACCGTTTCTCTATTCGCCATGCATGAACTTGGTGCACGACCCAAGACTCCGTGTAACATGCGAGGAAATTGGCCGTAAAATGCTCACGAGACTAGCAATCCGTACATGGGGCGACCTGTACCTCCAGGGCTGCTTCCGCACATCGGCACAATTCTTTGGAGACAGTACCCCCTCGGTTATGGATACATTTCTGTATACACGACTAAGACAGAATGTCAAAGCGGTCACCCCCAACTTCCCGGACGAACCTGATACGATGGCACCCCTTCACGCTCTGCTTCAGACAGACACCCCAAAACATGTTGTCTCCATGCTTTACAAACATGCGCAGGCTGCCATCGCCCTCCTCTCTTAGAGCGAGGCGGGATTGGGACGGCGATCTGGATGCCCCGCTGACGGACGAGCAATGGGAGGAGAGTTGTGCTCATACTGCTGCAGTGACGGGTAACGCACGTCTCAGACTGGTTCATTATAAATGTCTACACCGACTCTACTATACCCCGGCCAAACTGCACCGCTTTCGCCTCCGGGACGATGACCGGTGTCTTCGTTGCAGAAGTGAGGGTGCGGACTTCCTACACCTCGCATGGTCATGCCATGCCGTAGCAACTTACTGGGATGAGGTGTTTGCGGCCATGTCGGACATGATTGGTACGACCGTAGCTCCTTGCCCGAGGATTGCTTTGTTAGGACAAGCATGTCCTGCATTGACAACTCATCGGAAATTTTTCGCGTTAGGTCTTCTGCTGGCAAAACGACACATGGCGTGCCGGTGGGGACGTGGTCGAGCACCCAAATTCAAGACCTGGCTGTCAACGATGACCACATGGCAGGACCTATTGCATAATTATGCTGAGCTCTTGCCGCATAAATCACGGCCCAAGGACCTATGGGGACCCCTCACAGCGTACCTCCTCCGGATTCAAGTCAGTACTCAGACTGAGGAGATAGACAACGAAGTCACGCAACAGGGAGACGCTGCTGTAATGCCTGGCCCTGAACTAAATTCCTAGATGATGCCACCTGGCTGATCTACCTTATTGCATGTGCCTTACTCAACATATGAGACGGTAGATACGGCAAGACATAGCAGAGCTCTTGTAGTACATTACCATCGCCCACTGTGCACCCGTGGTGTCAGTGATATACATCATTCACCAGCTACACTAGTTGTATCAACGACGAATTAGCCGCTCCCCTTGTTCTCTAGTTGCGGATCCCTTACCCTAAGGACATACACTTAGCATGACGTCATAATAAACAACATCTAGACGAGTTCACTATCTAAACATCAGTTATACCCCCCCCATGTTATTCGGATTAGTTCATCAGGTGCGGAGAGATTTAGGATCTGACTATGGTGACTTCAAGCTACCGCTGATATCATACTGACGCTCTGCACCGAAGGGTCCTTTACTCCACATACCAGATATGGTGTTCACACAATGGGAGGGAACAGTTTGCACTAATTTCATAGGTTTGTTATGTTCGAAAGTAAATAAAGGTAAAAACCAAGAAACCTCAAGCACTCACCGTTTTGGTATACCTAACAATCCTTATTGATAAAGAATGCATCCTTACACAGCTCTCATTAGTATACATCGCGGCCGCCCCAGATGGGTTGTAGGCGGCTTGCCGTGTTAGCTATACGTTCCTTTTCAGCAAGTGATTTACATTAATGACACTGTTGTGGCTGCCGGCCTGAGCTTTCAGGTTGTAGGCGAGAAGCTGTGTACTCGTTATTTGCCTCAATAAAGGTTTTGGAAAAAAAAAACTGACACTGGATAATTGTCAGCTTAAACTGAAAGTCCAACTTCAGTCAGCAGAGAGCTCAGACACTCAATGCACTCTGTCATTCACCCCAACACTAATGCACACATTCATCCAACCTCTGACTCATTCTTGCAGTCACCTACTCACCATTCCCTTCTCCATCCAATACCTATACCCTTGCGTTTTGCAGATGTTAGAGCATGTGAAATCACTGCATTACTAACAACCCTTATGACATAACAAATAGCTTGATTTGCGTGAGCACACTGCATGGTATAGTGGTGAGTTATAGTTAATGTAGTGTGGCGAGTGAAGAAAGAAGACTATGTACAGAAGTGCGCAAGTAATGTGAGTTTGAAGGTGGTGCATAGGTTGAAAGGCGAGTTATAAGTATGATTAATATCAGTGTGAAAGTGGTGCTTAAATGATAACATTTAGACATAAATATAACTGTACAATTTCTAATGTTTGTGTAGATTAAGTTGGGTTTGTATAGTAAACAACTATAAAGTTGGCCTAGCTATACCTTATGTTTTATCTTTGTTTTTAATGAATTTCAATGTTTTCTGTGAATTTAGTAACAAATGTGTCATATTGATTCAGTTTACTGTTCTAGAGTGGAGTATATAAAGTAGATTGTGGTACTATATAGTGGTGGATAGTGTTGTAAAGACTACTGTAGTACAAGTGGAATGAGGTTGATTTGAGTACAGTATATTGTGGTACACTGCAGTGGTGTACACTGCATTTTAGTAGAATTGATTGGCATAGAGTGAAGTAGTGTACACTTGAATAGGGTACACTCCAGTAGTGTACCATAAAGTTGGGATACTGGAGTAGCATATAGTGGAATAGCGTAAAGTGGAGTTGTTTACAGTGGCAAAGCGTTCAGTTGGGAGCAGTATAGTGTTGGGGCATCGAGTAAAGTGTAATAGAATACAGTAGTGAGCGGGATACTTGCCCTTCACGGAGCATTGGGAGCAGACGCCGTGTGCTACAGCAACTGGACTTCACTAATCCTGTTAGCGGCTCTACAACTCGCCGCACCCGCTCCGCGGGTGCCGCTTCGCCCAGGTTTGGAAAGCGGGCGTTGAGGAGGCTTGTTAAGGCGGCTGGGCGTGAGGCTAGGCGGGGCTGCGAGCGAGCAGGGACTCCAGCAACCAGGAGTCCCTGCGTGACCAAGAACCAGCTGACGGTCCGCTCTCCCTGCTGGCCCGCCCCCCGCCCACTACAGGTGGATAAAGACTCGCCCTACCATCGTTCTGCGGGATACTTGCCCTTCACGGAGCATTGGGAGCAGACGCCGTGTGCTACAGCAACTGGACTTCACTAATCCTGTTAGCGGCTCTACAACTCGCCGCACCCGCTCCGCGGGTGCCGCTTCGCCCAGGTTTGGAAAGCGGGCGTTGAGGAGGCTTGTTAAGGCGGCTGGGCGTGAGGCTAGGCGGGGCTGCGAGCGAGCAGGGACTCCAGCAACCAGGAGTCCCTGCGTGACCAAGAACCAGCTGACGGTCCGCTCTCCCTGCTGGCCCGCCCCCCGCCCAATCACCCTCCTTACATAACCAACACCTACTCCCGCAGCGCGGGACGCAGCTCGGGGCGAAGAGCGGGCAAAGAGCGGGCCGTTTGAGGCCGTTCGAGGACTGAGCGGACTGGACTGGCCCAGTCTCTTTCGCCCGCCATTACCTACCAGAGAGGTTTGCAAAGTTCGATCCACTCCCTCTTTTTATATATATTTTGTTGTTTGGCTGTGCCCCCTTATTTAAGATATGTGCACAAGAATAACTAGGAGTAAGGCCTCCAAAGGTGATCACCCAATTAGTGGTCCAATGGATGACTTCATTACCCGCACTAATTTCGCAATTGACCGGGAAATATCCAAGCTCCAGACGCGGGTATCTCTCGAGCTGGCAGCGGCCAGAAGACTGTCTGAAGTCATCGCTACTTCCAAAAAATCCTCTTTGGGCTCTATAGCTATGGCGGTCACTCCAGAGCGTCCTCCCATCCCCCACTGCATAATTACCCAGGCAGAGGTACACCAGACTCCTCCTCAACTCATCCTTTCCCCACACCTTACCCCGCAACCTAATCCACTGGAAGTGAGTGCCCCTGTCACCTCTTGCACCCAGAATGTTGTTCCTATCCTTCCTCCCCCAGTGGTCTTTAATGCCCCTAGTGCCCCTATTGTCACTAAAATAAACCGGAAGACTCGCTCTCGTTCCGCCTATTTACGGAAAAAGGCGAAAATCGCGGTGCCACAACAGCTGGCACCGACGAATGGCCCAACACCCACCATCAAAGTTGCTCGGCCGGTTGGGGAGCAGCCACCACTGGAGGGAGTTGGGGTGGGGACAACTACAGAGCAATTACCTGCTTACATCCCAGTAACTGAAGGCCTACAGATGGATGGCTTGGGTAATAATGATAGGGAATTCATAGATTTGGTTTGGGAATCCCTCAAAAAACTCCTTTCTCCATTAGATCTCAGACTTTCACGAATCGAAAATAATTTACTTGAGATGGAAAAGAGCATCATTGCTCTGGCCACTCTCGGTTTGAGAAGTCTTGAAAATCAGGGCCTCCCAGTAGTCGATGCTATTCCTCCAGCTCCCATAGTGCAAACACATCAAAATCAGCCCACTATACCCACGATTGTACGACCAGTTCCTAAACCTAGGACTGTGAAGGTGGGTCAAAAAGTTCCTGTTACAATCCCTAAGGTCCCGAAGCAGACCCTAACTCATCTACCTGCCAATTCTAAAGCTGGGTTATCCTCAAAACGCCAGCCTGACAAGGTAGCTATAACACCTACCCAGGACTTCCAGATTAAGAACAATTTTAGAGGGGGATATATCGACCTTCCCCCGGAAGCAAATGATTTTGTAGTTGTGTTGTTGGGGGTTCCACAGATCAGTAATGGCCAACATGAGGATCATTGGTCCTTAAAAAATAAAATAATGCATTGGCTCAATGTCAATAGACCTATCCCAAATGGCCGTAGAAGTAAAGTGCTGATGGTGCGCAGAACTTCTTGGGTGGGCCCAACTAGGAAAACAAATGCGGGGGATTGCATAGTTGTAACTTTTGATGACCCACACACAGCACAGCACATATGCTCGTGGCCCTGTACTGAGGGGTCTTCTGTCATTCCGAAACCCTTGTCCTTCTTTTATCCCCCACGACCAACCCATAATCAGATGGACAATTGGTCACTAGTCCACCAACAACCAAGGAGAAACCATTTTAACCATCAAGTGGATCCTTTTTCCCACTGGAATGGTTTCCCAATTTCAAATAGATTCGGGGGTTTGGAGGAAGTAGATTGACTCCATAGGCACCCAAGTTCCCACACAGTGGGTAAAGTACCATTGATCCCAGCTTACGGGTGTCCCGGGTCTCATTGTGCAGACATCGATCCCTTAGTAACTGTACATCCTTTTGGCCTAGCACAAATATTACATAGTGCTATTTTTGAGGGGGGTTTGATAGCTAAAAATAGTGCAGATCAGGCTGAGCTAACTGTATTGGGAGCCACCAGTCCACAAGGTAGGAATGCACAGTCTGAGTTCTCGCATATTCTACCAAATGCCCCTGTACAGGCCACACCTTTGCTTGTAGGAAGCCAGTCTGAGGGAATTGATGAGCCCCTAGACAGGTTACCCCCAGCGGCTGTGCCAACTCCTACTGCATCTGCTCATCCTCTCAGTTATCCTAGTACAACCGTACCTCCACTAAAGATTGTAAGCTGGAATGTGGCAGGGCTAAATCGGAACTTTGATAATCCTGAATGGAATGTGTTCATAGAGCCATTTGACATTTGCATTTTACAAGAAACTTGGACCTTGGACCCGAAATATAGAGTTGGATTTACCACCTACTTTGTCCCAGCCCTCCAGCAAAGGGGTTCAAAGGGTCGTCCATCTGGAGGCCTCCTAATATGGGTTAGAATTGCTTTGGGTTTAAAAGTGAGCGATAGGTCCACTCATTCTCCCGACTTGCAGAGGATCTCAATACACTGCGAAGGGGGCAAGATGTTAGAGGTCTTCAACTTATACCTGAGGGGCGCCAGGAGTGGGACATCAAGCCTACCTCAGACAGGTCTTAGTAACGACCTAGCCGCTTGCAAGATTGACTCTTATATTCTCCTTGCGGGCGATTTCAATTGTTGTTTTGAGCCGCTGGCAAAGGAGGATATTTTGAATTCTTTCGAGGAAGATGCAAGAAGGGGCATCCCGACCTTGTCGTTGGATCCGATTCCCAAATGGACACAAAATGCGTTAGAGATTAATGCACTCTGTCTGGAGCATAATTTGAGATCAGCAAATGGCCGCTCAAAATCGGACCTTATGGGAGCTCACACCTACAATAGACCGGGACACTCCTCCAGAATTGATTTTATTATCCTGAATTATAACCTTTGGCCATTCCATTTGGATATGGAGGTTGTAGCATCCTGCGATAGCGACCACAACCCCCTTTGCTTAAACCTGTCTCCACACTGGCAAAGTAAGAAGTATAAGCAAGCACCCACTTGGAAGTCATCCCACGAAATTGTTCCGTCCAACTGTGGTAGACGTCTGAAGTGGGCAAAAGTTAAAGCTGATGAGGCGAGGATGGCGCAAGCCGGGTCCATCTTGTCAGTGGTGGAACCTCGGCTTGACGCCATATGCCCAGCCAGTACTAATGTCTTGCCACTTTTTATAGAGACTACAGTATCACTGAGTAAATTGTTTACAGTTCAATATACTAAATCCAGGGCGGGTTCTAAAAGTGATTCCAATGCCAGGGACAATTGGTACTCTCCCCAATGTCGTATTGCAAAGGGGGAGCTTATTGCTGCAGTCAAGAGTAGGGACAAGGTCGCCATTAGTTCCGCGAGGAAATCCTACAAAAAAATAGTGGCTAAGGCAAAGGAGGCTCATGATTACCATTTCTGGTGTGACTTAATTGAAGCTAGTTCCTTGAAGGATTCCAAACGGTTTTGGGATCTCCTAAGAGCAAGGAACAAGCCTATTGACCATCAAATAACCTGTAACATTCCGGGTGATGCTTGGTTTGCCCACTTCTCCAAGCTCTATTCTGTTGCACTGGACTTGTCCCCTTTATGCCCGGGATCTTCGGTCATTACAATAGCCAACTCTCTTCCTATAGATTTTCCTTTTACCAGTCAGGAAGTTGAAGGGGCTATTAGGAGCATTGTCCCCAACAAGGCTCCAGGCCCCGATGGTATTCCAGGGGATTTACTTAAATCCTACCCGGTAGTATGGAGCAGATTAATTGCTTTACTCTTAAACGAGGCTCTGCAAGGGGGATCCTTTCCTGATTCTTGGAGGGGCGCAGAAGTTGTGCCTATCTTCAAGAAAGGCAGTCGGGACGACCCATCAAACTACCGCCCCATTAGTTTGCTGGATTCAACCCAGAAGGTTGCGGGGAAAGTCGTTCTGGGTAGGATTCTCCAATGGGCTGAGGAGGAAAAGATCCTGTCTGACTTTCAGGCAGGTTTTAGAACAGGGACAGGAACCATCGAGCAAACATTCCGCCTTCTGATGATATATTGGAAGGTGGTGGTGCTGGGAGGGGGTACGTTATATCTAGTCTTTATTGACTTGAGAACGGCCTTCGACCTAGTCCCACGGGAACTGCTATGGAATGTCCTCGATGGTCTAGGACTACCAAACTACCTGCTATTCTTGCTTAAAAAATTTCATGAAGGCAATTTCGCCCAGATCAGGTGGGGTGTCCAGGGAGAAAAAACATCTCGCATCCCAGTAGACAGGGGCGTCCGCCAGGGGTGTGTGCTTGCCCCCACTCTGTTTTCTCTATATGTCAACGGAGTGGTGGAGCATCTGCTGCAACATCCTGCGGATGCACCTACCCTGGCGGGCAGAAAGATCCCAACGCTCCTGTTTGCGGATGACACCCTCCTGATCTCGAAATCTCCAGCTGGCATTCAGAAATTGCTTTCCAGCTTTAAATCCTTCTGTGATAACAGGGGTTTAGCCATAAATATAAGCAAGACCAAATTCCTTGTCCTCAATCCCCCCAAGAAATCTGTCGCCCCACCTGTTTTAGATTCCACCCCCTTGGAGAGAGTCAAGGAATTTGACTACTTGGGAATTCGCCTGTGTGACTCTATGAGTTGGAAGGCGCACCATCATAAGGTGTTTCTGACACACAAAAGGGTCACGGGCGCTTTGCTCAAGGAGCAACGAGCCTCCTCATTGAAACCAATTGGGGCAGTGCTAGATATCTACAGAGCTAGGGTCGTAAGTGCAGCCTTATATGGCGCTGAACTGTGGGGTACGCAGAGAGTCGATACATTGGCAAAGATGGAAAACAACTTCCACAAAGATCTGATGAGGCTACCCCACAGCACCCCTACAATCCCCCTCTTGTTGGACGTAGGCACTCGCCCAATTTGCGAGCAAGCAAAACTGCGCCCCTTACTACTATGGTCCCGGGTTTGGAATGTCCCAGAGCTGAGTAGCTATGCTGACGCCCTGGATGACTTGTTGTCTCTTCCAGGTTGTAACAAGATACCCTGGTTTAGGGAGGTTAAACGATTGCTCTATGAGCTGGGGATGGGAGCTGCTTGGGCTAACAAAACAGCGCCACCCAAGCGGTTTCTAAAGAACGCTTACTGGCTATGGGTAAAAAATAACAGAATGCGTAATTCCAATCTTTGCAAATCTGCTGCCCAATTTTTACTAGTCAAAGATCTCCCTTTTAGGGAACCTTATTTGGACCTAATCCACAGCTCCGGAGACAGATCACTCTACTTTAAATTCAGAGTGGGTGTTCTCCCCTTAGGATTGTTTACTTCCTCCTGGAATCCTCCCTTTCAAACGGTCCCATTTTGCCCATTTTGCGACTCAAGGGTTGAATCTGACGCCCACCTTCTGTTTGAGTGCAGTGCTTATGTAGCACCTAGATTGAAATGGCTAAAGCCTCTGTGCAGAAGCCTGGGAACAAGATCACATCTAGAAGCCCTACGTATATTGCGCTCTGATGCCCGCCCTTTCTTTGCATGCTGTATGGCAAAATTTCTTGGCTGGGCATGGCGTATAAGATCTGCAAGAAAGCTATTGATTCAATAATGTCTACTCCCAAAATCTGTTTATAACCTGTTTTTAGCCATTAGTGCAAATATAAGTAAGGATAGCTTAAATGTGTATTTTATGTATAGATGTTTATTATGATTCTCTGCGGTATTTTAAATTATGCACCTTTGTAATGTTTTATTTTTTGTACTGCTTTTATGATATGTACCGTATCGAAATAAAGCTATACTACTACTACAGTAGTGAGCAGTATAATAGCATAGAGTATAGTGTTGTACACTGAAGGGGCGTACAGTGTATTTGGGTGGAGTACAGTGGAGAAACATAAAATGGTTTAGGGTAGAATTTAGGGGTGTATAGTGGAGTGTCGTAAAGTGGCCGGGCATACAGTAAATAGCATAGAGTGCAGTGTTGTACATTCACCTCTTAAAGACCAGTGTGGCATAAGTGTGTACATTAAATAAAAGGTACCATAAAATTATATGAAAACATGTCAATGTTATATCTCCAAATTATCAATTACAATATGTAAAAGATAAGTTTGTGCTTTATATATAAATAATGTATTTGTTAACTTATAAATTGTATAAAACGTACTTATATAGTGTGCTATAGTACACCTTGTACAATTCACGGTACACTACGATATATGTGGCTTGGAACTGGTGATGTGATAGGTTGATGAGGTTGATGACTGTGTTTACCAAAGAGAACGATCCGCCATGTAGTTTTATATTTTGTGTTGTGCCAAAACCAGGAGTGGTATTTTGTTTAAATTCAGCATGATTAAATATTATGTTGCAGAGATATTTATTTTGTCTAGAAGAGGTAAGTAATGTAATATTTTAATGTATTTAGATTTAGTGATATGTGTTATCGCTTTTTCATTGTTCCAAAACTTTGAGTGGTATTTTGTTTAAATTGGTCTGGATTAGATATTATGGTACACAGATGTTTATTTTGTGTTCTGCATGTAAGTAATGTATTTTTTATTATGTTTTAATGAATTTAAAGTTAGTGATTTCTCTCGTCGCAGTATTTTGGCAAACTGTGCCAAGCCAACAGAGGGTGAGGTACAGGTTTATTTAGTGATTTTTGTGCTTCACCCTGACAAGGACTGTGCTTATTATTATTAAATAATACTCTATGTTCTTACATATATTGAATGAATCGGTTAAACACAATTACATATTAATATTAGTATTTCAATTTAAATATGTGCCTATTCTAGATGTTTTTCGAGAAACTTCAAAATAAAACATATATTAAATGTTCTTGTGATGGGATAACGTATTTAATGATAACAAGGTTGAAATGAGTTGGTAGCTGCGACAAGAGATATCAAATTATCATTTATAATAGCATAACCTTGTATACTGGACATTAAAAGATTTTTTTAAGCGCACTTGCTTAGATATGCTGTGCTATGCATCTGGGATGCACTGTGGCTACACCTGCACTTGCAGAAAATATATGTTGCAGTGTTCGCCACCAGGGATAGCTGCTTGCTTGTCACCCACGGTGTGTCATACACATGGAGTGAAAGATTTGCCGCATCATGCGTATAAGCAGCTACTGCTATTTTAAAACAATGTCAATGTGATCGTGTAGGCCCAGGACACCAACCCTGAATATGGGGATTGTCCATCTTGAACAATTCACCGTTGTAGGGTTAGGGTATGTATTAGTGCACTGGAATAGTACATTTCATTTTCTACAGAATTCTGATGATTTTTATGAATCTCAAATATGAGAAATTCTGAAAATGTTTTCATTGTTTTCAAGCATCGGCCCCATTGAGACTGAGAAAATAACGTGATCAGACTCTGTCCTCTTCCAATGAGGGCCTTGTATTGGTGAAACGCTAAATACTCAAAGGTATTCCTAATAATTTTTCCTCATCGGTGAGTGAACGAAGGCCAAGGAGGCCAACGCCTGAGGCCGGTACTCTTAAATGCAGAGATTTGAGGGGGGTGAATATTATCCCTGTGGTAACGTGGTGCTGTGTCAGGCCCAGGCTGTCAGGCAGCTCGGTCCAGAGCACAGGAGCACTGGTGCCTGGGCACGGGAGCCTGGGGAACAGGCACTGCAGAAGATATTTGAGGAGTCACGCGTGGCCTGAGGTTTTGTGTCTGTACACTGAAAACCCAGATGTCAATGTGGTTGTCGATGCTCTGCTTCTTCCCATTGTCTAATTGAACAGTGTTTGAGCTGCTGGTGTCGTGGGCCAACCAACTCTGCACACTCCATGAATAAGGGAATACCTTGGAGTGGGTGAGGAGTTTTTATCTTTTAGTTACGCCCCCTAGTCTGTTGACTTCTAAGAACTCACTGGAACACATTCACGCCTACCGTGACCTTTAGGAGTCAGGGTGAAGCTGATGATGAAGCATGACACTAATAGAGTGTGTGAGGGTTACATATAAAAAAAAGATTTTTTCCTTTACTGCCCCTAGTAGGTGGTGTTTAGGTGCGGAGGTAATTTCTTCTCATCACATTAAGTGTTGTGATATCAGGAGGGATACTCCTTAGGGAATAATATGTATGCAGAACGCCTGGACATGTCTGATAGACTCATTCCGGATGTTGAAGATAATATGCCACGTTTTGTGACAGTATTATTTCATTATTTCATCATTTTTAGGTCAACCTTAGGCAGCGTGCATGCGCTGTCTGCAAGACCTGTAGTATTCAGTAAAGGATGTATCTTCCGCCTGCCGCTTACCATTTGTTCAGCGCAGTGTCGGTCCTCCTTGCTGACTTGTAACTGGTTTAGGCAGCGATAAGTCACTTACATTTTTTTCCTGAGCAGCAACGGCCAAGTACTGTTTCATTACGCTAGGACAGCTCATCTGTTTTTTATGGGAACTCATTTTTTTAATAGTATTGATTCATGCTTCTGTCAGTGCTCGGTGCATGTATGTGTCATAGTCCCCACTGTTGGCCCCTCCGACCCACAGCCACTACTTGTTCTTCCTTTTTTTTTCTATAGCACTGTTTTGTTTACTTGGCACGGGGAGTCTGTTGTAATTCCTTTTAAGGCCATACAAGTGCTTGCGTCAACTGCGGTCTACTGTCATTTAACACAAGGTTAATTAATTGTTCCCCAGACATCGTTAAAAGTACAGTGTTTCCCTTACAGCTTGGACCTTCTACAATGTGATGTGTGTGTTTGAAAGTGTTACTCCCCCTCCTTCCCTCTCGTCTGCTGCATGGTTCTGTTTCAAACACAAACATTCTCTTTTTTGTTACCCCTTGTAACTGATTGCATTCTTCTTTTTGTGCACACTCATAACTCATGGGTAACTCCGGTGCACTCTCTCCAGGGCCCCAGAATTGGACGGATATGGTCCAAAAAAAAGAACCTGCCTATGCCCATACTTAAGGTATGTGTTCCCAGCATGTGCTGTCTGCATGCTCTACTCGGCTCAACTACACCACATTTAAAGCAAGTATCCCTGGTCAGTCCGGTCGCTCCTCCTGCCGCGTGGCCCACCCCGAGTGTGCCCGATCTCCTCCCACTGCCGCCACCGCTGCCGAGTTAAGACCTCTGCCCCTGTCTTGGTTTGGCCCCTGTCCCTGACTGTCCCTCTGTGCCTGCTTGTTTCTCTCGTTGTTAAGCAGTTTTGGTATCGCTGCCGTTTTCTCGTTTTCTCGTATTTGGCTCTGTAAGTGTTTGTTCCATTGTCCATCGCTCCAGTTGTTCCCTGCCCCACCCCGCTCACTGCCGCTGCTCCCCCGCGGCCACCCCCCCGCTCCCTCCAGCATCTCTGCACGCTCCCCCCCACTCGCCACCCCACTCCCGCCTCCCAGCTGCTCCTCCCTCCCACAAATGTACATAAGGCGAGGCTCACGGGGCAAGGAGCTGTGACCTGACCTGACCTGGTCAGTCCGGTCGCTCCTCCTGCCGCGTGGCCCACCCCGAGTGTGCCCGATCTCCTCCCGCTGCCACCGCCGCTGCCGAGTTAAGACCTCTGCCCCTGTCTTGGTTTGGCCCCTGTCCCTGACTGTCCCTCTGTGCCTGCTTGTTTCTCTCGTTGTTAAGCAGTTTTGGTATCGCTGCCGTTTTCTCGTTTTCTCGTATTTGGCTCTGTAAGTGTTTGTTCCATTGTCCATCGCTCCAGTTGTTCCCTGCCCCACCCCGCTCCCTGCCGCTGCTCCCCCGCAGCCCCACCCCCGCTCCCTCCAGCATCTCCGCACGCTCCCCCCCACTCGCCACCCCGCTCCCGCCTCCCAGCTGCTCCTCCCTCGCCCCGCCCCCCTACTCTCCATTTATGGCAGAGTGCATGCGTACGCGCAGCGTTGACGTGCAGGGGGCGCGCCGATTGTGCGCCAAGGGCGCGCCAAAGGTAAGCCCGTCTGTGCCCGTCCGCGTCTGGACCACGCCCAGCGCCAGACCCCCTGGCCCCCGCAAATGCCAGCCCACCTGCCGGACCTACGACGCAGCCACCCTCAACGCACTCAACACCGGCCGGATCCCCGGCTGCCACCGAGCCACCCCAGGACGCACCCACGGACCCTTCACCTGCCAATCCTGCAAGTTTTCCTGCATCCGAACCTGCACTGCACCCGCCAAGCCGAGCACCAGTAGCAAGCACCTGAAGTGCATCCTGCTCAACACCCGCTCCGTCCACAGACACGCCGTCGAACTCTGGAACCTCCTCGACTCCACATCTCCAGACGTCTCACGGAAACCTGGATGAACGCCTCCTCAGCGCCCGACATCGCCATCGCCATCCCGGGCGGATACAAGATCACCCGGAGGGACCGCGCCAACCAGACAGAAGGAGGCATCGCCATCGTCCACAAGAACACCATCCACATCACGACCAATTCCGACGACACCCTCACAGCCGCCGAACACCTGCACTTCCAGATACACACCGACCCCAAGACCACCCTCAGAGGCACCCTCATCTACAGACCCCCGGGACCACGCACACAATTCAGCGAAGACATCGCCGACTTCATCAGCCCGCACGCCCTCCCCTCCGCTGACTACATCCTCCTAGGGGACCTCAACTTCCACCTGGAGAACAACAACGACCGCAACACCACCACCCTGCTGGACAACCTCGCCAACCTCGGACTCAAGCAACTGGTGACCACCCCCACCCACTACGCCGGCCACACGCTTGACCCGTCTTCTCCTCCAGCATGGACATCTCCTTCAGCCATGCCACCGGACTCCACTGGACAGACCACAGCTGCGTCCACTTCAGCTTCAGAAGGACCATGCTCCACCACCACCCGCAACAGGTTCCCCGCAGAAGCTGGAACAAGATCACCACCGACCAGCTCGCCACATCCCTGAGCCAGAACCCTCCCGCCAGCTCAGCGAACCCCAACCAAGCCGCCAACAACCTCACAAGGTGGATCAGCAACTGCGCAGACGACCTCGCTCTACTGAAGACCCCCCCCCCGTCAGACCCGGCAACAAGAAAGCATCCTGGTTCACCGATGAACTCAAGAGCTCTAAGAAGAACTGCCGAGCCCTCGAAAAAGCCTGGCGCAGAGACCCGACAACAGACAACATGACCACCCTCAAACACGCCACCGGAAAACACCACCAGCTGATCCACACCACCAAGAAAACCGCATTCAAGGAATGACTAGACAACAACGCCCACAACAGCAAGGAACTCTTCAACATCGTCAAAGAGCTCTCGAACCCTAGCGCCGGAAACAACGACATCAACCCATCGCAAGACCTCTGCAACTCGCTCGCCTCGTTCTTCCACAGCAAGATCGCAGATATACACAACAGTTTCAGCACACAGCCGACGCACCCTACGACAGCACCAACGCCCCCCCCCACCACACTCCGCGCCTGGACCCCGATCAACACCGAAGACACCATCCGCACGATGAACTCCATCCACTCCGGATCACCAACCGACCCCTGCCCTCACCACGTCTTCAACAAGGCCGACTCCATCATCGCACCCCATCTCCGGGACATCATCAACGCCTTCTTCGACACCGCCAAGCACGCCGAACTCAGTGCCCTACTGAAGAAACCATCAGCGGACCCCACCGACCTCAAAAACTACAGCCCCATCTCGCTCCTTCCTTTTCCTGCCAAAGTCATCGAGAAGACCGTCAACAGACAGCTGGCCGCCTTCCTCGAGACGAGTGGATCCCTCGACCACTCGCAGTCTGGTTTCAGAGCCAACCAAAGCACCGAGACCGCCCTCATCGCAGCCACCGACGACATCCGAGCCCTGCTCGACAACGGGGAAACAGCGGCACTCATCCTCCTGGACCTCTCCGCAGCGTTCGACACGGTCTGCCACCGCACCCTAGTGCAGCGCCTCAGCAACATTGGAATCCAGGAGAAGGCACTGGAGTGGATCATCTCCTTCCTCGCCGGAAGAACCCAGAGAGTCCGCCTCCCCCCGTTCAGATCAGAGGCCACCGAAGTCATCTGCGGCGTACCACAAGAATCATCGCTCAGCCCCACGCTGTTCAACATCTACATGAGCCCCCTCGCGGCCATCGCACGCCAACACAACCTCAACATCATCTCATACACCGACGACACCCAGCTGATCCTCTCCCTCACCAACGACCCCGCAACCGCCAGAACCAACCTACACGAAGGGATGAAAGACGTAGCCGAGTGGATGATGAACAGCCGCCTGAAACTAAACTCAGATAAGACGGAAGTCCTCATCCTGGGATCATCACCCTCCGCCTGGGACGACTCCTGGTGGCCCCCTGCCCTGGGCAGCGCACCCAAACCAACGGACCACGCACGCAACCTGGGCTTCATCCTGGACTCCTCCCTCTCGATGACCAGACAAGTCAACGCCGTCTCCTCATCATGCTTCAACATCCTACGCATGCTACGGAAGATCTTCCGGTGGATCCCCACCGAAACCAGGAAGACGGTCACCCAGGCGCTCGTCACCAGCCGACTGGACTACGGTAACTCCCTCTACGCCGGAACCACAGCCAAACTTCAGAAAAGACTCCAGCGCATTCAGAACGCCTCAGCACGACTCATCCTGGACATCCCCCGCCACAGCCACATCTTTGGACACCTGAGAGACCTGCACTGGCTCCCCATCAGCAAGAGAATCACGTTCCGACTCCTCACCCACGCACACAAAGCTCTCCACAACCAAGGCCCCAGATACCTCAACGACCGCCTGACCTTCTACACTCCCACCCTCCAGCTACGATCGACCAGCCACGACCTCGCCGCCGTTCCCCGCATCCGAAGAGCCACAACGGGAGGAAGATCCTTCTCCTACCTGGCGGCCAAGATGTGGAACTCCCTCCCCATCCGCCTCCGCCTGACTCAAGACCACCTCACCTTCAGGAAGCAACTCAAGACCTGGCTGTTCGAGCAGTAGCGGACCCCCCCTCCAAGCGCCTTGAGACCATCCGGGTGAGTAGCGCGCTATACAAATGCCTTGATTGATTGATTGATCCCCACCCCCGCATGGCTTCGAAAGAATCAAGTTGTACAATAATCTATTTTTAAATGAATGGAACTAAGATGAAATTATTTACAAGGACTCTTGCATGCATAATCCTTTAAGCCGTTTTGTTGCAGGGCTTGCCTGTAGGTGTGTGTGTTTTATGTCAGATAAAACTAATTGCACGTGGTCACCTTTGACCTTTTTGTGTGCTTGGCTTGGACATTTTATGTTTCAGGTATAAGAAGATAATTCTCTGTGTGATGTCAAATGTGCTTTTTTCTGCAAAACCTACATTTGGGAATGACAAGGTTAAACCTTTATGTTGTAATTAAAAAAGTCCTTGAGGCAGGTATATGTAACATGCTGGATTTAATAAAGCTTAGTTCCAAGTTAGGTTTCAAGTAAATAAGTAAAGATGACAAAAGCCCCACCAGGAGCGGCCTCCCAGCCACTCAGCCTGCCTGCCATCAACTGCCACTCCACACAAGCCAGGCACCCAGGATTCTATTATGTCATCAGGCATTCCAAGAGCCACACCAGCTGAGTTGCAGGGAAGTCACCAAAGCTAAGTATAACATATCCCCCTTCCTTAGGGAAACAACAATTCACAAGTGAAGGAAGGAAATGTGAACAACCATCAGAATATACAATGAAGATATACAATGCATTGTGAAAAGAAAGCATTTACATTGCATTCAAAACTTTATTATGAAGTAGTGAATTTTAGGAATGCAGAAACGAGATGCTATTTACTGGGCGTAATGCATTTTAAAAATGCTATTTTTACTACTTCCATTAAGAAATATGTGTGTATCATGAGAATGCTTGGTTTGATAGATTAAGGAGTTGGCGTGCGTTAACGTTTGTTTAAGTGATGAATACATTTAATTATCAGTGAGCCAATCAAGACTAAAGATGAAAGTGAGAAGTTTAAAGACAAAGCACTTTCTCTTGCCTTCACTGTATATTTCACATATCAGGGGATAGCTAAATGTTATCAATATAAACTAATTTAAAACAAATCCATAGCATAATAGTATGACAACTGTCTGAACAGCTTCCAGGCGCCCATATCTAGAATATTTTTAACATCCATATTATCAACTGTTGATTCAATGACCGCATCTACAATTTCTATTTTTTCTGCAAATTTTTTACCCCAGTCTGTTACAGAGACACTCTTTCTGGACAATCGTAGTTGGAGGGACCTTTATGTGGACTGGCATCTACGGGGTTAATCAGTCTCAAATTCAGACATATATTGCCTGTTAACCATGTTTCATGCAAGAATGTAAGTGTTTTTTGGGTAGTGTTGTATTGATTGCTTTGTTCACGTTGTTTGCATATTATTCGTCCAGGACTGTGCTGCACATTTTGTCATATAATTGTACTGTACTGTACCTTATGTTATATAAAAGAGAACTATTAGCTCACGCACTCGCCACCAGTGATAGTACTCGGAGCTTTGTGAGCTGGGCCAAAACTGCATTGAACAATGGTCACCAAGAGGGATGGCGATCGATGTACTGCGTGGTGATGGTGTAACTCAACTGAAGAGCCAATGACAACTGAATCACTCACCTTAATTAGCACTTTGTGCTGGAGTGCGCTGTTGAAACACATTCTTCTCTTGCACAATGTCTCGGTGGAAAGAGAGGGCCGCAGAGTGTGTCAACATATATTGTGACATTTGAACGTACTTCATGTCCCAGCTATGCATCAGTTATAAGATAAACTAGCTTACCTGTCGCGCGTTGCTGCGATCTCCGAAGAAAGGAAATTCAAGGAAACTAGTTATAAATAACATTAAATTTACATTGTGTCATTTTTATTGAAAGGCATTCCTTTTAATATGGAAAACATTTCAAAGTGTCGTTTTAATTCTATTTATTTATTCGAGTGCTTGTGGATACACGATTTTTTGATTTTCCGTCTAGTGCGTACATCAGTATTCAAAAGATTATGAGGGCCCTGGAGGGCCGATATTTAAAACATTTTTATGCCAGAAACCTTCGCGGGAGTGTACTCAACAACTTCCCAAAGTTTCCTGGCGATCGGATGAATGCTGTTTTAATTCTATTTATTTATTCGAGTGCTTGTGGATACACGATTTGTTGTTTTTCCGTCTGGTGCTTACATCAGTATTTGAAAGATTATAAGGGCCCTGGGGGCCGAAATTTAAAAAAATGTTATGCCAGAAACCTTCGCGGGAGTTTACTCCTCAACTTCCCAAAGTTTCATTGCGATCGGATGAATGGTGTAGTAATGCATAAAGGACAAACAGACAGACAGACATACATTCGTTTTTATATATATAGAGGAGTTCTGATGCAGCACATTGGCACTCAACATTTTCTTTTCTTATGGCTTTACCCAGCCAGCTTGATGGCTTTTGGTACTTTTGTAATGGAAAGTGGTCACATGAACAGTTCAAGAGTATGCAGATCTAACCTTTGCTCTTCAAGGGGTAGATTATCTCAATCTCTTGTGATTACATGATTAAGTCACTTTAACATAGTGGCGTAGATGTGCAAGAAGGTAGTCCTGCTTTTTACAGTTTCTGTTGTATATACACACTCCCTGATTTCTTTCCTTGGTGATGACTTTTCCATGCTGTCGACTCTCTTTCCAAACTCTCGTTGGGCCTGCAAGCATGAAACATAGACAAGCCTAACCTCAACAAACTTTTATGCATCTTTTTTATTTAATTCAACCCTTCTCCTAATGAATTATTTTCTTCTCGGGATTTAGGAGTGCGCAGATCTGTAAAACAGAATTCTCATTAACTTCCCACAATTCTTGGCATTTTTTTTACTTACTATCTTCTAGTTCATTACGTTTTGTGCATATAGGTTTTCTTGTCTGTTTTCAAATTAGGACTTTCAAACCCTTTTTAAGTTCTTTTGAGAAAAACATGTCACCAATATTCAGTTACATTTCAGAGGTAAACTGTTTTACATTTAACTCATGAGAAATATTTTTTGAATGAAAGCCTGGATTCAGAAGGAAATATTGCAAATGATTGTGAAAAAAACGACCCCGTGGCTTAAAATTCAGGAAAATGTGGAAACTTCAAGAACTACAGGTTAACCAGCAATCAATCTCTACCTGAGACTTCACTTGCATAATTTTTTAAAAAGCACATTATGTTCATGATTATCTACTCCCAATTGGCAACAATTTTCAAGAACTGGTGTAATGGTAATATTTAAGACATGCAGGTATGAGGACCCTGCATGTCTTAAATATTGCCATTATGTCAGCTCTTGAAAGGTTCAGACATATAATGATTAAAGTCATGTTGTCAGACAGTTTTCACGTGTTTCTGCAACCTTTTTTAATGTTTTCATAGAAGCCCATTATGAGTTTACCAGAGCAGTCTGGGCAACTATGAGAGGTCTAATAAGTCTGAACCAAAAATGATGGGGTCTTGAAACTCCAGACCTGGTTTTACTAGGTGTGAATCCAAACTCATTGAGAAGAGGAAAAGTAGATATGGGCAGAGGCACATCCAAACCCAAAAGTCTACCTCTCGCCTCCCCCCTCCACCCTTTGGGAGACCCTTCTTCTCGTCCCTGTCACTGTCTCTCTCTCACACCTCTCCTTTGTTTTCTCACGACTCTTCCTGTCACTCGCATATTAGTTCACTTCAGGTCTTCAAGCACAATTTCTTTCCCATGCCTTTTGAACATTTCTGTCCCTCAAACACATGCTCTCCTCTGCTTCTTAGGGTCTCTTCTGCGTGCACTCTTTATTAACCTACGGCCTGCTCTCCCCATCTATCTCTCTTTCTCACACACTCTTCCTGCTCCTCTATCTGGAGTTCATTTGATGAAGCAAAGCTTCGCATATTTTGCGGCTTGCCGAAGTCAAAAACCTCGTTTATGTATAACAAGGTAATCAATGTACGTCTTACTAACATTTATATTAAGTTTGAGTAAAGTTATGACGCTTGCCTATGTGTATTCCTAACTATTTAATCTGTGTTTATAAAATGGCCGCCGCTTGTATTTTAGTTACTGCGCATGCGTCAGCCACACTCACGTGTCCTGACGCGTCTGCAGAAGTGGAGGGAAATTTATGCGCATGCGTAATTCATAGCTGTGCTTATCATGTGGTACTGCTCGTGCCACTGCTCTTGTACCCGTATCAATGTAGCTAACATTTAAAACCGCATAAGTTTATTTCTTGATGATGAGTTAAAAGTACAAACCCTGTGATGTGTTTTCATAATGACATTATTATGTATTAATTTGTTTTCGCTTACTTTTCATGTACCGCGGGGAATGGGGTTCTGTTTGTACCGAGAACCATCTTGGAGGTCCCTTCTGCGCCTGCGCGACTTGCCGAGGCACAGCAGACCTTGACTGATGGAACACAGCCAGTTGGCAGTGATGAGCAAGATGCTCCTGAGAAACGACCTGAAAACTCGGCTGAACCAATCACATGTTCTCGCAGTGCAACATTGTTAAAATTGCCATTGTATTTCTGCACAGCTTCTCATGGGAACCCCAATCTAGTTAGGCGGTACCCTACTATGCAAATGTAGGCTTGAAACGCTATGTTGTGATTGGTGTGTTACCCAAATCCTACCTTAGGACCAATCCAAATTGAGGGATTCTGACACTTTGCAACATTGGGGGGTGGTACACTGTCCCCAAACTGTATATCTACCCTGGGTTCCCCTAGGGAGCCGTCCGACTTGTCTGGTTTAGCTGACCTGTCACTGACCCAACGCACTCAATAGGTGACTGAAGATACAGAGAGCTGCGGAGCACTCTGTCCGAATTTGACCATAGACTAAGGTTCTACTGAACCTTAAAGTGCTGGCGAAGCACTTAACTGGGAGTTCGCTGACCCAATCGGGGTCTTGATCGATAGCTGCAGAGCGGGTGGAGCGCAGGCGTTGCTTCCGAACTGTGGGTTCCGGTCCTGTCCTGAAGAGGTCCGGTCCTGAGGGTTTGCTGTCCTGTCCTGAGGGTCCTGTCCTGATTCCTATTCCGAGGGTATCCTGTCCTGTCCTGGGTGTCCATTCTGCACCTGCTGTCCTTTGAGGGGTATCCTTCCTTGAGGGTTTCCTGTCCTTAACTGACCCGTGGCCAGGGTTTGGTTTCCACACCTTTCTAGGTAAATATTGCTCTGAACCTCTTAAATCTTGCACCTTCTGAATTTCTAACTTTTGCTTTAATAAAGTTCATCATTTGCATATGTTATATTTTCCATGCCTTTCCGCAACTATTGAAAGTCAATTACATATTTTCATAAGTTTGTTCCTATGTCTTCTCACTTGTTAGAGATTATATTTTGCATTGCAGTTTGTAATTTTCTGATATGGTCTAGAACTTCATTACCTAGACTGTTCAAAGGCCCCTTTACTTTAAGTGAAGCGTGTTACTCATTATAGGCCCTCCTATAGTTGCCCATACATAGTCTGCCCATGCTTAGATATTACTGAATTGCATAGTATTTTTCTCTTGCATTTTATATCAGTATTTCAATGATTACCCTATCCTTATTTTTATATAGCTACATAATTTACATTATCTTGGTCATTGATTGTCTCATTCTTGTATACTTGATGCATGAAGAAAACGAACTTTAGATAAACATTTTAAAACTTCCAGTTGTCCGTGGTCATTTAAACAGTATTTGAACATTATTGGTTGGGTTTGTATTTTGCTGCCTTTCTTTTACAGCTAGCTCCCTGATTCATTGTGGTCATTAGATACCCGCATCGGTGGATGGTAAGTCGGGTGCACTGAAAATTAATAGTAGGGAACACACACACAAATTGGTAGAGCTCGTGAAGTCACCTGATCAATGTATATGGTGATTTGAAAGTATATGGGCCCTGAAGCCGGAAAACGGCGAAAACTATTGGTCGGGTGGCCTCGCGCGCTCTATCAGTTTTTCTGGTAGCCAGAGGATGGTTAGGGACTAGCTAAAGGTTAGGCAGGATTAGTTAGACTAGTTGAGTCGGAAGCTGCTAGTACATTAATGCTGCTATAAGAGCGGCTGTTCCGAGGGGACTGATCACTCTCTTGTGAATACGCTGCTGAAATTCATGAATTATTGTATTGTTATTATTCTTGTTCTTATATTGTTATATGTACTAATCCATGCATTTGTCAATCGTTTAGTTTCTTGTTGTCCGAACTCCCCGGGGAATTGAAAGGGCAAGTGGTGAATAGAATCCATTGTCCTGAGGTCACAGGCTCAAGGAAAGTTAGGTGCAGGTTAGGATAACCGGGAAGCACTAACTAGGGTTTTCTGAATACATGTGTGAATAAATGACAGTAACTGGGTTCATTGGCAAAATTCCCATAGTGGCGTAACCTAGTAAGGGTCACATCGGAAGAGTAGCAGGTTCCTCGGAGCTAGCGTGAAAGCAGAGGGGTCCGCTGAGAAACCTTAAACTCGGAATATATCCCGGAAAGAAGTGGATGAGTTTAGGGGAATAACAGGTTCACCGATGCTAGAGTGAAGGGTAGGCGGAAGAGATCTGCCCGCAGCGAGTGAAAAGTAAATGGAAGTAGTTTACTTGCAGTAAAACAATTCTTTCTCTGTCTAGACACTTGAGCACTGTGGCGAATGTGTATTTGTTGTAAAATAACCAAGCACTGAGCACTTTAAAAGAAAGAAAGTTTCCGTTACTTTGTGAAGGGAGGGAGTCAGTCGCGAAGCGCCTCTGACGTCACTCTGTGCCGCGCTGGGATTGGTAGAAGCAGCGGGCGGGTAGCGGAGCTGGTATTGTAAAGGAGGGGTGAGAGCCAGAGCGTGGGAACTGTCTCACGAAGGGGCCGCGCACCCATTGGCGGAGATTATTCAGATTCGCGCACCCATTGGTCGCACGGATTTCTGAAGCGCGTTCTGATTGGAGGTAGTTTGTAAACAAAGTTTAGCGTAGAAGTCGTATGTGGCACTCGCAGACTACAGGAACTCGACCTGATCCAAGGCACCTAGGGTTTGAAAGGGATCAGTGGAAAACTAATAGATACGATATTATGTACGGAACAAAGAGAAAATTGTCCCTTGTAAGTAAGGTGAAAAATTATTTTAAAACGGACAAACCAATTAAATCTAGGGAAGGTGTTCTTGTCCCACCACCTAATACTCCTGCCTCATTTATGATGTTTGACCGAGGGTACAATACCTGTGTGTGGTTGGAGAATTGGGTGAAGTACACAAAAGATGACGGAGTATTGGCTTTTCCGTTAGATGGTACTTTCAATGGTAGGATCCTATTTAATTTAAGGACTCGGATGAATGAACTGCATCCCAGACCGAGACTAACGCAGTATGAGGCATTAGAGGAATGGGAGATTGAGGCTTTTGAAAGAGAAAGACCCCGAATGGACAAGGGTTTGACCAAGTGGTACCCCAGGCTGAAACAGGAGTCCAGGGATAAAAGGATGAAACAGTGGAGGCAGAGCATGATTGTTGAGGGTTTGTTTCCCATGATGCCGGCATGTCATAACCCTGCAGCGGGTGAGAAAAGTACTGAAAAGTGTAAGCATTGGGGGGCCCCGGGGGAATCAGATGATGAACTGATAGATGACATCTGTACCAGAAGTCCGCCACCTTATAACGAGGGAACCCGACCTTCCAGTGTAGGAGATGCTCCCCGACGCCACTTCCTCAAGGAAGAAGACAGGTCCCTAGGACTGGGAGGGGGTGGTCACGGGTTACCCTACTTGGAAAAACCCGAACCGACGGAAACAAGGGATATATATCCCAAAGTGCCCGTAAGTCAGGAAGAAAAATATTCACGCACAAAAATGTTCCTTCCCAGACCCCTGTATGAAAGGGAAGAGAAACCATTGAATTCAGGACTGCCTTTTGTTCAGCCTCCATATGAGGAAGAACGCAGGTCCTTTAACACTGGAACTTTATTTCCGAAACCAAATTATGGTGGGGGACCAAGTGAAACGCATCCTACTGCCCCGAGTTTTACTCCTCCCTTGACCCCACAGATATTACATGACACGACTTTAAGAAGGATACTAGTGGAAAAGGAGCAAGAGGCTCTAGCTAGACAAAGGACAGAAATAATTCAGAAAATCTCCCAGTTAAATACCAGCCCTGAGGCATTGACTATTCCAGTAACTATTGGACCAGTGGTCCCGTTATACGGAAATGGTCAGGGAAATCCGATTACTCCAGTTATGACCCCAGTCATGGCACCCCCAAGACAGGAACCGATAATCATAGATGATCAGTCCAGTGAGTGCGAGTCTGAAGTTGCGTTCTTGGACTTGCCAAACAAACCGACCGGAAAGGGAATGCAGCAGAGGCATAACCCTTTTAATGCGAAAGAGATTAAATTAGAATCCGCAACAGGCACTAGGAATGTCTCTCTGGTAACTCCAGATGAAATCGAGAGTTGGAGTCGTGAATTAGAGAAACAGACTCCGCAAACGAAACCTTTAGACCTCTACAAGCTGAGGGTAGAAATAGAAGAATTAATGGCAGGAAATGTGGGGTTGGATCGATTGAATACCTACTCTGAAGAAGAATTGTCGTTTATATGTAAAAGCTTTACAAGGAACACCAGAGTGCTCCACGAAAAACTGACCGAAACAGCAGTTAGTATGGGGGTAGATATCTCAAAATCCAAGCCCTTACAGAAACCGTACAGAGCAGACTTCTCAGACAAAGATATAGAGCACTTGAATGTGGCAGGAAAAAAGCTGCAGATTAAAGAATTATTGGGAGTACTACAGAAATGGGGAGATGTGGAAAGATGGAGAAGCAGGTGGGCGAAAAAGAGGGAAGAGGCTCGCTCCCGACAAGTGACTCCTGAATTTGCTTTAAGGGAGGTGGAGAAACCTGAACAGTTATGCCCCATGCGCGAAGTTCCAGGAGGGAAATATGTGCATGTCCCCTGGTCTAGACAGGATATTGTGTCCTTTACGAACGATTTTCCAAAATTACGAGAGAAACCAGTAGACTGGTACAGGCAGGTGGAAAGGTTCGTGAAGGTACAGAAATGTCTGTGGAAAGACCTGGATGGGTTTTTCGACATTGTGGTTCCGGTGGATTTATGGACCCAGTGTAAAATAGCCATAGACTGGCCCAGTGAGGAGTACCCAAGAAATAAGGAAACAGGGGAGCCATCAAAGGATGTCATGCGAAAATATGAGCAGGTGATTCAGCATTTGAAAGAAAAGGTGCCCGCAAAGGAAACTGATTGGACAAAAATAGATAGAACAACACAGGAAAGGGACGAGACAGTGCACTCCTTCTATGAGAGGTTATTGCAGGTATTCAAAACATACAGTGGTATTGATAACATCGATTTGAAGGACATGACGCACTTTATTTACAGGTTTGTAAATGGTTTAAGACCTGAAATTTGTCAGTGGATAAAAGATAATAAAATCTGCTGGCATACAAAGAAAATGGATGAGGTCCTGCGGTACGCTAAGTACTGCGAGGACGAGATGGCAGAAAAGAAAAAGGCCCTTAAGGAAAAGGTGATGTGGGCTCAGGTGAAGCTCGCAGAACAGCAGGAAAAATAATTGAGTAACATGGTTAAAAATGCTGAGAACAAAGGTCCTGGGGGAGGGGGTGGAGGAAAGCCCCGGCCAAAATTTAGCAGGGAAGAGGCTATGAAGAAATTTCCCTGCCATCAGTGCGGCGAAATTGGACACTGGCGAAACGAGTGTCCTCAATTAATAGATGCTAATGCAGAAACTCCTGATTTAACTCCACAGACGCAGAAAGAAAGACCAAAAAAGACTCAACCCCAGGTAAAAACAGTTCAGGTGCCTCGAGCACCCAAGCAGGTATACAGGGGAAGGCAAGCAGAGGGTGAGGAGATAGAAGTTTGGGAAAGCGGTGAGAACAGAAATACAGCAACTTCGCAGTATCTGCTAAATGATACCTTCCTTTGTAATGATCAGGACTGACGGGGCCTGAGAGGGGAGGACGAGGAGTGCGTACTTGGCGCTTCCTTGCCGGTAGACCAGTCTGGACCATACATTGAAGGAAAGGTTGACGGAAATGATGTCACCTTTCTGTTGGACACTGGCGCTACCCGTTCTACTGTAAGAACAGTGGACGTTCCAAACCTACCCCTCTCGGGAGAAAATATCTAAGTAGTGGGTGTATCTAATCAATTGATTAGTACTCCTGTTACCGAACCAATGGAGATTTCAATTGGAAATTTTAAACAAATGCATAGGTTTGTCGTCTGTGACACCAGTCCAGTGAATCTACTGGGTCGTGATTTGCTGTGCAAAATGAACTGTACCATCTTTTGCACACCAAAAGGTGTTGAAATACAGACCCCGGATGAAGATGGCATTTATAAATTATTGTTACTTAGACCTGACTCAGAAATTAAAAGATTGACCCTGCAGGATTTGCCCCAAGAACTCCAGGAAGCGGTAAAGCCAGAGGTGTGGGATTTCACTGGAAAAGATGTGGGATTAATGAAAGATGTGGACCCCATACAGATAGCCATCAAGGACAATGCAGTATATCCTAACACTAAGCCCTACCGAATGAATGCTGAAGTGAAAGCAGGTGTCACTCTGGAAATACAAAAATTATTAGAAGGAGACATCATACAGGAAGTGATGAGCAGCCCATGCAACTCACCGATTATGGGCATCAAGAAGCCTAGTGGCAAGTATAGGGTAGTGCAAGACCTGAGAAAGGTAAACAAAATTGTAGTTCCTTGCTGCCCTATTGTCCCGAACCCAGCAGTGATATTGTACCAGATTCCTTGGGATGCTGAGTGGTTCACTGTGATTGATTTGTGTCATGCATTCTTTTCAATACCCCTGCACCCCGACAGCAAATTTCTTTTCTCATTTGCCTTCGAAGGTCACGTGTATTGCTGGAACAGGGTCCCTCAGGGGTATACAGAGAGCCCCTCTATCTTTAATCAGATCTTGAAGAAATGTCTAGAGACTTTGACCTTACCTGGGAACTCTGTCTTAGTGCAGTACATAGACGACCTTCTACTGGCGTCTAAAAGTCATAGGGACTGTGTAGTTGACACCATTGCCCTCCTAAATCATCTGTGTGAGAAAGGGCATAAAGTGGCCCCTGACAAACTACAGTTCTGTGCAAAATCAGTGAAATATCTAGGACACCAGATAGAAAAGGGTGTCAGAAAAGTCACATCAGAAAGAGTGAGAATAATTCAAAAGATGCAGTTGCCCCGTACTCAAAAAGATGTCAGAATGTTCCTGGGTGTACTAGGCTACTGTAGGCAGTGGATTCTGGGATTTGCAGTCTTAGCCAGGCCTTTGATAAAAATGACCACGAGAGGAATGCCGGATATTGTAGAGTGGGACGATGAAAGCCTAATGGCTTTCACAAGACTGAAAAACTGTCTGTGTACAGCCCCTGCGCTGGGAATGCCAGATTATTCCAAAGAGTTTGCCCTATTCTGTGACACTCGCGATAACTGCGCATTGTCAGTCCTGACTCAAGAACATGGCACGACCAGAAGGCCTGTGGCCTATTTCTCTGCCACCCTGGACCCAGTAGCTGCTGGGTTGCCAGGCTGTCTGAAAGCAGTAGCTGCTACCTGTGCAAGTTTAGAACAAAGTGAGTCCATAGTCATGGGACATCCTGTGACTGTGTATGTTTCACATGGAGTAGTAATTCTATTGACCAGAACTAAAACGCAGTATCTCACCCCTAGTCGGCTGACTAAATACGAGAGGATTCTTGTGGGTGCAGCAAATGTAAGCATTGTTAGGTGCAGTATTCTGAACCCTGCCACTTTACTCCCCGACTCCCTGGAAATGGAAGGTGGGGATGATGATGAACATGATTGCATTGACCTAACAGAGTTCAGTACTAAACCACGCCCAGACATAAAAGAAGCGCCATTGCCTGAACATGATAAAGAACTATTTGTGGATGGTTCCTGTCTAAGACATGAACTAGGAGGCCTGAGTGCTGCTTATGCAGTAGTCTCTTTAACAAAAATTGAAGAAGCAGGTTACCTATATAACATCAAGTCTGCACAAGTAGCCGAATTGATTGCTATGATAAAAGCTTGCAAAATTGGGAAGAACTTACGCATAACAGTGTATACTGACAGTCAGTACTGTTATGGAGTTGTGCATGACTTTGGCCAATTGTGGCTACAGAGGGAATTCATGACTTCCTCAGGTACTCCCATTCGGAATGCAAAGGTTGTTCATGACCTTTTAGAGGCCATCCAGTTACCCAAGGAACTGGCAGTGGTAAAATGTGCTGCTCATAAGAAGAGCATGGACAAAGTATCACTGGGAAACGATTATGCTGATCGAGTGGCCCAATGGTGCGCCAAAGATCGGTATATTGTAAATCCAAAACGAGGGGGGCCAGGAACCAGCTGCCAACTTCAGGTGTTTGAGGAAGTGCCTACTTGGGATGAAGTGAGAGAGTGGCAGGAGTCGGCTCCTTGGCAAGAAAGAGAGAAATGGAAGGAGGATGGGTGTAGACCGAGACGTGTGGATGGTGTGATTTTGGGCCCAACTGGTATGCCTGTACTACCCCGACACTTGCTTGGCACAATGGCAAGATTAATACATGAAGGATCACACATTGGTAGGGATGCCATGATTCTGGTATTTCAACAGACTTGGTATAGTAAGAAGTTCAGGAAAGTAGCAGAGTCCCTCTGCCAGAGGTGCCTGTCATGTCAACAGATGAACCCAGGCAAGAGGACAATGGTTGAACTGAGCAAAATTGGGAGATCAGGGGGTCCTTTTGTAAGGATGCAGATTGACTTCATCACCATGCCCCGTTGTGAAGGGAAGCGATATGTCCTTGTCATCGTTTGCTTATTTTCAAAATGGGTAGAGGCTTACCCTACTCCCCAAAGTGACGCACTGACAGTAGCCAAGTGTTTACTAAAAGAACTGATACCTAGATTCGGGGTACCATTCATTATTGAATCAGATAAGGGTGGACATTTTCAGAATGAAATAATGGCTGAACTCTGTAAGGCCTTTGGAATAAGGCAAAAACTGCATTGTGCATACCACCCAGAGGCTTCTGGAGTAGTGGAACAAGTAAATGGAACTATCAAAAACAGACTAGCAAAGCTGACAGATGCTACTGGCATGACATGGGTGAAGGCCCTGCCCCTGGTCCTGATGGGACTGAGAAGTGTTCCTGACCGCAAGACAGGCCTAAGTCCCCATGAAATCATTATGGGAAGAGTGATGAGACAAGCATGGGTGCCAGGAAGCAAACTGTTGAGTATTACTGATGATTTGGTGCTTGAATACTGCAGAAGATTGGGTGACCAAGTGCGTTCTATCTCTCGCCAGATTGGAGACGACGGCATCCTCAATCCAACGACTCCTCTCCACAGCTTGGTTCCAGGAGACTGGGTCAAAATAAAGAAGCACACTCGATCAAACTGTCTGGCACCAAGGTGGGGAAAGAAACGCCAAGTAATCCTGGTAACAACCACTGCAGTGAAGGTCGCAGGTGTTCCCCAGTGGATCCACGCTGGCCACACCCAGAAAGTATTACCAGACAAAGAATTTGCAGAAGAAGGGCATCCAGCAGAGGACTCTGCAGGAGCCAGACCAGAAGCAGCGGACAACGAGCAGCCCAGCACCAGTCAGGCTGCAGGAACAGCAGACGTTGGCCCAGGAGTAGTTGACTACGAACTGCCAAGAATCCAGCCTGCTGAAGAAGTCCAGGAAGCTGAGCCAGGAATAGCTGATGACGAGCTGCCAAGCATATGGCCAGAAGAATGGATACCGATGATTGATCTGACCGAAGATCCTATCAGAACAAGAGAACGACTTAGTGAAGGTAGAGAGTGGACTAGTCAGGAAAAGCAAGGCACAGGCGAAGAACCTCAGCCCCTTGAGATTCACATCAAAACTGAGGAAGGAGAAGGTCAGACAGGGACAGAACAGGTGTTCGATACACCTCCACTAACTCCTGATGAGGATAAGGGACAGCTTAGACATAGAGTGATAGTTCGAGCAGAAGAAAATCAAGAGATCGAAGTGCTTGAACAGGATCAGATAGGGTTAGAAGAACGGGTTCAGGAAACAGAAACAGAAACAGAAACAGAGACAATCGAAAGCCAAAAACAAAATATTCCTGAACAAGGCCAGATTAGTAACCAGGCAGAAGAATTTGATGCTAGCCCTGGAACTAGCGAGATAAGGGAAGAAGAAGAAGAAAGTGAAGCAGAATTGCCACAAGCTGAAGAGAATAAGAGGATAAGAGAAGAAAGTGAAGTCCAAGTACCAACTAAGAGACTAAAGAAAAGAAACAACCTTGAGCCTAGGTTCATAAAGAGACTAAGGCTAAGGATAAAGACAGTGGAAGAAAAACGTGCAGAAGCAAGGAGAAGTGCACGGATAGCAGAGCAAGAAGAAAACTCTTCCAAAAGAAGGAGTGAACGATTAAAAAGACAAAACAAGAAATACAAGTCTCCTGAATGGACACTCGTTTTGGAAGAACTTGAAGATCTTGATATAACTGACGTAAGCGACGGAGAGCCCGTCCCTGAGTACTCTGCTGAAGAAGAAGACGAACCACCGTGAATTTGCACAAAGTAAGCTAGCTGTGTAAAGACACAAAGAGGGGTCAAGAAACTTCTTCTGAGCCGAAATGTCTGATTCAACTGTGAATGGTAGACCTAGTTGCAGTCGTTTCAAGACGTGCTGCAAGGTGTGTATATGTAGTATAGTAGTACTGATAGTAATTTGGATAGGACTAACAATCTTTATACCCTTCACTGTAAGTAAAGATACTAACATTGTCCCTACTGAAATTGTAAATACCGACAGTGAGGAGTTGACAACACAGAGTGTAGCAAGACATGAGAGAGCACTGAGACAAACAAAACGAGACTTAGAAGCATCAGATGAGGGAGGACTACATTATCATGGAATTAAGAACAGGACACACTTAAATGTTTTTGCAAACTTGTTAATACACTATGTAGAGACTATGGAAATTGAAGATTGCTATGTCTGCATGAAGCTACCTACTTCTGTGGCTGAAGGCGTGACATACCATCACTTGCCATTAACATATGGAATCTCCTGTAGCATTTTAGCTAGTTTATTTTACAAAAGAGGACCGTTACAGTACTATTACTCTAATAATGACGTAATATTTTCTGAACTTCCTATACGTGGGAACTTGAATCCTGTACATACCAAAAGCGACACCATAAGATATATGGGAGACTACTTCTTGACTATAGGTAACATTGACATAGCAGATGCACACAGAGATAACTTGACTTGTTCTTTGCGTGAACAGGAAAAGATGTTCCTGAACATGGCAGAGAAAAGAAGAATTAAAATACAAAAGAAGGCTAATGACGAAAGTCAGAAAAAGCCAAAATGGGCAGAAAACATGGAAGGCACCTCAAATGGTGGGGCGGGACCTGCTCTGTTGCTGGATTTTGAAAAGAAAGGCAAGCTATGTCTTCATCGCGAGAAGACTAGCTATTATAATAATGTTTTCATTGGTTCCAGTGAATGCGAACATAATTACAAGGTAATTGGAGGTTGGGGTTTCAAAAATGGGTCAGAGCCTGTGTTTCCTGGAATTTATTATATTTGTGGGGACAAGGCTTATTTCAAATTGCCGGATCACTGGTATGGAAGCTGCTATTTTGGCATTGTTTTCCCGAAAATATACCATGTGAATGGAAAAGCTGGAAGCAATGAAGATACTAATGGCTTAGTGCGTAGTAAAAGAGAAAGTATAGGTGAAATTATGGGTAGTATTTTCAGTGCACTGATACCTGGAGTGGGAGTGGTTCTGAACACTCACAGAATTTGCAAATTGTCTACTATAGTAGATGTGCTGTCTACTGAAACAGCTCATGGATTTCTGCTGGTCAATACCGAAATGGTTGCGATCAGATCAATGGTTTTACAGAATCGACTTGCTCTTGACACCTTATTAGCGAAAGAGGGCGGAGTCTGCCGGATGTTGAAGGCGCAACATTGTTGCACTTATATTCCGGATAAAAGTGTACAGATCAAAAGATATGTGAAAAACATTACTAATTTGACAAAGGAACTCAAACCACTCGAGGTTGATAGTGCCTGGAAGAGACTGGTAGATGGTCTCTCAAATGTAGGTCATTGGCTTGCTAGTGTAGGTAAAAGCTTGTTGTTCAAGATACTGATGCCAATTGGTATTATAGGTCTTATTATATTTCTCATTTTTATCTGTTGTAAATGCCGCAAGCGCACCAAGAAGCACGAGGTAAATGCAAGAGGGTTGAAACGGAGTGTGGATGAGATTGAGTTGGAGGAAGTGAATGATCAGATATACAAAAAGGTGAAGACTTCTCACCCTACTAAAACTGAGAGGGAAAAATTAGAACGATTGCTGGAAGAAATAGAACTTTATAAAGTGTGAAAGAAAGTTGGCATCTGGTTCCAATTTTGTGATGATAGTAAATATCATCAAAGAGGGGATTGATGAAGCAAAGCTTCGCATATTTTGCGGCTTGCCGAAGTCAAAAACCTCGTTTATGTATAACAAGGTAATCAATGTACGTCTTACTAACATTTATATTAAGTTTGAGTAAAGTTATGACGCTTGCCTATGTGTATTCCTAACTATTTAATCCGTGTTTATAAAATGGCCGCCGCTTGTATTTTAGTTACTGCGCATGCGTCAGCCACACTCACGTGTCCTGACGCGTCTGCAGAAGTGGAGGGAAATTTATGCGCATGCGTAATTCATAGCTGTGCTTATCATGTGGTACTGCTCGTGCCACTGCTCTTGTACCCGTATCAATGTAGCTAACATTTAAAACCGCATAAGTTTATTTCTTGATGATGAGTTAAAAGTACAAACCCTGTGATGTGTTTTCATAATGACATTATTATGTATTAATTTGTTTTCGCTTACTTTTCATGTACCGCGGGGAATGGGGTTCTGTTTGTACCGAGAACCATCTTGGAGGTCCCTTCTGCGCCTGCGCGACTTGCCGAGGCACAGCAGACCTTGACTGATGGAACACAGCCAGTTGGCAGTGATGAGCAAGATGCTCCTGAGAAACGACCTGAAAACTCGGCTGAACCAATCACATGTTCTCGCAGTGCAACATTGTTAAAATTGCCATTGTATTTCTGCACAGCTTCTCATGGGAACCCCAATCTAGTTAGGCGGTACCCTACTATGCAAATGTAGGCTTGAAACGCTATGTTGTGATTGGTGTGTTACCCAAATCCTACCTTAGGACCAATCCAAATTGAGGGATTCTGACACTTTGCAACATTGGGGGGTGGTACACTGTCCCCAAACTGTATATCTACCCTGGGTTCCCCTAGGGAGCCGTCCGACTTGTCTGGTTTAGCTGACCTGTCACTGACCCAACGCACTCAATAGGTGACTGAAGATACAGAGAGCTGCGGAGCACTCTGTCCGAATTTGACCATAGACTAAGGTTCTACTGAACCTTAAAGTGCTGGCGAAGCACTTAACTGGGAGTTCGCTGACCCAATCGGGGTCTTGATCGATAGCTGCAGAGCGGGTGGAGCGCAGGCGTTGCTTCCGAACTGTGGGTTCCGGTCCTGTCCTGAAGAGGTCCGGTCCTGAGGGTTTGCTGTCCTGTCCTGAGGGTCCTGTCCTGATTCCTATTCCGAGGGTATCCTGTCCTGTCCTGGGTGTCCATTCTGCACCTGCTGTCCTTTGAGGGGTATCCTTCCTTGAGGGTTTCCTGTCCTTAACTGACCCGTGGCCAGGGTTTGGTTTCCACACCTTTCTAGGTAAATATTGCTCTGAACCTCTTAAATCTTGCACCTTCTGAATTTCTAACTTTTGCTTTAATAAAGTTCATCATTTGCATATGTTATATTTTCCATGCCTTTCCGCAACTATTGAAAGTCAATTACATATTTTCATAAGTTTGTTCCTATGTCTTCTCACTTGTTAGAGATTATATTTTGCATTGCAGTTTGTAATTTTCTGATATGGTCTAGAACTTCATTACCTAGACTGTTCAAAGGCCCCTTTACTTTAAGTGAAGCGTGTTACTCATTATAGGCCCTCCTATAGTTGCCCATACATAGTCTGCCCATGCTTAGATATTACTGAATTGCATAGTATTTTTCTCTTGCATTTTATATCAGTATTTCAATGATTACCCTATCCTTATTTTTATATAGCTACATAATTTACATTATCTTGGTCATTGATTGTCTCATTCTTGTATACTTGATGCATGAAGAAAACGAACTTTAGATAAACATTTTAAAACTTCCAGTTGTCCGTGGTCATTTAAACAGTATTTGAACATTATTGGTTGGGTTTGTATTTTGCTGCCTTTCTTTTACAGCTAGCTCCCTGATTCATTGTGGTCATTAGATACCCGCATCGGTGGATGGTAAGTCGGGTGCACTGAAAATTAATAGTAGGGAACACACACACAAATTGGTAGAGCTCGTGAAGTCACCTGATCAATGTATATGGTGATTTGAAAGTATATGGGCCCTGAAGCCGGAAAACGGCGAAAACTATTGGTCGGGTGGCCTCGCGCGCTCTATCACATTCACCACTTTGTGCACAAACTACCTATCCCTCCCTATCTTCCTTTCTATCTATTCTTTGCAGCTCTCACCCCATCTATTCGCCATGCCCCATATTTCCACTACACAAATCCACTCCCCAACACAATTCCACTTTACACAATTCCATACCTAACCATTCTAATTCAACCCACATAATTCCACTCCAAAAGAAACACATTCACTCCACTCTAAAGCAAAACACATAGCTAAAAGACATTGTCATTTACAATCCAAATAGTTCTAACGCTCACATGTGCGAGACCTACTGCATTGCAAATGCTTGTTACACCTGGTAACAGTGTCTGGGAAAAATAGTTAATCTTATTAGTATCAATTTTACACCTGAATACAGAAATAATCCACTGAAAGATGACCACTCGATGTTTGCAAAAAGCCTTCTCGTCGCCATACCGTTTGGAACGTTTGATCCGTTTTAGCTAGAAACACATTTTTTGGTTAAAATCTACAGATATGCAGCAGATGATGAATTATGTTGCAAATACATAACTATGAGAAAAAATGCCACAGCCGCAAAATCACATAAATCCTGTGTCCCTGTTGATAGAGACCGTGATCTGGCACTTCAATTAGAAGGAGACAAGAGGGACCTGCAATAGGAGTGGGTCGAGCATCTTGCTGTACTTAGGCTTCACAATGACGGTCCAGGAATCCCGCACGGTTTTTCTGCTGGCGAAGAAGTTGCTCCAACGTATGAAACTAGACTGTGTTATGCTTTACCCTAGCAAAGTATTAAACACAATGACAAGTTGTTCTTCTTCACTGACCTGGAGGGCCGGTGAAAAATCTCAAATCAGAGTCCGGTAACTTTTTTCTCAAGGCTCAACGATTGTGAGAAATGCTCAGGGCCGGACTGATAATGCCGGGCACCGGGCAATCCCCCGGTAGGCTGGATTGGGTGGGGGCTGTTTTTGAGACAGGGGGACGGTGTTTGTGCAGGGGCCGATTTGGACCCTGGCCGTGACTGACAGTCAGAGGCCGTGTCTCTGCTGGTGGTGATGCACGCACCGTTCGTTACCCAATTTTATATTATTTAAAAAACCCAGCTGCCTGCACCTACATGCCGAGCACAGCGCTCAGATATCTCCTGCCGTAGCCGCGGGAGCACGCCGTACTTTTACAGTTCTCCCTTGGCAGGGGTGGGTCTGGTGATGATGTCATGCGAATTGGGGCTCACGCAATAAAATGTTTATTGCACGAGCCTCATTGCGCATGATCATCATCACAAAAAGAGCGCGTGACTTGAAGAGTCGAGGAGGCAGGCATCTGATCTCAAAGGCCAGAGAGACAACGCTGAGGAGAGGCACGCCATAATTTAATTGCATCTAGACGCCCTGTCTGCCGCCCGCAGGTGAGTCCTTTCGTTTGAATGCAAATATGCAATCCCTGATTATGGCACTGATAGGGTGACAAACCGTCCGTAAATTTCACGGACAGTCCATAATTTCGTCCGTCTGTCCGTTGTCCGTGAAGGATTCTTTAACCGACGCCATGTGTCCATAATTTTAACCGGGCACTGGTCCCACCACCCTAACGCTGGCACAGCTTCCATCCACCTCCCTTTTTGACTCCGATGCTGTTCCAAAGCTCAGATACCCCGCAGCATTGGAGAGGCACAGCGGGATGGCAACCCTCACACCTTCAGCCCTTGATGAGCTGTTAAGAGGTGCTTGAAGGTGACTGAGAGGGAGGGTCTGCAACTTCAGGAGCAGGGGCATCTACTCAGATGGAAACAGCCCTGAATGCGTCACGTCTCTGCAATTTAGAGGGGGCCTCACACATTCCCTTCCTGTGAAGAAAATAGGCAACGTCTGTGGGTTTTTCTACAGAAGATTGTGGTTGCCCCTAGATTAAATGCTGTAATTCTTTGAAATAGCTCAATCATTTTGCACAGGTTTGGTCTGACTGTGACGGCAGTAGGCCTGATTTTTATTGATTCTGCAGGATAAAATTGAGATGCCCCGTGGCCTCCTGTTTAGCATAGCCTCATCCACAATGTGAGTTTTCTTGGCAGGAAATGAGAAAAGTAATACAGAAGGAGGGGAGAAACCCTGATAACTCCTTTAAAGCGGAGGCTTCCCTAACATTAAATCACTGTCACAAACTGAACTAAATCTATAACAGGTGAGAAGAAGTGAAAACCCAAGATCTTAGCTGAGGCTTGCTATTTGTAAAAATAGCCTCCTTGCATCCACAGATCTAGAAACCAAATGCCAGTGCGTGCGCTGTCCCACCACTGCGGCCCTTGTGCATGCAACAGTGAGCATTTGAGGTAAGAAGATGCATCTCTCCCATAGTCATGAAAGAACACAACACCATGTCCTTCTCCAGGTACAGACTGGGTCACGCATATTCGGAATCCTCTTCGGCTACTGGTGCTGGTACAAATGTGTGTCAGTAGGCAGCCCTGATGATCATTTACTCTCTCTCTCCTCTTCATGCTGAAGTCACTTGCAGCTTTCATAAATTGCAGACGAACACCGCAGAGTGGTTGGGGCAGCAATATTTTTTTATTTTTTTTGTATTTATTTTTTTGAAAACCTTTATTGAGACAAAAATAGGAGATACATGCACAAGCCCACAACCATCACGGCCGGCCGCAAAGATAGGCGAGAAAAAACAGGAGAAAAGTATGTCAATATACAATCAGGATATTGCGAAGTACGTCAGAAGTGACTACGGGGTGCGCAACACAGGAGAGGAGGTTTTCGTTTTAAGTTAGATGAAGCGAGGGGGCTGCAACAGGAAGGACTACACACCTTACATAAAGGGACACAAAAGAAACGCAGCAAGAGGGGCGTACCCCATTCACAATCGAAATTAGGCTATAAGTACAGCAACTATATAGGCTAAGCAACCGCAACAATGAGACCGGATAATAAGCAGCATTACAAGAAAACAACAGTTCCACGCGTAATCCCAGAAAGCCCACCCCCAAGAACAGGAAACAAAGATTTATTGAAACACAGGAAGAGAAAAGGCGCAAGACCCAGAAACAGCCAACCCTACGAAGAGGAAAGAACCCTCCCAAAGCCGGAAAAGAGCGATAGGGACCATAGAACAAAACAAACTAAAATAACAAACCCACACCCACCACCCCGCACTCCTGTAATGGCTACGGCCAAACCCACTAACAGCGTGCCTGTCGCCCCGGAACTGCCCCATAGTAGGGAAAATATAAAGATATAAAGAGTGGAGGAGGAGAGAAACAGACCCGCACCCGGCATGTAATATTCGGGCCACCCATCCCTAGACCCCGTCACCGATACAAAATGAACGTACAGTATCCCCGGCTCACCATCAGCATCCCAGCATTACGAGCAACAACAATCCTGACGTGAGAGGAGACACCCTCAACCCCCCCCCCGCGGCCCGGCGTAGCGACAAAGTCCAACTTCATAGTAGCGTCCACCCCCTGCAGCCCCGACAGTATACGCTACCACAGTCATTGATAGGGGGAGCTCAGCCCTGGCCCCTGCGATCGGGAATATCGACGTGGTCCAGCTGCATAGTAGCCATCTCGAATGGGACAAACAAGCAAAGTGACCCCAGCAGAGCACAGCACCGTCCAACAAAGTCTGTCCATTCCAATGTCATGCGTGCGACAGCGACATAAAGGTGGACATCGCACTGTAACATTTCACCCGGCCAGGCAGTAGCAGCAGCTACAGAACAACGTAGGAAGCGTCTCCGATAATCCACAAAGGAGTATCCAAACATGGCGTCCGAGGACGAGACCCCATATAATGAACAAGCACGCAGACATCAGACCGCTGCATCTCCATCGCAGACAGCATCTCGGGAACATCGGGAGCACATACCTCCAGCACCTCCGGGCACCCCTGGGCAGGCAGTCCACAGGAGTCGGACACAAGATGTGGCTCAGCGTCCCGCAGTCGTGAATGTGCTCGGTCAAGCAAGGGCACAGCAGCGAGAACATCATCCAGAGGGTGCCCCAGGTCACAGGCGTCACCACATAAAGCAAATCGAAAAAGATCCAGGGCTCTCAGAATGTCCGCAATCCGCACCGGTGCCTTAGGAGGGGAGGATGTAGCAGATCCCTGCACACGGGGCTCGGAAATTCGTTGCAGCCCACAAGACTGGTCATCCACGTCACCATCACAAAGCTGAGCACCACGCCGGTGAACTGTAGAGCACCACCTGGCCGGGGGCACAAAGGGAACACAGACCATGCTGCACCATGCAGGTGTAAACGTAGCGACCGCAGTGGCCATGTCACTAGTTGCAGCCCGGGATCGTGAAAAACAAGGTCCAGTTGCTCGGCCTTTAAAATGGCGCCCACCTCATCACGGTGCGAGACAAGAAGCAAACAAAGGCATACACAAGCCTGGGCGGTGACACATTGTTGCACTCTCAGCCGATATGCCTTCCGCGTAGAGATGAGTAGAGCGGACAGAATGTAAACACCCAATTCAGCCGCTGCGAGCCGTCGGCCGGCTCGACTCCGTCCACTGCGGCCGCTGTTATTGTGGGCGAAGGCAGCCAAAGTCGAAGAACAAAGACCCGTCAGCGCCGGGCAGCGTCCGGGAGAAGGCGAGAATGTCCCACCGCTTCCACCGCAGGGAGCGCTTAAGAAAACACACCATTGGAGTCGGGGTCACCTCCCGAACCCGAAAATATAACTCAGGAGCAGGATTGATGCCAGGATTGGTCCCGGGACGGGAGGAAAGCGAAAGGGTCGGCGGAGCCGAAGGATTAGGCGGCCATCATGGTTGCAGGCTAGGCTCCTCCCCGGAGCAGCAATATTTAGAGAGTCAGAAGGTGCTAGCACAGGGTGGGTGTTATATCCTGTGTTTTCATAGTTATTTTGTATATAGTGTATTCTCCATTAGACTGCCTTTCTCCTTGTGCTTGGGTTGCTAGGTGATCATAGAATGTTAAGCTTCTGATCTTCAGTTGAAGGCTGAAGCTTGATGGAAGAACACTCTGACTGATCTAGTGCTGTACTTGTATTACAAGAATAAACTTAATTATAAGTTTACTCAACAAGAGATATTTACGTACTGTGAATAAACCATTGTGTCCTGTTGCCTTTCCTGATAGTCCATGGGAGCATATTTGTCCAGAATTTTGCACATATAAGTGAGCCATTGAGGATGCTTACCAGGAATAAAGTCAAATTCTTGTGGGATGAGGAACAGAAACTGGCATTTGAATCTTTAAAGGATTTAATAATAGGAGGTCCTGCTCTTAAACCTTTTGCTGAGAATTCTATTTCCTATATTACAGTGGATGCCAGTAATGCTGGGTTAGGAGCTGTGTTGAGTCAAGTAAATGGAGGTGATGAGAATGTGATAGCTTTTGCTTCCCGCCAACTTACCCTGTCAGAAAGAAACTACAGTACAATTGAAAAGAAAGCTTTGGCTTGTGTGTGGGGAGTTAAGCATTTTTCTACTTATGTTTGGGGTCGTGAATTTGAGATGGTGTCAGACCATAAGCCTTTGATTTACATCTGGAATGACAAAGGTTTGAGGAATGCAAGTCCTAGATTAGTTCGACTTTTTTCTAAACTTTATGATTTTAACTTTGTGATGAGACATATTCCAGGAGGAAAGAACTTCACAGCTGATTTTCTGTCCAGATGTCCTTCAAGCTGTTCCGACTTTGTACCTATTCTTGATGACAAAGAAGTGGTAGTTAATTTATTGGATGGTTTGGAATTAGCTAAGGATGTTGTTTCTGAATCAGATTGGATTAAAGCGTCTTTGCAAGACAATTCTCTATGTATTTTAAAATAATACATTGCTGAGGGTTGACCAAGAGAGAATCAGGTTGACAAGGTTCTTCTGCCGTTCTCCAAAATTAGAGAAGAGTTAAGCATGGAGGGAGATTTTATTTTGAGAGGTTCTACTCTCATTCCTCCTGTGTCCATCAGAAGTATGAGTATTAACATTGCTCACAAAGGTCATGGAGGGATTACAAGTACCAAGAAGAGATTGAGACTTCATTATTGGTGGCCAGGGATGGATGTTTGTGTGGACACCTTTTTGAATGATTGTATTGAATGTTCACATGCTGAGAAATCTTTACGTACTGTGAATAAACCATTGTGTCCTGTTGCCTTTCCTGATAGTCCACGGGAGAAATTAGGCATGGACTTTTTGGGACCAATTGGAGGTTTAAATCAAGGTTATAGATTTATTCTTACTATTGTTGATTATCACTCTAAGTGGGTTGTCTTCAAATTTTTAAAGGAACCTAACACAGAGAATGTAATAAAATGTCTTAAACAGCTTTTCCTATCTGAGGGAATACCATTTTTTAATGCAGGACAAGAAGTCGAATTAGCCAGATGTGACTTTGACTCACATCTAAAGCAAGCAGGAGGTTTGTCAGTTTTCTTCCATTCAATTTTAGAGGATTTGTCACGTTGATTTAAATCTTGAGATGAAACCTTGTTTACTAATTCAACATGTGTAGATTTACTATTACTCAATTCTTTAGATGCAAATACAGATCTTTCAATTCCTCTTGCTAATTCTAATGTTTCTAAAAGTGAGGGATTCCGACAACATAAAATTCTCTCTTGAACTTTGTTACTAAAGCAATTTACTACAATTTGGTCTCTAAGATACTCATCAATGGGACCCTCAAATTCACAAGTGGCAGCTAGCACTCTCAATTCACCTAAAAACGTATTAATTTTTTCATACTCTCTTTGCTTACGAGTATAAAAGTTGTGTCTCTCAACAATTATACTGGGCTCATCCTTAAAATACTTTTCCAAACGTGCAATAGTTTCAGTATACTCATTCCAATCATCTGAAGTTGGTCTTACTATAGGAGGTTGATGGTTAAAAATTCTTTGACCCCCAGCACCCAAAGCACTATATAACATTGCATTTTTCCTGACAGGAGTAAACTTTACTGCATCAATGGCAATAATATAGCTATTAAAGGATTTAAAACATTGAGTCCACTTAATTTTTGGAGTGCCTGGTTTAGGAAGAAATGGAGATGGAAGGACTGTAGTTTGTTGAGCCATTATGAAGTCCTAAAAGATTCAATAATGTGAATAAAACCTAAAGGAAATGCTTTAAAGCAAAACAGTAAAACAATATCAACAGTAAGATAAAGCTGTGTGCATCAGCGTAAATGAAGCACAAAATTCTAAAATAGTTCTTAGCTGTGTGTATCAGCGTAAATGACACACGTATTTAGTTTGAAATCTGTTTTAAAAATGAAGTCTTTGTGTATCAGCAAAGAAAGAAAATACGTTGTACTTCAAAATTTAAAATAAAGAAATACCTCACTTCAAAATATCTAAGTCCGTAGCTTGTTTAATCTCATGGAAAATCGGTTAGACACGGCGGTACTTGCGTGTTGCTTGGTTACAGAGAATGGTTACTACGCAGACAACATCACGTGATGAGATGGACATCGACGTGTCAACATGGTGACGAATTCCGCCGCTTCTAGAAACTCGGAATGAAGATGGCAGGAGATTCGAGGAAGCGTCACTGAAGCGCATGGAGCGATTCTTGAAAACGAAGAATTTGAAATAAACAGGTAACTGTCATCTCGTTAGTTTGAATGCCGCAATCAGGAAGACTTTGAAAAATCGACAAAAACGTTAAATACATTAGAGTTTGTAGTCAGAAGTGCGTGACAAATAAGATATTCAAAAGAAACACTCAATATATATCGCTAATGAGGAAGCAATTGTAGAAACACGCATGAAAATGGTGACAGTTTTTTTTTAAAGAAAATAGCTCCAAAGTCAATTAACGGCAAACAAAGGTGAATCTATGAGCCTGCATCGAGGTACACAAGAATAACAAAGGTACATGCAGCGAAGCTCCCAATAGACTTTGAAAATCTCCCAATAGGTTTTGAAAATCTTAGAATAAAATAATAAGACTTATCTTGATAGTAGCAGTAGCAGGTGATATTCAGAGTATTGAAGGTCGAATAGTAGAGGTATATTCAAAGTTGTTCAGTAGTAGTAGAATAACCAAATGTTCAAGGTCCATCAATAGGTATTCAAAGAAAGACAGTTCATGAACACTAGGGTCTGACAAGATCTTCCTCAATTAATCTCGCATCTGGGCGTGAGTTCAGAGAAGTGCTGACTTGACCACCTCGTCGCCAAATTATGTTATGTCCAAAGATCACAACAAGAGGAGTAAACTTATAATTAAGTTTATTCTTGTAATATAAGTACATCACTAGATCAGTCAGAGTGTTCTTCCATCAAGCTTCAGCCTTCAACTGAAGATCAGAAGCTTAACATTCTATGATCACCTAGCAACCCAAGCACAAGGAGAAAGGCAGTCTAATGGAGAATACACTATATACAAAATAACTATGAAAACACAGGATATAACACATTCCTGTGTTTTCATAGGTATTTTGTATATAGTGTATTCTCCATTAGACTGCCTTTCTCCTTGTGCTTGGGTTGCTAGGTGATCATAGAATGTTAAGCTTCTGATCTTCAGTTGAAGGCTGAAGCTTGATGGAAGAACACTCTGACTGATCTAGTGATGTACTTGTATTACAAGAATAAACTTAATTATAAGTTTACTCCTCTTGTTGTGATCTTTGGATATAATAGTGGGCCAGCTATGGAGCCTCTCACAAACCCCTGGCTGTGCAAACATTCTAGAACCTGCCCTGATTACACCGAGGCAGCATGTGGTTATCTTCACAGTGCTTAATTACTGTCACTAAATTGTTAACAAACCTCGGATCTTCAAACATGAAGTCTATAATGTAATAAAATAAAGAAATGGCACAATCGCACCCACACTGATTCACAAAGTATGGAGGACAATCAGTTCAATCAGTTCTCTTGGAGTATCTCCTTTAAGTACTGTACATCACAGTGGGGGATGGCAAAACTAACATTTTGGAAACTGAGCCTGTCTTCTCGTTGTGTTGTCCAGGAGGGGGTGAGGAGCCCTACCCCACCCTGGAAGAGACCAAGATGATGCTAAAATACTGCATGCCCACCCCTGTGCCCACCCTGGTGGATCCTGTTCCCCCTCCAGTGATGGCTCTTACCCCCCCCATGTGGTGGCTCCTGCCCCCCGCCTGTGATGGCTCCTGTCCCCCCCCTGTGGTGGATCCTGTCTCTGCCCTGGGTGGCTTCTGTCCCAGTCCTGGAAGGGCTCCTGCAGCAAGGGCCTCTTCTCAAAAAGGCTCAGCTCAAAATTTTATGAAAAGGTGGGCGAGTGAGTAAGTGAAGGGATGGCTGGATGGCTGGATGAATTAGTGAAAGGGTGAATGGATGAATGAAAGATTGACTTGAAAGATAATGAGAGAGGATGGATGGATTGATGAATGAGTGGAACGATGGAAGAGAGAAAAGATAAATAGCTGGATGTATGGGTGGAAGGGTAGCTGGATGGGTAAAAGGATGGATGGATAAGTGAAAGGATGGATGAGTGAAAAGGTGGATGATGAGTGAGTGGGTGGATGGATTAGTGAAATGATGGATGGATTGATGAATTGATAAGTGCAAGGGTGAATGGATGGACGGATGAGTGAAAAGGTGGATGTAAGGATGGATGAGTAAGTGAAAGGGAGAGTAGATGGACAAAAGGATGAATAGATGAGTGAAGGAGTGAAAGGATAAATGGATGAGAGAAAGGATGGATGAGTGATAGGGTCAATGGATGGATTCATGAGTGGATGAGTAGATTGATGGGTGGGTGGATGGATGGAAGGAAGGATTGCTAAGTGAAAGGGTCGATGGAGAGAGAAAGGGAGGATGGATGGATGACTGAAAGGGTGGATGGGTGGAAGGATGAGTGACTAGGTGGATGGATGAGTAAGTGAAAGGATGGGTGCATGGGTGAAAGGGTAAATGGCTGGATGGATGAGTGAATGGATGGATGGGTAGAATAGTGGATGGATGAGTGTACAGGTGCATAGGGTGAAAGGGTGGATGGATGGATAATGGATGGATGGATGAAAGGATAGATGAGTGAAATGATAGATGGAAGGATATATGATGGATAGGTTTGCAAATGGTTGAATATGTTTGGATATGGCTGGGCTTACTTATATACTATTGCGCGACCTATGATGTGTCTGTAAAACGTATTCAATTGTGCTGAAGTTTTGTCCTGAATTTTGACCTCCTGTCCTGAATTTGTGTCCTGAATTTTGACCCTTTGTCTTGAATTTTTACACTCACCGTCCTGAATTTGCACCAATGCCAGTTGGTCACCCTAGGCACTGAGGGGCCGGCCGGGCCGGAATGAAAAGGAAAAAGTTAGGCCCCAAAATAAACAACATTACACAACTGCAGGGAAGTGGCCTCTTAGTGCGATCCATGTGGTTGTGAAAGTAAAGAGATAAACGAGGAAATAAAATAAAACATACACATTTTTAAGTCGTAATATCTGTTATTTGCAAAAAATAAAGCCTGTGATGACGATTTTACTCGAGTTTTCTGGACTCTACATTTGCAAAAACAACATTCTTGCTGACAATCATGTACTCCCCCACATTATGGAGGTTCACTTTTCACTTTTCACAGCATACATTAGCACTCAGACATCTGACTATTAAATTGGAAGACTAAATATCCTCTGTGCCTTTCTTGCAGAATTGTATCTGCTACGTGATAACTTCAACTGTATTTTACCGATTGTCACCCAAGCAAAGGAGGCATTTGTTAATACCATTTCTGGTGCATTCTGTGCGCAAAAGATTACTGCTGAATGCTGTGAGTAGCACAGACGTATCATATTCAATGTGCACAACGCAGAAGATAAAACTGTAAATTACATGTCTTTCCTTTTCGGTAAAGCAGAAATAACAGTGTCCATCCAACAGCAAACACAAGCTCCATGAAAATAACAATGCAACAATTAATTACAAAACCGCCAATTTAGACTGACAACTTTTTGGCAGCATCAAAGCTTGCTTGAATAAATGCAAATTAAAAGCAGGCTTCCGTCGTCCACTGCTGTGTGCAATATCAAATTCTGAGGTTGAGATACGACTGAGTATTATTAGCAATATTTTGAAATACGTAAAAATAAAAAGCCAGATCAGTGCAATACTGCATAGCTAGATAATTCAATTCTACAGACAGAGAGAGCTCATTCAAACATTCATTTAGGGACAGAGTTCATTAATTTTTATATTTTTTTGACAGGGGCTGATACTTCGGTATCTGATATCCGTTTGGGCTTCACTTTTATCACTATTGCACTGTTATCATCACAGTAATCCGTGCCCATCTTTGCTCCAAACATGGCTCCCAGGCTGCAGCTGCTTTTCACCTCAGTTTCCCAGGAGATCACGGTGCCACAGGACGCCTTGATATTGTTCATGCACTGAGAGTTGGTGTTGCTTGGCTATGGATGTTTGGGGACAGTGAGTGACCCATTCTCCACAGGCACTGTTAGAGCTTCCACCTTTGGGAGTGTGCAACCCAATATGTATTATGTGACTCGTGGGTTGGTAGAAGATATAATTGATATACTCTTTTGAGGTTAATATCCCCTTAGATACCTTGGGAGTGAGTTCAGCGTACATTTACACCATTTTCATGAGCATAACTGCCAAGCTTTCATATTGTTTATATGTCTTCTATGGTGTAGTACCTCACAGTTTGTTCACCCCTTGTGGCCTATACAAGCCTCTCCTGCCTTTATTGGCAGCTCAGGCTCCCCATTCACCAGTGGCACGTTAAGTATCAGTGGGTGTTGTAGCACCCAGGATAATGTGCTGCATGGCTAAATGCACACAAGGTCCCAAAGGCGAGACCAACTGGCTATGCTAATAAGCTGTTTAAAAGCAAAATGTTTTTAAAACTCTTTTGAAAGAGCAATAGTAAAATATACCAATAGTTTTTGGTTTAGCAGACCACCGAGTAGCAAAATCCCTTCTAAGCGAACACGGATATGCCCATAAAGAAATTTTGATGCAGAAAAAATGTGGATGGAAATCAGAATAATGTGGTTGCTACAGGCGATGCAGTGCCTATCTCATGCAATGTCCCCACCGAATAAAAGGGGAATAAAAATCACAAGCTGCAAGAACAAAAGTGTATGTCAGAATATATTGTTCCTCTGCCACTAAACAGACCATCCAAAATTCTTTTAGGCTGCTAGGGTTATTATTCCAGTGTGACAGAGTACTTCTCATACTCTCAGCTTGTCAAGATGATCACTGATCCTCAAAGCGGCAAGTGCTGCTAATTGTGAATTGAGAAAGCTCCCAGAGTCAATGGCAGATTAAGCTACTAGAGCTCTTGTTCAGGGTGGTGCAACTGGCAAGGTTTACTTATCAGTATTTCTTAGGGCGCACTTGCTCATCAGGTTGCATATACATCCAAGTGACAGTGCCCACTTTACCATAGAATGACAAGGACCTACTATCATAATATTTTAAAACTGTAAATCACCACTGTCATGACATAAAAATAAAACAAAATGTGCGGATATAGAAATCATACCAGAAACCAGATTCCTCTGGTGTGTGAAGCATTGTTGAACCGGAATTGATCATTCTCAGCCATTGGGCAATCCTTCCCGACTCCCTCTTGTCCACGTTTTTTTTTGTTGATAGATAAGAACATTTATTTCAGTTAATAAAAAACATGAAATATTACACAGATAAAAAAGTTAAAAGATCGTAATTCTACTGAAATTAAAATCAGATTTTAAAAGTTTCCTTTAGTATTACTGAAGTTCCAATTGTGCGCTGGTTAAAAAAAAAAGTCACTGTGGAGCCATCCTTACGTTACATTTGTTTCACTGTTTGCGGTCAATATTTGTTCCGCTTTAAGATAATATTTAATGAAAACAGCAATTATTTGTGGAGATTCCCATTTCATACAAAATAGTAGTGCATGCAGACATGATCTAATGCTAAACATATTGCCCAGGTACTTCAAGCACCACTGTCAGGCCAAAATACACATCACCTAGGTATGTACAACTATAGAGCCATACCAGAAAACCTGGTATGTAAAGACTCATTGCAATGCAAGAACACTTCCTAACATGCTGCCATACACTCTCTAAATCCCATCTTCTCTTCACCCCCTTCTGTCTTCACCCTCCTCAAATGGGTATCTGAAGATACATGGACTTGGAGCTGCAAGTGACGTCCACCCACGACTGACCCAAGTGCCAGCTCCTTAATATGTTACTACAGTATAGACTGAAACCTGTGGAAAGTAGATTTAAACCTGCACATTAAGTGAACACACTAACTCGACATACGTCTGTCTCACTCATCTGTCCTATGCCTCCTAGGTTTACCCCATAATTCGCTGATCCCAACCAGCAGATTGAAAACAAAGTTTTTGCACAATTTTGGTGATCAAAAAGTATGGTCTTTTGGAATATCAAAGAATTTAAGACCTCTGAGAGCTTAAAAGGTCCAGTGCAGGCTCGGTCAAATATTAGAGTACCCTATGAAATCTTTTGTCTTGCTTATAATTCAGACCGACACCGCTTTAACAAGTAATGCTGTGTCTGAAATGATCTAATGTCTTTACTGGTCATTTTGCCAGTCATACTTTGAGCTGTTTATGATAAAAGTGCAAGCAGTGTATTCTAGTTTGAACAGGTTATGATATACCCTCTATGAATCAACTGTAGTACCAGTTTATAATATTAAGGAGTCCCCTGTCAACTCTTTAGAAGGATACTAGACTATTAGCTGGCCTGGCTCTAGGCTATCATATGAGGACTGGAGCGGCAGTGATTATGTGTACACTAGCATGGCGTCTGGGTGACCCCGAATGGATGCTAGTGTACACATCGATCCATAGAAAATTAAATCAGTCGTGAAGTCCGGTCCCATCCCATGCAGGCATCCGAAAACCTTGCGGACACATCCCCGATCCATGGTAAACCATTTGTGGCCTGACTGAGGCCTCCCATTTATCTGGGAGCAGTTTGTACTTTCTTTGGTGGATGCAGCGCACATCAGGGACTTTCATTGCTGCTAGTGGTGGAGTGCAGTGCCATTGCAGGGTGTGAATGACCTACAGAAGCAGACTGATGTACATGCAGTGTGACTTGGTGGATATGTGAACTCTGGTGTTGCCTGAGCCTCAATGCCTTTTCCTTCTGCTGCGCCCTGAAAGTAACACCAACTCCCTTCAATCAGCCAAAGCGGCATCAGTGTCACATAGAGGAGCCGTCCGCCCATCCTCGGTCCTCCTCTCTACCCTCCCTGCGCCATTTGTGTGACCCTTTTACAGTAGGAGCCGAGCACTGAGCAATACTCTCCAGTCTCACTGTGTAATATTGACAGAAACTGATTCATTCCAGAGATGTGCTAAGCTTTGTACTCGTTTTGTAAATTGAATTTATGTTTGAGTGTACCGGTGCGCAGGAACTGGGAAGCGTTACCCGCAGCGGCATGAAGCATAGGGAAGACGTTTAAATTAAGAGAAAAGGTTAAACTTTAATAGCTTCTGTTAAGATGGATTGCACAGGAATTCACCCAGAGAGATCTCTTGTGTCATTTCCAGTTTGTTTTGCCTGCAAATTGCCTCTTTCTCTTTGTAGAATTATCTTTGGGCTTAAATATCTCGCTGAGAGAGAGAGAGAGAGAGAGAGAGACAACTGCTTGGGAAAGTCCCTTACTTTAAAGGCTTTCTGGGCACTTTATTATTGCTTAATCGAAAAGAAAGGATTGCTTTGTTTGTGAAGCAAATGACGTCTGTCAACACATTTACATCTTGGTGCATTTAATAAGGCTTGTGTCATATAAACACTTTGTGCAAATCCTTTGTGTTATCTTTTGCATACACATCCTTTGGTAGACCTACAGATGGCAGAGCACATACGTCTTTCCCATAAATGAAGAACAGGAACTCAAACGTACCCTAAGAGATCTGTATAAAAAAGTGAGGCTGAAGATTTGCTCTAAAGCCACACAGGCTAAAACTATTAGTTATACTCTGTAGTGAATCCACTTGACAAAGAGAGACTGCAAACTTCAAAGATCTTCAGGTACTCTTGGTTATGGGCTCTGGAAAGTTTTGCTGCCATAGTCTAGTGTGCATAAGAGAGCGAAAGCAGGGGTTAGCTGAGCCGTCTATCTTGAAGGCTGCATTAGTTCTGGAACTGTTTCATTCTGTCTTTTCTACTGAATGTCCATATATGTGCTCCAATACCTTGTTTGTGACCTGTGCCCATCAGGATATCCTCGCGTGCTCACTTGTAATCTGGGAGGTGTGTGCTACAGTCTGTAGTCCCGATAGACATCTTCTGATATTGCATTGCTCTACTAACCCATGGGCTTGCCCCATTTTTATTGTTTTAACTTGTAGATGCGGTTTTGATTGCCAAGGCATGTTAGTCTTTGAATAAGATATGATGACTTCTATATGTATCCTTAGTAGCTTTTCATCAGCAACTTAACTTCATGCACCACTTGTCCAAGTAACAAATGTTCCTTTTCTGTCACTGCGTAGCAATTTAGAGACAGCTCCTACTCTTACACAGAGTGATTTTGAAGGACCACAGTGCAGCAGTCTATCTCTGGCTTCGCCCAAGCTGCACCTCTGATGATTAGAGCCACGAGGGGGGGAGCATTGTGCAGTTCGAGGTCTACTCACTCACTGCGGCCGGCCCGCGCAGGCAGGGACACTGCCGCCCATATGATTCATGTGCTGCAAACATTTCAGTTATCCTAGACGTCCCTCAGCACAATGCTCCTCCTGTTGCCTTATCACTTTCATTAACCTAGAAGCTAAAATCTAGGCCAAAATTCTGGCAACTAGATTGTGCAAAGCTGCTCAGTCACTGATATACAGTGACCAGAACGCCATACTGTGATCCGTCACAGTATGAGACACTCTCTAGACTAAGACGTATAATTGTCAACTTGGACTGACCCCCGTACTGCAATAAGAGTGGGCCCTTGTCTTAATTGATTTTAAGAAGACTTTGACTCAATGCACTGGTTTTGTTCCAACTACCAGCCCGGATGAATTCTGGTAAACTTTTTCAGAGGCATGTGAGGGTCCTCACTAAGGACACCTGGCCGGCGGTCTGGGTTAATAGGACCTTGTCTGTCTTCCTCTGCCCCATCCAAAGGGGCACAAAGCAGTTGTGCCCCCTCCAGCCCCTTCTGATTACGCAGGTTATTGAACAATCAGTCGCATGGGTCCACTGCTATTGTGTAGATCATTTGTGTTCGGTGAAGGGTCATCCAAGGAAGCCAGGATTTTGCTAAATGCAGATAATATTTTAATATGCATAGAAGACCCTGAACGATCTTTGCCAAGATATGCATATATGGGATATATGTGAGGGCACATCTGAATTCTTAGTTAAATGGTAGAAAACGATGTATATGCTGATAGGTGACCATACAGACATAGAGGAAGTGTCTACCCTTCTAAGGGCAAATGATCATTTTAAATACCTTGGCAAAATGACAATCATCATAATTAAAATTTTTGATTTGGTGCGCACAGGCATTGTGTGTGCCCTCACAAGAAGTGGAGATGGCTACTATGCTTTTATTTGGCTTTGTACGGGTGGGAGACATAACAGATCTACTGGATTGTAAACCCAGATTTTTTAATTGAATGCATTAACACAATGAGTGCATAGGCTGTGCGATTACAATATACGATGGTGCACTGTTTGTATTTTGAACCTGCGAGGGCTTTATCTTAGATATACTGTGATAAAGCTGACGGACCAAACTCTTACAATGTCCTTTGCAGACATCTTTGTCTCTCATCAAAGCTCATCCATCTATCTATCCATTCATTCCTCCATCCATCCATCCATCCATATATCCATCCATTTAAATGTGATTACTCTCCGTAGTCCCCTCCAGGTTCTTCTGAGATTCAAAAGGCTGCGCACCTGTGATGCACATGTAAAGCACATGCCTTTCACAAAGTGTCCTACAAGTTGTCACATAAGTGAATCGTCACATAAGTGCCCTTGAGGACAACCTATGCTTCATGTTCATGGTTAGGCTAAATGGTCAGTGGTAGGGTCTGTAACTATTTGCTGCTCATACAATGGCAGTGGGATATGCCAATTACGAACTCCTCAAAGTAAATGGACATACGAATCTTCTAATCTGCTTCACATAACACTTAGAATAGTTTAAAAGAACTTTAAAGAATATGCATCCGTAAACTCTCTCCTGTTGTAAACATTCAATGAAAATGTGTTGAAAAATGCTTTGTTTTGGTCTTTGTGTCTCCAAAATTTACTTGGGGGGACAACCCCCCAAACTCCCCCTAGTAGTGGTGCCTGGTCTCACTTTTACTTTTTTCTCTCTTATTTATTATTTTTGTCTATTTTTGGTGCTCTCTGAAAGAATGTCTCTGGGTACATATGACTGGGTGGGTAATCTGGTGCTCTTTAGGGTCATCATCTACTATTTACTGTGCTTTGAATGTTGACACAATTGAATATGTAATGAAAAATGTGTTGTAAAATTCACCATTTTCGTCTGTCTTTTTCCAAAGATTTCTGGGGTGGAGAACCCCCCCAAACCCCTCTAGTAGTGGTTGGGCTCGCTCGCTCACTAAAGGCACCAGACGGGGGCTGGTCTGCCAGAATTTGCCAGGGCAGCTTTCAGTTCCTTGTCCGGCCTTGGAAATGCTGTTTCCATTGTGCTGGATGGGAATCACTGATATCGACTGGCTAAAACTATATCCATGTGTAATATTGTATTGCTGTTTATTGAGGTTACAACAGATGTTGGACATTTTTTGCAATAGCGACTCCTTGGATCGTGGATGCGAGATCCCTATTAAATAGGTTCCCCTCTGTGGTGATGATATGGGCAATGTATGGTGTGTAGAGACTAGCACATTGATGTAGATGGTAAGTTGGGTCCTTCAATGACACTGATATGAATATTAAAACTTTGCTAGATTATTCCACAGTGATTGAACTGCTAGAAGCCAGGATGATGTTGAGGTGAACATCATGCCACCAGCTACAGCCTTTGATCTCCGCAGACGAAGTACGCTTATAGTTGCTTTTATGGTTTTATTAGAAGCTATGTTGGAGTTTAACTATTTTTGGATGGTAGGCATCACTGTGAAATTGAGGAATCATTGTACGGGGGATAAGGGTAAAATAATTTTTATCGGGATATGCATCAACAGCAATTGATTCCGCTCCAGTGCAATATAGTCGATGGAGAGGGCTGAAGGCTTGCATCTACAGGTAAGGAGTTGTCACTGATACCAGATATTATCTGGTAATGCTGTAATCCCATAAACCAGCTAATACTAAATTAGATGGGATATGCGCTTCAGTTTCAGCGGTGGTCAATCATTGTTCTGGCAGGTAGACATATTATACTTCAGGGCTCCATCAGTAACAAACATTTAATGCTGAATAATTCCAATGGGCCCAGCGTAGACTGTCCTGAGTTTTTTTTAAATGTTAATCTCTCAATTAACTACATTTGACACTCGTACTATATGGTGGGAGAGACACTTTAGTGTAATTTCAAATAAACATCTGAATAGATCCACTAAAATGAACATGTCCTCCACATCAGCAATGAAAGCTCTTTAAAATATTTCCAGGAATTATGTATCATTTGACATTTGGCAGCTCAAGCACCCATAAACTAGAGATTACTGATTCTATGGATTAGTCCGTAATGCAGAGTGCCTCATTAATTATTGGCTTTTAACAAAAGATGCATGCACACGTACACATTGGTGACAGAGATTTTACCAAGCACTATTTCAGGCCAATCCCCTGTGGCATTGGTACTGTCTCACCTCGACTATGCCAACTCTCTTTATCTAGGAAGCCCTTCGTATACCACGGCTCGGGCCTGATGGCATGTCCAGAATGCAATCAGCACTGGCAGTTTTATCCCGTCTCCATTGCCGCCCCATTAGCAAAAGAATTGAGTTCAGAGCCTTATGTATTTCCCATAATATAAGGCATTCATCTGGCCAACATCCCCTCCGGCATCCTATATCTCCATACAGTGCCTGCAGAGAGCAGAGATCAAATAACCTCTTCCTTCTTTCCGTCCCCAGAATCAAGAGAGCAAGAGGTGGGGGTGTTCATTCGCCTAATTGGCCCCCAAACTTTGGAACTCCCTCCCCATCCAACGGAAATAAAATAAAAAACTTGCTAAGTTTTAGGAAGCAATTGAAAACACACCTTGTTATTTAAAGCAACATTCCACAAAAAAACCTCACTCATCCTTTTAGTGCCGGGAAGCCCATTTTGGGTAGCTGTGCGTTCTATAAGAGCTGGTTGGTGATGACATTCGTGTTAACAGTGCCAACAAGTTTCAGATGACCTGGATCTTTCCCTCTAATGCTTACAGGAGCCTGTTTTTAAAGATAAACTTAGTCAAAGAATGAAGGAATACTTTAAGATAAATGAGTGTTCCGTTTCGAGTAGTTCAGCATCATCAAAGAGCTCTCCAACCCCAGCGCCGGAAACAACGACATCACACCCTCGCAAGACCTCTGCGACTCACTCGCCTCCTTCTTCCGCCGCAAGATCGCTGACATACACAACAGCTTCGACGCACCAACCACGCACCCAACCACCGAAACAACGCCCCCCACCACCACCCTCTGCAACTGGACCCCGGTCAGCACCGAAGACACCACCCGCACGATGAAGACCATCCACTCCGGATCCCCTACCGACCCCTGCCCCCACCACGTCTTCAACAAGGCCGGCTCCATCATCGCACCCCAACTCCGGAACATCATCAACATCTCCTTCAACACCGCCACCTTCCCGGAGAGCTGGAAGCATGCCGAGCGCAGCGCCCTCCTGAAGAAACCAACAGCGGACCCCACCGACCTCAAGAACTTCCACCCCATCTCGCTCCTCCCTTTTCCTGCCAAAGTCATCGAGAAGACCGTCAACATACAGCACACCGCCTTCCTCGAGAAGAACGGATCCCTCGACCTCTCACAGTCCGGTTTCCGAGCCAACCACAGCACCGAGACCGCCCTCATCGCAGCCACCGACGACATCAGATCCCTGCTTGACAACGGGGAAACAGCTGCCCTCATCCTCCTGGACCTCTCTGCAGCATTCAACACAGTCTGCCACCGCACTCTAATACAGCGCCTCAGCAACATCGGAATCCAAGGGAAAGCACTGGAGTGGATCACCTCGTTCCTCGCCGGAACAACCCAGAGAGTCTGCCTCCCCCCGTTCCGTTCCGCGGCCACCGAAGTAATCTGCGGCGTACCTCAAGGATCCTCGCTCAGCCCCACCCTCTTCTACGTCTACATGAGCCCCCTCGCAACCATCGCACACCAACACAACCTTAACATTAACTCATACGCCGACGACACCCAGCTGATCCTCTCCCTCATCAACGACCCGGCCAACGCCAGAGCCAGCCTACACGAGGGAATGAAGGACGTCGCCGAATGGATGAAGAACAGCCGCCTGAAGCTGAACTCAGACAAGACGGAAGTCCTCATCCTGGGATCATCCCCCTCCGCCTGGGACGACTCCTGGTGGCCCCCTGCCCTGGGCACCACCCCCAAGCCAACGGACCATGCACGAAACCTGGGCTTCATCCTGGAACTCCGCCCTCGCAATGACCAGACAAGTCAACGCAGTATCGTCATCGTGCTTCAACACCCTCCGCATGCTCCGTAAGATCTTCCGATGGATCCCCACCGAAACCAGGAAGACGGTCACCCAGGCCCTCGTCACCAGCCGAATGGACTACGGGAACACCCTCTACGCGGGAACCACTGCCAAACAACAAGAAAAGACTTCAACGCATACAAAACGACTCCGCATGACTCGTCCTGGACATCCCCCGCCACAACCACATCTCCGCCCACCTGAGAGACCTGCACTGGGTCCCCGTCAGCAAGAGGATCACGTTCAGACTCCTCACCCACGCACACAAAGCTCTCCACGACCTGGGCCCCAAATACCTCAACAACCGCCTCACTTTCTACACGCCCACCCGCCAGCTGCGATCGACCGGCCTCGCCCTCGCCACCGTGCCATGCATCCGCAGAACCACCGCCGGAGGAAGATCCTTCTCCTACCTGGCGGCCAAGACATGGAACTCCCTCCCCATCCACCTACGGCTGACCCAGGACCATCTCTCCTTCAGGAAGCAACTCAAGACCTGGCTTTTCGAGCAGTAACGGACCCCCCCTCCACCCCCCAGCGCCTTGAGACCCTTCCGGGTGAGTAGCGCGCTTTACAAATTGTTCTGATTGATTGATTCATATTTGTGGGAGGCCTTTAAAGTATGTATGAGAGGGCATTGTGTTTCCAAGCAATCAGGTGTCCTATAAGTACTTCCCCATAGCAAACACTAGAGAAAGAACTTAAGGTGTGAGAGGACGGATACTCAAAATATTGTGATACTGAGATGAGAGAGCAGATTTATAAAACCTTTTTGGAGTTCAGGGAGGCAAATGAGCAGATTGTGAAACACTTTGGCAAATATGCTGTTGCAAAACAATTTGGAGGGAGACAACGCCCCAGTCGTACATTGGCCAGGGTATTGAATCCTAAATGGGCTCAGAGGGAGATTATGTAGGTGGGTTGTGAAGATGAGACTATGTGTATTACAACGTTTCAGATTTTGGAGGAGTTTACTCACTATTATACTGATCTGTAGACATCCAAGATTGGCATCTAAAAGGAAGATAGAGATGACCCTCCTAATCAGCATCAACAAAAAAACTGGAATGACTGCACAAGTCAACACCATCAATGCATCCTGCTTTGACACACTGAAGATGCTGAGGAAGATCTTCAAAAGGTTCCCAAACAACACCAGAAAAAACAATCACTCATGCCCTAGCCACTAGTAAGTTGGACTACTGGAAAATCCTCTACGCCTGGATAACCAAGCAACTCACCAGAAGACTACAAACTATCCACAAATCGGCAACTCACTTCAAACCCCACCTCAGGGAGCTTCACTGTCTCCCGATACACAAACACACTAATTTCAAACTCCTCACTCACACATTCATGGTACTACAAAACCTAAACCCACCTACCTGAACAGTTGCCTCTCCTTCCATCAGCCACCCAAACACTTCTGCTCTGCAGGTCTCCTACTCGCACACATGCCACATACATACAGAACCAGATTAGGAAGATGAGCATTCTCTTATGTAGCTCATAAAGTGTGGAACGACCTCCCACTCCACATCAGAGCTGCCTCCTCTCTTCTTGAATACTGCAAGAAACTGGCTTTTGAATTAACCACCCATTGGCAGGGTTAGACACACACACCTGTTCAACGCCAAGATACCCTTGCAGGTGATAGTGTGCTTTACATACACACATAACAAAACACATCTAGATTATCTTCCTGGAGCCACACTGGTTTGGTTTAAGGCTTATGAAAGGGAGTCGCTCAGAACACTCCTTACTTAAAAAAGGATGAAAGCGGTAATAAGTCCTCTGCCTAATAGCAAAGGCCTGGGCTTCGGCTTAGCATCTGAGTTTTATAAAGAGTATGAACATGTGTTGTTCCATATTTACTTCTAGTGTACAAAGAGTCCTGTGAAGCTGGAATCCTCCCTCTGGTGTTGAGAGAGGTCACTCTCTTGGTTTTACTGTAACCTGGTAATCCCCCAACTGGTTATGCCTCTTACAGGCCATTGGCATTAATTAATGTTCGACACCAAAATATTGGCTTAAGTCCTAGTGACCCATGTATAACCCTATATGTGAGGCCTAGTGCTCTCCCAAGCAATCAGGATTTATACCCAGGCCATTCTACGCTAGGTAACTGGTGTACCTCCTTCTCCTTGGTATGTCAAGTTGATCTGGAAATGGCCAATATAGCCCTTCTTGGACAGGCAGAGAGCGCCTGATTCTCTCAAATGGTCTTACATGCTCTATGTGATGAGACTTAGCGGTATGGGGAATGGTTGGTGGGGTGGGTCACCTTGCTTTATGTTAATCCAATGGCGAGCATAATAATAGTGAAATATCCTTTTCGGATCACAGGAGGCACAAGACAAGGGTGCCGTCTGTCTCCCCTCTTACTTGCAGTTGCGATGGAACCTCTCACTTGTATCCTGAGAGAAAAGCACCCACATGAATTGATGGTTCTAACGATTTGATATCTTTGTATGCAGATAATATAACGCTGTACATGAGAGACATCTCGGACAATGTATCCCTCTTAATATAGGAGTTTCTTGCATTCACTTTACTGGTTACCAGTCCAGAATAGAATTGTTTTTAAAATGTGTTGCCTTACCCAAAAGCCCTGACAATAAAGGGCCTCGAAGCTAACTTACTATCATCCTTCCAGACATCTCGGGCAGATTTACAATAACTAGCGCATCCCTGCATATCGGCAGGGATGCACCAGTTATTGTGCGCCATGGCTTCGCCACCATGGATGCGCCGCATTTACAATGCGGCGCACCATGGGGCAAAAAGGGCACAGATGCGTGACACATCTGTGCCGTAAAAGCGGCGCATTGTTGGAGTTGTGTCACAAGCGCGACGCATCACCAGCACTGCTCTGGGGGGCCCTATTCTTACAATGCTGCGTCAATCCTTATGCCTGCTTCAAGCAGGCGCAGGGTTTTGACGCAGCATGGGCCCAAAAGTGACTGAGTGAAATCTTGTAGATTTCACTCAGCCACTTTTAGGAGACGTTACTGCGCCGGAACGCCACCCCCTGCGCAGGAACGGCTACTTCTGGCGCAGTATTTTACAACATGACGCATCTCCCAGATGCGTCACGTTGTAAGTACCCAGCACCATGGCGCATCTTTTGCGCCACCGCTGCGTCACAAAAGTGACACAACGGCGGCCTAAAAGAGGTGCAAGGGGCTTGTGAATCTGCCCCCTTAGATCTTGGGATAAAGCTCTCTTAATGGTCCATGGGTCAAAAGGTCCCAATCAGGGGGGCAGGTGGTTCTTGTACCTCGCCCCTCTATATTGGAACGCTGTACCTGACCACATTCGTACATGAGCAGATCACCTTCATTTCAGGAAAGCACTTAAGACTACACTGTTTTATTTCTGCTCCCTTCACTTGCATCTGAGCCTTTGCGGCTCCGAGATACCCCTCCCCGGGTGATTTGCACGCATTAAAATTAAAGTGACATAATATGGAATTTGTCTGATACTCTGGACTTCAGAATAACTGGAATACATGCTGTACATGTCTTGACTTTCCCCTTGAGGGGTTTGAGAACCCAGTATGCTATTTAGGCATAAAAATAGAGATGAAGAAAGAGTAGGCCATGAAAGCTATGGGCCACTAAAATCTAAAATGGAAGAAAGCCATCAAAGTGACGGGTTCCCCTGCCATCTTGTAGAGTTGCAATCCGAAAAATGTTTTTCTTACCAAACGTTTTGTAGCTGTTTGCTAATATGCCTCTTATGCTGCCAATGTCCATTTTCAAGCACATTTGCTCGATTCTTGTGGAATTTACATGAGCCAGCAAGCAACGCTGCTTCATTTGGGAAATATTGACTGTTCCTCACTCCAAGAGGTGTTGGCGGTTCTCAATCCCACACTTAGAACATTGTTACTCAGTGACACTTCCTGAGTTCAGAGTTGATTGGTTTCATCCTGAGTACAGACCCCCTCATGTGAAAATGGAGGAGGATATGATGACAGCTTTTCCTCCCTCTATTGTGTTGGCTAGAGCGCTCCTGTGTCCACGTGCACAATTCAACACTTTGGCCGCCACAATTTATACTTGTGATAAAGTAGGTGGAATAATATAATGGGTCACGATGCAGTCTACTGTCTGGAGATACCCTTGATAGACATTCCTTGATTGACAGTTGTCCTAGGTACCAATGGCTCAAAGTCGACTAACCCCATCCCAATTCATTAAAGTAGGTGGCTCCTATGTAGTATGATAGATTCTGATGTTGGAACAGTTTACGGAGATGGGGAAAATCGTCCCTCGATATATTCTTATATTTTAGAGTCCGCCACTAAATGCGGGACGGATATCCGACATTTCCCTCTGCACCTCCGTCATTTACAGCTTTGAACCATGTCATTGCCTGTAAGAGTCACTTAGGTCTTATGTCCAAATTTTATAAAGCAACAGCAAAGAAAAGACAAACAGCCATCAGCAGCGATTAGAAGAAGTGGGCTAAAATAGACTTAGACAATTAACAACCTGACAAAACGTGGCTCTATTGATGCTCTCAGACAGAGAATATCTCTTAGCAGTAGAAATAGATCTATACATCATTCATTTGTGCATATGTTACATTACATGCTGGCCAGATTGTGTGCCATTGGACTAGATGTAGACCTCAAAAGTACATGATGCTTTCATCGCAAGGCAGCCCACATTCACGCAGCGTGGGTATGTCCCCTTATTGCACAGTTTTGGATCAAAGGGGCAGATTTACAAGCCACTTGCGTTGTTTTTGCACCGCAGTTGCGTCACTTTTTGTGACGCAGCAGCAGCGCAAAAATGCGGCCCATTTACAACGTGACGCATCTAGGAAGATGCGTCACGTTGTAAAGCCCTGCATCACATTATATCTGCATCAGTTATAATGTATGCAGGGTGGGCGTTCCAAGGCAAAAAAGCCTTGTAGAAGTGACGCAGTGAAATCTACAAGATTTCACTGCGCCACTTCTAGGACGCCACTGCATCAAATTCTTACACCTGCTTGTAGCAGGGGTAAGGAGTGACAGCACAATGACGATAGGCCTCCCCCTGCATTGCTGGAGTTGCGTCGTGCTTGCGACACAACTCCAGCAATGCGTGACTTTGTGTCAACAGATGCGTCAGAATTTCCGACGCATCTGTCAATCCTTGCGCCATGGTGCCCCGTATTGCAAATACGGCGCATCCATAGTGGCGCAAGGGTTTCTCAAAGTGGCGCAGGGAAAGTGACACATCTTCACAGATGCGTTACTTTCTTGTAAATCTGCCCCAAAGTGTTTGAGGCACTCTCCGTAAGGACTGATGTATAACTCACACTCTCACGACTTTTACTATTGGGCTGGTAAAGGCGGCACCCAAGAGGGTGAGGTGATACACAGCAATGGCTCATTTACTTACTTAAAGGAAAGTGGTTAAGATGTGGGGGTGGGGGTGGGGGTCCCGCCACACGCAAACCATAGGGACTTGTTGGCCAACTTGATATACTGTAATGATAAGGCTGAACCTTGAGCAGACACTGTACCTGTCATATCGACCAAACCCTTTTGAGAACAATGGGGCATATTACCAACAACTAGCGATAATTTTTGTCTCTAACTTGTTTAGAGACAAAAATTATCGCCGCACATAGGCGATTTTTATCGCAGATAAACCTTGCAATTAGCAAGGTTTTCGCAAATGCGATAAAAAACGGCCGCAATGCATGAATATCGCTGAAAAGTCAGCGATATTCATGCATTACCGAGCTAATGCTCTTAGCCATGTTATCCACCTCCCATTGGATAACATGGTGAAGAACTGCTCAGGGCAGGTGTTAGCTTTTGGAGATATTCGCGCTTAGCGCGAATATCTCCAAAAGTTGGTAATAGGAGATAGCGATGTTAGCGACTGTTTCCAGTCGCTAACATCTTGGCACGCCCACTTTGCATGTCATTAGTGATAAATATCACTGACATGCAAAGCGGGGCCCAAGATGGTCGCTATCTCCTACTAGCTGTCACTAACTGGTGTTAGCGACAGCTTGGTAATAGGGAGATAATTTTATCTCCGCTTTCTTGGCTTTTAAAGCCAAAAAAGCGGAGATAAACCCCCTTGATAATATGCCCCAATATTTGATGAATCACAGTATAGTCTCAAATAGATGGACCCTCGGGTCACAGGATAGTGGTGGGTGATATGAAACTTCTCACGATGCGCCTGAGAGTATGTGAAGTTTAAATAACCTGGGGGTATATTATCAAGGGGTTTATCTCCGCTTTTTTGGCTTTAAAAGCCAAGAAAGCGGAGATAAAATTATCTCCCTATTACCAAGCTGTCGCTAACACCAGTTAGTGACAGCTAATAGGAGATAGCGACCATCTTGGGCCCCGCTTTGCATGTCAGTGATATTTATCACTAATGACATGCAAAGTGGGCGTGCCAAGATGTTAGCGACTGGAAACAGTCGCTAACATCGCTATCTCCTATTACCAACTTTTGGAGATGTAAGCGCGAATATCTCCAAAAGCTAACACCTGCCCTGAGCAGTTCTTCACCATGTTATCCAATGGGAGGTGGATAACATGGCTAAGAGCATTAGCTCGGTAATGCATGAATATCGCTGACTTTTCAGCGATATTCATGCATTGCGGCCGTTTTTTATCGCATTTGCGATAAACCTTGCTAATAGCAAGGTTTATCTGCGATAAAAATCGCCGATGTGCGGCGATATTTTTTGTCTCTAAACAAGTTAGAGACAAAAATTATCGCTAGTTGTTGGTAATATACCCCCTGATGTTTAATATCAACACTTGGGTGATCTTTATGGGTACTTAAGTCCTAAAGTGGGTGAGTATGGTCCTACAGTCTTACCTAAATTTACTATGGAATCTAGTACAGTTTTGCTTTGTGATACCTTTCAGAACTGGTGGATAAGATACGTCCAAGTGTGGGTAGTTGTTTTATTCACAACTCGTCCGGGTAATGTGGCGCATGCGAATGGCACTGGGCAGACACGAGGTCCCACTCCCCACTTCTTTCTGAATATCTCAATATGTATTTGGATTTGATACGAGTCCCAAACTATGTGAATCTCCACCATCTCACACATGTATTAGATGCTAACTTCTTAGGGTGCAACAATGACATTAGAAGTATTTCTTATTCTGGAACCAAATGAAGCTGAATTAATTTTGTCTACAAAGTAATAAGTGTCATCATGGGTCCTATCAAAAAAGAGAGATTGAGAGGTCATTTTCTACAGATATGATTTGGGGTGTGTCTTAGGCTGGTTGGCATCATGCATGGGCAGAGATTTGGGGTGGTGACACTTAAGTATCGTTAGGAGTGGTGTTTTTTTGCACTTGAAATCTAATCGAAAGTGCTACTTATATATGGATCTATCAAACCATGTGTTGAATGGAGTAGGTCAAAGGAAACACATGTCACAACAACAGCACAACAAAAAAGAAACCAAGCACAGTAGGACACAAAAAAAAACACAATAAGAAATCACAAGCGAACAGCCCAGAAATGCAACTTAACATAACCACACTATGTGATTGCATTATTTTGACACTGTTTTGTTGTGTTGTGTTACTGTTATTGCGCCGTGCTGCTGAGAAGTGCTGACGACTGTATTGCATTTTTGTTATTTTTTTGTTAGTGTGGAGTGCTGATTTGTTTTGTAGTGTGGGTCTAGTGGTATGTTGTGTTGTTGTGTAGCTGTTGGTGCTATTTTTGTGTGTATGTTGCATTTTCTATTGTGTTTGTATTTGTTGTTGTATTATGCTGTGTTCAATTGCTGTTTTGTTATTGCTGTGTTGTCATTGTAATGTGGTCTTGTGGCTAAGTGGTATTTGTGTTATTATTACATTCTTTAACAGGGAGAATTACTTTTGTCATGCATTGCTGCTGCCACATACACCCTTTCATGATGCAGATGGTAAAAGAGTTTGCACCACACAGTGGGCTTCTTATCACTGGGAACATTTAATTGTGGCAAACACAATGTCCGTGATTCTGACCCCAGTCTCAGAAGAGAGCCTAATGGAATATGTGATATTGCTTCACTTTTGATGCATTCTTGCTCTCCATGTGTTCTTTTACGTTGTTCGTCGCCTATACACTTTTTCCGTTAAGCTTCTCAGGATCCTTGCAGATTCCTTCACATATGTTGAAGGGTACATATACATGTATCCAAAATAAAAAAAAATGTGTTGTTCCACACTAGTTACATTGAAACTTCTGCAAAGATTTTCTTACTCTTCCATTTCTGAACTGTCCTCAGCCTCGGTAACAGGAAGTGATATCAGAAGAAGGCAGGAAATTGAGTCTGCATATTGATTAAATCAACAAAGATGTGAAGCAAACGGCTGCATTTCTTTTCTTTCTCACCATCAAGGCAATGCAACCCTTCTCTTTCCATTTTTGCTGCATTGCTGCACCTCCTGGCCTCCTTTGGTGTCACTTCCTGTTTGAGGGGCGGGTAGAAGTTTACAAAAATGGAAGACGTCCCAAGTAAGAAAAGTACTCACACACAAACATAATAGAAGTATAAGCATTACTGGTAAGGAACAACATATATTTTAAGTTTCTTTTAGGTATTCTTGAAGAAGTATCCCTATGGTGCATCATATTGTGGTAGGATACAGACCCAAACTCATGTGTTGCAGAAAGAAAACTACACCTCTCGCAATCCAACAAAGTAAAAGCGTGAACAATAACACCAGAAGACATAATGCTAAAAAATCAATTTGTATTGATGACAGGATACTGGGAAAACATACGTATCTCACATTAGTACACTTGTCTGAATTGGAAGTCATGAGGTAACAATGAAAGGATAAAATCACATGACACATTCTCTGCCTTGGCAAGCAGTTGGTTCAGATTTTTGACACCTTCAACATTATCACAAAGTCCAAGAGGTGGGATCACAGAGAGGATTCTGCTCATGTGCACTGATGGGGCGGACACCCCCCTCCCCCACTTTTTTCCCTGTTATATCCCTCCCACCCCTGAAAAAAAAATATTGAATATTGAATGGCTTCACTGATCAATTCTTCACATTCACAGACGAATAAAGCGAAGGAGCATCCTCTCCACTTCTTATTGTGCGTGGGCGGCTCGAACCACCCGGGAACCATCAGTCCAGATCCACTGGGCGCTTCTACCTGGAAGCCTCTTCCTTTAGCTCTTTGTTCTTCCGCACCTCTTCTGCATGTTTGTCCTAGAAGATCATGGGGATAGAAAAAAAAGGTGAGTCCTACCATCTCAACCAACCTACTCCAAATCACCGCAGGATCAACGGCTAGAGTTCATAGACCAGCAGGCGCTAATCAGTCCTGTGGACACACGTTGCATGGCCACTATATGTATTTGACCGTGCACATATAGCAGACATCGGGGGATCAAATCAACACTTTCTGTTTATACCCGGATGCACGTCATTTTGGGTGACTCATGATGTCTGATAGGAATCACTGACATAATATCGAATTCACAAATATAGAATTACCAAAATATCGTAGAAAAAATATAGAATGCAAAAATATCGAATTCCTATCTACAAACAGGTAAGTACAAAAATATCGAATCAAAAATATAGTTTTAAAAAATATAGTTAGTCAATATATCGATTTTTTTAAATGTCTTTAAAGTAATTTAAAATTAATGAAATAATAAATATAACATTTACTATTGCCACTCCAGTGAGTGCAACAGTAGGGAAAGCGTTGGATAGCGTAGGGGTAAAAATTACTATTCCCACTCCAGTGAGTGCAACAGTAGGGAAAGCGTTGGATAGCGTAGAGGTAAAAATTACTATTCCCACTCCAGTGAGTGCAACAGTAGGGAAAGCGTTGGATAGCGTAGGGGTAAAAATTACTATTACCACTCCAGAGAGTGCAACAGTAGGGAAAGCGTTGGATAGCGTAGGGGTAAAAATTACTATTCCCACTCCAGAGAGTGCAACAGTAGGGAAAGCGTTGGATAGCGTAGGGATAAAAATTACTATTCGATATTAAATTACTTACCTTCAATTCAATATTTTTCACCACTATATTCTGTCCATTCGATATTTTGTCCATTCTATATTTTGACTTCAATATTTTTCTAATTCTATATTTTGAATTCGATATTTTGTCTTGTTACCGTCTGATAGAACAGCAAGTGACAGTACTTTAAAGTGCTGTTACTTTATCTTACACAGTAATGACTGCTTAGATCTTGGCATTGGCCACATATATTGTTGTGTAATTACTATAGATTGCCTGGTGCAAGAATAGGCACACAACTCAACTCATCATGAACAAATAGAAACTATGTGCAGTGCTGAAAAATCACATTTCAGAATTCCATGAACCAGAAATGTTCTGGATGAAGAATGACACCTGATTACCAGTCAGGTCAAGCAGAATTAACGCATTTAATTTGCTTCACCTGATTATAAATTGGTAGGTTTCTGATTATCAATGGGTAGGTTTCCACACCTTTATCTGGGTGTGGGAAAAGCGTACTTGGTTCTTCCATCCAGTGAACCCCAAAGCCGCCCAGAGGCCCGTGCATACATTTACCATCAACTCATAGCATGTGGTAAATGTATGAGTTAAACCCCGTGGAACTGTGAATACTGTGTAGTTTTAGGACTAGACAAATAAGTCCCACGTGGTAATTCCCCATTCCATGTAGTTTAACTTGTAATTGTCCCATACAGCGGTGGGTGTACAGCACAGAAAAGGTAAATTTGTACATTTACCGCTACCCAAGCAACACCCAACTTGTAAGCAGGGTCATTGTGTCAAATATCATTCAACAATGCTTGGGATCACACCTTTGAGCACAGAGAAGTATAATACCAACATTTGGGAAGTAAGGCGAGACATGATGACAAGTGTGCCAGGTAATCCTGAGACATGACTAGATGGCTCATTTACTTTTCATCTACACAGACACAAAACTAGAATGTCTATCAGCACCTTGAGTCCATCCCACTCCCATGAAAAACTTTGTGAGATAAAACATTTACCAAAAAAGATGAATTTGAAATCTGAGCATTTGTAAAGTGTTAAAAAATAATTGAAAGGGCACAACATAGTACAGCTGGGGATCAGAGAGGATTCTAAAAATAACTTTACTACATCCACACTCACAACAAAGCCATAAGAATGAATTGATGCACATAAACACTGTTCAGAAAATATTGAGCAGAACTTACAGGGAAACATTGGTGAGCCGCGCCTCATGGTTAGGTATGCAAATTTGCCATGAATTTCACGGGGAAGTCAAGTCTAGAAGTATAAAGTTCATGGTTAGCCGGGTGGTCACTTTTTTGGGTATAACAAAAATATGAGCTTGCTTGTGAAATGGAGCAGGTGCACAGCTTACACATGTGCGGGCTATCTCCACTACTTCATTTTACATCCCCCCAAATCCCACTTTCTTCACCCGGCCGAGCAAACATTGCGATTCTCTGATACAGTCTAACATGATGGTTCATCAGTATCATGATGTAAGCATCCCAACTTGGGTTGTCTGTTTGTTATTCAAGAACCCCAACAACATGAGACTGTAGAATTACATAAAGGAGTCAAATCATTAAAGTCAATATATTTTGACTTTTGGGTTGGGGTGAAAAATGGTACGACTTCAAGAGAAATCCCTAACCGGGCAAGTTGTTGACCATAGGGACGTTCCTCTTGGTCATGTTGTGAAGTCAATCCCGACAACCCAAAAATTCTGTTAACCCCAATTCTGCTATTCCTTCAATATCAGGTTAACGGATAAATTAGTTGCTTGTATTCCGGGGAACCCATTCCAAGGGCACAAACCTGATACTCATGTCTGATTCAGACCAAGAAGGACAGCGCTCACAAATGTTCCCCGTTACACAAAAGCAGATGACTTCGAAAGATGCACCCATCACAGTCAAACCAACAGCAGTAAAGGCAATGCAAGGACACCTTCTCATAGTCTTCATTTCATATACTGTTTATTGTGACCAAATCAGAATCAAATGTTTGTTTTGCATTCTATAGGTGCTCTTGTGTAGATGTTTTGATTATGTGTGGTGGGTACAAAGGACTAGATTGAGCTCCTGAGCAGCCAAGGAAAAAATAAATAAATGTATTGCAGCAAAGTGTAACGTTTTGAGTGTCTACCAGACCATTAAGAGATTTACACAGCATCCCAAATTAGAAATTAAAAATATGAGGCACTGAATGAAGCTAAAATGTGGCAGGCATTGAGAGCACTGGTTTGTGTAAAGGGTAAATACCCACATACCGCATACTAACTCTCATGCAGACCATGCTGCAGTCCACAGTGAGTCAGATGGCAGCAGAGATGAGTGCACCAGAGGCCGCAGTGGGCATGGCCTTTCTCCCTACCATCATGTTTCGGTTCTATGATAACTGTTGCTTCCTAGTCTTCTTCAGCCTCCTCCAAGGCCACCTTGGAATATGACGAGGAGGAGAACTTTGAGCCCAGGGACAAACATATTCCAAAAGAGGGCACGGCTCAATACTTAATTCTCTGAGCTTGACCCTAATCTTCTGCTTGGATGACCACCTCAACGCCCGGTAGACCCCTATTCCAGCAGTTACATCAGCATTTACCCACAGCCAACCCCGAAATATTTTAGGTGAATGCAGAAATGAAGAATTTAAATGTCAATGAGTAGAAGGGTCCAGAAATGGAATCTGCATTTTAATTTATGGTTCATTAGTAGTCCTTATTAAAAGGGGCACGTGCATTGCCTCAGACCCACCAAGTGGACGTTATATGAAGCAATGTAATAGGTTTCACGTTGTGGGTGACATAAATTGTTACAGTCTCGACCCACAGGGCTGGGAAGTGGAGGCCACATTGAAGAGAACATATGTTCACATCAACCCGGCTTTGCTGGTCGGTGCACACATAGACTAAAGTAGCCTTTTAGGTAGGGGATGGTTTTTCTGGGGTGCTATTCCTCACAGAGACCAGGCTAAATTCACTTCAGATGTGGGGGTCTGCCCAGCTCTGGTGCAAAGGTTTTCAGAGCCCAGGCAGAATGGCATGCTGCTGCTTCCCACTGCCTGCTCTCTAGCAACAAGGCTATTTCTGGTGCCATGTGTCGCAATCTTGTGCCACCTTGTGGACACTTGCAGTAGTGCTGTAAGGTAGGTATCTACAGTGACCTCCCTATAGCAGTGGTGCTAGGGCTGAAGTATGGATAATCTCAGGCTGGCAACAGGTCCCAATAGGGCAGCACATACACATATCCACCAGAGTGCCATGAAAGAGCATGGTGGTCAGAAGAACGGCATTCTCACGATGGACTTTCAGCGGCGGCCGGCTCAGGTAAGCGCAGTCGGGTGGGGCAGGGCACGACAGGTGGGGAAGCTGACAGACGGTGGAATAGGTGTTATTTAATACATTAACTATACCTATTCCACCATCTGTCGACTTCCCCCTCTCACCCCGCCTTGCCCCCGCCTCCCCGTCTCACCACATTTACCTGTGCCGGCCGCCTCTTGGTACTTTAGGCCACAATGGAAGAGCCAGACCATAATTCCTCTAACAATTGAAAGCTTCAGCGCCCATGACATGAGGGACAAGGCACTAAAAGAGGCCTTGTGTATTCTCACCTGCCACACAGAAGAGTAACTTCTTCTATTTATTGCTTCATAACAAACCTTTGTCTTTCCTAACATTGCAACTCACAGATATTACTTTTATCCAGCTTAATGGTACTCAATTTACCAACGTTGGAGGGGTGAAAGTCTGAGTTAGTTTTTCTCAGATTTGATGTTGTGACCTGCAGATCACAGCAGATGTCAGCAGCGAGTGATGACTCACAGAGTATAAACAGACACACCTCTGAAATGGTTTGGGGGTTTTCAAAGCAGCGGCTGTTTTTCTTGTTTATATTGCTTACTCGGTTTACTCAGCTAGAAGCACTCTTATTTTGAATATAGTATACTAGAAATCTCCATTTTAACCCATTTTGACCAAGTTGTGTCAAAATAAGGAGCTGTCACTTAAGATGGGTGCTGAAGTTCGCCAGGAAAAGCAAAAGCGAGACCTGAGACAGCAGGGTATAGAATCACTAGAGAGGTGTGTACGTGTCTTGTCTGATGGATGCAGTTACTCTGTTGTTCTTGCGTGAACGTGTCTAAGTGTGACAGTCACTACCAGCCGAAGCTTTCCCTGTTTCTAAGCAGAGAGAATGTTCCTGCTGATCTGTTGTCACAATCTCCCCCGCCCCTTCCCCGCGGCTGGAGCAGCAGGCTGTGGTGTAAACTTCTAAGTAAGTTGAGGCGCAGGAGGAGGCGTCTGCCATGTCAGACATGGAACTCGCGCTGCATTATGGGAGATAATGCATAATGACATGCTAGCCCCGCGAGAATAGCGATGATTTCTGGGGCAGCACCGACAGATGTTGGGAGATTTCGGCAGATAAGCCATCGAGGAACTAAAGGGGCACATTTACAAAAAAAAAAAAAAGGAAGCTGCAGGCACTACTAGGTTTACGCCAGTGGAGGCTCTAAAGTGGGGGGCATAGGGGCCGTGCCACAACTCCATTTGTTCTTCCCCTTCCCCACTTGGGCTCAGCCAACAAAGCTGTTGAGAGACGACAGAGTAAAAAAAAACAGACACAGCACCTTGCAATACGCAATAATTTGCCCTATAACCTTGACTTGAGTCTAAATGTTTGCTTAAAATGTTTAAATCGGACTTAGGGTGTATTTGAATACATATCTACATCTACACAGATACACAGAAAGTTAGATTTGAACATATTTAACCAACACGTGTGTGAGTGTGTGTGTGTATAATGTTACACACTGAAGCTTCAACAATTGTACAAAAAGGGTTACTAATTGGACCGTAAGTCTATAGGTGGGTGCCTTCCCACCACCTATAGACAAAAGCTGTGTGTTGAGGCCTTCCCACCCCAGATCTTTTGACTGGGGGAGAATGTTTGCACTGTTGGCATTCCTTCCATCTTTTGCTTGCTGTAACACTTTTTGCCCTAAGTGAGTTGGGTATGCCCAGACGTGGGCCCTTTGCTCACTGTGCCACTGGATTGAAGCTAGCCTGGCTGATAAAGGGTGACATACCCTGAAACCGGTCCCAGGATGCTTATTTCCGGTCCAGGGAGGACCTGGCCTGGCAGTTCGGTCTGGACTGTTCCCATCAGGCACAGGGTCAAGACTGATTTGCATATGGCTGGGTCTAAACTGGGGTGGCGTAGTGGGCAAAAGAACAATGGATTTAACCCAGATCTTTTGACTGGGGGAGAATTTTTGCATTGTCAGCATTTCGTCCATCTTTTGTTTGCTGTAACACTTCCCACCACCTATAGACAAAAGCTGTATCCTGGAGCTTTCCCACCGCCTATAGACAAAAGCTGTGTCTTGAGGTCTTCCCACCACCTATAGACAAAACCGGCATCTTGATGTCTTTCCAGTTTCCTGGAGCCTTTAGTTCTGTAGGTTAGGATTTGCATTTAGGATTCGTGTTTAGGAATGGGAAGAAAGAACTGTGCCAAGGCTTAGTGACATCAGATGCAATATCTTATCACGCTTGCAGGGGCCTTTCCATCAGCAACATTTGTCCTTTACAATTGGGATTTGTTTCAGATTTGACCAGTGCAAGTGGCTGTGACTTGCCATAACAAGAGAAAGCAGCCAGTGAGAGATGCATACTGCACCAGCAGCTGTTGTAATCTACCATTATACATATAGGATGGTTCAGAGGAATACAATCTCCTCTCCATATAAACTCTTTCAACTTAATATATCACCTTCCTATCTTGTTATTCATTTTTTCTGCTCCCCATTCTTTCTTCCTCCGGCCTTCTCCTCGAAGCACCTAAAGGGAGTAAGGCAGAGAGAGTGTTGGAGAGCCTCTCTATGGATAAATGTTCAGGGCCACTAATAAACCTGCACTCATCTTAGCTGAAGGATAGCAATTCATACTACATGGCCCCCCAAATAACCAGGTGCCTCTAAATGCCTTGTTGTCATGTTTATGTGTGTCGTTGGGGAACATTATAATTCATAAAACTCTATCCTATGACATCACCGCAGACATATGATAGCTGTGACATGCTTGGCAGCAATCTGAAGTTACCATAAATGTTTAATTATGTTTAAGAAACATATGCGACCAAATAACACTGCTACAAAAAAAACTTGAAGACCATCAAGATTGGCCTTTGGACCTCTCCAGTCTCATTTCGACTCACCTTCTCCTGCAGGCGTTCCAGCATGGCGGCTAAGTGGGCTTCCCGGTTCTCTTTGTTGACCTCCATCCTCTGTGCCAGCTTCTCCTTGGCTGTCTTGATGAAGTTGTTGTTCTCCTCGATGGCTTTTTGGATCACCTCTCGCTCATGCTCTCGCTTCTCAGCCAGGTGCTTCAGAAGTTCAGCTTCCTGGTACTAAAAGTAACACAAGAAACAAAGATCTGTTTACTATGGAAAATCCCATTATTAGCATTACAGCCCACCATTGTGGGCCCACTACCTACTTATTACCCAAGAATGTAACCTTCCTTCCTCCGCCCATTGTGCAAAGGTGCAACTCCCAACCACGGTCCTGGTTCCTCCCATAGCTGCCTCTCAAATGCCCCACCCACACGCGGAAAGAACTGGATGATATTCCTGGAAAAAGAAGGTCTCTTCCACCGTATTCCACATCAATGTCTTTGCAATTGCTCTAGCATATTGGTTGTTCATTTAAGAAAGGTGCTTGCAATATTCTAGTCATTCTGTTTCCCAGGTTTCGATTCATGTTATAAAAACATCTCTCATTAAAAAAAAATACATAGGGGCCGATTACGATCTAGTCCGGAAAGCATTCTGACCAATTCAGTTCCGGAATGCTTTCCTAACGACTCGGATCGGGGGAGTCTGACCAAGCGATTTTGATGTATCAGGATGCTTCCGGATACGATTCGGTTGGACTCCCATTGACTTCTATGGAAGCCTGTGTTCCGACCGAGAACACAGGCTCCCGTTGAAGGAAGGGGTGGCTGGGGAAAATCATGCACCCGGTGGCAGGCACCAAATTGGTGCCTGCTACACTGTGCATGGTCTGAAAGGGGGTCCTTTCGGTACCCTCATGGGCCGATTCGAAAGGCCTCAGGTGAAGGGGGGGCATGCTCCAGGTCCCCAAAGACAGATTCCAACAGCCATTTAAACCGAATCAGAACAGCTGTCCGAATCGTTCATCATAATCGCTCGCTCTGAGACTGAGTCCATAGAGCTGTACGATTAGGCTCCGAAAGACTCGACCTGTCTAAATGCCTTTTGAAACCAATTCGGACAGCCCAAACGGTTTCTGGGCATCGTAATCGGTCATTGGGAACTGATTACATTTCGATCGGAAACAGGGGTTCGGATTCGGCAAATTTGAATCTGATTCAGAACCCTTCCAAAAGGCGTCGTAAATTGACTTCATAATCTTTATAGTAAAGACTTTAGATTCTATTTTTCCTACATTTACTACTGAAACAGGGGCGCTAAGTAATCACTACAATACATACAGTATTTATTGATATATATACAAAAATAATCAATTATTGCTTCTCAGATTTGCCACCGCCAGAGAGAAGACCAAGGCTCATAGTTGAAGCCTGGTGCATTTTCTCTCTTATACACTGCCATCAACATGTGCCTTACACTCATTTTTTACCTTGCGCCTCTCCTCAGCTGCCTCCAGCTTCTTCTGTATCTCCTCAAGCGAGGGGTCCCGTCGCCGAGGGAGCGACGCATTGAATTCTGGGACCCCGTCAAAGGAAGGAGGCTTCAGTATGACCTCAAAGGACTGGCCCGAGGTCCGCTTGTTCAATTCGATCACCTCCATGTCTGATATGACACACCAGGTGAGATCCACAGTGTCTGCTAGAAAGACAAAAAGCAAGGCAAACCTTTAATCGATAAACATTCATCAATAAGCACAAATAAAATCATACTATATTTCCACAATTAATAGAGGGGATCAGCTTATTGGGGATAGTGAACTTTTTCCAGTCAACTAAAGAAGACAAAATAATTTCTAATTTATGCTCTTGTAGACAGCCTTCTTTAGAGCTCAACACATTTTTTCTAATGGTTTGTGACTAAAGTTCAACCTCAAAATTGGTATAAAATGGCTTATGGAATTGCTTATGGGGTTGTTGTGACTCCGTCACTGCTTATGGCCTATCACATGGTACCTAACTCAATCAATAGTGTCCAAAGTGGATCCAGGAAAATATATTTTAAGGATATCCCTATGCAATGTAGTTATAGACAATGAATATACATCGAAATCATTTAGATTAAGGTTATCCTAAAAGTGTGGCATGGATCCAGCCCACTTTGCCTCATATAAGGAACCTCTGCTCTAATTCCTTAGGAAAAGACCCAAGGGCCAAAGGATGGACACAACTAGGACAATTTAACCACATCAGAAAAAAATGTGTTGCTACTACAGTCCATGATAAATTGTTGTTACTATATTCAATGGCATTTTTACAATACCTTTATAATACCACAGACTTTTTCACTTTAATAGTGACTTTGCTGGCATTCCTGTGTTCTGTGACTTTCTTAAGTTGGATCAGCGTCATCAATGTTGCTCTAATGTTCTATTACAAAAGAAGCCCTGGAGAAAAGTATCTAATACCAGCTGAAGAATTGTCACTAGCAGGCATGCTCTTCTGGGGTGTTTGGAAGGATGTCCTTTCAAAATCACATCTTAGTGGTCAGCCAGTTAGTTTATCGCCGCCGCCAACCATGGTTCCCATCAATGTTTGAGAAGTCAGGGGAGAAACTGCATATCATTTAAAGAGAAATAACTATATAACCCATTTGTTTGCCCCTATTTGAAGAATATTTGGGCTTGTATTAGAATTGTAGAGCTCAGTAACCAATCAGAGATAGACACGGCATTAGACATAGTAGTCTACTGTGCCACAAGCATGCTGCGCCCACCCCGACACCGCTCAGGATCTTCCCCTCTACCTTCAGACCATGCGAGTTACCCTCAAAATCCGCGGTGTTGAATGTCATTCCTACCTTCGTGCGCGTACACCGGGTTCTTCAAGGGGTCGGATAGGAAGCAGGAACAGAAGAGGGACATCAGAGGAAGCTCTTTCATCTTCTCTTTATACGCTGTAGATGGAAAGAGGGAGCAGACGTAGTGTTAATTGACGCGTGCAACTGCTCAGTCATCACATATTGCACCTACAACCACTGATTTTGCCCATGTTTTACCAATGCTATATGATAAGAAATATATTTATTTCTCCTCGTTACTTTCAGATCTAAAATCTGCAGCACACATTAAACGAGGAATGTGCCTTTAAGGATTGTTTTCTGCAGGAAGGTACCCCTTTCTGCAAACAAACAATCCTGCCTGCAATGCAGGCACCCTTGCACCATGGTGCAAAGGAGACTGCGCTGATGCTCGGCAGCCCACAATGCATCAGCGCTGGGGGAGAGCTGAAGTGCGCATGTTTTAGTAGATATGGTACATTTCTGTTGACTTCCTCTCACGCAACGCAGCGCTGCAAGTTGCCTTAGTGCGTAGCATCGTATGAAGAAAAGTAAATCTGGCCCAGAGCCGCCTGTGAGTGAGAATTACGTGATAAAAATAAGTTTAAGAAAACCAGAAATTACTCAAATTCTAGGTAACCCAATAATTGAGGTTTCCACAATATTAGAGTAGAATAAAAATGCCATAGCACCGAAGGAGTACACTGGACCTCTTCGAGAACTAGATCCAATGCTTTCTTGATGCCGCCAAGACGTTCTGTACCCCGGGAGCACTTGAATTATGTGAAAGGACTGGAGGAATACCACCTGAGTTTGGTGAATCTGAGGGGGTTTGTGAAAACGCTGGGCTCGGTATCAAATCCCAGCTCAGGATGAGTGTTTCAACTTTTAAAAGAAAACTTTAAAACTTTTTTAAATTCCTGATGAGCCAGGAAGTGAAAAAAAAGGCAGCGATGTGGTAGTTTTTTTTTTAATTCTAATGTGATCCTGGGGATATCCACATTTAAAGAAAAAAGAGGACAAGGGGCAAGTAGTGAGAGGGGAAAAGAGGATTCAAATGAAATCGTAGGATTAAGGAATTTCCAAATGCAGCAAACAATTATTTATGTTTCTTTGAAATGGGCATTCATCAAGTCAATTTTTGTCAAACTTGACAATCCAATTTGAAATACAAATTTCGACATAATGAATTAGAGCAACATTTTCTAATTATGTCCCAATTCAGGATCATGTAGATAGCCACTGCTTGCCACCAAACATGCAGGCCCCGCCTGATCCCGCGTCAGGATCACACCAACATTTCATACATGTGAAGAAAAACCATCAGGCAGGAATAGTTTTACTCAATCCAGGTAGAGGAAATTTTCTGGTCACTTACCAGCCAGAGTCATGGCGTCGGCTGGGCTTTCTTGCACTACAGACTAACGAAAGAAATCAGTACTCCCAGTGGACACAAGACCTGAAATAAAGTAAAAACATTGCATTTAGAAAGGGAAGCAAAGTTTCCATGGCAACTTCTTTATGTTGTTGAAAGCTACTGCTACGCGGGCCAGCGCGTCAACAAATGTTTTAATCTGGGCCTTCTCGCGCTTTAAACTAAGTACTCCATGGAAACCACTTAACGGAGTAGCAAAAATAAAGGAGGCAGGTACTTTTCCTACTGCACCTACTACTGTAACTACATGGAGAGGACAAGTGCTTCATGCCAGGAAAACCCCCACATCACAACTTTAGATTTTTTTCCTCCCCTTGAAATAAAATTGTGTCAGCGCTGGTCTGCAAGTTGCTGAGTGTTCCCAGTAGAAATCCCAGTTTCTATTGAATTGCACACTGGATTATGAATGTCCAGGGATAAAAAATGCAGCAAATTCTACAAAATAAATTTCAAAATGAACAGTGATGAAATTGAAATCAACTGGAATTTTCTCCATGGCTTTTTGGTAGATGTTGAAGTCCCTACTGCCCACCGCTGGATCCAGTAGGAACCATTTGTCACTGGTCAGCTGACATGCTGGCTTAAGTTCTAATAAAGCCCACTAAATATTCATCGTTGTGAAATGTGCACCGCTTAGTCGTACGTATAGTTATCATAGAACATGCTCTCAGCTGGGAAGACGGGCCTGGGGCGTGAGTGTCATAACATTTATGTAGTCTGGGCAGAAATGTGTCTGACCCTGTGAAAATGGAATCTCAAACTGAGTTTGGATCTGAATTAACCCGGAGACTTCCCAGGGCACACTGGCAGTAGAAGCATGAGGACAGCGGCTTAATGTTTATGGAACAATTACCCAGCATGCTCTGGTAAGCTGCACAAGGAAGTCCCCACTGGGCATTGAACTCTGGAAATGACAGGAGGTCTATTAATCTGAGCATGTTGCAATCAGGGCTCAGAGGCAGAATCGATCCGCTGAAATGTGAGAGTCAAGCTCCTGGAATGCACAGTTTATGAACCTACAAGCAGCAATCTTGCAATGCAGGCCCACCGCAGCCACTGTGAACCTAGGAGGGGGTGCCAGAGCCCAGGACCATGCAGCACAACTGAGTCCCAAACATCTCAATGTAGATTCCCATTTAAGGATCCTGTGATTAGTGGAACTAAATGTACTAGTGTACCTGAGCATCTTTTAAATCTAGATTTTTTTTGCCTGGATTAGATGTAAGCACAAGATTCTCGACATAAATTTCTAGACATGGGCCTTCAGATCATACCAACTTAACAATTGTATCAATTTCAATGGCTATTTATGTCCAAAAGACTTTCTATTATTTACTCAAAGTATCTGACTTTTAGGGCCGCATAATAATACACCTTTTTATGGGTGGCAACTTTGAAAACCTCGACTGTACCTTGCCTGTGTCCGATGGTCTTTTTTCCTCGTTCTAGGATTTTCTTATCTTCTAACTGCACACCATAGATTTAAATCACTTGTACCTGGTGAGCAAGAAAACAAAAAGTTCAAGAAGATCAGTGAAAGACATTGTTGTCAAGGACAACTTGTGTTGCTACACAGGTGTCTTGCACACAGAAGCATGGCACAACTTTCATGTTTCTCAAGGTCTTCTTTAAACTTTACATATGTTCAGAGTTAGAGGAGGGTAGTAATAGGAAAGCTACAAAAAATGTTGGATTCTTGAAAGAACGAAGGAGAAGCATGCGTAAGTGTGGCTTCTTTATTCAATACCTCATACTGATTATTATCTTAATAACTGACAAATTACATGTTACCGGAGTGCATGCAGGTGCGCAGAGAAATAGAACATGATGGTAATTTCAAGGAACACTTCGCACTGCTGCATATACCAACAGAAATGAACTAATTGAGATATAACAATTTTCTGTCTACCCCGCAACCAGTTCTGCCACCCTCTTTTGAGTGCCATCAATATTGGCTGGCCCACTAGCAAAGATTTCCCCGAATTGCCACATTCTAAAGTCACCATTGCTAGGTTATGAAACAGTATGTTATTTTATGTTATTTTATGCTATGTTATGTTATGTTATGGTATTGAATTTTGAGGAGCAGAACTACTGCCAACAAGTGGACTCCTGGTTCTGAAAAGGACAAAGTTGCAATGATAAATTGATGCAGGCTCTCTGTGTACTCTGGGAATCAATGTATAGTGGATTGGGTAAGCCTGCATCGGCCATCCACTTTTCTGAGGTCCAATGGAACTACAAATAAATGTGTACGCTGAATGTCACAGGTGTGACTGATTGGATTAGTGCACCTCTGCATGTGATATTAGCGGTGACTTATGCTCCTGATCCAATCAGATGCGACACTCTTGAGTACCTCGATGGAGTGGTGGGGAATCTTCAGAATTCACTCTATCCCTGCATTTGTTAGTTCAATGCATTTCCAAATCAGCCTTTTAAATCCATGTATTCCAGGCTATCCTCCTCTTATGCCACAAAGAAAATCCAAATGTGTAAATGTTGGGCACGTGACCTGGGTCCTCCCGGGTTCATTACTTCCTTCTCGGTAGAGGACCAACTATCCATTTATAGTGACTTCAGGAATTAGCTCAAATATATGTTGATCATCCTGGCCAATAGGAGGTCAACGGCCTGCATCTTTCCCTGCCACTTCTCTTCCAACCTATATGTGATTGAGCTGATATTGGTGTTTGAGATGAAGCTTGTGAAATGATTAAACTGTGTAGTAAGGAAAGATATGAAAAAAATAATTACAAAGGATTAATTCAGAAGGCTTAGAAAACAGAGCAGAATGTATGTGTGTTAGATTATTCTCAAGTCGTTATAAGTGGATGCTGGAAACACTTTGAAGAAGGAAGGTATGAACCAGTGGCACCACAAAGGTGTAAATTGTCAGTCTTTACTGTACGAAGCACTTGCCCATTACTGGGAAGTGCACAGTGCAGCACAAGAACTAAGGGGCATATTATCAAGGGGCTTTATCTCCGCTTTTTTGGCTTTAAAAGCCAAGAAAGCGGAGATAAAATTATCTCCCTATTACCTAGCTGTCGCTAACACCAGTTAGCGACAGCTAGTAGGAGATAGCGACCATCTTGGGCCCTACTTTGCATGTCAGTGATATTTATCACTAATGACATGCACAGTGGGCGTGCCAAGATGTTAGCGACTGGAAACAGTCGCTAACATCGCTATCTCCTATTACCAACTTTTGGAGATATTCGCGCTAAGCGCGAATATCTCCAAAAGCTAACACCTGCCCCTGAGCAGTTCTTAGCCATGTTATCCAATGGGAGGTGGATAACATGGCTAAGAGCATTAGCTCGGTGATGCCTGAATATCGCTGACTTTTCAGCGATATTCATGCATTGCGGCCGTTTTTTATCGCATTTGCGATAAACCTTGCTAATAGCAAGGTTTATCTGCGGTAAAAATCGCTGATGTGCGGCGATAATTTTTGTCTCTAAACAAGTTAGAGACAAAAATTATCTCTATTGGTTGATAATATACCCCATAGCTCCTAGGAGAAGTAACCATGGTTGTTGCCTAGCAAAGCAGGCCAAGTAACCCGGGGTCGACAGGGCAGTGAGTGAGCGAAACACGTGGTGCCATCAAACACACAAAGCACCACTGCAATAATGCGACAATGGAGGACCAATTTATGTGGCAGAGTTTATTAAATCATGCAGCAAGAGAGATCAAATTATGAGACATATTGGTTCATTTCTGCACCAGCATAGTTTCACAATTTTGACATTTTAATAGACATTAATTCGCTGTTAGCAAACGTAACAGATCATTGGTACCTGTTCAACAATCAAATACAGTAATTGGTCATTGAAAGGTGGCCAATTAACCTTTGCATATTTACAACAAGGGGTGGTGAGGGACAGAGTCTCTGAATTAAGCAGAATACTCTCACCCAGTCAAGAGATCAGGGCTAGATCCAACACCGTTTTTTAGCTCATTGCACCATCCCAGTTTCAGAACCTGGCTGTATGCAAATTAGTCTGTTCCTGTCCCAGTGCATGATGGGGACAGGGCAAACCAAACTACAAAAGCCAATTCTTACACTGGGAAGGAAACAAGCTTCCGGGGACCGGTTTCTGGCATTACAGCCGTCTTCGGCCCGGCTTGCTTGAATCCTGATGGTGCAATGAGCAAGGGACTCATGTCTGAGTATACCCTTCCACGCTTAGGGTGGACAAAATTATTTACAACAAGGGGTGGTGAGGGACAGAGTCTCTGAATTAACCTTTGCAGCTGGTCTGTTGGGTGGCACCACTCATGTATGGTGCTTTATAGTCACTTTTGATCTGTTTTAGCTAGACCCAATTGTTTTTTCTTGAAATCTTCTAATTGTGTTGCAGAGGATTCATGAACTGGCAAATGTGCATACCCATATTTATGTGGAAAACACAGCAGCCGCATAATGTCATAATCCTAGTGGCCATGGGCATGATACATCCAACCTTACCACTCAGTAACTAAATTTTAATCCTGGCAATTCGTAACTCAGTCAAATGTCTCTCTGACTGATCGTGGTATACCTAACAGTCATTGTATATTTATTTTTGTACGCCTTGGTTCCAAATTGACAGGTGTACAAAAGTGTCTTTAAATATTCAAAATATGGAAAAGCCCCATCAGTCATTAGCAAATGGAGTGTTATCAGGGTCTGTGCAGAGGATGAGCTGAGAGAAAGCATCGTCTGATGTGCTGGTCAGGAGCATATGGGACGGCTATATTTAATCCGCGGATTCAGTGTCACATGCTAGTGCGCTTTCCAATTTGATAAACACAAAGCTATTTTAAACCTGTTTAACGGCAAATGCAGCCCCCAAGAGATGTAAATAGAACACTGCTCTCACCACTGGCAACTGAGTCTTAATAATTTCACTGCCCGGATCGCTGATACCCACAAGATCGGTTTTCAAAGGTTTGGGGGATGTTTCATAGGTTTTTTCTTATCTTCTAGGAAAATGTATCTAAAAATAACATTGTCCTTGAAACATTTACAAATAATTGAAGTCTTTCCTGCTCCTTCAATCTTTGAAATTTATGGTGAACAATGTTGCCATTTCAACCACATGGAAGCTTTCAAGGGTAGGCCGGCGCCGCGTAGTCTTACACATGGGGAGTGGCTTGTCGTGGAAAGAGGTATCTATTCAATACGTCAGTTGCCCGGTTATCACACCAGTAGACTCTGTGGCCGGGTAGGTTCAAGATCATGCAGCCACGCTCAGTGGTGAATTTGTAAAACAATAAGTGCCAGGGCCTTACTTCAGGAGGCCACTGCACCTTGCACCACCCATTGCCCCTGCCAGTGCTGCCAATGAGAGTACCAACACAACTACTAACCATCACACTCATACAAGGGTTGCAATTCAGACTATTCTAGGTCACCCAAAGCTATAAGAGTGATTGGGTGGCAGATATCAGTCATTTTAAATGCATATTGAATTACTAAACAACAGTTGTGTGCTCATCTCAAAATTGAACAACAGGGCCACCATGTGGCATAGTGCAAAAAGTGCAGGTGTTGACAATTAAGTGCTGGGGCCGAGCACTGGTTCAAAGTAAGTACTGGCGCTTATTCGTATGGCTAACAGCAAGCTAGATATCCACAAACTAGGGGCCCGATTCACAAACGTAAACTGAGATGAAAGTCTAACTTTATGACTTTTGGTTTTCACAAAGGGCATTTACGAGTAGTAAAGTTAGACTTTTGTCTCAGTTTAACTTGGGTTTTGTCTCCGTTAGATGTAAGACCAAAACGTAAGTTAAACTGAGACAAAGTCTAACTTTACTACTCGTAAATGCCCTTTGTGAATTCCGAAAGTCATAAAGATAGTCTTTTGTCTCAGTTTACCTTTGTGAATCGGGCCCTAGGTTTTCATCTTGAGTTCGACAAGACACCATTTGGCTTCTTGCTTACAGCTCTGCCGTGTTTTAGTTTGAGCATGGACCCATTTTGTCTCCTTACTGTGAATGGCTGTACCTCACAATTATCTGGCACATCCACACTTTTTCTCCACGCCTAATAGAGTTTGTTTGGAGCCGCACTGTATTGTTGAATGAGCGGATAATGAAGGATGCCTCTCTCTTAAGCGTCCAGTTCTTCAACTTTAATATAATGGAACTGCTTTCTTTAGGTCCCTCTGCTGAGTGCTCAAGGTGGGTCATATGGCCATCTCTTCCTATTAAGCGTAGTTTAGTATATTATTGTGACTTACCCCATGTATTGCAGGGGGCATCCCACTCATCCTCGCCGCCACTGATCTATCCACCTTTGCCCAAACTCTTGGGATAGGCAACTTTTGCGATATCTCCTCCTGGTAGATCTGTGGCCCAATAAAGTTGATTGTAAGACCCCAAAGTCATGCAACACGTCACAGATGCTATTTCCTTCAATACAGAAATGCTGATAAATTGACACATTTCTAAAACTAGTGACCAGCCTGCTGAACCTCTTCCCTTGAGTACTGCGACCTCTTACACAGCAGTCTCACTTCTCCCCAGATGCACCTCTTCCCTCTGCTATCATAGGGCCGCAGCTAGAGTACCATAGTAAACTTTTTGCTTATCAAAAATGTCTTCCCTCAGCCTCACTGCTGGTGTGCTCCTGAGCACATCAGCCACATACAAGGCTGTCCACCCCAAGTGACAGAACTTCACCCTGCACCTTCATTCACACACACCCCTCTCTTCTAATCCGCCAATGTAGTGCTGTGAGCAATTATCTACGTTGTGATGCAGCTGACAGAACAGCGTAGAAGACTAATGCACTTACTGCAAAGGTCTGTGAGCAAGCTGCAAAAAACAAACAATTGATGGACGGAATGCAGAACAAATCAAAACATTCACCCCCAGTCAAGAGATCTGGGTTAAATCCACTATTTTTTTGCTCACCATGCCACCCCAGTCTAGACTGAGCAAGCTGCAGCATAAGACTCAAAAATCTGCTTAAATAAGATGACCAAGGAGCCAGGTCAGACTCAAGTTCAACCCAGGGAAGGACAGCAGAAAATAATGTCGAGGCTGCAGATATACAAATTCAGAGTCCGCGACAGTGATACAGGAACAGGTCAAGTCAGATACAGGTGGACTGGGATGTTTCAGTTTAAACCCGGAAGGAGGACAAAGAAGTGGTGGGGGAATATTGTCTACATTAATGTTCTGCTGTGCAATGGTTCTTCGTGTGGACATGCCCCTGGTGGGAAAGATGTATCTCTTGCCCCTGCGTTTGTGCCCATCCGCGTGTGTCCCATTTTTGAACGTCAGACGAGAACCATACAACTCTTTTGTTCTTCACTGCAATGGCCTCATCGCCATGGAAACCAGACTACGGTGTGCAAGCTAGACACCGTATTTTACTGTCACCGCCCCACACGTGTGAAACCACACTGCCCCACCTCTTCTCTCACCGTCAAAGGCATAGAAAGACCTGGGCGCATGATATGGCCCATGTCTTCAAACACAATCGCCCCTTCAACATATATTTCTAATAACATTAAACATGTAAGGGCTAGTTGCAGGGGACTCGTGCATCCCCTGCACTGTTGGCCACAATCCGTGTCTGTGACTCAGCCTTTCATCCATCCGAGGTCAATAACGACTATTACATTAGTTGTGCAGCAACAAGTACAGCGGCGGTGCGTCCATTGGGGCGTTGGGGCGTTGCCCTCCCAATGCACACCGCCGCCATCCGGACTGCCAATGTGTGCCTAAATCACACATTCAGGAACGAGTTTCTGGCCGGCCGGTTACTGTGCCGGACCAGAAACCATCAGGAAAAGGGGGAGGCGGGGCTGTGCAGACACGCTAGTGCTGTGTCCTCTTTCGGACAGGTCATTTTCCTGCCCGGCGCGGACATGCACACTAGCCTCCCCCTTGGGAGACCGGGGGTTGCCTCATGCCGCAGCCCCCGGTCTCCTAATGGGGCGGGGATAGGATGCGCCCACACGACCAAGGCAATAACAACGACAGCAGCAAGTGCCCCCTGGCACAGAGGAAACACAAGCAACTGTAAATCCCCCCAACTACCCTTCAAAGAGCAGCTGTAAATGGGGATTGCTCATTTATCATTCTGTTTTCAAACACCAGCATGACAGATTCTCCAAATACACGTGCTCTATCCACTATGCACTTTCCATTTTTGGTGAACGCACAAAAAAAATCTTTCCTTTTTCTAAAGAAAAGTACATTTTTGTTTCAAAAATCCGATTTCATCTATTTTCCCCCAAATGTCAGCTTTCAATTTCCATAGACAATTGCATCACATTGTCTGATTCTGCGCCGTCAGAACAGGTGTTACCAGGACGTGCCAAGGATGTCAACATTGTACCAGCGCCACAAGTGTGCAGCGGCTGCCTACCCTCGTGCATAAACACCACACAGTGTCAGTCACGGACGTTAATATTCTAATGACAGCCACTGTTATGTGACATACAGGCCACAATTAGCCCCGCGTGCTCATGCTCTGATGAGGATAGCCGTGCGACCCTTATGCTATGATTCACCCAAGGATGCCCTATATATGCCAAGATTGACCATTACTGTGCCAGTATGTCATCAGTGGACATAATTGTGCCAGAGTTGAACCCCTTGGGACATGAACCAGAGGGTGGCAGTGATGAACTAGAGGGTGACAGTGATGAACCAGAGGGTGGCAGTAATGAACTAGAGGGTGGCAGTGATGAACCAGAAAGTGGCAGTGATGAACCAGAGAGTGGCAGTGATGAACCAGAGGGTGACAGTGATGAACCAGGGGGTGGCAGTGGTGAACCAGAGGGTGGCAGTGGTGAACCAGAGGGTGCTGTGATGAACCAGAGGTGCTAGTGATGAACCAGAGGGTGGCAGTGATGAACCCGAGGGTGGCAGTGATGAACCAGGGGGTGGCAGTGATGAACCAGAGGGTGACAGTGATGAACCAGGGGGTGGCAGTGATGAACCAGAGGGTGGCAGTGATGAACCGGAGGGTGGCAGTGATGAACCAGAGGGTGGCAGTGGTGAACCAGAGGGTGCTGTGATGAACCAGGGGGTGGCAGTGGTGAACCAGAGGGTACTGTGATGAACCACTCGATTTTCAAATTTTTTCTCAAGGGTGTTCGGGCATGCGCGCTGCGCTTGTGAGCTACAGTGCAGAAATCATTTTCCGCCTCACCACGTTCAAATGTCACCAGCCGCCACTGAACAAGTATCTGTTATTTGTCAATAGCGGAAATGACAGCTTTGGGGGTGAACGTGGTACAAATATAACGTATCTTTATGTATTACGTCATGGACTTAGGAACGCAATTATCGTTGATGTAGCAGGTGCAGTGGCACCGGGCCTAGTGATATGAGGACCCTTCCTTTCCTCAAATTATGCTACAGCCAGAGGCAGGTACGATATTTACGGTAGATCTAGGGCAGCACACCTGTGGAGCAGACCAAGAGGTCACCCATCACCCAGAAATGTCCTACCATATCCCTTCATTACATTCTTTACCTATCAGCGTCCTTCCTATCAGATCCTTCTATTCCCTCTGTACCCCCTGCAAGCTTCTAGTGGGTGTAAACGCTGACACCCCCAACACCTTCATAAACCATCTCCTTGTACAATCTTTGTTTGAAGTTTCAGAGAAGTGGTCAAGTCTGCCCTAAATATCACGCAAAGAGGTTAAATCTTGAGCCTGCGTTAAATCCACACTTTCCCACTTGAACTCGTCTTTTCTGTTGTTGGGGTTCTCTGCCCCCAGACAGTCACTCTGCTGCATGGTAACAACACATCTGGGCGTTTCTTTGCTGCTCTGCTCTAGTTGGCCTGTCCTCGCCTCGGCTTCTGCTGTGAATGAAGGCAGCAGCAATATTGTACGTTCAGCTCTCAGCTTGGCTTTCAGACTTCATGTGTGACTTTGATCAAACCGTTGCACTTCTCTGTGACCGCGGAAGTACGAAGGAACCAGCCAAGTGCCTAGAATGCCTTGTGTCCACTGTGGGAGCTGTAAATATTCCGTCTGTTTCATCCCCTTGTAGGTGCCAGGCCGCCCCCATGTTATACTGGAGCCTTGTAGTTTCACTTCTCGTACTGTATGTATGTGCCTACAAGTACCAGCATGCAAAGCGTTCTTAACTGAAAACTCAAGTCTGCATGCGTGTCACCCTGGTGAGATCGATGAGGCCGGTCGTCAGCTGCAAGTGATCAAAGGTTCAACCACACTCAGCCATCTGCCCGGTAGATTTAAAAACACGTCTGGTTGGAATCTACCTAAAATCTTATTCAACCGCCCCCCCCCCCCTCCCTCTTCAAGCCTCTCTAACCTATGCAGGGTTCCATTTTTTGTGGAGCACTCCATTGCTGTTAAGTAATTCAAATTCCTACTAGCAGTTATCATAGGCACAATGCATGACAGCGTGAATCTGGTTATAAAATGCTCCTGCTGCCATATTGTGCTATTGTCAGAGAAGGACTTCTTCCCTGTGCAGCTGCAACCAGTGTCAGCGATGCCCACTCCTGTGAGCCCCGCTTGTGCCACCGGCGCCAGGCTCTGGGTGGCACGCAGTGCACGTGGCTCGCCGCCCTCTCGCTCGCCGCCCTGGCTGGCACCGGCTCTGCTGCCAGGACCCGCATTGTGCTCTTCTAGACAGAGCTCTACGGCATCGCAGCCAGGGGCGCGCGTGCACAAGGCGGCGCGTGCACGTGCGGAGGGGCGCCGAGGTCTGGGGCGCAGAGACGTCGGTGCGCTATTGAATGGATTACTAGCGGCCTGCGGGGCTCGACAAAAAAGCGGCGCCCGCAGACACCGGGGGCCCCTGAGGCATGTCCGGGGGCTGTGTGCAGGCAGTCACGCGCCCCCCGGCTCCAGGGAGTCTGTGATGGGGTGACCTACCGCCTTGGACGCTCGGCTTTATTTACATTCAGGTTCGTGGGTGCCTCTAAACTCCTCAATAACGCACCAGGGCAAAGCCTCTCCCTGCAGCTTTCGATGCCGCCCCTCAGCCGTGAGTACTGACGTCATCATTGTCCCCCACCCGCACTGAGCACTGTCTCGAAATCTAAATCCCTAAGTCTGTCCAGCCAACACCCAGCAGATCCACACCCTTCACCCTGCTCTCAAAATCCAAATCTGTAGCACCCCTTCACGTACATCTGCATGCACCCATCACCGCGCCGGCTGTCACGTGCGTAGTGGCCCCGGGGGCCCTGGGCGAGAGGTACATGAACTGATGCTTCACACTCTCTCTAGTTTGGGGAGTGACGGAGTCTGAATTCACCCATCCCACCTCCAACAGGGTGCGGGGGGGGGATTCTGTTCCCTCCAATCGGATCAGAGAAAGAGGCCGAGAGCCCTGCCTGCACGTGCTGGGCCTGCATCTCTGCTCCCTGAGGGTGCTCTGAATTGGGAGACCTGCAGAAAACGAATTAGTAAGTGCATCACTCATTCACTCATCCAAGCAATGTTCCATTCATCCATTCATTCACCCATTCATCTATTGTCACAAGCAGCAGCTCACCCATCCACAAACCCACATGCACAAACTCGTTAATGACTGAAGAAGCACGCGATTACAAGAAGACCTATGGGCTTTGACAAGCTTCGGAGGGTGAGCACCGTTGCAGCTGCTGGGATTGCCCAGAGCCGTGAGTTCCCGAGACCGCATGCATTATGTATGACCTCGGCCGCCCTGGCGGTGCCTGACACGTGAGTCAATGAGTCAATCCCAATTAAATGGCGCCTTCATTTCAGGGGCAGCCGCGCATCCGGCCGCAGAGTGATTGACAGCTCCTGCGAGGGGCTGCATCCCTGGTGAACAGAGTGATGCGGCCCAGGCTTCCATTCATTATATCGATACAATGCTCACTGGGATCAATGCTTCCCTGGCATCATCTTAGAGTTCAGCACGACCTGTGGGTTGTAAATCAACAGCCCTCTGTGATTGGTTGAGAGGAGGACTCGATGGAGCTCAGATTGTTCATAATTAATTTCCACTGACCCTTTACCCTTATATATGTCCTTTCTTTCTGTCTGTCGAGTAATCAATCAACTGTTCACTGTGACTTTACTTACTGTAATTATTTCATGCACATCTATATATCTGTCTGTCTATCTAATCTAGCTGTCTGTCTGTCTATCTATCTATCTATCTATCTATCTATCTATCTATCTATCTATCTATCTATCTATCTATCTATCTATCTATCTATCTATCTATCTATCTATCTATCTATCTATCGACCTATCTATCTATCTATCTTGGTCTGTCTCTATATGTTTCTGTGTCTCAGCCTTTCTGCATGTGCTTGGTGATGTCTGACTCTCTAGCTCAGGGTTCTCCGAAGTCAGTCTTGGGGGACAAGATCCATGCCAGATTTTTAGCATGTCCCCAATTGGATAAATGTAGTTATCTTAAAAATCTGGCATGGATTCGGCGCTCCAGGACCGACTTTGGAGAGTGCACATGTGATTATTCACTTTGGCCTTAGAGCACATTCTTCACACCATATCTACAGCAGCACAGAAACAATCAATCAAGGTTTTGTAGAGTGCACTACTCACCCGTTAGGGTCTCAAGGCGATGAGGGGAGGTTGTGAGCAGCTCCGATTGGGTCATTCGAAGAGCCAGGTTTTGAGTTCTTTCCTGAGTTCGTGCAGTGTCGGGCTTCGCCGGAGGTGAAGGGGGAGAACATTCCAGGTCTTGGCTGCGAGGTAGAAGGACCTTCCACCCGCTCTGGTCCTGTAGATGTGTGGGACGGTGGCTAGGGAGAGGTCAGCTGAGTGGAGGTTTCTCTTCGGGGCATGGATACAGAGGCGGTCATTGAGGTCTGATATTGTGGCGGGCCTTGTAGGCATACTGGTGCAGCTGGAACATTACCCTTTTTTTTGAGGAGCCAGTGAAGGTCGCAGAGGTGTTAGGTGATGTGTTTGTGCCATGGGATATCGAGGATTAGTCTGGCTGCAGCGTTCTGGATAGTCTGGAGTTTGAAGAGGAGTTTTTTGTTGATACTGGCATAGAAGGTGTTGCCGTAGTCCAGTCTACTGGTGATGAGGGCTTGAGTGACCATTTTCCTGTTGTCGGATGGGATCCACTTGAATGTTTATGTCATCTGCGGAGGGTGTTGAAGCATGCGGAGGGGACGGCGTTGATCTGGTGATTCAAAGTGAGCGATGAGTCCAGTATGATGCCGAGGTTACGTGCATGGTCTGTTGGGGTATGTGGGTTTCCGAGGGAAGGGTCCACCAGGTGTTCTTACATTCGGAGGGGTGGAGGCGAGGATGAGGACTTCTGTTCTCTCTGAGTTGAGTTTCAGGCAGATGCTTTGTCATCTAGGTTGCGACGGCTTTCATCCTTTCTAGGAAGTTGTGCCTGGTTATGTCGGGTTCCTTGGTGAGGGAGAGGATGAGCTGGGTGTCATCGGAGTAAGAGACTATGTTGAGCCCTTGGTTTCTGCCGATGGTTGCAAGGGGGGGCCATGAAGACATTGAAGAGGGTGGGGCTGAAGAAGGATCCTTGGTGTACTCCGCATCTGATCTCTGTCGGTTCTGAGAGGAAAGACGGGAGTCTTATTTTCTGTGTTCTGTCCGTGAGGAATGAGCGTCACCAGTCTAGGGCCTTTCCTTGGATGGCGGCGTCGTGGAATCTGGTGGCTAGTGTGCAGTGGAGACGGTGTCAAAGGCTGTTGATAGGGCCAGGAGGATGAGGGCTGCTGTTTGGCCTTGGTCAAGGAGGGCGTGAATGTCGTCTGTGGCAGCGAGGAGGGTGGTCTCAGTTCTGTGGTCAGCACATCATAATTACAAGCATCCTCTTACTTAGTCTAAAATGCTAGCTTACAGCTACTACTACTGATCCCAGTGAGGCTGACAGTACAGAGGAGCACTGCATATTTATGGTACCAGGGATTACTTTTTTAAAGGAGGAGGGTCACTGAATTATCAGTGGTTGCATGAGTTAATAATGTCACACTATTACCGGTTTATAGACTTAATCGGAAAATGGCCCTAGCAAGACTATAAATTCCAAAAGTGTGAGACTGCCAACAGTTACACAATAGTTATAATTAATCTGATAACTATATGGATGATTTTGATGATCTTTTGTACAGTCATACTAATTTACATCAACACGAGGAATATAACACAAAAAGTAGTTGTGATTAGGTGGAAATCTGTCATAAAATACATTAGTTTTACTTGCAATTACTAGGTCCAGAAACATGTGTAATACAAATATATGAAATTACAGTCTATAATTGTGCCAAACAGCAGTGGGGCAACATGTTTCGACCCCTTATACTAGCCAGGGTCTTCCTCAGGACAAGGCTTCAGCCCCATCTGCTCAGACCAGTCAAAACACATTGATATGACTCGCTGGCATAACTGTGTGGGCTCTTTTAATGAGTGTTGACAATGTCATTTATTATAATTCAGTATAAGATTTTTTAACAAGGCAAGACTTGAGTGAGCACTGGAGTGCTCCACACATTTTTACACAGTTAAGAGCAATTGTATTTCATTCTATAAGGCGCTCTATTTCTTTAGAGGATAAATGTGTGGGGTATACAAACACAGAACTAAAATAAGACTGAATGGCGGTTGGGCTCTGGCTTCACCATGTCAGGTGTGTGCTGCATTTGCACTTGATAGGAGGTAATCAGACATATACAGGAGCATCATATTTAGGGAGTTCTGTATGTCAGAGCACTTTACATATCATTCTCATCTGAAATAAATGTATACCAAGGGAATCATCTGTGTCCAAGCTATCACTCAGAATGGCATCTGGTATCAGGCAATCACACAAAAGTGCATTTTTTGTACCAGCAATCACACAGCATGTTGTCTATGTCCTGACAGTCCCACAGAATGGCATATGTGATCAGGAAATCACACAAAAGGGCATTGATGTCCCAGCGAGCACACAGAAGTCATATGTGTCCAGGCAATCACACAGAATGGCATTTGTGCCCAGGCAATCACACAGAATGTTATCTGTGTCTAAGCAATCACACAGACTGTCATATGTGTCCAAGCAATCACACAGAATGTCATATATGTCCAAGCAATCACACAGAATGTCATATGTGTCCAAGCAATCACACAGAATGTCATATGTGTCCAGGCAATCACACAGAATGGCATTTGTGCCCCGGCAATCACACAGAATGTTATCTGTGTCTAAGCAATCACACAGACTGTCATATGTGTCCAAGCAATTACACAGAACAGCATTTGTGCCCAGGCAGTCACACCGAATGTTATCTGTGTCCAAGCAATCACACAGAAGTCATATGTGTCCAGGCAATCACACAGAATGGCATTTGTGCCCAGGCAGTCACACCGAATGTTATCTGTGTCCAAGCAATCACACAGAAGTCATGTGTGTCCTGGCAATCACACAGAATGGCAAGTGTGCCCAGGCAATCACACATAATGTTATCTGTGTCTAAGCAATCACATAGAATGTCATATGTGTCCAAGCAATTACACAGAACAGCATTTGTGCCCAGGCAATCACACAGAATGGCATATGTGTCCAAGCAATCACACAGAATGGCATTTGTGCCCAGGCAAGCACACATAATGTTATCTGTGTCTAAGCAATCACACAGAATGTTATCTGTGTCTAAGCAATCACACAGAATGATATATGTGTCCAAGCATTTACATAGAACAGCATTTGTGCCCAGGCAATCACACAGAATGTCATATGTGTCCAAGCATTTACACAGAACAGCATTTTTGCCCAGGCAATCACACAGAATGGCATATGTGTCCAAGCAATCACACAGAATGCCATATGTGTCCAAGCTATTACACAGAACAGCATTTGTGCCCAGGCAATCACACAGAATGTCATATGTGTCCAAGCAATCACACAGAATGTCATATATGTCCAAGCAATCACACAGAATGTCATATGTGTCCAAGCAATCACACAGAATGTCATATGTGTCCAGGCAATCACACAGAATGGCATTTGTGCCCCGGCAATCACACAGAATGTTATCTGTGTCTAAGCAATCACATAGAATGTCATATGTGTCCAAGCAATTACACAGAACAGCATTTGTGCCCAGGCAATCACACAGAACGTCATCAGTGTACAGGCAACCATGTGCAATGGTATGTGTGTCGAAGAAATTTCACATCATGGCATCTGTGTTCAGGCAATCCCACAGAATGTTACATAAGTCTGGTAAACACACAGGACGTCAGGGGTCCTACGCAATCTCACAGGCGGTGACCTTTGTACAGGCAATCACGCAAAACAGCAAATGTGCCCAGGAAATAGGATGGGACGCCACTTGAGTCCAGGCAACCACGGTGAATGCTACTCATGCCCAGGTAAATACACTGAATGCTGTATATGTACCAGACAATCACACACAATGATATCTGTGCCCATTCCATCATGCCAAATGGCACATGGAATGGGTACAATCACACTGAACCGCGCCCAGGCAATCAAAGAGAAACCCATGAGGGGCCAGGTGTTAACAGAAGATTGTACATTTGAGCAGGCAATCACACAGAGATCAAATATGATAGGGGACGATACAGAACGTCGCGTGCACCCAGGCCTTGGTGCCATATGACGTCACGTGCCTCGATAATCTCACAGGAGATGGTAGGAGCTGCAGAGGCAACACTTGGAGCATGAACAAAAGAATAATCTAAACTCCATGACATCATTCTCTAACGGTTTATTTTGAAGTTGTTTCCCCTGCTCGACCATCCCTACCATGGACCTAAAGATGCTGTCCACGCGGTGACGCCACCGGTCCCTCCCCGCGTGCCAGGGAGGCTGGGAGGTGAGGGATGACGTCATCGCCAGAAGCCCTCTGCAGCTGGAGCGGAAAACACGGCGATGAGGTCATCTCCGAGCTGCGGCACGTGACCGCGCCTGGGGATGGGCGGCCTCAGTCACTCACACCTCTTGACAGAATTCAGTGCACGCAGTAAACAAACATAGGGAATCGCTGTATATTTGAGCTGCTGTTCACATTATTCACAGGCGTCCTAGACATAGCAGTGTGTCGCCTGTGACTTCCGGAATTTATATGGGTAAGTGTTTGTCACATACCTGAATTTTCTGCCAAAACCTAGTTATACCTTAATTGAGGAGGTAGGTTACATACGTAAGGTGTGGAAATGGTGGACTTTCAATGCATAGTTATTTTTCTTAATTTTTATCTTTACATAGACATTTTTTTTCGATGAGAAGTCTGCCTCCCCTCACACCTCTTGTGAGAACAGGGGACTCGCGAGTCTCCACTATCTCCACTATCCAATGTACTACTATTTATTTAGGTATAAAGCTCGAAGTTCATGCGTGAGGTGTTACAAATGTCCATGGTTACCTATAAAATTACAACTGGGCGTGCTCTGCTCACTTACAAGGACCCGTTCCCTGGGAGCACTGACTAGGTGTGTCTCACTGTGAGAAAATAAACTGCTTACTTAGCACAACTTCTGTATTCGTAAGTGACCTCCCCGCGTGCAACAGTCTGACCACACTGACTTAGTGAGTCAAGATAGAATTTACAGAGATTTCCACTTTTCTGTGCACCATTCTGAGTTTTGCACCAAAAACATTTTTTGAGTCTGGTCTTGCGAGTTTGTGTTTTTGAAAGGTGTCAGCTGGTGGGCTCTGGAGACAGAAGGCCTTGGTGAGCTGAGGCAATGGTCATGGCATGAGCAGAGAGAGAGCATGTTCTGCCGTCCATCTCTGGTGGTGGCACTGTTAGTGGCCAAAGGATGTCTCCTCTAGCCCGCTCAAGGCTTCTTTCCTTGGGTAGAGCGGCCTCATGGCGACATTGTCACCATGTAGGGTGACCAGGCGTCCCCGTTTTGCCAGGACGGTCCCTGTTTTTAACCAGCTGTCCCAGCAAATTTCATGAAATTTAGCTCATGTCCCCGTTTTTGGAGAGGGGCGACTGAAAACGGTGGGAGGTGTTTTTTATGTTTTACAAAGCAGGGGTAGTTAGCAGATGCTTCAAGAAAGCAATTTGATTAACAGGCATGCTACTGGGCTTAAAAATAGCATTTTATGTATGTTCTTACTGCCTGTTCTGTAAATCTCTGCTGAGGAGTGCTCTCATAGCTTGAAGTAAAATTGTAGTCCTTCTTCTATTTTTGTGAATTGTCCCGGTTTTGGCTTTACAATTCTGGTCGCCCTATCACCATGGTTACGTTAGAGAGTACAGCTGACCCCAGGACTCGTCTGCGACCACCAACACATTTTTTCCAGTCCGAATGAATTTGGACTAAATCATAAGATACATTTTGGTGATGGCTGATCTACGCTGGAATTAATCCGGTGACCTGGAAGTAAAAGCCCCTTGTTACACAAATGAAATGACTCCAGATAAACATGTCACTCTTTAGCAATCCCAGCATAGGCCACGCCTATTTCCCCATACACATATCTGCCCTAAACGCCTCCTCTGATCTCTGGCCAACATCCCATAGGTGAACAATTCCTCACGTTTCCATGGTTACAGAGCCTCATGAGACCTTCCACAACTCTACCCGTGCCACGGACTCCGGATACCAGCAGTGGTTCATCTCTCAATATACACTTTGCTTCATGGCATCTAATTGCAATTAACTACAAATCACCATTTCATAGTTAGCAAGTAACTATGTGACCTGGAGACCACCATCTCTCACCAGTAACGGTTGGTCATTGGAGATACCACTAACAGCTCAGCAGTTGCTGATTGGTGGACAGTGGTTCCACTGCTGATGAAAATATTGTCTGGGCCGAGCCCTGTGACCATTTGTCTGGTACGCCTCACTAGGTCTATCATGAGAGCACAGCTGCCCGAAACACACATTGTTCCCATTTGCTAAAAAATTTCAACGCGGTTTTGGGTCCACCCACAGAATATTTATCTCTCATCTCAGGTTATTGATTGGTTATTTGGTGTATCACTCCACCTTCCAAAAAGTGCTTCCATTGCAATGCAGGAGGGAATATGTTACATCTGAAAAGTACACTCCATCATCACACTATCATATTCAAATCTTTATTTCCTTCACACGTTCTGTAGCGAAAGCAATCCTTGTATTCTACTTTTTTCACAGCATAGGCAAGTCACCAGGACAGGCTTAAATGTGAAAAACATCAAGTGTGCGGATGTATAACATTACAACGCATGCCTTTACGACGCAAGTTTTACAACGCAACTTTTACAACGACTTGCGTTGGGGGGCGCTGGATAGTGAATAGTTTAATTTACTATTCCAATTCCAGTCCCCGTGGATAGTAGGGAAGGTGTTGGAAACTATTCCCTATCCTAGAGCGCCCCCCAGTGCAAGTCGTTGTAAAAGTTTCATTGTAATGGTTGCGTCGTAAAGGTACTTCGTTGTAACAGTTGCGTTGTAAAGGGTGTTTACCCAAGTGTGCATGTAGCACATTGGTAAAGGACTATATTTAAATGTTGGCCCATTAAAGCCAGATCTATTTGCTTTGTCAATGCTTGTTTTAAATATGCCAATCAGACTGCTTTGGGGCTCACTTTTAAATGCTCAGTTGGTCAGGCCTACTCTTGCATCAGGAAAACAAGCCTGAAAGCTGCTACATAACCTCAAGATGGAGCTACTTGCTTCTGGGAACAATTCACAAAAGGGTGTCCCCCGCTCTGGGAAATCCAGAGGCGAGGAGCCAGGGGGCAGGACACAAGCAACACCACACCAGCACATTCTGCAAACAAGCAGGCATCGGACACCACTGCTAGAAACTAAATCAAAAACTGCTGGTTAGTCCAAGGCTATCTGGGAGAAACAGAAGTCCAGGTGTGCGTCCGCTGACACAGCTGGAAGCCAGAAACGACTCTACGTCAACAATCACAAGCATTGGTTGAGCATTTTGACGGTAGACCTCGCCATGCATTCTGGGACTTGTAGTATTTAAGGATCGCGCTCTAATGTTTTTAAAGTGTGTGCGGCGGGGTGGTGTGGTGTCACACAGTCACTTTAAGCTCATGCACCTTTCAATTAATTTTTGCAGACGATGACTGGTCAGTAAATAGTGTTTTTTAACTTGCCATGATCGAAACTTCTTTCTGTGATATGGACTGAGCAGTAACCTGTTTCATATACGTTGGACTAATTGTGAAGCAAAAATGGTTCTATGGTAACTAAAGGCCTATACAAGGGACAAAAGAAGAATAACCAAACCTAAGCGGCAACGAAAGTAATGTAAAAACAGAATAAGCATTGGCAAAGCCAATATGTTTGGCCTTGCCAAATGTGCAATTCTTGTTTTTATTTTTGTAAAAATCCATCTGCAGTGTGCAAAAAAGTGTAAAAGCATCAAAACATGAAAACTGGAACCGAAGTGCTCTTATGTTCTGGTAACTGTGCACACCGATAGTGAAAGACGACCATAGATGAAGTGGGCTGGCCCATTACCCCCATGCGTTCTGCTATGGTTGGCAGAAGCCAAATGTGAATGACACTTGGACAGCCAATGGATGAACAGTACTGGCCCAAAGCGCCTTTATGCGTGTGCAACTGCTTTTATTATGATTCTTTCAACAACAGGGGACTAGCCAGAACTAAAAACGAGACGATAAAAAAGGACTGAAAAAACAAAGCGAGAGAACTAAGTGGGGAAACAACAACCATGGGGGAAAAACTAGTAGGAAGGAGGCACTGAGAGTCAGACAGGTGGACAGAAATATGAAAGGAAGGGGGCGGGAACACAGCACGTGAAAGACTCAGTGAGAAAGGAAGACTGACAGTATGATAATGTGATAAATGACCAGCTAGGACAACAGGAAGTGACCGAATAAGAGGATAACTCTAGTAGAAAGAGTGGAAGACAAACGAAGAAAGAAGGGCCATGTGGCATTAAAGTTTTATAAAACGATGGAGTGGAGGGCGGGGAAGAGAGACGGAGGCGTGTCAAGCTGTGGTTCTCGTTACCCTCCATTCTCTCCTCGGTTTCCCTGTCTGGCAGGAGATCTGGACAGATGCTGGTGTGATCCTCTGCAGGTGAGCGGCTCGGATCACACCAGGCCAGTCCTGGACAACAGACAACAGCCGCAGGGGTCAGGCGCCTCTCACAACAGCGTCAAATCGATACTGACACGACAACAATCACCCACGACCCTTTCACAAACTGCCCCCACCCCCCCTGCTGCTGCACTGACGTAGATTCGAAGCCTCTGTGGGTGGCATTCTCAGTGTATAGACAGCAATCGTTATCTATGGATGACTAATACCGTATATCCAAAGACACGCACATGCCTCACACAGAGGTGCGCAAGGGCCGCGTGTGCGCGCACAAACAGCGCAAAGCCCCTTTAACCCTCAACAGACATCCCAGCCCCAGGCAGAAAGTAGCATCACCCTTCAAGGGGGCAACGTCCCCTTTATACCCCCAGTGATGTTTACAAACACTCTTACAATGAAGCTAACTCTATTGTTGTCTAGAAATAGAAGGGCGAGAGAGAGACATTCAGACAGAAGTATAGACAGAGAGGATTAAAGAGAAAGACAGGGATGCTAAAGAGAAACAGAGAGGCGCGCACACAAACACACAAAGGCAGAGTGGACGTACACAATCAGATAGAGAGACGGCAAGCTAGACATATATGCATAGGTATTTCCCTCTACAATTCGCACATTGGATTGTGCTACCCCACATTGTTGTCATTGCGTTAACCCTTCGGGTCTACAGGGTTTTCTCTCCCTCAGATCCCTCCCCGGTCCCCCCAGTGATGCTCATTGTGTCTGTCCTCACCTCAGCCCCGGCGCCTGGCGTGCCGCTGCCACTCGTCGCTGCCTCTGTCAGTGCTGAGGACAGCTCCCAGCATCAGCACCACTTCACCGGCTCTCGGCATTACATCACCTCTCAGCGCGCTGATTGGACGACGACCGCCGGGCCTCCTGATTGGACAGCATCCGCCTAAGGAACAGGGCTTGCCTGAATACCTATTCTAACACCAGGCAGCCAAGAGGTGATGTCATCCACAGAGCTCCCCTTCCTCGCTGAACGATTACAGCATTGGACACACATAGAATGGTGAAATATGGGATGAATGCAGCCGGGGATAGAGAGGAAGCAGGATGAATCATAAAATATACAGAGCCAATGCTTCAGGTGCAGATGGCGGATGCTGGCATGCATTTAAGGAATGCAAACATGAAATGCAAACACAAATATTCAGAGATTGTCCATTATTTCGTGGATTCGGTATCACTCATTCGTACGATTAATTTGGGGTATTTTTAATAATTGAAATCTTCGCTATTGATATAATGTATGTACGTTTAGACATCTACTCCATCCCATTGGCTATTTTATGTAAAAACTATACATTTCAATAATGGTGAGATAATGCGATGCATCGTGCTATTTGCTCATTTTCAACCAGCCGTTTGTGGGACGATTGTGGCACATTTTATGTGGTGTGGACAACAATAACCGAAAGAAGGGGCCCTCGAACACACCCTGGACACACAGGTAGAGGCAGATGTCACAAAGACTGACACCATGCGTAGAAGGACGCTACATTCCTCAAAGACCTCCCCCCTCTCATTCTATGGTTGCCCTAGCATCTCACCCACCCCTTTCCCCTGCCTCCTTCCTGCTCCTGACACCTCCTGCATCATTGACAACCCTCTCCTTCCCCAGTTCCTGACCCCATCGTACTCCCCTTCCACTGCTGCTGCTCTTTTCTGCCCCATCAATGCCAGTCAAGCACTCTGCCCTCTCCTCTTTTCAATCCCCCCTTTATCCACCCCCACCTCCCTTGGTGGCCCAGCCCTATCAGTTCTTCCCCTTTCCTCTCTGTGCAACACCATGGCCTTCCTTTAGGCTACTTGGTCTCCAGCTCTGTCTTCGCTTTGCACCATTCTTCTATTTCTATTCAAAGCTAAAAAGACACTGAGGACAGACTCCATCTCCTCTTCCGTCCAGTATGGTCGTCCCCATGGCGGATGCAATACCACACACTGTCCAACTCTGTACTGCTCTTCTGTTATGAATTTATATTCATAGTTAAATATGATTTGATGGTAGGCGATGAGCACCAGATCCTTCTGTTCTATCCATTCCGAACCTTCTGATTCAACCCGTTGCAACTTGATCTCCAGAGATCACGTTAACCAGCTCCATGGTCTTCAACGCATCGATGCCTCAGGACCAGAAACATCTTAAAGATTCACAAAGATTCCTGCAAAAGCAAAGTGTCCATCCTCACACCCTTTCACAATCCGGGAGTTTTGAAAAAACAGTCCCAGAGCTAATTACTGGTGTTAGGATAATAATGCCCGTCTTTTGCAAATAAGTGTGGCAGGGTATGCTCAGACGTGAGTCCCTTGCTCACTTTGCCACTGGATTCAGGCAAGCCGGGCTGAAGACGGCTGGAATGCCAGAAACCGGTCCTCGGAAGCTTGTTTCCGGTCCAGGGAAGACATGGCTTGGCAGTTCGGGCTGGACTGTTCCCATGAGGCACAGGGTCAGACTGATTTGCATTTAGCCATGTCTGAACTGGGGTGGCAGAGTGGGCTAAAGAACGGTGATGGATTAAACCCAGATCTTTTGACTGGGTGTGAGTGTTTGATTGATTCAGATGCTCCGTCCATCACCACCCCCTTTTGTACCGCTTTTGGCCGTCATAAGTGTGGCAGGGTATGCTCAGACGCGAGTCCCTTGCTCACTTTGCCACTGGATTCAGGCAAGCCGGGCTGAAGACGGCTGGAATGCCAGAACGGGTCCTCGGAAGCTAGTTTCCGGTCCAGGGAAGACATGGCTTGGCAGTTCAGGCTGGACTGTTCCCATGAGGCACAGGGTCAGACTGATTTGCATTTAGCCATGTCTGAACTGGGGTGGCAGAGTGGGCTAAAGAACGGTGATGGATTAAACCCAGATCTTTTGACTGGGTGTGAGTGTTTGATTGATTCGGATGCTCCGTCCATCACCACCCCCTTTTGTACCGCTTTTGCAAACGGATTGACACTGTGGCTGTGACCTCATATGACATCCTAAAGTCTACCCCCGACAGAGAAAGAGAGAGAGAGAGAGAGAAAGAGAGGGAAGGAGTCAGGCTATGCAGGTGGGGGGAGAGGGGGAGGGGGTACAATGCCCCCCTTTGAAAGTTAACACTCCTTTCCTGGTACCACTTCCTTTTAACCACAGTTCATGTCTCCTATGAAAGTGAGTGGATTCTCTCTTCAGCCTGGGGGCTTTCTCATACTGCTTCTGCCATGATCTCTTAACCCTGCTCTGATCTCTACACTTATCCATTCTCCTGTTTTTAGTCCTTAGGCCTTTGGGATGTAGTGTCACACCCTTACATTCACATGCCTATGTTCTCTTTCTGCTACTTTCAATATGGCCTCCTTCGCCACAATGTAGGGGTTTGCTGTGCTTCCTAGTTTTTAATCTCTTCCCTCTCCACAACTTCTCTTCTAACTGTTCAGTGTTTTGACCGGGGTAAAAAAAGGCAATTTAAATGAAATTATACAACGGGCCCTATTTATAAAGGGTATTTTAAAAGTATTTTGAAGCCAACAATACTTCCATTTATGCCTGCAAGAAATGCTCATGGGGATGAGAGTAACTGGATTTAGAATAGGATCCCAGGACTAGAATGGAACTGTGGGTGGATGGTTGGGTCATGGCAGCCCCGTCAGCTCTGAAAGCAGAACCTTTGTCTGAACTAAGTGGAAAAGCCAGTGTGGCAGAATGGCCAGTCCCACCAGGCTTCAATGTTCTTCGAACCCAGGAACCCAAGAAGTGCCAACTGATGTGTGTGAATTAATGGAAAATGGAAACTGGTAAACCACATTGGAGGAAACCATATAATGGAAATCCAATTTTTAAGGAAAGACAGTTTTAAGAAAATACAAAAAAGACGAAAATTAAAGGTAAAATGTTAAAGGAAAGATCCTTTTAAGGAAAGCTCCCAAATTACCTTAAAACTGGGTGGAGTTTGGTACTGCTGTGGGGCTTATTTGGGTCAGGGATGGGTAATCTTTAGGGTCATGAGGGATTTTTAGGAGTCAGGAAGAATAGGAGTTTCGTCATAGAAGGTTTTTTTTAGGGTTTAGAAATGTGTGGAGTATAGGGCGGTGAGGGTTTTTTCGGGTTCACGGATACGTGCTGTTTAGGTGTGTGAGGTGTTTTTAGGTTTCAGGGCTAAGTGGAATGTGAAGGTGTTGAAGGGTTTTAGTGTTCATGGATAAGCGGAGTTTAGGGCTGGTGAAGACATTTTAGGTTCAATTTTAGGTAGCAGCTTGGGGGTTGATGAGTTTTTAGGGTTCAGAAAGGGTGGAGTTTAGGGTGGTGAGGGGTTTCAAGGATTTATGGATGGCTGGAGTTTAGATATGGAAAGCAGGTTTTAGGGTTCAGGGAGGAGTAGTTTGGGGTTATGAGGAGTTTTTATGAGTCATGGCTGCCTGGTGTTTAACAGCAGTGAGGCTTTTTTAGGGTTCAGGGATGGGTGGAGTTTGCGTGTGCTGAGCTGTTTTAAGGGATATGGGTTGGGTGGGGTTTAGGCGCACAAAGGGGATTATACGGTTCTGGAATGGGTGAAGTTAGGGGTAGTGACTGATTTTATGGTTCAGGGATATTGGATTTTTGGGGTAGAAAGGGCTTTTAGGCTTCAAGGAGCAGTGTTTTTTAGGTGTGGTGAGAGTCTTTAGGGGCAGGGACTGATGATGTTTATGGGCTGTGAGGGGTCAGCGATGGATGGTGGCTAGGAATGGTAATGGGCCATTAAATTAAAAGCATCCACAGTAATTGTTTGACAATGTAAAATATATAAATATGAAATAATGTCCCCTGAAGCAAAGCACTGAAATAAGTATCTCCGACAAAACTGTTTCTGAAAGTAAAACCTGCAACCATTACATTTACACTTAAAAATAAGCATTCAAAAGCCGATTTCGACCAAAAGGACATTCTATGAATTGGTTTCTACAAAAGGGTAAATGTCATTAATTCCGAAAATACCCATTAAACTGTTTAGATGAAATGGTTTCTCAGTAATGGTATTCCATGAAATCATTTTTCCATGGAATCACGTGCATCCAGCTTTACCACCATGCTCTACAGCTATTAATATTGGTGAATACGATGTCAATGTACACCATGAAATGTGCCGGTCCAACAGCGGCAATATCAGTAAATGAAATGTTGATGCACGCTATAAACTATGCATGCTGAACAATGTCAAAAATAGCAAAAGCAATGTTGAGGTACGCTATGACAACTGTGCACACAATATTGAGAATGTCGGTGAATATGATATCAATGACCACCATGATCTATGCACACACAGCAAAAAGTTCATATAATTACTGTCAAATTCACCCAAGATGACCTATCCATCAACCCCGAGTCAAAGACACATGGTCAGACAGGCCTTACAACCCAAACCCAGGCCTACCGAATCATAGGTTCACAGGTGGGGTTACATTCAGCCTGAAGACAAACACGCAACTAGGGAAATCCTGATCAATCAATCAATCAATCATGACACTTGTATAGCGCACTACTCACCCGGAAGGGTCTCAAGGCGCTTGGGGGGAGGGGGTCCGCTACTGCTCGAACAGCCAGGTCTTGAGTTGTCTCCTGAAGGCGAGGTGGTCCTGGGTCAGCCGAAGGTGGATGGGGAGGGAGTTCCATGTCTTGGCCGCCAGGTAGGAGAAGGATTTGCCTCCGGCGGTGGCTCTTCAGGTGCGTGGTACGGCGGCGAGGGCGAGGCTAGTAGACCGTAGCTGGCGGGTGGGCGTGTAGAAGGTCAGGCGGTCGTTGAGGTACTTGGGGCCCAGGTCGTGGAGAGACTTGTGTGCGTGGGTGAGGAGCCTGAACGTGATTATCTTGTTGACGGGGAGCCAGTGCAGGTCCCTCAGGTGGCCGGAGATGTGGCTGCGTCGGGGAATGTCCAGGATGAGTTGGGCGGAGGCGTTCTGGATGCGTTGGAGTCTTTTCTGTAGCTTGGCTGTGGTTCCGGCGTAGAGGGTGTTTCCGTAGTCCAGTCGGCTGGTGACGAGGGCCTGGGTGACCGTCTTCCTGGTTTCGGTCGGGATCCATCGGAAGATCTTGCGAAGCATGCGAAGGGTAAGTAAAGTCCACATTTGTAAAGCGCACAATCACCCGTAAGGGTCTCTAGGCGCTGGGGGCCGTCGGGAAGATTAAGCGAGCTATTGCCCAGAGTCACATGGTGCTGGGCTAACCTGCCGCCGGAGCCGGGGATCGAACCGTGGTCCCCAGATTCCAGCGTCAGTCGCCCTGGCCGCGGCGCCACACCTCTCCCACAGTGAAAGAATGATGAGGAGACGGCGTTGACTTGTCTGGTCATCGAGAGGGAGGAGTCCAGGATGAAGCCCAGGTTGCGTGCGTGGTCTGTTGGCTTGGGAGCGGTGCCCAGGGCGGGGGGCCACCAGGAGTCGTCCCAGGTGGAGGGCGATGGTCCCAGGATGAGGACTTCCGTCTTGTCTGAGTTCAGTTTCAGGCGGTTGTTCTTCATCCACTCGGCGACGTCTTTCATCCCTTCGTGTAGGCTGGTTCTGGCGGTGTCGGGGTCTCTGGTGAGGGAGAGGATCAGCTGGGTGTCGTCGGCGTAGGAGATGATGTTGAGGTTGTGTTGGCGTGCGATGGCAGCAAGAGGTCTCATGTAGACGTTGAAGAGGGTGGGGCTGAGAGATGATCCTTGCGGGACGCCGCAGATGACTTCGGTGGCCTCGGATCGAAACGGGGGAGGCGAACTCTCTGTGTTCTTCCGGCGAGGAACGAGATGATCCACTCCAGTGCCTTCTCTTGGACGCCGATGTTGCTGAGGCGTTGGACTAGGGTGTGGTGGCAGACAGTGTCGAAAGCTGCAGAGAGGTCCAGGAGGATGAGGGCCGCTGTTTCCCCGTTGTCGAGCAGGGCTCGGATGTCGTCGGTGGCTGCGATGAGGGCGGTCTTGGTGCTGTGGTTGGCTCTGAAACCGGACTGCAAGGGGTCGAGGGATCCGTTCGTCTCGAGGAAGGTGGCAAGCTGTCTGTTGACGATCTTCTCGATGACCTTGGCAGGAAAAGGGAGGAGCGAGATGGGGCGGAAGTTTTTGAGGTCGGTGGGGTCCGCTGTTGGTTTCTTCAGTAGGGCGCTGAGCTCGGCATGCTTCCAGCTCTCCGGGAAGGTGGCGGTGTTGAAGGAGGTGTTGATGACGTCCCGGAGTTGGGGTGCGATGGTGGAGTCGGCCTTGTTGAAAACGTGGTGGGGGCAGGGGTCGGTTGGAGATCCGGAGTGGATGGTGTTCATCGTGCGGGCTGTGTCTTCGGTGGTCACCGTGGTCCAGGTGCGGAGGGTGGCGGTGGGGTGCGTTGGTTCAACGGTAGGGTGCGTGGATGGTGCGCCGAAACTGTTGTGGATGTCGGCAATCTTGCGGTGGAAGAACGAGGCAAGAGAGTCGCAGAGATCTTGTGAAGGAGGGATGTCGTTGTTGCCGGTGCTGGGTTTGGAGAACTCCTTGACGATGCAGAAGAGTTCCTTGCTGTCGTGGGCGTTGTTGTCCAGTCGTTCCTTCAGTGATTTCTTCTTGGTGGTGCGGATGAGCTGGTGGTGCTTGCGGGTGGCGTGTTTGAGGGTGGTCATGTTGTCAGTGGTCTGATTGAGGAGCCAGGCTTTCTCGAGGGTGCGGCAGGTCTTCTTGGAGTCCTTGAGTTCGTCGGTGAACCAGGGGGCCTTCTTGCTTCTGGGTCTGCTGGGAGGGTTCTTCAGTGGAGCGAGGTCATCGGCGCAGGCGGTCAGCCACTGCGTGAAGTTGCGGGCTGCTTCGTTGGGGTCCGTTGTGCTGGCAGGTGGGTTCTGGCTGAGGGAGGTGGTGAGCTGGTCGGTGGTGATCTTGCTCCAGCTTCTGTGAGGAACCTGTTGCGGGTGGTGGTGGGTCGTGGTTCTCCTGAAGTTGAAGTGGACGCAGCTGTGGTCGGTCCAGTGGAGTCCGGTGGAGTGGCTGAAGGTGATGTGCTTGCTGGATGGGAAGATGGGGTCAAGCGTGTGGCCTGCGTAGTGGGTGGGGGTGATCAATCCCACACATAGGCAGCTACACCACAAACAGGTCAGAGAAAATTAGCCCCAATAACACACTTTGGACCAAAATCTCACTTTCTCAAAATGCCACACGTAGTTAGGAACATTCTGCCAATCAGGACACAGCATGCACACCACATGTAGTGATCACACACTCCTCATGCCTGACATCTAGACACCTGCACACTGACCCACACTCGCTCTCCCCGAGGTCGAGAGTCACCTGTGTTCTTGTTATCAGCTGGTTGTACTTAAAATATATGACTAGGCCCTGACCCACATGCTTTACAAAAATGTGTAATCGATTTATTGTACTTCAAGAAACTGTGTAAAAGGCCGGCCAAAACCTCTATACATTGAGACTGTCTTCAGATGCTACTCTCGATTTTCTCTCAGCCACTCCGTTTAATTAAACCAATTTGTTCCTGTTTTGCCAAATGCCTCTTGCCTTTGCATTTTTTTAAGGTAAATTCATTTCCGAGAAACACAGCAAGAAAGAGTTTGAAATACAGAAAAAAATATTGAGTATATATTTCAAAGTTCAGCATCTTGGTTTTGGCGTTTCTTGGAGATCAAAGGATTTGTGAGTTGTTGTTTTTGCTGGTGTCACGTGCCTTTTCAGGTGAGTTGTGTGGCTGAATTCTTGATTGAAGAGGTGTGCGTTCCTAGTTTGTCAATGCGCAGACTGGTACAAACTCGCAGCAACGGTGGTGGCAGTGAATTCCAATGTTAACCATTATGCACTCCACCACACACATACTCAAATAGGAATATGTACTTCTGGAGTGTGGGAGAATTCATTTTGGAACAACTATGTGATCTTTTTCAAAATACATATGGATGGGACCAATGTTCCCTCTAATTTTTTTCCTCTGCGTGCGGCATTATACGGTCTCTGTGCGCTGCAGCCAAGGGTGTGTGCTCCAAGAACCCAACAGCGTGTGTGAGCGCAGCGCCAACTATCAGTGCAAATATCACTCAAACATTTGCATAATAAAGTGAAAAGACAGTTATCTCTACACATACAGCACCATATGAAGGGTCTTAAGGCAGGTTTCAACATACAACAAACATAAAAAGAATACAGTATTCAAAAGCATATTCTCCATTGAAGGTATTTTAACCGCATGCGTGCGGGCGGAATTCCGCCCGTACGCTGGGTTTTTAAAAATCGCACTTTACGTGACGAGCTGGGCTCGTCATGAGCGTGCGAGGAGGCTACGCCATGACGAGCCCAGCTCGTCATGAGCGTCGAAGGGGTTAATGTAGCAAGTGTACCTTCCTATCACTTGTCAAATGTGAATGCTACATCCCTGAGAGGTGTTTGTGTTATTCAAGATAGCACCACAATGGAATCTGTAAAAATGCATTGCTGTGTCCTATCCTTAGCCAACCACAGAACATTCCTTATATGCGTTTTATCTCCTGCTGCATTTCTTGCATGCCTTTTGCAGCCCTGCCTAATACCATGCATCAGGCTTAGACTAATGCATTTTAGTGTGGTGGTCTGCATCACTGCACTAAACTACATTAATCACACATTGGTAGCGCCTTGACAACACCTGCATGCTGTGAGGGAGAAGCTGAAACTGCAGCTGCAAAATGCACGTCGTGTGCAATATTGCAGTAGATAACCGTACTATATTCAAGCTACCAGTTTGTAGTCTCATTGTGCAACATACTTTTGATCATCCAGATTTTCTTCTGCTACTGACACTACTAGACCAGCATGCATGATTGGAGAAAATTAAACAAATGGTAGCTATATCTAACCACCAGCATATTTCTGTCTTTTTTCTAAATCACACAGAGAACATACTGATTGCAGAAAATGCTGCTCAAATTAAGCGCTGGGGTGACCAGGGCCGGACTGGGAACCACTACCGGCCCGGCAAAGTGCTCGCCCCCCCCCCCCCATCCCCACTTGGGCGGGTTGGAGGGGCCGCCGAGCACTTTTCAGGGGCCGGTTTTCGGCCGATTTTGGTACAGGGCCGATTTTGCAGCTATGCTGCAAAAGCGGCCCTGTAACAAAAACAGCCCACAACCGTGCGGCGCACCGAGGGTTTGCCAGGTGCCCGCTATGGCCGGTCCGGCCCTGGGGGTGACATTCGCAAACAAAGGAAGTATTGCTGTAGAGTAAAATGGCTGCTATGCTTTGGCAAGGTTGAGACCCTAATCTCTTCCTGCTCTGGACATATGGGTACTGGCTGCTGGCTTGGAGGACACTTGCTCCTGTCTGAAAGGGTAGTTAGTGCCCTGGTAGTGATGCACCACTGGAGGCATGATGCAGCAAATACGTGAGAGGTAGCACTGCAGGAGAGGGACCCCACTGCTGTGCAGGATTGGTGGCCTGTTGCTTGGGGCGCTCAGTGAGTGAGGGGCCCAGGTCCACTGGGGCCTCCCCGACCCTGCTCTTGGTGTGTTAGAATGGAAGGACCCATCAAACATCCCACTCACTTCCTGGGCGCAGTACCCAAAAAACAGCTTAGCCGTCTGCTCCTTTCCAGCAATGCTGTTGCCGGGAACACTCAGCTGTGGTGCTCCACTTTGGGGACAATGTGAGTTGGCCATTGTCTGGACCACCTGGGGAACTGGCAATCTTTTGGAATGAGCGATTGCCTAATAGCCTTTTAGGGAGAAAGCAACAAGGAGCGCAGGACTATTTTTCCACAGGAGGAAGAAAAACACACAAGGAAGAGAGCAAGAGGAGCAGGGAGGAGGGTGCGTTTAAAGGTAGGAGAAACACAGATGAACACAGGTTTTATAAAAATAAGTATTCTTTATATAGACTTAACACAAGCCCAAAACGATTTCAAGGGTATATTAGTCCCAGTGCGATAGTCGTAGTAACTATTTTTGGCGGACCATGGAATTGGAAGCTTACAGTCACGGACGGCTGGAGCAATTATGAGGGGCCTACTATAGCCGATCTGGCATTTCGAATACAGATGTGACTCTGCGAATAGAACTTGGAGGATATACGGACTTCCTGGCATGCAAATATAGTTACTACGACTATTGCACTGGGACTAATATACCCTTGAAATCGTTTTGGGCTTCTAACAATTATTACGCTTTGGACGATTGTTAAATATATCGTACCTTGCAATAGGATTTATTGAGGATCTATGATAAAAGTATCAGGGATAGCACCTGAGCCTGATCTCCTGAACCCTTGTTTGTCTAACAGAGTGGAAACTCTATGGGAAACACAAGACATTTTTCAGAACACTGTTGGATTCTGACGTTATAATCGCGTCCTGCACAACTTATGAAGAAGCAGGGTCGGCCGCCTTTACGAGTAATCTATCGATTTTAGAAAGCCTTGAGAAAGTCACTGGAAGTGACTAAACACGTGTCGGCTGTTCTTGTGCACACCTTTCAAGACCGTGTAGTATTAAGACTCTTGTACAATATCTTCCTATTTGTATTAGCCTGGAAATAGGGGTATACACAGTCTTGACCGAAATTGTCATGTCTTAAAAATATTTGCACAAATTAAAGAAAAGAAAGTTTTTTGTACAAACTTATCTCTCTGTCGTTTGTCTGTGATACATTGGTGACTTGTTTTTGTGAAATCAACTTACTAATGTTCCATATTTTGAGGTCTATAACGTTTGGAGTGCCAGGGTAGAATGATGTTGTACTGCCTTCCACAATGCTGGCTCCACCTCCTGTGGTGCGTCTGATAACCCTTGCCCACACTGACAAAGGAAGAAGTTGTGCACTGGCAGAATGCCCCAGAACTGGTTTGGACTAGGGACAGACACTCTCTGACTTCAGAAGCAATGGATTTGTGTGTATAAAAAGGGGGACCCTGACACCAGAACTTCTGGACATCAAGACAGACCTTTTGCCAGGGAGAAGAACCAGAGAATCTGCAGGAGTTTTTGACATCTCCTGTGCCAGTGTGTTGCTTTCTGGGGGTTGGCCTACAGGGGATTCATTGTTGCCTAGAAAAGGAGAAAGACTTTTATTTGCAACTTTCATCATCTTGAAAAAGAATCTCCAAAGTGCCTGAACTGTGCTTGCCTCCTGCTGAAGTCTCAGGGATACAAGACTTCACCACCAGCTCCCCCGTGAAATTCCTTGCTGGGAATTCTGTCTTCAGAAGCCTGCATGTTGTTGGGAGCTGTATGCGCAACTCAACGAGAAGAAGCGTGTCACATCTGCAGCTGTCGCCGTCGCATCACCGGAGAAGCGTGTCGCAGGGCCTGTTGCAGCTCCAAAATTACAGAGTCGCCGCCCGGCCGCCGGGCGTGCATGCATCGCCTTCACGTCATTGCATCATATCAAGGGCGCCATCTTCTCATATCACACCGGATCATTGCATCGCATCAAGGCGCCATCTTGTTGCATCGCAAATCTCGCACCACGAGATTGTCGCATCACCTCCTCTCCGGTGAGGAAGAGACGCATCGCCTACTTTGTGCAAGCACTGAGGAACAGACACAGCGCCTCCCCCAAAGCAAGGAACCGATGCATCGTTCTCCCATCCTCGTCGCCAAGTTGATGTTGCATCCAAAGAAGACAGAATCAGTCCAGTAGTTTAAGAAGATTTATTCTTAAAGACAAGTACAGCTCTCTAACTGCCAGAGTGTCTCTCTATCAAGCTCCAGTCTCAAGTGAGCCTCAAGAGCCTAAACATTCTAATATCGCTAAGTAACAATGACATGTACAAAAGGCTTAAAGGAGAAGTCTATTAATGACAGAACTAAAGATAAACATAATATATACATAAGATGGTCATGAAGATGAAGAATACTGATGCAGGGATATAACACATTTGTTTATCTTGCGTGACGCATCCAAAGGTACTTTGTGGGAAACGTGTCACATTTACCATCTAAAGTGAACTAAGCTATTTCTACCATCTTAAAGTCATTTTCTTAATACTGTATTGTGGATTTTTGTCATTTGGGTCTTGTGTTAAGTCTATATAAAGAATAATTCTTTTTATAAAACCTGTGTTGTGTCCATCTGTAGTGTTTTCACTGAATTACTGTATGTGTTCACAAATGCTTTACACACTGCCTCTGAGATAAGCCTTCCTGCTTGTGCCAAGCTCCCATGGGGTTGAGCAGGGATTGTTAGTCCTACTCCACATGCATGTGGTTCTTTGTGTGCAGTGCTTTGCCATGGTACCAAGTCTCTTGTAAAAGGAACAATTGATGGACAAGTGCTAAACAATGCAAACATTCACCCCCAGTCACAAGGATCTGGGTTTAATCTATTGTTCTTTTGCTCACCACACACCCCAGTTTGGACCCAGCCATATGCAAATCACTCTTGATCCGGTTCCCTCATGGGAACAATCCAGCCTGAATTGTCAAGCCAGGCCCTCCCTGGACCAGAAACCAGCCTACTGGGACCATTTTGGGCATCACCGCTCATTAGCCAGGCTAGCTTGAATCCAGTGGTGCAGTGAGCACAGGACCCACGTCTGGGCATGCCCTTCCTACTTAGGGTGACAAAACGTCCAGTCCATCAATTGTTCTTTTTGTATTCGTCACCACGAGTGGGACGGGTATGCCCAAACGTGGGTCCCGTGCTCCTCATACCACTGGAGTCAAGCTAGCCTGGCTGATCGCAGATGAAACCCCGAACTCAGCCTTAGAATGCGTCTTTCTGCTCCAGGGAGGCCCTGATCTGGCAGTTTGGGCAGGCCTGTTCCCATGGGGAACAGGGTCAAGACCTACTCGCATATGGCTGGGTTTATACTGGAATGGCATGGGAAGCAAAAAAATGATGGATTTTGGCCCAGATCTCTGTACTGGGGTGAATGTTTGACATTGCTCAACATTCTGTCCATCAATTGTTCTTTTTTCAATTGTCACCCCGAGTGGGACGGGTATGCCCAGACGTGGGTCCCGTACTTTCCATGCCACTGGACTCCAGCTAGCTTGGCTGATGAGGGATGGAGCCCCGAAACCGGTCCCAGGATACTTGTTTCTAGTCCAAGGAGGATCTGGCCTGGCAGTTTGGACTAGACCGTTCCCATGGGGAACAGGGTGAAGACTGATTTACAAATGGCTGTGTTTAAACTGGAATGGCATGGGGAGCAAAACAAAAACGATGGATTTAGGCCCAGATCTCTGTACTGGGGTGAATGTTTGACATTGTTCAACATTCTTTCCATCAATTTTTCTTTTTGCACCAAGTCTCATGTAGACACACCAGCACAAGAAGCATGCAGTTACAAATGTACTCTGTATGTTGCCATAATGCATGTGGTTCTTTAGATACACCAGTGTGTTGCCTCACTTACTAGATTCCTCAAATTACACCTGTAAAAGATGCACACAGCTCTTTGTGTGCACCAGTGTGTTGCGATAGCACCTAGACTCATCTAGTTGCACCTGGAAAAGAAGCACACAGCTATTTATGTGCACCAATGCGTTGCCATAGCACCTAGACTCATCTAGTTACATGTGCCCCAGATGCATGTGTTTATTTCTGTGCATTAGCTACACCTGCACAAAATGCATGTGCTTCTTTAAGTATAACAGTGTGTTGCCATGGTACCTAGAAGCATCTAGTTACACTCACAGAAGACGCATGCAGTACTTTATGTGCATCTGCACGTTGCCATGGTAACTAGAATCATCTAGTTACACCTGCAGAAGACGCATACAGTTGTTTATGTGGATCAGTGCGTTGCCATGGTACCTAGAATCATCTAGTTACAAGTGACCAATATGCATACTGTTCTTTATCTGCATCAGTGCACTGCCATGGTACCTAGAATCATCTAGTTACACCTGCAGAAGATGCATAAAGTTCTTTAAGTGCACCGGTGCATTGCCATGGCGCATAGACTAATTGCATTTGCAGAAGATGCACGCACCTCTTTATGTGCACCAGTTTGCTGCCATCGTACCTAGTCAGCTCTAGTTACACTTGCGGAAGGAGCATGCGGTTCTTTATGTTGCACAGTGTTTCACCATCGTCTCCAGACTCATTTAGTAACACCTGCACAAAATGCATGTAGTTATTTATGTGCACAAGTGCGTTGCGATAGTACCTAGACTCATCTCGTTACACCTACACATGATGCATGTGCTTCTAAATATGCGCCACAGCGTTGCCATGGCACCTCAACTCATCTAGTTGCACCGGCACACAGTGCATATGGTTGCATATATGTGTCAGCGCGTTGCCATGGCACCTAGACTCATCTAGTTACACCTGCACACAGTGTATGTGGTTCCATATATGCATCAGCACGTTGCCATGGCACCTAGACTCATCTAGTTACATGTGCATACAGTGCATGTGGTTTCCTATATGCATCAGCGTGTTGCCATGGCACCTCGACTCATCTGGTTGCACCCGCACACAGTGCATGTGGTTCCATACATGCGTCAGCGTGTTGCCATGGCACCTCGACTCATCTGGTTGCACCCACACACAGTGCATGTGGTTTCCTATATGCATCAGCGCGTTGCCATGGCACCTACACTCATCTGATTGCACCCGCAAACAGTGCATGTGGTTCCATACATGCGTCAATGCGTTGCCATGGCACCTAGACTCATCTAGTTGCACCCGCACACAGTGCATGTGGTTCCATACATGCGTCAGTGCGTTGCCATGGCCCCTAGACTCATCTAGTTGCACCCGCACACAGTGCATGTGGTTGCATATATGCGTCAGCCCGTTGCCATGGCACCTAGACTCATCTAGTTGCACCCGCACACAGTGCATGTGGTTGCATATATGCGTCAGGGCGTTGCCATGGCACCTAGACTCATCTAGTTGCACCCGCACACAGTGCATGTGGTTCCATACATGCATCAGCGCGTTGCCATGGCACCTAGACTCATCTAGTTGCACCCGCACACATTGCATGTAGTTCCATACATGTGTCAGCGCGTTGCCATGGCACCTAGACTCATCTAGTTGCACCCGCACACAGTGCATGTGGTTGCATACATGCGTCAGCCCGTTGCCATGGCACCTAGACTCATCTAGTTGCACCCGCACACAGTGCATGTGGTTGCACATATGTGTCAGCGCGTTGCCATGGCACCTAGACTCATCTACTTGCACCCGCACACATTGCATGTGGTTCCATACATGCGTCAGCGCGTTGCCATGGCACCTAGATTCATCTAGTTGCACCCGCACACAGTGCATGTGGTTGCATACATGCATCAGCCCGTTGCCATGGCACCTAGACTCATCTAGTTGCACCCGCACACAGTGCATGTGGTTGCATATATGCGTCAGCGCGTTGCCATGGCACCAAGACTCATCTAGTTGCACCCGCACACATTGCATGTGGTTCCATACATGCGTCAGCGCGTTGCCATGGCACCTAGACTCATCTAGTTGCACCCGCACACATTGCATGTGGTTCCATACATGCGTCAGCGTGTTGCCATGGCACCTAGACTCATCTAGTTGCACCCGCACACAGTGCATGCGGTTGCATATATGCGTCAGCGCGTTGCCATGGCACCTAGACTCATCTAGTTGCACCCGCACACAGTGCATGTGGTTGCATATATGCGGCATCCCCTTGCCATGGCACCTAGACTCATCTAGTTGCACCCGCACACAGTGCATGTGGTTGCATATATGCGTCATCCCGTTGCCATGGCACCTAGACTCATCTAGTTGCACCCGCACACAGTGCATGTGGTTCCATACATGCGTCAGCGTGTTGCCATGGCACCTCGACTTATCTGGTTGCACCCGCACACAGTGCATGTGGTTCCATACATGCGTCAGCATGTTGCCATGGCACCTACACTCATCTGATTGCACCCGCACACAGTGCATGTGGTTCCATACATGCGTCAGCGCGTTGCCATGGCACCTAGACTCATCTAGTTGCACCCGCACACAGTGCATGTGGTTCCATGCATGCGTCAGCGCGTTGCCATGGCACCTAGACTCATCTAGTTGCACCCGCACACAGTGCATGTGGTTGCATATATGCGTCAGCCCGTTGCCATGGCCCCGATACTCATCTAGCTGCACCCGCACACATTGCATGTGGTTCCATACATGCGTCAGCGCGTTGCCATGGCATCTAGACTCATCTAGTTGCACCCGCACACAGTGCATGTGGTTGCATACATGCGTCATCCCGTTGCCATGGCCCCGATACTCATCTAGTTGCACCCGCACACAGTGCATGTGGTTCCATACATGCGCCAGCGCGTTGCCATGGCACCTAGACTCATTTAGTTGCACCCGCACACAGTGCATGTGGTTCCATACATGCGTCAGCGCGTTGCCATGGCATCTAGACTCATCTAGTTGCACCCGCACACAGTGCATGTGGTTCCATACATGCGTCAGCGCGTTGCCATGGCACCTACACTCATCTAGTTGCACCCGCACACAGTGCATGTGGTTGCATATATGCGTCAGCGCGTTGCCATGGCACCTAGACTCATCTAGTTGCACCCGCACACAGTGCATGTGGTTCCATACATGCGTCACCGCGTTGCCATGGCACCTAGACTCATCTAGTTGCACCCGCACACAGTGCATGTGGTTGCATATGTGCGTCAGCGTGTTGCCATGGCACCTCGACTCATCTGGTTGCACCCGCACACAGTGCATGTGGTTCCATACATGCGTCAGCGTGTTGCCATGGCACCTACACTCATCTGATTGCACCCGCACACAGTGCATGTGGTTCCATACATGCGTCAGCATGTTGCCATGGCACCTACACTCATCTGATTGCACCCGCACACAGTGCATGTGGTTCCATACATGCGTCAGCGCGTTGCCATGGCACCTAGACTCATCTAGTTGCACCCGCACACAGTGCATGTGGTTCCATACATGCGTCAGCGCGTTGCCATGGCACCTAGACTCATCTAGTTGCACCCGCACACAGTGCATGTGGTTGCATATATGCGTCAGCCCGTTGCCATGGCCCCGATACTCATCTAGCTGCACCCGCACACATTGCATGTGGTTCCATACATGCGTCAGCGCGTTGCCCTGGCATCTAGACTCATCTAGTTGCACCCGCACACAGTGTATGTGGTTGCATATATGCGTCATCCCGTTGCCATGGCCCCGATACTCATCTAGTTGCACCCGCACACAGTGCATGTGGTTCCATACATGCGTCAGCGCGTTGCCATGGCACCTAGACTCATCTAGTTGCACCCGCACACAGTGCATTTGGTTCCATACATGCGTCAGCGCGTTGCCATGGCATCTAGACTCATCTAGTTGCACCCGCACACAGTGCATGTGGTTCCATACATGCGTCAGCGCGTTGCCATGGCACCTAGACTCATCTAGTTGCACCCGCACACAGTGCATGTGGTTCCATACATGCGTCAGCGCGTTGCCATGGCACCTAGACTCATCTAGTTGCACCCGCACACAGTGCATGTGGTTCTATATGTGCGCCAGTGCGTTGCCATGGCACCTAGACTCATCTAGTTGCACCCGCACACAGTGCATGTGGTTCCATACATGCGTCAGCGCGTTGCCATGGCACCTAGACTCATCTAGTTGCACCCGCACACAGTGCATGTGGTTCTATATGTGCGCCAGTGCGTTGCCATGGCACCTAGACTCATCTAGTTTCACCCGCACACAGTGCATGTGGTTCCATACATGCGTCAGCGCGTTGCCATGGCACCTAGACTCATCTAGTTGCACCCGCACACAGTGCATGTGGTTCTATATGTGCACCAGTGCGTTGCCATGGCACCTAGACTCATCTAGTTGCACCCGCACACAGTGCATGTGGTTCCATACATGCGTCAGCGCGTTGCCATGGCACCTAGACTCATCTAGTTGCACCCGCACACAGTGCATGTGGTTGCATATATGCGTCAGCCCGTTGCCATGGCCCCGATACTCATCTAGCTGCACCCGCACACATTGCATGTGGTTCCATACATGCGTCAGCGCGTTGCCCTGGCATCTAGACTCATCTAGTTGCACCCGCACACAGTGCATGTGGTTGCATATATGCGTCATCCCGTTGCCATGGCCCCGATACTCATCTAGTTGCACCCGCACACAGTGCATGTGGTTCCATACATGCGTCAGCGCGTTGCCATGGCACCTAGACTCATCTAGTTGCACCCGCACACAGTGCATTTGGTTCCATACATGCGTCAGCGCGTTGCCATGGCATCTAGACTCATCTAGTTGCACCCGCACACAGTGCATGTGGTTCTATATGTGCGCCAGTGCGTTGCCATGGCACCTAGACTCATCTAGTTGCACCCGCACACAGTGCATGTGGTTCCATACATGCGTCAGCGCGTTGCCATGGCACCTAGACTCATCTAGTTGCACCCGCACACAGTGCATGTGGTTCTATATGTGCGCCAGTGCGTTGCCATGGCACCTAGACTCATCTAGTTGCACCCGCACACAGTGCATGTGGTTCCATACATGCGTCAGCGCGTTGCCATGGCACCTAGATTCATCTAGTTGCACCTGCACACAGTGCATGTGGTTCTATATGTGCACCAGTGCGTTGCCATGGCACCTAGACTCATCTAGTTGCACCCGCACACAGTGCATGTGGTTCCATACATGCGTCAGCGCGTTGCCATGGCACCTAGACTCATCTAGTTGCACCCGCACACAGTGCATGTGGTTCTATATGTGCGCCAGTGCGTTGCCATGGCACCTAGACTCATCTAGTTGCACCCGCACACAGTGCATGTGGTTCCATACGTGCGCCAGCGCGTTGCCATGGCACCTAGACTCATCTAGTTGCACCCGCACACAGTGCATGTGGTTCTATATGTGCACCAGTGCGTTGCCATGGCACCTAGACTCATCTAGTTGCACCCGCACACAGTGCATGTGGTTCTATATGTGCACCAGTGCGTTGCCATGGCACCTAGACTCATCTAGTTGCACCCGCACACAGTGCATGTGGTTCTATATGTGCACCAGTGCGTTGCCATGGCACCTAGACTCATCTAGTTGCACCCGCACACAGTGCATGTGGTTCTATATGTGCACCAGTGCGTTGCCATGGCACCTAGACTCATCTAGTTGCACCCGCACACAGTGCATGTGGTTCTATATGTGCACCAGTGCGTTGCCATGGCACCTAGACTCATCTAGTTGCACCCGCACACAGTGCATGTGGTTCTATACATGCGTCAGCGCGTTGCCATGGTACCTAGCCTCATCTAGTTGCACCCGCACACAGTGCATGTGGTTCTATACATGCGTCAGCGCGTTGCCATGGTACCTAGCCTCATCTAGTTGCACCCGCACACAGTGCATGTGGTTCTATACATGCGTCAGCGCGTTGCCATGGTACCTAGCCTCATCTAGTTACACCTGCACATGGTGCATGTGGTTCTATATGTGCGCCAGTGCGTTGCCACAGTCCCTAGACTCATCCAGTTACACCCGCACACAGTGCATGTGGTTCTATATGTGCACCAGTGCGTTGCCATGGCACCTAGACTCATCTAGTTGCACCCGCACACAGTGCATGTGGTTCTATATGTGCACCAGTGCGTTGCCATGGCACCTAGACTCATCTAGTTGCACCCGCACACAGTGCATGTGGTTCTATATGTGCACCAGTGCGTTGCCATGGCACCTAGACTCATCTAGTTGCACCCGCACACAGTGCATGTGGTTCTATACATGCGTCAGCGCGTTGCCATGGTACCTAGCCTCATCTAGTTACACCTGCACATGGTGCATGTGGTTCTATATGTGCGCCAGTGCGTTGCCACAGTCCCTAGACTCATCCAGTTACACCCTCAGAAGATGTTTGCGGTTCTTTATGGTGTAATAAAGGGGACACCCCTGCTGTAGATAAAAGTTCCTAGGGAGAGAAAGTAACAACATTCTAAGGAAACCCCGGCAATTTATCACATTCTTCAGTAGTTTCCTGACTAATTTCAAGGCTCAGAGAATGGATTTACTTTTTTTGTCCAAACTTCTGTTAATAATCGACATTAAAGGGATTTATAAACATGTTCTGATGAGCGGCGAAGGGCTTGGATTGGGTGGGAAGGACAAAAAGTAGATCCACGTTCACTGAGCCTTGAAATGAGTTGGGAAACTACTAACGAGTGTGATGAGTTGCCAGGGTTTCGGTACCTTGCGGTTCTTTGTCGGCACCAGTGCATCCCCACGGTGCCTAGACCCATCTAGTAACACCCCCACAAGATGCATGGGGCGCTGTATATACCCATATATATATCACAAACAGCTGTGAGGCAATCCGTATATTTCCGATCATGTTCCTCCTGTGTTTTTGTTCCAGCTATGGTTGTTTTGAGACTGATACTTCTAGCCTATTTGGTCATTAAAAATGACACGCGGTCGCTCTCTCTGCCGCTGTCGCTATGCCACTATGCAGCTCCATGACCTCTGTCGGCTTCTGTAGCCCTCCTATCTTTTCAAGGTACTAGCCAACTCATTTCCGCAAGCCATCCTTCCCCACTTATTCTCAGTCCTCCCAAGCTCATCCTTTCATCTGCACTCCCAGCGTTCCCTGGCCCACTCATTACTGCAACATGAGTTTATAGCTCATCCTTTCATCTGTAATCTCCCTAGCTGCAAATCTTTCATCTGCAGTTCCCGGGTTCCCTGGTCAACCCGTTACTGCAAGCCCTCCCTAGCTCATCCTTTCATCTGCACTCCCAACATTCCATGGCTGACCCATTACTGTAACCTCTCCTTTCCCTCCCATTCCAAGCCCTCCCATGCTCATCCTTTCATCTGCACTCCCAACATTCCATGGCTGACCCATTACTGTAACCTGTCCTTACCCTCCCATTCCAAGCCCTCCCATGCTCATCCTTTCATCTGCACTCCCATTATTCCCTGACAGACCCATTATTGTAACCTGTCCTTCCCAGCCTATTCAACGCCCTCCCTAGCTCATCCTTTCATCTGCACTCCCAACATTCCATGGCTGACCCATTACTGTAACCTGTCCTTCCCCTCCCATTCCAAGCCCTCCCTAGCTCATCCTTTCATCTGCACTCCCAACATTCCATGGCTGACCCATTACTGTAACCTGTCCTTCCCCTCCCATTCCAAGCCCTCCCATGCTCATCCTTTCATCTGCACTCCCATTATTCCCTGGCCGACCCATTATTGTAACCTGTCCTTCCCAGCCTATTCAACGCCCTCCCTAGCTCATGCTTTCATCTGCACTCCCAACATTCCATGGCTGACCCATTACTGTAACCTGTCCTTCCCCTCCCATTCCAAGCCCTCCCATGCTCATCCTTTCATCTGCACTCCCAACATTCCATGGCTGACCCATTACTGTAACCTGTCCTTCCCCTCCCATTCCAAGCCCTCCCATGCTCATCCTTTCATCTGCACTCCCAACATTCCATGGCTGACCCATTACTGTAACCTGTCCTTCCCCTCCCATTCCAAGCCCTCCCATGCTCATCCTTTCATCTGCACTCCCAACATTCCATGGCTGACCCATTACTGTAACCTGTCCTTCCCCTCCCATTCCAAGCCCTCCCATGCTCATCCTTTCATCTGCACTCCCATTATTCCCTGGCCGACCCATTATTGTAACCTGTCCTTCCCAGCCTATTCAACGCCCTCCCTAGCTCATGCTTTCATCTGCACTCCCAACATTCCATGGCTGACCCATTACTGTAACCTGTCCTTCCCCTCCCATTCCAAGCCCTCCCATGCTCATCCTTTCATCTGCACTCCCAACATTCCATGGCTGACCCATTACTGTAACCTGTCCTTCCCCTCCCATTCCAAGCCCTCCCATGCTCATCCTTTCATCTGCACTCCCAACATTCCATGGCTGACCCATTACTGTAACCTGTCCTTCCCCTCCCATTCCAAGCCCTCCCATGCTCATCCTTTCATCTGCACTCCCAACATTCCATGGCTGACCCATTACTGTAACCTGTCCTTCCCCTCCCATTCCAAGCCCTCCCATGCTCATCCTTTCATCTGCACTCCCATTATTCCCTGGCCGACCCATTATTGTAACCTGTCCTTCCCAGCCTATTCAACGCCCTCCCTAGCTCATGCTTTCATCTGCACTCCCAGCTTTTCTTGGCCAACTCATTACTGCAACGCATGGGTATGTACAAACATTTTCCGAGGGACCCCAAAGTTTGATATGTACTGTGACTGAGGGCCACATTGATGGCAACAGGCTGGCGGTGTGATGGTGGGATGGGGCGGGAGTGATTATAGGGGAAGCGAGCCTGTAAATCTAGTGGCTGAATTGCACAATGTGAAACCAGAAAACCTGGGATCAATCCCGGCTTCTCCACTTTACCAAATTGTGTGATCCTAGACAATTATTTTGTTTCACTTTCCCTCCTTTTTCTTCATTATCACATGTAAGAGGACCTCGAAATAAATGATCTCCGGATGTGCACTGTATACAACCTTCTCCTGTGTTTGATTTAAAAAACTATAACGCTGTTCATGGATAATAGCAACCCCGGCCACCTAAAGGGTGCACATAACAACAGACTTGTTTCTTGGTTCACTATTGACTCTGTTGTCAGGGTGGGGGGGGGAAGCATGAATGTTTCTAAATTCATATTTGCAAACTATCACTCGCCTCCAACTCATTCAAAATTCGACAGCAAGACTGATATGTAATCTCCCCGTCAGGAGCTGGGTTTCAGCCTGCCTAAAGCTTCTGCACCGTCTTTCAGTCTGAGAGAGAGCCATCTTTAAGCTACTTTGCCATGCACACAGAGCACTTTTTGACACTGGCCCAGTGGCCCTGCTCAGAAGAGGGCCCTGCTCAGCAGAGTCATTTTCCATTTGCCAGTGTGCCTCTTTGGTCCACTACTCAAGCTTTGATACAATTGGGAAGAGAAGTTGGCCTAACGGCTAGGGCGGTCGACCTCGAATCTGGGGGACTGGTTTCGAGTCTCAGCAATGACACTGAACATCCTGTGATTCTGGGCAAATCACTTAATCTCCCCGTGGCCTAACAAAAATGAATGAGTCCTCATGTAATGCAACTGGTGCTATGTAAAGCGCTCTGATACCTGATTCGGGCCAAATTCGCGCTATATAAACTTCTGTAAAAAAAAAAATACAGACCACATAAGGGATCCAGAATGGAAGGTCGTTCCTTTAACTAATTGCCAGCTTTACTTTGGAATGCCCTCCCTTTCAATCTACGTTCTTCTTTCGATTTCTAGATTTTCCGAAGGATGCTGAAGACTTGGATTTTACGGAGACTGGCTGGACTGCGGTTGAGCGCCGGGATATTTGCTGATTGAGCGCTTTTTAAATGCTATAAATAAGTAAATAAATAAAAAATGTAATGCAAGCCTGAGCACTTGGTTTTGCCAATGCTTGCTTTAAATGTTGCCACTTCGAAAACCTGGTGAAGTTTTTAAATAAATATGTAACCTCTAGACGTATTTAGCCAAACAACCTCACACATTGCTAATGTTAAGAATAACACAAAACTGGCATAGGAACGATGGCATTAAGAAAAAAGTATCCTTGCCTGCACGAGCTCGTGAAATGGACTGGTAAAGAAGAGGAAGGTGAGCCTCTCGTACCTCTGGAGGTCACCAATCCCAGGCTGATATGATAGGCCATCGCCCACTGGAAGGGAGAATGGATATGACCACGTGACAAAAGGGGTGCTCACAAGGAACAAGTTACAAATGAGGGTTACTTTAGAATTTTTTAATTGTTCTGCAGTCAGCAAATTGAGTGTTAAAGCAAACAAATGATGGACGGAATGCTGACAATGCAAACATTCTCCCCCAGTCAAAAGATCAAGGTTAAATCCATCATTCTCTTTCCCACTACGCCAGTGGGATGGGTATGCCCAGACGTGGGTCCCTTGCTCACTGTGCCACTGGATTCAAGCTAGCCTGGCTGATGAAGGGTGACATACGCTGAAACCAGTCCCAGGATGCTTGTTTCTGTTCCAGGGAAGACCTGGCCTGGCAGTTCAGTCTCGACTGTTCCCATGGGGAGCAGGGTCGACTGATTTGCATATGGCTGGGTCCAAACTGGGGTGGCGTAGTGGGCAAAAGAACGATGGATTTAACCCAGATCTTTTGACTGGGGGAGAATGTTTGCATTGTCAGAATTCCGTCCATCATTTGTTTGCTGTCAACAAATTGAGTGGCACTCATTGTTGGAACATGGATTTAAACCATCTGGAAGGGCTGGTCAATGTGCTTCGGAGAAAGAGGGCTGCAAATAAAAACATGCTTTTTAGGTTCTGAAGCCTGTGAGGTTATTATGACCCAACAGCGGTGTAACCAAACTTGACGGGGCCCCCCTGCAAAGTGCATGCAGGGGGCCCCCCACAGTCCATACCCAGTCCAGAGCTCTCAGGCCCGGGATCTGCCACTGCCGGAGGGGGCCCCTGGAGCTCGGGACCTCCCCTCCCAACCCACAGGAGCTTTTGTTACGCCACCGTGCCCCACCAGCCAATAAGAATGCAAGTCAGAGCATTTTCTGCTGCCGCTTTTCTTTTCTTAGGTGTGTCCCTGAAATATTGAGTTGTCAATCTCGATGGCATGAAATATCGTGACCAGAATATCAATGCCAAAGTATTCAAAAGTAAGGAAGTAGAGATTTTCTATACCTAACTCCACATATTCATCCCATATACGAAGGAACTGCTAATCGCTTAAACTTGGGAACTACCCATAATTCCTTTCTACCTTTTTTGCATAATTTATTGTCTTGACTAACTCCACATTTATCTTTAAGGTGCATAGATGTGGAGTTAAGAATAAAAAATCCTCTGCTTGCACTTATTTTCCCTTAATTTGTCTGTCCAGACTACAATAATTTCTTCAGGGCAGTTGTCATGATGTCCCAGGGCTTCCCAGAACTACTGCGGCTCATAGCATGATCGAACGTTCTAGAAGACGCTACTATGGAGAACCCTTGAGTGGCAGACAGGTAACTGGTGGCAGTACTCTCCTGAATATTCATTAATGATACAAAAATGGCTTGGGAAACTCTCGCGTGCCTTGATTTGCACGGGTATCCGTGTAAGCGCTGGTTTCTTGAACTTGGCGTCATGCCTGACCTCTCTGAACACGGGTTTAACTTCAAGAAAACATATCTGAAGTTTGGGACACGTCATTTATTTAAAAACCACCAAAGCAGACACAGCTGGCAGGTTGTTCGATGTCCTCGCTGCCCTTCGAGTAGGCGAAGAAGAGTTTTAGAAATGCTGATTCAGTTGCAGTATGAGTTCAGTCCTGGGTGAGATAATGCCATCCCTGGGGGATGGGGGGGGGGGGGAGGTCCGCATCTCATCCCTGGAGCAGAGGGAGGGGGGGGAGGCATGAGTCACGGCTCACCTCGCTGACGCTCCGTTCCAAAGCGGAGGATGAGCTCATGGCGAGGCGCCCGCCCTTTCCCGCCTTAATGACAGTGGAGCCGCCTCCTCGCTGGCACACATCTGGGCTCATACCCAAGCAGAGGCCCGTTGGCATCTCCCAGCCCCCGCCTGTGCTTGGGGAAAAGAAGAGGGTCTGCATGGAAAAGGGTTGATACAGTATGTGCTATTCAAGAACCAAACCCAGGAAAACAAAGTGTGTTAACCCTCAAATAGCCACAGAATGGAGTCAAGGTTTGGGAGGCCTGGAGGAAGGTGAACATTGTGACGCAGGAAGGAAGGATGCCAGCGTTTGTTATTGAATTCAATTCAAAAAGAGGGGGGGTGCCCAAACCTTATTTTTTTAAGAAAAAATTTACACAAGACCAAATCCGAATTATTTAGACCTGGTCAGGTACTTTTATTTATACCAATCGTTCACATTATTCTTTTATAACCTTTTTTTTAAACTTTCATAGGCAAAAAAAGAATATACATTTAAGACAAATATACCAAAGAATGAACATAATCAAATAAATCACAAAATAATCACAGTGCATCCAATTTAACACTCGACATTATACATGACAAATAACATTACAAAAAGCAGTTTTCATACATATTCACAAATCAATTTCCTATTAAAAACAAACTGAACGACATTTAGTCACAAGAGAAAGATAGTGAATAGTTATTTAAATCACTCGATGATCTGATTAACTCTTGGCGATATGCCGACACGTTTCAGGTTCGAGGAACCAGTTCTCGAACCCTCATCAGGGCTTTACTATTTATCTGTAAAGGATGCAAAAAACAATAAAGTTTTATTGACAACCCATACATCTCGACCCTTTCGCACTCTACTTATTGGATCATCAAGAAAAACTACCTTTGTTTTTTAAGCTTGTTTGGCTGGGAGTTTCTTCACTATTGCCAACATGGGGGACGTTATGTTGTGCTTGTACATTGATTTCTACAATACATAAAGCACAAACCAAGTAAGTTGTGGTATACAATAAACAGCGTTTTCGTGCACTTGAAAATGTGTACCTTACTTCTACATACCTCCTTGTGCACCGGCCGGTGCCTCGCGGAGGGAGGAGAGGGTGTACTCGTAATAACTGAGTCCCTATTTAGGAGAATAAACAATGTTTGAATGTCAGATCGAATCTTGCATAAACATAGGTGGCTTCTATATTACTGGTGAATAATCAACAATTGTCCCTGGGGTGGTCCCCTACCTTATCTTCTTCTATCCAATTTTCACAATGATTATTCTTTCAGTTGTAGTTCATTAAAACACGGCCTGTTGGAATGAGGAGCCGGTTTAGAAAAACGTCTGAAGTCGTGAAAGTTACACGGATTATGTGGTTTTAGCAAAATTGGATTACAAAATTACCTGCATCGAAACCGAAGTTCGATGTCTCCCTCCTTTTAGTTAGTTGCGACGTGAGTCCCACTAATCCGGTGTGTTCGTTCTTATTTCATCGCGTACTACACGCATGGAGAGAAGAGAGGAGAGCGCTTAGTTGGGGAACGCTTATCAGTATCAGCGTCAAACCTGTCCACTACATATTCTCTAAGACCGGGGCGCTTCTTAGTTCTCACCTATTCTTTACAAACGCCGAGCCTCCACTGTCGGGTTTCGCTCGATCAGCTCAACACCATAGTCGGCCATCTTGAATGGATTTAAAAGAGGGACTATGTTCCAGTGACTTCTGGGACATGTAGTTCCAAATTCACGGCGGACCATTTTGGTCAATTCCTTCTGGGAAATGTAGTTTGGCAGGCGGTCGGGTGGAGAGACCATTACTCAACGGGCGGGATGGAACGGTATGATTATTTTGTAATGGACAAGCCCCCTGGGACCAAAAAGAGGTTCTCAATAACATGTATTCACGTCGCCATTGTGAATAACCGCTCAATTCAGATCGTTGATAGCTCTGACATACTGTTCAGGCCTATCAGTGTACTATTAAATTTGAGAATCAGGTATGCTTCCTTTTGTAGCAACACCTTGTCTACATCTACAGGGCGCTGTACCTTACCCAATGTAAAAAGTACTGACCATGTGAAATCATTCTCAGTGTGGGAGTTCTCAATGAAATGTTCCACCATGGGAGCAGTGAGCACCTTCTTCCTAATTCTTGATCTATGCTGGCTGATGCGTAGATTCACTTGCTGATTAGTTTTCCCGATATAGATCTTCTGGCACGGACACGTAATCACGTAAATTAAATTTTTCGTCTGGCAGTTTGAAAAACCCGAATGTTTCCATTTGACCCCCCGGTGTTCGAACTCATTCCCCTCAATTGTGTTCGGACAGGCGACGCAATTACCGCATCTGTGGTGTCCGTCGACTGGCTTCATATTCCAGAGGGACAGGAGGTCATGTTTCGGTTTAGGCTGCAAAAGGTTAGCCCTCACAAATTGTTGCCCAATGCTCTTGTTCTTTTTATACGCAAAAATTGGACGAGGGAAGGGACACTCCAGACCCTCTAACAGATGCCAGTTTTTGAGTACTGTTTGTCGCAGTTTGTGTGTGTCAGGGCTGAAAGTCGTCACACAAACTAAACGATCCAATTCTTTCTTTTCTTTTGTTTGTAGTAAGCATTCACGTGGCGTGAAGCGTGCTCTTTTGTAGGAGTGTTTTAGAAGTTTCTTTGGATAACCCCTATGTATCATCTCCTGGCAAAAAGTCTGGGCATGGTGGTCAAAATCACAAGTATCTGTACAATTTCTGCGTATTCGCAATAGTTGCCCATAGGGCAAATTCGCTTTCAGGTTTCTGGGGTGGTGGCTTCTATGATGCAGGATGGTATTTTTGTCGGTGACTTTCTTAAATAGTGAAGTTTTTAAAGCACCATCGGCGCAGGTGACTTCCACATCCAAGAAGGTCATTTTGGTACTGCTTGCTTCCATTGAAAATTTTATATCATTGTGCCTAGTATTAATCCAATTGTGGAACGACAATAGATCTGTCTGGCTCCCCTGCCACAGGAGCCAGACGTCATCTATGTAGCGCCACCATTGCACGATGTTCCCAATGTATGGATTGTTGTTATCCACGAATCTCATTTCGTATTGTGCCATGTAGAGCACTGCCATTTCTGGGGCATAAGGACACCCCATGGCAGTGCCCTTGACTTGCATGTAGAACTGGTCATTAAATACAAAATAGTTCTTCTTTAAAGCTATTTCTGCAAGTCGTAAAATGAAGTACGTGGGAACCCTATGTGGACGCTCCCGCATCTCTAGGTATAATTCAATGACTTCAAGGGCCTCTTCCTGGGGGATCTGCGTGTAAAGGGACGTAACGTCCATAGTTCCCATTAGCTGTGTGCAGGGATCAAAAGGTGTTCCTTCTACCTTTGCCAGGAAATCTGTGGTGTCTTTAAGATGAGATTTGAAATTTTTAAGGAAAGGTTTCAAAAAGAAATCAACGTATTTTGATAATGCTTCCAGGCATGAGTCCACGGCCGAAACTATAGGCCTCCCTGGTGGTTCGACTAGGCTCTTATGAATCTTTGGTAAAAGATTAAGACTGGTGTCCGTGGGAACTTTTTATTCAGGAAATCAAATTCCTTGAGACCCAAGAATCCTTCATCCTTTGCCTCTTCCAAAATCTCGCTGATTTGACTCTGAATATGTTTTATAGGATCTTCCGATAAAATTCGGTACCATGTCTGGTTGTTCACTTGTTTTAGACCATCAATTATATATTTATCCCTAGGCCAAAGCACGACTGCACCCCCTTTATCGGCCTGCTTGATCACTAGGGAGGAGTCATCTTTAAGGCTTTGAATAGCTTTGCGCTGGCATTGACTTATATTCTGTGGAACGTATTTCTTGGTTTTCTCCATTTTATTGATAGATGCCAGCAATCAATAAAATGGAGAAAACCAAGAAATACGTTCCACAGAATATAAGTCAATGCCAGCGCAAAGCTATTCAAAGCCTTAAAGATGACTCCTCCCTAGTGATCAAGCAGGCCGATAAAGGGGGTGCAGTCGTGCTTTGGCCTAGGGATAAATATATAATTGATGGTCTAAAACAAGTGAACAACCAGACATGGTACCGAATTTTATCGGAAGATCCTATAAAACATATTCAGAGTCAAATCAGCGAGATTTTGGAAGAGGCAAAGGATGAAGGATTCTTGGGTCTCAAGGAATTTGATTTCCTGAATAAAAAGTTCCCACGGACACCAGTCTTAATCTTTTACCAAAGATTCATAAGAGCCTAGTCGAACCACCAGGGAGGCCTATAGTTTCGGCCGTGGACTCATGCCTGGAAGCATTATCAAAATACGTTGATTTCTTTTTGAAACCTTTCCTTAAAAATTTCAAATCTCATCTTAAAGACACCACAGATTTCCTGGCAAAGGTAGAAGGAACACCTTTTGATCCCTGCACACAGCTAATGGGAACTATGGACGTTACGTCCCTTTACACGCAGATCCCCCAGGAAGAGGCCCTTGAAGTCATTGAATTATACCTAGAGATGCGGGAGCGTCCACATAGGGTTCCCACGTACTTCATTTTACGACTTGCAGAAATAGCTTTAAAGAAGAACTATTTTGTATTTAATGACCAGTTCTACATGCAAGTCAAGGGCACTGCCATGGGGTGTCCTTATGCCCCAGAAATGGCAGTGCTCTACATGGCACAATACGAAATGAGATTCGTGGATAACAACAATCCATACATTGGGAACATCGTGCAATGGTGGCGCTACATAGATGACGTCTGGCTCCTGTGGCAGGGGAGCCAGACAGATCTATTGTCGTTCCACAATTGGATTAATACTAGGCACAATGATATAAAATTTTCAATGGAAGCAAGCAGTACCAAAATGACCTTCTTGGATGTGGAAGTCACCTGCGCCGATGGTGCTTTAAAAACTTCACTATTTAAGAAAGTCACCGACAGAAATACCATCCTGCATCATAGAAGCCACCACCCCAGAAACCTGAAAGCGAATTTGCCCTATGGGCAACTATTGCGAATACGCAGAAATTGTACAGATACTCGTGATTTTGACCACCATGCCCAGACTTTTTGCCAGGAGATGATACATAGGGGTTATCCAAAGAAACTTCTAAAACACTCCTACAAAAGAGCACGCTTCACGCCACGTGAATGCTTACTACAAACAAAAGAAAAGAAAGAATTGGATCGTTTAGTTTGTGTGACGACTTTCAGCCCTGACACACACAAACTGCGACAAACAGTACTCAAAAACTGGCATCTGTTAGAGGGTCTGGAGTGTCCCTTCCCTCGTCCAATTTTTGCGTATAAAAAGAACAAGAGCATTGGGCAACAAATTGTGAGGGCTAACCTTTTGCAGCCTAAACCGAAACATGACCTCCTGTCCCTCTGGAATATGAAGCCAGTCGACGGACACCACAGATGCGGTAATTGCGTCGCCTGTCCGAACACAATTGAGGGGAATGAGTTCGAACACCGGGGGGTCAAATGGAAACATTCGGGTTTTTCAAACTGCCGGACGAAAAATGTAATTTACGTGATTACGTGTCCGTGCCAATAGATCTATATCGGGAAAACTAATCAGCAAGTGAATCTACGCATCAGCCAGCATAGATCAAGAATTAGGAAGAAGGTGCTCACTGCTCCCATGGTGGAACATTTCATTGAGAACTCCCACACTGAGAATGATTTCACATGGTCAGTACTTTTTACATTGGGTAAGGTACAGCACCCTGTAGATGTAGACAAGGTGTTGCTACAAAAGGAAGCATACCTGATTCTCAAATTTAATAGTACACTGATAGGCCTGAACAGTATGTCAGAGCTATCAAGGATCTGAATTGAGCGGTTATTCACAATGGCGACGTGAATACATGTTATTGAGAACCTCTTTTTGGTCCCAGGGGGCTTGTCCATTACAAAATAATCATACCGTTCCATCCCGCCCGTTGAGTAATGGTCTCTCCACCCGACCGCCTGCCAAACTACATTTCCCAGAAGGAATTGACCAAAATGGTCCGCCGTGAATTTGGAACTACATGTCCCAGAAGTCACTGGAACATAGTCCCTCTTTAAATCCATTCAAGATGGCCGACTATGGTGTTGAGCTGATCGAGCGAAACCCGACAGTGGAGGCTCGGCGTTTGTAAAGAATAGGTGAGAACTAAGAAGCGCCCCGGTCTTAGAGAATATGTAGTGGACAGGTTTGACGCTGATACTGATAAGCGTTCCCCAACGAAGCGCTCTCCTCTCTTCTCTCCATGCGTGTAGTACGCGATGAAATAAGAACGAACACACCGGATTAGTGGGACTCACGTCGCAACCAACTAAAAGGAGGGAGACATCGAACTTCGGTTTCGATGCCGGTAATTTTGTAATCCAATTTTGCTAAAACCACATAATCCGTGTAACTTTCACGACTTCAGACGTTTTTCTAAACCGGCTCCTCATTCCAACAGGCCGTGTTTTAATGAACTACAACTGAAAGAATAATCATTGTGAAAATTGGATAGAAGAAGATAAGGTAGGGGACCACCCCAGGGACAATTGTTGATTATTCACCAGTAATATAGAAGCCACCTATGTTTATGCAAGATTCGATCTGACATTCAAACATTGTTTATTCTCCTAAATAGGGACTCAGTTATTACGAGTACACCCTCTCCTCCCTCCGCGAGGCACCGGCCGGTGCACAAGGAGGTATGTAGAAGTAAGGTACACATTTTCAAGTGCACGAAAACGCTGTTTATTGTATACCACAACTTACTTGGTTTGTGCTTTATGTATTGTAGAAATCAATGTACAAGCACAACATAACGTCCCCCATGTTGGCAATAGTGAAGAAACTCCCAGCCAAACAAGCTTAAAAAACAAAGGTAGTTTTTCTTGATGATCCAATAAGTAGAGTGCGAAAGGGTCGAGATGTATGGGTTGTCAATAAAACTTTATTGTTTTTTGCATCCTTTACAGATAAATAGTAAAGCCCTGATGAGGGTTCGAGAACTGGTTCCTCGAACCTGAAACGCGTCGGCATATCGCCAAGAGTTAATCAGATCATCGAGTGATTTAAATAACTATTCACTATCTTTCTCTTGTGACTAAATGTCGTTCAGTTTGTTTTTAATAGGAAATTGATTTGTGAATATGTATGAAAACGGCTTTTTTGTAATGTTATTTGTCATGTATAATGTCGAGTGTTAAATTGGATGCACTGTGATTATTTTGTGATTTATTTGATTATGTTCATTCTTTGGTATATTTGTCTTAAATGTATATTCTTTTTTTGCCTATGAAAGTTTAAAAAAAAGGTTATAAAAGAATAATGTGAACGATTGGTATAAATAAAAGTACCTGACCAGGTCCAAATAATTCGGATTTGGTCTTGTGTAAATTGTTTCTTAAAAAAATAAGGTTTGGGCACCCCCCCTCTTTTTGAATTGTATAACGGTCCAGCCCATCCTTAGTCCCGCCAAGGACCTAACTCCTTTATGTACTTAGCGTTTGTTATTGAGCATGATTGACAGGGGCCACTGAGCCCTGATTGGTGAGCGTTGCAGGATCAGGTCTGTATGTGTAATAGGGGGGTGGGAGCGCACCAGACACGCCCCAACCTAATTACCTCTTGCATGATGGTTGCATGATGGTTCATGTAGTTCATTAGGCCTGGATGTTGCCCCAGGCGTGCCTCCAGTTAGTGAGCCGGGAGAGAGGTGGACATGTGAGGAAAGATGAGGCAAGTGCAGGGCTTTAAGTAGGATGAAAAAAACAGGGGGTCTCTAACAAGGGCGTGGCCAATGTAAGTAAGGGCGTGGCTTAAAAACACGTAAGCTAAAAATGTGTGCTTAGCATAGCGTGCCTTCCGACTTGTAGTTTGCTGTTTCTGTCATTGCATCTAGATGTATGATACAACAATTAACATCATACCTACAACAAGTAAGAACAATTGGCTTCATCAATGGTTGTTAGCTGCATAAGATAAATAAGCAGCAACTATGGCTTGTATATAATATTTTAAACGCTTCCACTTAAAGCCCTGGTGTCCCCACTGACGATGTTGCTGCTCCTGAGTTTCAGAAAGAGAAGAAGGGAAATCCAGAGAGAAAATAACTCTTTAAAGGATTTCCCTTCCCCTACAATGCTCACCTGGCATGACGTTATGTCGCAACTTCTCCAATAGTGAGATGTGAGCAGTGCGAGCACGCGCACATCCATGGGCCTGCGGTCACTGCAGGACCGACTGTGCCAGGGCACAAAACAGAGGCCGATAGAGACACATTTCGAGGCCTCTTTCTAAAACTGCCGCTGTTCAGCACCGGTGAGACCCGGCCCACTTTAAGCCCTGGGCAAGTGTTTATGATTGACAGGAGCTACTGAGCCCTGGTTGGGGAGCTTTGCAAGATCCTGTTTGTATCTGTATTAGGCCTGGAAAGTTTCCCAGGAGTGCCTCCAGTGAGCTGGGAGAGAAGGACTCATAAGGCACCAGGAGTGAGGTGCTCATAAGGAGCTGTCCTTGGCCAGAACCGCCTGACTATTCATCTGCAAAATCTGGAATTGGTAGCAGCAGGAAAGTCGCACCGACCAGGGTATTATAGAGTATGGACCTGCCATGAGCAGGGCCGGACTGGCCGTAGCAGGCATCAGACGTTTACCCGGTGGGCCTCCAGAGCAGGGGCCGGTTTTGGGCCCCTAGGGGGCAGGTTTTGGGCCCCTAGGGGCCATTTTTTGTTACCGGGGTCGAGTATATAGGCCCCATGTAACAAAATCTGCTGAAACCGGCCCTCGCAAACAGCTCGGCTGCACCCACCGTCCCCCTGGGGGGCCGGCGTCTGAGCAGTTTGCCAGGGCTGGTTTTGGTTCCCAGTCCGCCCTGTCCATGAGAGAGGACCAGGACCGTGGGAGACCCCTTTGGGGGCCCAATACTAGAGAACATGGGCACCAGGTCTGCTCGAGCCATCACTAGACATATTCCCTGAGGGTCTCCGTACCAGCAGCGCTTTCCACTGAGACGCGCAAGATATGGAGGACTCGACATGCATAGACACGTTGATTTATTTTGATAAAGTAGTGTGAATTGCTGCTGACATTGGCTGCCTTCAGAGCCCTGAGTGGGACCCTAGTTTCCCCAGTTTGGGAGGCAGGGCCACCTCATAGACTTTGGTTATCAGCCAATGCTGCAAGCCTCGTGTTTCCAGCCAGAACCCCATGGATAGCCATTTAGTTAGGTGGACCTGATCAAGGAGGCCTGACTGACACCTATGAAGGCAATGCCGCTGGCTGACCTCAGGGCCCTGAGAGCAGGGCCGGACAGGGAAGTCAAACCAACCCTGACAATTTTGTCAGACCAGCCCCCAGGGGGAGAGGGTCAAAAGTGAGAAGCACTGCTGTTTTTGTTACTGGGGGTCAGTATTGCAGCACCACTGCACAACCAGCCCCCAGTAATAAAAACAGCCCCCACCCTCCCAGGGAAACGTGCGATGCTCGGTACAGCCAGTCCAGACCTGCCTGAGTGGGCCCATCATTTACCAAGGATGGGATGCAGGCCCACCTCATGGACTTTGGATCCCAGCCACAGGTGCAAGGCTCAAGTTTCCAGCCAAGATTCCCTTGGATAGCCCATGATTTAGCTGTACCAACTAAGGAGGCCAGGACCACACACCTGTTCATACATACCTGTCACTGTCTCCCCATTTATTGAGCTACCACCAGGTAGGTGTGGACACCTCTGGATTGACACTGCTAGGGAGAAGGGTGGAGGAGAAGAAAATGACATTACCCCAGGGAGAGAGAGTGGGTGAGTGTGTGGGAGAGAGTGAGTGTGTGTCTATCTTTTTCTTACAAAGGTGTTATGGTGGGGCAGGGAAAGCAATAGTCTGAAAAGTAATGTGAATTCTTGAAGCCATTTGGGCTATGCGATTACTGTGTATTTGCTGGAAGGAGCTTTGACAACAGCAGGCAGAAGAGTGTTGACAAGAACACAAGCTGTAGAAACCATGGGGCATACTTACTAAAACTGTGTCACCTTGCAGCACCGCCCTGCATCCAATGGAAAGGGCAGGTATTTATCCAATACGGCGCATTCCTGGCCTCTACCTTTGCGCTCACTCTGTTTTGGCAGCCGAGCGCGAACGCAGACAAACTTGCACCATTGAGCAAGGGTGCCTGTGTAGCAGGCAGGATTGTTTTCGTGCAGGAAAGGACACCTTTCATGCACAAAGACAATCCAGATAGGCTTTTTCCTCTCTTTCTATGTGTGCTACAGAATACAGCACACATGAACAGAGGAAGTGAGAAGGATAAATTAAGTTATTTCTCCTCTTTACGCCTCTCCTGGGAAAGCGTGAGATTTTGGTGCATTACCAGGTTTACAAGTCCTTGTCAATCAGGGAATGCGTAAAAATCCATGGGAGTTGCGTGGGAACACCCACTGCAATGCCCATGGTACCCCTAACCAGGGCAGAGTAAGGCAACGCAGGCATTTATCTTGCATTACTCCACATGTATGAAGCCACTCAAAGCTGTGCAAAGTGGCTTTGCGCTGTTTCATAAATATGTCATAGAGGTTCGTGCATGTTCCACATTGCGTGGTACAAGCATGACGCAGACCTCTCATAAATATTTCCCTCTGGTGCAGATTCAAAGAACACATTTGAGAGTAACTCTTCTAAAATAGAGGGAACTGGGTCAAAATAACCAATAACACAGGAGGAGATATTTTTACTAAAACTAAGGCTTATAGTTTGGGTAAATTGCATGCAAGCGTGTAAGAAGTATGATGTGGAAGTAGTAAGTGAAATATTACAAATAACATGGGGAACGCCATTGTGTCATTAGCCTCTGGTGCAGATTACAGTTTCCACTCTCAATGACCTAATTCACAAGATCGAGCGTCTGCTGCAGTGATCTGTGTGTAACAAGGTCATCGCTTCCACTGCGGTGAGGTAACTTGGGGGGTGCTAATGTACTAAGCACTGTGTGTATGTTTTTTATGTTGGTGCGTGTATGCATAAATGTACAACCTCCATGCTTTTCTTAATTTCCACTAGGTGTTTATCTTTGGAAAGAACCCAACTGCAAGGAAGAGTGGAGTGCCACATGGAGAACATGTTACTTTCGGTCTGGTTTCTCTACTGAAACAACGCTCCTAGGTGTTACAGAGAAACTCCGTTCTCTGCTTGACAGAGGGGAGATGGCCGCGCTGATATTACTCGATCTCAGCGCGGCATTTGACACCATTTCCCATAAAATCCTCCTGGACGCCTTAGCCACCATGGGCGTTGATGGATCGGCCCTGGGCTGGTTGGCCTCTTTTCCTGCAGATAGCACTTTTCAAATCTTTTCCCAATCCGCTACTTCCAATGTCTATCCCCAACCTCACGGTGTCCCTCAGGGTTCTATTCTTAGCCCCCTTCTTTTCAATCTGTATCTCACCCCTTTAGCCCACATAGCAGATAGCGTCGGTCTCTCCCTATTTACGTACGTCGACGACTCGCAGATAGTCTTTTCGCTCACTAAATCTGACAAGGCCTCCACCTCTCTCCTTTCAGTTGGGCTTGGTGAAATTGCCAAGTGGATGGACCATAACCTCCTCAAGTTGAATGGGGGTAAGACCGAGGTCCTTGTCCTGGGGCATAAACCCGACCTAGGGACCTCGAGGCATTGGCCTATTGAACTCGGCCCCCTTCCAGCACCTGTGGAACAGGTTCGTAATCTCGGTGTTGTTATTGACAGGGATCTGACAATGCAGGGCCAAGTAAACAAGGTATCATCCACATGTTTCACCATTATACGTTGGTTGAGAAAGATCTTGTGGATGTTGCCTGTGGATACCCGGCGATCGGTCGTGAGTGCCTTGGTCACCTCCCGGTTGGACTATGGTAACATACTCTACCTGGGGGCGGCCAAGGCTGTCACGCGCCGCCTTCAGCTGGTACAAAACGCCGCAGCGCGCCTGCTTAGCGGCTGCCGTAAAACCGACCATGTATCCAGCCATCTTCGTGAGCTTCATTGGCTGAAGATGGAAAACCGTGCGAAGTTCAAGGCGCTTACCTACATGCACAAGATCAGACAGAAGGTGGCCCCAAGTTATCTTCAGACCTTGGTGAAATTGTATTCTACCCGTTCCCTCCGTTCCTCCTCCCAAATCCTCTTCTCTGTACCGAGGGTCAAACTTTCCAGAATGGGTGGCCGTTCCTTTGCCTATCTGGGGCCTAAGTTATGGAACTCGCTTCCCCTGATCATTCGGTCGGAGGACAGTCACACTCGCTTCCGCAAAGCCGTTAAGACCTGGCTCTTTGACCAGTAAGTGCATTTGCCTCTACCTGACTGATTAGCTGCTCAATTTTAGCGCCGGGAAACCCTTAGGGGTAGCTGTCGCGCTCTATAAGCCCAAATAATAAATAAATAATAAATAAAATACCAGCAGGAGCATCTCAAGCCTCAAGGGGTGCTCTTCTAAGAACAGTTTATTCTGTGTGAAAGTCAACAAAACACAATGATATGAAGGAGTGGGCAGTAGCTAAGTCGTGTGAATCAGTGGGGAATTAGCATGGCACTGGGTAGAATTCTCAGCTCTCCAGTAGAAAATGATGCCTTCTAAAATTCAGAATCCCTTTTATGAAGAAAAGGCTAGTGTGAGTATGCACATAAGAGGTTAGAAGCCTGAAAGTCAGAATTTCGTTGCTGTTGATCAGTGCAAAAAGGATGTATGACATTACAACGCATGCTTTTACATCGCATGCCTTTACAACGCGGTTTTTATAACGCAAACCTTTACAACGCATAGCGCTTTGAGGTGCTGGATAGTGAATTGTTTAATTTACTATTCCAACTCCAGTCCCCGTGGACACTAGGGAAGGTGTTGGACAGTAAATTAAATGTATTCCCTATCCTAGAGCGCCCCCCAGCGCAATGCGTTGTAATGGTTTGCGTTGTAAAAGTTGCGTCGTAAAGGCACTGCGTGGTAAAAGTTGCGTTGTAAAGGATGTTTCCCATGCAAAAATATACATAGAAGGAGTGCCAATCTTAGAAAGTTCACTACAAAGCAGTAGTACAAGGAGGCATGTTGGGTACTTTTCTCCAGTTCAACCAATCCACTTCCATTTCCTTACATAAAAACAGAAGAGTGAGCGGACCATCGTCATTTACCCTGCTCTATGATGCACATCATGGCAAAGAGATTTTGAAATTGTCTAGAAGACTCCAAATACATGATCAAAAAATGAGACAACTGAAAACCAATGCTTCATTTGTACAAGAGTAAGTGACAGACTCAACGATTTTCTTAGAAGGTTGCGGCTGGTGCTGTTGTTGAATGTCTAGGGTATTGAAGCCCAAGACTGCGTAATCTTGATTCCACCTCATCCCTCTTTCATCCACCACCAGACACTCCATGCAACTTTATCTCACTTCTTCAGGTTCTTTTACATTCTTGCTTTCTTTCTTTGTCATTGTTTTTCCATCGTTCTCTTCCTCTTTATTTACCCCTTTTGTGTTTTTCTCACTCTTGCTCTGGATCACAGTCTGATAAGGAAAAATAAGTGCCGGTGGGCCCCACCTGCAACCACCGACTCAAATTATGCACTGATGAAAACTTCGTCTCCTAGCACTAAAAGGGTGAGAAGCTGTTTTTCATGTAAAAGGGTTCTTTTCGTCAGATCATGTAAGAGTCATTAGATCTCAAATTGTCTTTGTTGATCCCTGCCAAATAGTGTGTGGGAGAAGGATAGAGCGGCTGGTCTAAACAAGGTCTTCCAGGTTAACATGGACATGCCGGTGCTGTGAGTATTAAAACACCCCAGAAAAACCCAACTCAGACACTGCCAAACCCAACTCAGGATCTCCTAGCCCACCTAGTACCAGGGAAATGCATTTATTAGGGGTGTGTGACCACAAAACAGCCTCCCTGAAGCTATGTCGCCGGGAGTGCTGTTGCTTCTGGACGCTCAAAGAGCCTGGGCACATGAGAAGCTTGGCTAACCAGTATGCCCTATGTGCTGATGGTAGCAGGTGAACGACGTAGCAAATGATCAGCAGCGCAGGATGAAATATCCATTATCAGACAGACCTGGACCATGTTAGCATCTAGCGCCTGGAAGAGCAAGGCATCTTGAATTACTTGCTTATCCCAGAAAGTGGATGTATGACATTACAACGCATGCTTTTACATTGCATGCCTTTACAATGAGGTTTTTACAACGAAAACCTTTACAACGCATAGCGCTTTGGGGTGCTGGATAGTGAATAGTTTAATTTACTATTCCAACTCCAGTCCCCGTGGACACCAGGGAAGGTGTGGGATTGTAAATTAAACTTATTCCCTATCCTAGAGTGCCCCCCTAGCGCAATGCGTTGTAATGCTTTGCGTTGTAAAAGTTGCGTCGTAAAGGCACTGCGTGGTAAAAGTTGCGTTGTAAAGGATGTTTCCCAGTCAAAATATACAGCAGAGATGGAAAGAGGAAAAAAGGAGGAGAAATAAAAATATTTCTCCTTGTTACGCCTGCTCTGTTGAGGCGTAAGATTTACGCACTGCCCCAGGTTTACATGATTAGGTAAATCTGGGGCAGCGTCAAAATTGATGGGTGCTGCGTGGGAAAACCCCCGTAACACCCATGTAATCCCGTTAGATGCAGAGTAAAGCAAGGCAGCGATTTGCACTGCTTTGTCTTACTCCATATCTGAGGCCACTCAAAGCCAGGCAGAGTGGCTTTCCGTCGCCTCATAGATATGATTGAGAGACTTACGCCGCCGAAGCGTTAAAAAAAAGTGATGCTCCGGCGGTGCAAGCTGCTCATAAATAAGCCCATGCATATCCCTATGATATATGCGCACACTGCACAAAGATGCACGTCCACTCCTGTACAGATTAATCTTAACGTGACCCATGCTACCCAAGGGTGGAGTTGGTGCATATTTTGGCAAACCAGGGCTTTATTGGTATCATGTACCTGGGCTGAGAAGCCTCACTGAACATTGTGATTGGAGTGTCATTTCATGCGGTGCAGTGCAACATTCTACGGCTTCGGGGAATGTGGCTTTTGCAATGGCACATTCAGTGTTCTTGCTGCAAGACTTCTGAATATGTGGATCAAACAGCGGCGACTCCTCCACTAAGGTGGATGAGTGTCACCCCACTGCTCTCTGAGCAGTGCAAAAAAGGAAAAATAAAATGTTAATAACACAATGTTATCATATTTTTCTGTGCTGAGCTAGTTTTGGGGCGTGGCAGGACGGGACGGGGAGGGAGAGGCTGGGCTGTCATCACAGCCAGCAGGGGGAGCAGTGGTTGGTGCAGTTAATCCACATGACGTTCTGACCAGCGGTCTTGGGCCGTCAAACAGTCATGCGCACTTACTGTGTATGTCACAGCCTGGGAGGAGAACATGCACAGGCTCACAGTCCTGGACTAAGCACTGAACCAGGCCGTTCAGATCAATCACAATGCTGCTTCATGCTGGTGACGGCAGCGTCGTGATTGGCTAGGGGAGTCTGGGATCCTGTGTGCTTCAGAGGAGAGTTGGCAGTCGTACAGAGGTAAGTGTTTTCTTTTCAAACCACCTATCGCACTACCCCCCCAACACCTCACCAACCCACTTACGTGGCGGCTGCCACTGTCAGTGGACTAATGTATCCTACTGTAGGAGCCTTGTGTTCTACCTAATGGCCACAGGTTCAGAACCCAGCAGGTCCACTCAGCTTTTCATCCTTCGGAGGTCGATAAAATAAGTACCATTGAGTTGGGTAACAATAAACAACGGTTATCATAAACCTCAATTCACCAACATCACACGCCAATTGACCTTCAGTTACACCCAAACACAAGCTTACTTAGCTCCTTCCGCGCTGATGACGGAACCGCTCCGTCATCAGCCGCGGTAGCGCTGTGCTGATGACGGAGCGGTTCCGTCATGGCCCGCTCAACGCGCCTGCGCGGCGCGTTATATTGAGCGGGCGGGGCCATGACGGAACCGCTCCGCCATGAGCGCAGCTCAACCGAGGCTGGTGACGGAGCAGTTCCGTCACCAGCAAGGGCGCGCCGCGCGGCTCCCCCGCCCCCTTAGCGCTGCGGCGGAATAGCCGCCGCAGCAAAGGTGTTAAGCACACACAATCTCTCACCTAAACCCACACTCACCTGCAAGCTCACAAACAACATTCATTTAAAAGCATTATTTTTCCCACTTACCTCAATTGCCAGGAAAGATCGTACCACAGCTAACTCTAATCTATTTTCTATTACACTAGTATTGAATAATGTTTAATTATTCATTATTAGAACATTGGAATGTTGGAAGCTCCATTGAAAACAATGGAGTGCTCCGGGCTTATAATGGCTGGTATAAGCCTGGAGCTCCAACATTTCAATGTTTCTTTGTTCACAGCTCTGGCTGTGAACAAAGGCTTCAGGGAACCTGAGGGGATTCCAATCCCCTCACGCTCCCAAAAGACTTTGTTTTTTTTGTTAGAACATTCTGTCCTCTAGTGACAGAATGTTCTAATAGCCTTATAGCCCTTCGTAGATGGGCTATACCGCTATTAAAGTCCCTCTCCCTTGTTAAAGGCCCTCGCCTTCGGCTCGGGGCCTTTAACGCTGGAGAGGGCCTTTAATGCTGGAGAGGGCCTTTAATAGCCGGTATAGCCCTCTACGGCGGGCTATAAGGCTATAATAATGTAATAAAAAATTGAGAGCGAACAAAGCAAGTAGAGCCCCAGCGCACGTCTATAATGACAAGCTGCCACTGCGTTCCTGGCACTGGTTTTGTCACCACGGAGGCCAGCGGTCACAAAGACAGGGCCAGAGGTCGCAAGGGGCAAGCCGAGGGTAGCAGCTGCAACCCCTGGTGACCCCTAAATGACCTCCATGTCTGTTATTTAGTGCCAAGATACCCTCCTGGTTGAAGGTGCATTTTACAAAATACACGTTATATTGTTATCCTGCTTTCCTGGTAGCCATTTCCAGCTGGTTCCAGGTCAGTGTCTTACATCCCAATTGTCTTAAAGAAGCGGCTCTGATACCTGGCGGTAACAAAAATCTTTGTTTTTAGAACTTTAGCCTCAGGCTCTTGTCAATTGACCCAATCGAGTTAAAGCTGTTCAGTAGAAAACACAATTCAAGTCGGTTTCTTGAGCTGGTCAATTTCTGCTTGGTCTCCTGCGAAAATCATTCCCACTAATCCCAGTAGAGGCTCTTGTGATAACTTTGTTGATATCTGCTGGTTTGGACCGCTGTAACTCTTTTCACTTGGGCTTGCCACATCTTCAGACTCCCTGGCTGTGTTGGTTTCAGAATGCTCCCGCCCGCCCGGCCACTGACTCAAGGCGGCCACACTACCTGGCTTCTCACCGCTGGTTTATGGTTAATGAATTAATTCAACTTAAATCCATGGCTATGGTCATAATGTGGCGACGGTGCTCTGTTGGGTGAAAACTGCTGTCCCCAAAACAGTATTACTAGGTAGGAGTAAATCAGGGGTGTTTACTTTCGTGATTTGTAGGTGAAACCATCCACAAGGTGCAAGACCAAATGATGCACACGAGCTTCTTGGCCCCTTGGATTCAGGAGCATGTGCTATTGGTGTACACATTTCCAACCCAAAGTAGCAAACCTGGATTCTGATGCAATTTGTGCACTCGCTAATTTGCACCCCACCTGTTAAGGCAAATTAGCTAAAGCACAACTTGCGCTGGAATAGCCTTGGTGGGGACCATTGCAGTGAGCTTAATTAGAAGGTGCTACACTGTTGTAAAGCGCTCCGATACCCTCGGGTCAGGTCAGCGCTATATAAAACTCCTAAAATAAATAAATGATTAAGGCGCTCTGCTGACAACTGAAAACCTTTCTTTTAGCGTCCCTTACCGACTTTGATCACTTTAACGCCAAGAAGACCATGGGCCGTCGAGAGAGCGCTATAAAATACGAGAACATAAAATAGCCTAAAATACATAACATAATCTGGAGGAGGGCGGTGTCCAGGATGGAGAGGGGAGTGATGCGTGGCCCCCGCGCTCCCCTTCAGATGTGGGCGTTTTGGATTAAACATGCAGGCTTGTCAATTTCACATTAAAATGCACTGGACACCCTCTGAGAGAGGGGGCAATGGGTTATTTGTTTTATTTATGGTTTCTGAGCCGTTTTCACCCTCAGGGGAGTTCCAGGGCACCGGAGTCGGCTGCAGAGATAAACAGCCTGCTGGGTGAATAAATAAGGCCGTGCAAGAAAAAAGGCGTTTGAATTAAAGTGGAGGGGAGAGATAAAAAAAAGTAGATACAAATAATAAATAAAGAATGATGACAATAACAGAACGCGGTAACAAGTATGAAGTTGGAATCACACAAGCAAAGAATACAAGAGAAGAACAGCTGTACCAAAATATTCTATAGGTTTCGTAGCTGAAGAAAAATGTGTGCATTCTAATTTCCAATAGAGCACGGTTATGTCAGGTTTCTTAATCTTCTCACGCCTAACATGCTCCTTTGTTTCTTTTCTATGGGTTTTCAACCTTTTTTGTACTTATTTATTAAGGTTCCACAGATAACAGCTCTGAACCTCGCAGCACAGCAACAACAGCTCAGCTTATCAGACTCCTGTGACATTTAGTGTGTGCGGTTTCCATGCCTGCCATGCTTCTTAAAAGCATATTCAAAACCACTACAGCTTGTCACACTCTAAGCCTGTTAAAGTCACAGCGTCTCTGCCAAGTGCCAGGAAGCAAACAGATAAATCTCCTTTCAAAGGCTCACTCTCTCTGACCCCTTTAGTGGGTTTCATTCACAAGACTCGTTCCAGATTGCATGAATATCTGAAAATATACACCCCTGGCAGACATAATGAAGTTGACTCGGGACATGAAAACCCTACTTCTCTAACCTGCAGAAGACCTGTAATATGCCCCAAACGCAGCCTGAAACGTGTTGTTCAGTCGTAGTAGATCCGGTAGACCCAGTTCACCTATGGACCTTAATGGACCACTTCCACCAACTTCACAAGATATCTACACTTACATGTGCCCAGATAGGATAGGTGACATTTTTCGTACAAAAACTTGATATACGTCCGGAAAATTGGCACATATATCATCATCAAACTTATTGAGCGCTAAGGTAAAGAGGAAAAGAAGTGCGAAAACTAATGCTAAAATGCATGGCACTGGACTCAGGGTTGTCTTTTGTCAAGTGAAGTTTCAAGTATGAGATTCAAAAGATTGAGGTGATCTAAATGAAGAAATGTGACCCTCAAGGCGTAACTCACCCTCTTCTCCAAGCAGGAGGCCAATGAGAATCTTATGGTCGACTGTGATGAACACAGAGTAAAATAACACCATCCATATCACTTTGTTGGAGAAGTTCAGGGTATGCACTAGACAAAAGCCTCCGTTGTGTTTGATGTTATAGACTATATTGCTGCTCTGTCTGTAACAACAACCTGGGCTACAGAAAGGTTGGTGAGTGAGGGATCTTCTAAAAAAACTGGAATGACTCCTCATACAAACTTTGTTTGGAATCACTCTTCTGTTTGTTTGTCTACAGAGAGGGTTCACATGATAAAGGACTCAGTGGCGTAGCAATATTGCCAAGGGCCCTAATGCTAGAATAGAATATGCCCCCCCCCACACCTAGTGAGTGTGCAACCTCCAATTGCTTTCCAGAAAATTCATTCTTAGCAAACACTCTTTTTCCTCCCAAATAATAACAACCTTTCATTTACTTTTGCTTCCAGATGTACATATACAATGCCCAACACTATGCTCTATCTTATACTATACTATACTGCACTATACTATGCATAGACACTACTGTTCTACGTGAATGCTCAGACATTACTACTATAAGCTCGTATTTAGAGTCGTCAACCCAGGTTCAAATTTCACATTCATCACAATTATAGCCAGATATGGCCACTGTATGGCCCGGTTGGCGCCTTCATGTCAGGATTCGATCTTGGGGTAGTCGCAACGTTTATCTTATAACCTTCCATAGTGTCGAGGTACCCTTGTGTGATGTTTTGTAATAGCCAAGTGACAGGATGATGTAAAATAGAGCTCACATAACAGCCCTGAAGACGCGAAATATCCATATTACGCCACTAGCATTCTTTTCGGGAGTCATTGCGCCCTCTGCGTACCAAACCACCATAGAGCAAATGGGCTTATTAGTCGAACTGATGCAAATCTTCCAGATTTGTCCACGCCAGACACATGGAGCTCATCCGGTTCAGTTATTTTTTTTACGTTCTGCTACTAGCATAGTTAAGCTACTCACTCTGGTATGGGTAATGGAGGTGGAATTTTGATGAACAAAGTTCCCCGCATGTTTTGAAAAGTTTGATGTTGGTGGCCCAGGCAAGTATTGCAAGGGATGCAATTGTCTGCAGAAACAGTTATGCATGGCAAAAGCTTCATACACTCTCTGTAGGCAGGAGGTATAGTGCATGTTTACTACTCATACTCTTCTTTTCTTCAGTAACGCCTGCCGCAATAGTAAAGTGATAGGGTGGGGAGAGGTGGGAGCTTGGGGTAGGGTTTTAAAAATAAAATAAAAAGACTTACCTACCGCTCCACTCCAGCTGCCTGCCGCCTCGTTGCTCCTCTTGTACCAGAAGTGGGTGGGCTTCACTGCACAGGCTCCCCATCCAATTCAGACGCTGCTTTTATGCTATACCTTGAATGAGAGCAGCGCTTGGATTGGCCTGAATAGGCTGGTTTAATGCTTGCTCAGGGAGCTTGCAGCTTTTATCCAATCCAGCTGCACAACACAGCTGGGTTGGAGAAGCCTAAGTGCACATGTCTGTTTGGCCAGCCTAAGACAGCCTGCCAAACTGGCATGCACGCTTTTAAGTGCCAACCACTCCTCCCTACTGCTGACGTGATGCTCGTCAGCATGGCCCACCACCAACCTAACACACAAGATGATGGACGGAAGGTTGCACAATGGCAAAACATTCACCCCCAGTCACAGATCTGGGTTTAATCCATCATTATTTTGCTCACCAAGCCACCCAAGTTCAGACATGGCCATATGCAAATCAGTCTTGACCCTGTGCCTCATGGGAACAGTCCAGCCCGAACTGCCAAGCCATGTCTTCCCTGGACCAGAATCAAGCATCCTAGGACCGGTTTCTGGCTATCAGCCGTCATCAGCCAGGATAGCTTGACTCCAGTGGCATAGTGAGCACTGGACCCACATCTGGGCATACCCTTCCCACATAGGGCGAACAGCAAAACACACAAGATGATGGACGGAATGTAGCAAAATGGCAAAACATTCACCCCCACCACCAACCTAACCTTGGCTCAGCTGGCAATAAGGTATGAAAAATAAAATGTTAATAAAACGGTTTCATTATCATTTTATTTTTCAGTGGGTCAAAGGTCAAGCCCCCACATGCATCAATCTAGGATTTTGCATTTCTTAAATAGCGAAAATTAAGGAATCGCTATTTAGGAAATGCAAAATCCTATGCATCAAGAAATCCTAAAAGTTTTTAGGATTTCTTAATTTTCGGAAATTGCCATTCCTTAATTGCGAATCGCAATTAAGGAATGGCATTACATTGATTCCTATGGGCCTAGAGTCCCATAGGAATCAATGTCGTTTTGCATTTCTTTTTTTTTGCACTCGCTATTTGTTGATGCATTGCAAGGGTGCAGAGGGGGGTCCAAAGGACCCCCCCCCTGCACCCCTGAAATCTATTTTCAAGTGCATGTTTCACACACACATGTCCTAAGGACATGTGTGTCTGTAACATGCATGTTTAAAAAATGCATTTTTTTGCTTCTTTTAAAATTTTCGCAAACTAACACGAGGGTCATCCTCGTGTTAATTTGCACCTCCTATTTTAGAAATCGCTTCTTTTAAAAAAATCATGCATTGCATTTAAGGAATCGCACACATGCGATTCCTTAAATGCAAACGCATTTTTTAGAAGTGCAAAAAAGTCCTAAAACTTTCATGCATAGCAAAAAGTGATTTTGGAATCGCAAACGGCCGAATTTTCCGATTCGCACCGTTTGCGATACCAAAAACCTTTGATGCATGTGGGGGAAGGTTTCTCCGCCATAGCGGAGGCGTCACCCCTGGTTGCTGTCCTCTGACGAACAATACCACATTTTAATACCAGAGTCTCTGTAAACAACACAGCAACACGTCATAACAACCATTAGCACTGAAATCTCCATTCACACACAACAGTCACAACGCAGGCAGCAGTTGTGATATCTCACCTGTACATATACAACACAGGCACATTATGAGAAACAGCAAAGCAGCTTCCCTCACACATTAAATAGTAAGCACAGACAGAGCACACAGAAAGCTTGTCATGCAAATTGCATGGAATACAGACAACAGCAGTAGTACAGACAAAGGCATGTGCATTGCAACCTCCCCTCACACACACAGTACAACATGTACAGAACAAGTAACACAAATGGAAGAGTCGCTAACTCAGAACATGCACAGCATAGGAAGAAAAAGTGTAAGCTTACTTGAGAAACGTCCTGTAAACATTTTACCCTCAGGCTACGTACACATCTCTGCAGCATGTGCATTAACCTGTTGAGGCACTATCCGTGTGCACGAAGACTAACTAACCTCAGCCAGCTCCTTACCAGCCATCTCATTGGCTTTAGATGTGGATATAGGAAGCAGACTTCCAATCAGGGGAAGCAGTTACTTTTACCCTCTGTGACAATGCTGAGGGCACCAGTAACTGGGTACCTCCTCCTGCTTCTTCCCACACATAATACATGGGCTTCCGATGAGCTCAGCTGGATGTGTTTATATTCACCCCTCTTTTCAGTTGTCAGGTGTTGGGCCATAAGCTGCATCTGAAAATGGACCCTCAAAACAGAACAACCTAATATCTGGATTAAGACAAATATTTTAGTTCAGAATGCCCTTGTATCCCTAAACTTGGGTAATTCTTCCTGATTAAGCAATAATTATCTTGTAAAATTTTTTATAAATTTTCCCTTAACATAAAGCTAAGTGTTTTATAGTGTTTGTCATCACATTGCTCTTGTGGTAGCACTGTGGCTATTACAAATACGGCACACTTCCCTTGTGTGCGCCACGGTGCACCTTTGAAAAGGTGCACCCAGCGCAAACAAGGAAATTATGCCATATTAGAATGAATGCAAAAACAACAGTTGATGGACAGAATGCGGAACAATGTCATACATTCACCCCAGTACAGAGAGCTGGGCCTAAATGCATAATTTTTTTCCACTCCACACCACCCCAGTTCAGACATGGCCATATGCAAATCAGCCTTGACCCTGTGCCTCATGGGAACAGTCCAGCCCGAAATGCCCAGACGTGGGTCCCGTGCTCACTAGGGCACTGGAGTCAAGCTATCCAGGCTGATGACGGCTGATAGCCAGAAACTGGTACTAGGATGCTTGATTCCGGTCCAGGAAAGACATGGTTTGGCAGTTCAGGCTGAACTGTTCCCATGAGGCACAGGGTCAAGGCTGATTTGCATATGGCCATGTCTGACCTGGGGTGGCTTGATGAGAAAAATAACGATGGATTAAACCCAGATATGTGACTGGGGGTGAATGTTTTGCCATTGTGCAGCATTCCGTCCATCATCATGTGTGTTTTGATATTAGAATTTATGCACTGCCCCCACAGCGGTACATTCAAGTGAAATACGGAGCAGCTGTGTAAAACTTGCTCCATATTTCACTGTGCAGGCAACAACCTGCCTGCATTTTTAAGACAGATTAGAGATTCCCTTGCAGGCGGGTTGCAGTGAATGGCTGCACCTGCCTGCAAGGTATGTCTAGGGGGTCCATGGGACCCGCTTTTAAACCCATCCCGAGGACTGCCTTAAGGAGGCGCACTGAAAGTGCACCTCCTTTCAGTGTGCCACTTAAAGGCATGTTTGACTCTGCGCCCACGTCAGTAATATGGTGTGGGCACAAAGGCAAAGTGATTCCCTCATTTGCATGGGGCCACGCCCCCAAGCAAATGTCATGATAGCGCTGGTGCAACATGTGCGCCTGCGCTATCTTTGCCATTATGCCCTGGGGCGCCCAAGGGGGTGCACACCCACATTGCACCCCTGGGGCACAATGTATGATACGCGCCGGGATGTCTCTATTACCTAAACCAGACACCCTCAGTAATGTGAATGCAACACTTCCCTAATGAAAGAAGAATTAATATGAAACAATGGTCCCTAAATAAACGCATTGTATATTTGGAGGAATAGCCCTGCTCACTCCTGACTGCTTGCCCAAATAGATAGCTCCATAGAATACTGTGATTTCTCACTCGTATACCTTCACTAACCTTACAAACTTGGGAGCTTATTTACAAGGCGGTATGTCACTTTTGCCCATATTAAAAGTGACGCACCAGTGGCGCAAGGGGCTTGTAGTTAAGCCCCCTGGGGTCTCGCCATTCACCATTGTCTGCAGAGGAGGTTAGGGGTATTTGTACCAGAGCCTATGGAAAGAACAAGGGTGCCCGGATGACAGCGCTATTCTTTCTTGAGGCACCCATCTTAAAAAATAAATTTGAATTAAACATTTTAAATAAGGCGCAGTGTTAAGAAACATACATTTCGGCCCAGATTCTTAAAGGTTTACCATCTGGTTATCGCTAGAGCAATGCAAAACCGTTTTAGGGATTCGCAAACCATTATGAATTGGTATTTGCGTTTGTTGGTATGGAAAAGTAAAGCAAAGGATGCGTCAAGGGGGCATTACATGGGTGGCACATGGGCATACATGTGCTATCACCCATGCTTTTTGGTGCTAAGCCCTATTCTCAAACATCAGTAGAAAGGAATGTCAAAAATTAACACCTCTAAAAATCAGGCTTTAAACAGGTTTTTCTTCGTTTCTCTGTACTATTCCAACTTTGCTTGTGTGATGCACTGTGCAAACACACATTCAAAGTAGGGAAAGCTTTTTCACTTGTCTAAGCATAGCAGTTTGTACAGGAAGGCCTCTCCTGTAGAAAACCTATGCTAGACTCACGTACACATCCTAGCGCAATGACTCTAAGGTGTGTGCGTGGTGCTCAGCAGCTGAATTCAGAGCCGGCCCTTGGGAGAGGGGAGGAGATCAGAAATTAAAGTAGGGAGCCCTGCACATCAGGAGGCTAACTTAAAAAAGCACGAGCTTTACCTTTTACTTCAACTTTTTGGGGAGTTCCTACATACTCACCAATATCGAATGCATTTAGCTTGCCCTGGTGCTATATTGTAGGACGAGATTTTAAGAGAATTACATCTGAACTTCGGTAGTAAACTTACACATCAAAAGACAATGCATGTAGAATAGGTTCATGTTTCAAGCATATTTTCTTTTACACAAGAACAGATTCACCAACTGTGAGTTATACAGCTGGAGCTTGTGTACCTGTTGCCTGCGGGACAAGAAAACGACTCAATGTTGACATTGCCAGCTCCATTTGTTGCTCCACTCTTGCCCCAGGATTGGAGGACCAGCTTATCACTTTGAATGAGGCACCATGTTCTAATGAGAACAGAAGGCAAGTCAGATCAAAGTTTGAGTGTACCATTGGCCATATTACCGGAGCACTTTGGTATGACAGAAGGGACTGCAGACGCTTGTGTCTCCCCTTCTGTAATATCGATAGCGCTGGCACACATAAAGCGCCAGCGCTATCATCAGAGGGCATTCCCTCTGATGATAGCGCAGGGAATCCTTTTGCCTCAGTGTCCGCGACGGATTACTGACATGGGCGCAGAGGTAAAGAATCTATCAGGTGGGGCACTGACAGTGAGCCACCCAAAAGGTTGCACACTGTCAGTGTGCCCCCCTGATAGCAGCCATCTGGAGCAGGGAAAGGGGGTCCCATGACCCCCCCCCGACATCCTCTTGCAGGCGTGTGCAGTCACTCTATGCACCCACCTGCAAAGAGACCTCTAATTCCCCTTAAAAATGGAGGCGGGTTGCCGCCTGCACTGTGAAACACTGAGTGGCTTCAAAGCAGCTGCGTGGTATTTCACCTGAATGCTCTGCCCGCAGCTGGCTGGCTCACTATAATATGGTGCATTTTCCTCATGTGCGCAGGGTGCACCTTTTGTAAGGTGCACCCAGTGCTGACCAGAAAAATGCGAACATACCGTAATACGGCACCATGTGTGCTATTTTCCTAGCATAGCCTGACTGTAGCATGTGCTGCAGTGCCTTGCCCAGCTCGAGAAAAAAGTGTGCTGCGCTCTTTGAAAGGCACGTTCTGACATCACAAGGCAGAGAATCCAACCACTCGTACAGCGGTCAGGCAGAAGAGTTCAAGGCAGGCCTTGAATGGCCCAGCTCTGTAGTAGCAATTGGGGCAGCCAGGACTGGACTGCTCTCACCTCTGTGCCCCTGCGCATTGCACTGACTGCACCACTGGTAGCTACGCCCCTGGGCTGACTGTCATCAGGTCAGGGCAGGCATGAATGTTTTTAAGTCCATTATATATTAAGGTGAAACACTTCTTCATGTGAAAGAAATACACTTTTTTGAATTTTGAAGAGACTTTATCACATTTCTCCATGTCTGTTGCAAAATGTCTTTAAACGTGAAAGTTTTCTAAAGGTAAGTGGTGAAGGTAATATTCTTTGCTTATTTTCCTTTACTTCAGTTAGTGTGTAAATAAATGCCTGGCTGTTTGATTAACATATTTCTGAATTTTAGTGCTCAGTGAAATAAACAGCAGCCCACTGCTGCTGTTCACCAGGGGCCTCATGTAAATGGGACCCCCTGGTCCATGCAATGAGTATCCCCTCGTTAGGCTGCGCTTGTCAGTATACAATGCTATTCTGCGTCATTGTAAACTGTGAGATATCACCACCTACTTTGTTATGCGTAGCTATACTGTGTTATTTTAAGACGTTGACATCTATCCTAGTTTTAAAAGCTGTCAGTATCCAGGAGCTTGGCTTGAAAAACAGATGACTAGTTGATTCTAAGAAAGTTACCCAGGAAAAAGGACACAGTAGAAAGTGGGCAAAGGGGGAGCCGTTAGGTTTGTTTTTCTCTATTTCTATAACAGGTGTGCCCATTCTTGCTGTGGATGGTAAAAATCCACGATTGAGGAATTTCCCAGAAATCTAATGCCACTGAGGGATTACACAGTGACTTTTTATATCAAGACATAGCTGAAAATTAAATGTTGGAAATAAAAAAGAACAGTGTTGCACTGTATAGATCTACACTATTCAGGCTCAGAAAATAATATAATAAAAGAAGCAAGCAAACTTAGAGAGGCATATTTACAACAAATGTCGGAGCGTGGAGCTACGCCAAAATTAGTAACGCTGTGCTCCGACATATTTAAAATGCAGGGATGCGCCGTATTTACAAAAAATACAGCACACCCCTGTCTTTCCCCTAGCGCTAGCGCTAATAAAGCTGCCTAGCGCCAGCGCAGGCACCCATGCGCCATGTTGCAAGGGTGCCTTGGCTGCAGGGGCGATTGTTTATGTGCAGGATGGATTCCCTTCCTGCACATAAAAAATCTTGAAAGGCGATTTGCTCTTTCTATGTGCACTGCAGAATGCAGCACACATGGAAATAGCAAAAAACTAGGAGAAATTAATCATTTCTCCTCGTATCGCCAGTCTAAGACCAGGTATTCCCTGGTCTTCGTTTTTGGCACTGCCCCAGCCTTGTAAATATGGGGCAGCGTCAAAAACCAATGGGTGTTGTGGCAGTACACCCACTGCAACACCCATTGCACGCCACTTTCACACTAAGTGAAGTTTTAAAAGGGGCCTTATTTACAATGTGGCATTAAGCCACATTAAGTGGCTTAACTAAATAAACAGAAGAGAAGTCGCCACCAGGATGTCGATAAAAAAGACGTTCTGGTGGCAAGATCCCCTTGTAAATATGCCTCTCAAACTTCAATTTGCTAATGGTGAAAGAAAACTATACTGAAACGACTGCACAAGTAGACCACAGACCTCAAGTCTCTCTCATTGCGAGTGAGTCTCACACATTTGGAGGTTGGGTTGAGGTCTCACTCACAATATGCTAAATGCCAAACCTGGTGCAAAAAAAAGGCTAAAACTCAAACTAAAACATAACTCTTTTCAGTGCTAAATATTTCGGATGTAAATTCTTTCACAATGGAAGCCCCCTTCAGACCCCTTCAGGTAATGGAAGGAGCTGATTAACATACATCAGAGTGCTACACCACTACTTTTTAAAGTCCACTTTCTACTTTAGAAAAGCTTTGCTGGTGGTTTTCTTATTTTACGCATATTTAAAAATGTTTAATTATTTCGCTGGTCACTTCCCATCTATTCATTGATGTTTTGGTTTCTGTGATGTTGAGAGAGCACAAGTTTGAAAAAAAATGTATAAGTACGCCATATTTACAAGCACGTAGTTAGTTTAAACATGTTTTGCACACAAGTGTTTTATATCCAGGAGTGGAATATACAGAGTGGTTTATATTCAGTAGTGAAATGTATAGAATGTTAAGTAGAGTAACTATAATTGTAACGGTGTGAGATTAATGTAGAAATGTTGGAATATATGTGAAAACCTCATGTTCTCATGTTAAAAGAATCATGTCCGAATTAAATGTAACTTTGAAAATCCAGTATTATGTGTAGGCCTTAGGGCAATTCACAGCAAACCTGAACGTGCTGCTAAATTAATGTGAGATAAGGTTGACATGGTTCTTCCAAATGTACTATTGAACTTAGGGTTAAAAGTATATGCTTTATAGATGTGTTATTTTAGAAACGTATGCTAGTTAAGAATGTTTGCTGTTTAAATCAAGTTAACGTTTTAAGAGTGCAGGGACCTGCTGCATGTAAATCAAGTAGGCCAGAGGAGATAATGTCATGTCGTGTAAATCGTCATGTGCTCGTTAGAGAAGAGGTCGAGAGGTGTCCAGCACAGAGCTTTGAGAGTGTTTTATGACTAAAGATATGGTGGAGTCTGGAATTTGAGGCCCACTGCAGGACGAGCTGTATGCAGGAGCGAGGGTCCTAATCAGCTCGAATGAAAGGGACTTTGTTCAGTGGCGCCTTGCGCAGGCCTGTAGGAGTTTCCAGGAATTTCAGGGGGTATCAGCGCACTGAAGAAGAAGCCTGGGAACCAAGGTCAACTATAACGAGGGTCTTCAAGAGTACCATCATGGAGTTTACCGCGCAAAGATGTACCACGTGAGGGGCGTCCCAAGGGGCGTTCCTATCAGAAATGTGATTTGGTATTAGGGAAAGAGACCCGGGAGGAGAGCAGAGCAGATGATTTTGGGAGCCTAAGGAAGCGGATGGGTAGGCAGATAGGCTGATCAGGAGAGACCCATTATCAGAGAAGAGACAAAGAGAAGTGCGTGATCTTCTTAGGAAGTCACCACGGCTGACACCTAGAGGGTTAAGATCTTGCTAAGTAGGGATGACACTTAGTATAGTGTAGGGACAGACTAACCTTAATTTTCTTTTCTGTAATGACTTTGAGATTGCAACTTATATCTATTTTGACAACCCTTATGGTCTTTGAGCTTGTACTTATTATTTTGTTCTTCAGACTTAGATTATTCAAGAAGTTCATGTTTATAGTGATACCAATTTACCTTTTGAATCTCATTTTGAGAAGTTTGTATCTTCAGTTATCTTTGACTTTATATTAAATCTTTAAAACTTAAATTTGGTCAGTGGTCATTTAGAGTGGTGTAAGTTCTTAAATTGATTGACTTATTGCGAGATTACCTTTTACTCAAAGACAGGTACCAACGATTCAGTCGACATAGTTTGGGATTTGGTAAGATAATTAGTAACCAGTAATCCCGCGTTAGCAGTTGGTAGCAGAGTGAGGATGGTTATCTTCTTGAGGGAGGTAATCTAGAGAGGTTAGTTTACCCCAAGGCCCGAGACGCCGAGAGACGAGCAGCGGAAGAATCGTGTGCCGAAAGGTGCAGACGGTGCGAGAAAAGCAGCAGTATCGGAGAGTGAGTATAAAAAGGGTCATGCGTGAACAGATTGCGGTGTTTTGTGTTGTATTTGTATTGTAATGTCTTGCGGAGTTGAATGCCTGTAGTGTGAATGAGAGAAGGTTGTGAGCGCGCGCAACCTGGTAAGCTGGTAACCTGGTAAACGGGTGAACTGGTGAAATCTTAAGTTCAGGCCAGAGCTTAAGTGGTTTTGGGTGTATCGAACATCCAGGGTAGTTGTCGACCATAGTACGGAGGTCACGAGGTACCATTGACCGCCGTGGATCCAAGATAGGGGGGGTGTAAGAGAGAGTGTATGAGTAACGGACGCTGGTCGAAAGTTACTGCGTGTGAGTAACCTATCGGAGAAGGCGATTGTCTGGAAGTAAACGGAAAGACATTTTGCCAAGTTAAGGTGACAACTACAGAAAGACTGTGGGCGTACAGTCAAGAAAGGTGATCGCTTGGACGGAAGTAATCATTTTTCAGAGTATGAATGGGATGCGTGCATGACCGAGGAGACGAGCTGAGAAAGGAGGGGAACTGCTGCGAAGGGGGACGGGTGACGTCGGCTAGAGCCGCGCTCTGATTGAGCGGTTGGTGTGACGTTAGCTAGAGCCGCGCTCTGGTTGGGCGACTAGAGTGACGTCGGAGGAAAGTCGCGTACGGATAGGCCAGTTAGTGAGAACGGCGCTGAGATTGGTGGAGTGTCATCAGGAAGTAAACAAACGCGGAGAAAAGAGAAATCATGAAGTGTTTTAAGTGTTTGAAAGGGATTTTTAAACGTAAACGAAGTGAACATTATTATGGGGAAGAGGCTCCACCAGAGGGTACGCCAGCTCATTATATGGCAACGAATGTGGGGCTGCATACCATATTGTGGATTGGGGCTTGGAATAAGCTTACGGAAGGGAATGAGGAAATGCAGTTCCCGAAGTACGGGACGTTTAAATTAGAGGTGTTACATCGGCTGAAAGCAACCATGTCCTCATTGAAACCCTCGCCCAGACCAACACAGTTTGAGGCTCTTAATGCATGGATTAAGGCTGCACACGACCGAAATTTGAACAGGCGTCAACAAAGACTGACGCGATCGGTAAGGGCAGTGCGAGATTCCAAATGGGATGAGGAGGAAAAGCGTTGGAGAGTACAGACTATTGAGGTGGAGAAAATGTATCCGATGAGGGAGGTGTCAGGAGGAGGAAACCTCATGGAAGAAGACGAGGAAAGCGAGTCGGAGGACAATCTGATAAACAGATTGTTAATGGATAGACCACCTCCGAGAGTGGGGTTAATAGAAGATAGAGGGCTCGCAAGGGAAGATGGAAATGACATAGAGGGATATACACCACTCCCTATATCGGAATGGACACCTATCAAAAGTGGAGAAACACCTCCAAACAACACTGTACAGAGTGTAGTGGGAAGGTTTGTGGTGCAGAAAACGCCAACCACAGAAAGGGTTGAGTCTGTGGGATTGCCAGACGCTCTTCAAGTGCCTGTTACCATAGGACCCATAGTTTCGATCTATAATTCTGAGAGAGATAGAGGGGAACAACAAAGGCAATTGGATAGGGAAAGGATTGAGATGGAAAGGAGGAATAATGTGACAAATGCATGGAAACAATTGCCAGGTTCGGTAACATGGAACACCCCATTAGACACAACTGTCGGTCCCAATTCAGAACAGGGAGGTCCGAGAGGACCAATGGATCTAAGGGGACCACGGCCAAGATCTTTTTCAGAGTTAAGAGCTGATTTGAGGGAATGGGACGGGTCCGTAGTATCTCCAAGTAACAGGACAAGAACAGAACCAGAGTGGGAAAGCAGGGGTAACGGGACTGTATCTCATTGTGGGGCCAGCGAGAGTAGTCAGGGCCGGGAAGGCCAAAGTCAGGAGAATAGAGGGGAGGCATGTCCTACAAATCAGAGAGAACAGCCGGAACAAAATACTAGGATTGTAGAATGTGAGGAAATGTCCCGTCTCTGGGGGAAAGGAGGAGATGAGGCGGTATGGGCTTTTCAGAATAGGTTTAGGTGCCTTCATCATACACTTGGGGAAGACGTTCAACATTGGAGAAAGGAGAACAGCGATAGGTCCCGCCACGCCTCGAATAATCAGGAATCACAGGGAAGTAGGGAAGAAAGAGGGAGTAATGGAACATCTTACCCTGCATCCCGTGAAACTAGCCAGGATGGGGAGAGGGAGGCTAGGAGGCATGAAGGAGTGTTTCACCACCCACCCCGAGAAGATGGAAAGGCATGGGACCTAGAGAGATGGGAACAGGGGAGGACTCCCTATAATTCACCAATACCTAAACGTAGATCTCGGAGTTGGGATGGGAGAGATGCGGATGGAGGAGCTAAATTGAGTGTCTTGAAAGCTGAAATTAAGGCAAAAAGGCTTGATGTTACTAGTTTAAAATCAGATGTTGATGAGATAATAGATGGAACATTGCCTTTGGAAAGGATAGAATTGTATGAACAGGATGAGTTATTGTTCATGGCAAAGGATATTACTAGGAAAGCTAGAGCGTTTCATGAGAAACTGACTGATTTGGCAGATAGATATGCCGTGGATTTGTCTAGGACAAGGGCATTACAGAGTAACCACAGATTACAGTACGCAGACCAAGATCTAGATGAGAAAAGGACTACTGGATTGAAAACTCACATAAGGGAGTTGATAGCTGGGATACGAGTGTGGAGAGATCTGGATAAATGGGAAGAAAGGTGGTCGAAAAAGGGCACGGTTAGGCGAAGTACAAATGTGATGACCCCTGAGGGAAGGGTAATGCAGATGGAGGCATTCCCTTTGCGAGAAATATCAAATGGAAATTATGTACATGTGCCCTGGAGTAGAGGAGACTTAGCTGCATTTACCAACTCATTTCCGAAGTTGCGGGACAATCCAGTAGAGTGGTATAAGCAGGTAGAGAGGTTTGTTAAAATTTCGAAGGTATTGTGGATTGATTTGAACACGTTGTTTGACATCGTGGTCCCATCTGATCTGTGGACCCCTTGTAAGACTAGTGTCGAATGGCCAAATGCTGAACCCTTGAGGGATGCTCGGACTAATGGACCGTCTGAGATTGTCATGCGAAAGTATGAAAGGGTAATAGCATGGCTGAAAGATAAGGTACCACCACAGGACATAGATTGGGTAAAAATAGACCGAACAAGGCAGGAACCCAAGGAGACAGTTCACGAGTTTTATGAAAGATTATTGAAAACATTCAAGCAATACAGTGGACTAGATGTAATGGATCCCAAAGATATAGGGCAGTTTGTGTCAAAGTTTGTCTTGGGGTTGAGACCTGATATTTGTTTGATGATACAGCAACATTTAATCTGTTGGCAGAACAAACCACTAGATGAGATTTTACGATATGCGAGGTACTGCAGTGACGAGATAGATTCTAAAGCCAAGAATCTAAAGGAGAAATTGATGGTGGTGCAAATGCAGTCCGCTGGGAAGGGTGGCCAGCAGAAGCAGGGGATGGGACGAAAACCAAATGGTCAGAGCAAAGATAATGAAGAAGGGCAGAGACCTAGGATAGACTTTGCCACTTTAAAGAAAACGACAAAGTGTCATCAGTGTCACCAGGTGGGGCATTGGCGACGCGAGTGTCCCTTTAACCCTGAAAATGGAGAGCTAGAAGTAGAAGAGCAGGTCCAAGAAGACCCAGTGCAAAAGGTGACAGTTCCGAGCAGTAAGGTGGCCAAAGGGGGGACTTCGGCTCCACGGGCCCAATTCCCACAGCCACCGAAGATAGCAGCTGGAGGAAAGGTCTTTAAACAAATGCCTCTGTTTATCGAGGAAGAAAAATGTTATTACATTGATCCATTGACAGGACAACGGGTGAGCAGTGAAGAGGACTGTACCCTCGGGGCAGTTCTAGAAGTGGATCAGAGAGGGCCATTTGTTGAGGCAGAAGTGGCAGGGTGTCCCACTACGTTCTTAGTGGATACTGGGGCTACTCGTTCGACTCTGAGATCAGCGGTAGTTCCAGACTTGCCAATGTCAGGGGAAACAATTCAAGTGGTAGGAGTCGCAAATAAAAGAATGACTAGTCCCTTGACAGAACCAGTGTCTGTGAAAATTGGAAACCACATGAACGAACATCAGTTTGTGGTTTGTGACTTGAGTCCGGTATGTCTGTTAGGAAGGGATTTGTTATGCAAATTGAATTGCACCATATACTGCACCCCACAAGGAGTGGAGGTACAGACTACCGACGATGATGCTACCTTTAAGGTGGCCAATTCAAAATTCTGTGTAGAACTATATCCTACTCTGACTGTAGAAGATCTTCCACAAGATTTAAGAGATGCAGTGGCGTCAGAGGTGTGGGATTTCACAGGAGAAGATATAGGATTGATTAAAGGGGTAGAACCGGTAAAAATATTGGTAAAACCAAATGTTGAGTTTCCAAGAACGCCTCAATACAAATTGTCACAGGAAACGATTGCAGGAATAAAGCCTGTGATCGAGTCAATGATACAGCAGGGAATACTGAAAGAAATCGTGGGTAGTCCTTGTAACTCCCCGATTATGGGTTTGCAGAAACCTAGCGGGAAGTTTAGGATAGTTCAGGATTTACGAAAAATTAACAACATAGTCGTTTCATGTTGTCCCGTGGTACCGAATCCATCAGTGATATTGTTTCAAATACCATGTCAAGCAGAATGGTTCACAGTGATAGATCTTTGTCAGGCTTTCTTTTCAATCCCATTGGATGAAGAGAGCAGGTATCTTTTTGCTTTTAAAATGGAAGATCGCGTTTTAACATGGTGTCGAATCCCACAAGGATTCACAGATAGCCCATCCATCTTTAATCAGTTGCTGAAGAAGAATCTTGAGAATCTAGTACTGCCACAGAACTCGGTTCTGGTACAGTACATAGATGACCTACTTGTTGCGTCAGAAACAGAGGAAGCTTGTAAAGCAGATTCAATTGCCTTACTGAATCATTTAGCTGAAAATGGACATAAGGTATCTCCGAGCAAGTTGCAGTATTGTTTGACAGAAGTACAGTATCTAGGGCACAGGTTAGAAAAAGGGAAACGTAAGGTGTCCCCAGAGAGGATTGAGGCGATAATGAAAATGAATGCGCCTACAACTCAGAGAGAGGTTAGAATGTTCCTAGGAATGGTGGGTTACTGCCGACAGTGGATAGTTAACTTTTCACTGAAAGCAAAGCCCTTACAGAAACTGACGCACAAGGAGGTGAGTGATCCGGTACCATGGGATGAAGAATGTCTGGTGGCGTTTTTACAGCTGAGAGACGATTTGTGTCGTGCCCCAGCTTTGGGAATGCCCGATTACGAGAAGTCATTTTCACTGTATTGCTGTGAGAGAGAGGGATGTGCTTTGTCAGTCTTGGCACAGACCCACGGTAATGCCCGTAGACTAGTTGCATATTTTTCGGCTACATTAGATCCAGTAGCCGCAGCGTTGCCCGGATGTCTCAAATCCGTTGCTGCAACGGGTGTCAGCATTGAAAGGAGCGAGAGTATTGTGATGGGACATCCAGTAGTGGTGTATGTACCACATTCAGTTGAATTGTTAATGACCAGGACGAAGACGCAGCATCTGACCAATAGCAGGCTCACGCGTTACGAGCAAGTTATACTTGCCGCAGAAAACGTGACTCTCAGGAGATGCTCTGTCTTGAATCCTGCTACTTTGATGCCATTACCTACGGTAATAGAAGGCGAAGGATGTGAAGACCACGATTGCCTTGATGTGACTGAACTATGCACGAAACCCCGACCAGATATTGTGGATGAGCCATTGTCTGACCCCGATGAAATTTATTTTGTTGATGGCTCATGTTTAAGAGACGATACTGGTCGGTTGAGAGCAGCTTATGCTGTTTGTACCATTACTGGAGTTGTGGAAGCCGCTTGCCTGGAAGGAGTACATTCCGCACAGGTAGCAGAGATTATTGCCCTAACTCGTGCCTGCATAGCAGGAAATGGAAAGAGAGTCACCATCTACACGGACAGCCAATATGGTTTCGGTGTGGTTCATGATTTCGGGCAGTTGTGGTCTCAGAGGGGTTACATGACCTCCTCTGGTTCGCCCATTCGAAATGGAGAATTTGTGCGATTGCTGATAGAAGCATTACAAGGTCCTGTTGACATCGCAGTAGTAAAGTGTGTAGCTCATACTAAGAATACAGATTTTGTGTCACAAGGTAATAGATATGCTGATGAAGTCGCACGCTATTGTGCGGAACAAAGTTATTCTTTCTCAAAGGTGGAAATAGAAGGTGCAGAAGAAAAGACTGAATTAAGTATGATGTTAGAAACTGTAGACACTTGGGAGGATTTAAGAATAATGCAGGAGAACGCACCTGAAACAGAGAAAAAGGCATGGGAAATAGCAGGTTGTGTGCGAAGTGAAATGGATTTTTGGGTTTCAGCAGATGGGAGAGCTGTGTTACCTGAAGAATTAGCTAATCCCATGGCGAGAGAAATACATGGTCCAGTACATCTAGGAAGGGATGCTATGATGAGAGTGTTTAGGCAAACTTGGTATTGCCCTAAATTTAGAATAGCAGCAGAATCAGTATGTAAGCGATGTGTTACCTGCCAACAACTGAACGTAGGCAAACGAACACCAGTCACACTGAGTCACATTGGGAGGTCGGGGGGGCCTTTCAATAGAATGCAACTAGATTTCATCGAAATGCCAAGAGTCAATCGCCTTCGGTATGTGTTGGTGATTGTATGCGTATTTTCCAGATGGGTTGAAGCGTACCCTACACGTAGGTGCGATACACTCACAGTGGCTAAATTGTTGCTCAGGGAGTTGATACCGCGCTTCGGGGTGCCTGCCTCTTTGGAATCTGACAGAGGAAAACATTTTAACAGCGAAATAGTGAAGATGTTGTGCTCCACACTGAATATCGATCAAAAGCTGCATTGTAGTTATCGACCAGAAGCTTCAGGAATTGTGGAACAAGTGAATGGCACTTTGAAGAATAGATTGGCTAAAGTAGTGGCATCCACATCCTTGAGTTGGCCAGATGCTCTTCCTTTAGTGCTCATGAGCATGCGCAGCACACCTGATAGGAGGACAGGTCTCTCTCCCCACGAGATCCTGATGGGGAGGGCCATGAGACTTCCTACAGTTCCAACTACTGCTCTATTGAATATTACAGATGATCTGATCTTGGATTATTGTAAAGGACTGTCTGACGCCATCCATTCTGTGTCCCTTCAGGTGCATGCAGTTGAAGTTCCAGCAGCGAGGAACCTGTGTCATGACCTGAACCCAGGGGACTGGGTCTTAGTTAAAAAACACGTCCGGAAGAACTGCCTAGATGTTCGCTGGCGTGGGCCCTTTCAGGTAATCCTGATAACGAACACCGCGGTGAAGTGCGGGGGGCTGCCAAATTGGATCCATGCATCCCATACTAGAAGAGTTCCAGCACCTCTAGAAGGAACAGCTCCCATCCCAGACGAAAGCCCGGAAGTGGAAGAAGAGTCGCAAGAAGGGATTGAGGCAGCTGAGGGGGTGTCGGAAGAAGTTGGGAACGCAACGGATTCAGAAGAAGAGCGAAGGCAGGACGGCAGTGAGACAGAAGACGCAACTGAAGGAGAGAGCAGAAGTGAATACGACTCAGACTCAGATCCGTATCGGAGCGACCAAGAACCAAGTGGGAGGACAAGGAATAGGAGAATAAGGCTTGGAGCTGCCACTTGGCCAACAAGGAGAAGAAGGCTAAGTTTGAGGACGGCCCAGGAAGAAACGCTTACTCCTATATCCGAAGACTCAGATCCAGAAGAAGATATCCAGGATCAAGCCGAGGAGGGTCTTAGAAGATCAAGGAGGGTGCGAGTGCCTAGTAGAAGATACTCTACTCCCGACTGGACCTACCTCGTTGCAGATGTCTGGGAGACACAGAACAGGGAGGATCAGGGAAGTGGAACTGATCAGAACTGACCCGATCATCACAGTGCAAATAAGGTTTCTACTGCCAGGAGCGGAGACCGAAAGGTTGCTGACACTCAACATCGTTCATCCTGCTCTCCTGAGTGGAATAAGAAAATTGATTTTAGAGACAGTTGAGTTTCCAGTTTGCTGTTCACGATATCCAATATTGGAGGGAACTCTTCTTCGTTTGGAAATGCTTGAGCGAGTAGTAGAAATGCTAGGAGCGCTTATTGTTGTGGATTAATACCATATTGTGAATGTCTTCAAAGGGGCGCAGAACTGGAAAGGTGAAGAAAGTGATCTTGATTAGAACGGACCCCTTTGTAATTGTGGATGTAGAACTGATAGTACCAGGAGTGGAAATTGAAAAAACGCTAACTCTCAATTTTGTCCGTCCACTTGTCTTGAGCGAAATAAGGAGAATAATTCTAGAAAAAGTTGACTTTCCATGTTGTGGTACGAACTGCCCAGAACCTGAGGGAATGATACTTCGGATGGACATTTATGAAGACGTAGTGTCACTCCTTGAGTCATACATAACTTCAGACGAAAATAAGACTGTTGAAAAGAAATTGTAAACTTGTTGCAAGATAACCTAGCGCCGAGTGGAAGAAGAAAAGTGATAGGGGTTTCATTTTAGTGGATGGAGAAGGGCTAGGGTTGTCTATTTTCTACTGGACTTTGAACTGTTTTGCGGAGACAAATTGTCAAGCTTCCAAGTGTTCAAAGAAAGACATTGCAAGAGAGAAAGACTTTGTTTGAAAAGAAGAGGAAGTGAATGCTGGAAGAAAGTAAAAAACTACACTGTTTGAGAACATGGAGGCTGGCAACCCGAACCGCAGGGCAAAATGTATAGCTGTTACACTTTTAGGAGTAGTGGTTTCTCTTATAATTTTAGTGGTAACTGTTTCATCCCTAGCGGGACACGAAGGGGATGAAACCGCAGTTAAGGAGGATAAGGGAGTATCAACACCGAAAACTACCATTATTAAAGAGAAGGGAAACATCAATGAGAAAGACAAAGCATTGTTAGATGCAGAAATAAAAAGGCTTCACACCGATGAATCACAGGGAAATTACAAGTCAAATGCTTATGCTAAATTGCTTTATGAATATGTTGATGCCATGGAAGTGAAGGATTGTTACGTTTGTATGCAATTACCAGCTTCAGTGGAGGAGGGTATCAGATACCATCATCTTCCGTTGACATATGGAATAACGTGCAGTTTATTGTTGAGCATGTTTTATGGACGAGAAGGATTCGAGTATTATTTCTCGAATTTCGACTCGACATTGCCAGAGGTTCCGAATTTCAAGCATTTGAACAAATGGGACTACTACAAAAGCGAAGACAGATTACACAAATGGTTTATTCCATGGAAAACGTTAGATGTTATGTTATGTTATGTTAAATTAATTTGTTGAGCGCGCTAACACCATTAGGTTTCTTGGCGCTGTTCGGAGAGAGCAGAGAGAGACAGAACTAACATAACAGAAAAGCAAAAGTTAATAATAGGCCTCAGTGAAAAGATGAGTTTTAAGGGAAGATCTGAAACTAGAATAGGGAGAGGCTAACCTAAGCGGGAGAGGTAAAGAATTCCAAAAGGACGGGGCTAGGAAAGAGAACCTAAGACCACCGTGTTTCTTCCGCTTGAATCTGGGGATAGATAAAAGAGCCATGTGGGAGGACCGGAGGGTACGGGAGGGGACGTAATGATGTAGCAGGGAAGAAATGAAAGCGGGGCCCTGACCAGAGAGAGATTTAAAGGTGATACAGCCCAGCTTAAATTTGCAACGGGCAGAGACCGGAAGCCAGTGAAGGTCCTTTAGAAGCGGTTGGACATGTTGGTCTCTCGGCTGGTGATAAATCAGACGGGCAGCCTGATTTTGGATCAGCTGTAGTCTCCTAAGTTGATAAGCAGGAATGCCTACATATAATGCATTCGCGTAGTCAAGCCTAGACATGACTAACGCGATTAGAGCCAAAATAAGGGCATCGGTGGTAAGTAGGCGCGAGATCTTACGTATCTTCCTGAGCTGGAAATGACTAGAGGAGACTACAGCACTAATCTGGGGTGTCATCGATAGATCGTTGCTGATGACAACACCCAGACTTTTTGCTGAGTTGACCGGACAAGGCGGGGAGCCCAGGCTGGCCGGCCAGAAGGAAGGATGCCAAGGATTGGAGGGTCCCCCGACAAGCACCAACTCGGTCTTGTCGGGGTTAAGTTTCAGGTGGTTTGCACCCATCCAATCACTGATGAAACAAAGGGCATTTTGAAAGGTAGAGATAGATTCGGGCCCAGAGTCAATGGTGAAAACCAATTGAATGTCATCCGCATAATTAAATGCGGAGACATTAAAACAGTGGAGGGAACGGATTAATGGGGCCAAATACAAATTAAAAAGAAGAGGGGATAGGGAGGAGCCCTGAGGGACACCGCAGGTCAGCTCGACTTGAGAGGCAGAAAACTGAGACAATCTGACGGCCTGGTGGCGGTGGGTCAGAAAGGAGCGCACCCAGTCCAGGGCAATGCCCTGGATGCCGGCCTCTCCGACACGGTCGACCAAGATGTCATGGTCGACCGTGTCAAAGGCGGCTGACAGATCCAAAAGGACCAGGGCCTGACAGGTGTTGGTGTCAGCGCCCCTGCGGAGTTCGTCCATCACAGAGAGGATGACTGCTTCTGTGGAGTGTGCTGGTCTGAATCCAGCCTGCTGGGGGTCCAAAACACAGGAGTCCTCCACAAAAGAAGTAAGGGTCTGGGTGACGTGAGACTCCAGGACCTTACTAAGGAAGGGGAGGAGGGAAATTGGACGGTAGTTGCTCATGTTGGACTGGTCGGCCGTGGGTTTTTTCAAGATAGCAACCACTTCTGCCCGTTTAAAAGAACCTGGGACCACCCCCGTAGTCAAAGAGCTGTTTAAAAGAGCTAAAGGGGGGTCCGGGCATGAAGTGAAGGCTTCTCGTAGGGCCGACGGGGGGCAACAGTCGCTGGGAGATCCAGAGGAAACTTTAAACAGAAGGGAACGGAATTTGTCTCTGGAAATGAGTGGGAACTGGGTGAGGGTATCGGTGCGATGGAAAGGGGGGAGAGTGGGAAGGGTGGAAACAGAAGATGCGTGGACAATGCTGGTTTTAATTTTAATGATTTTGTCCACAAAAAATTGATTCAGAGAATCACACAATAGCTGGGAAGGAAGAGGGGCAATGGTGACTCTCGCCGGGTTCGATAATTCCTCAACAATCGAAAAGATGTCTTTGGACTTATTGGTGGAGTTCAAGATCTTATTGGAGAAATAACAAGATTTAGCCCTGGCTATAGCAGACTTGTATTCTCTCAGCTGGGAGGAGAAGGCAGCCTTGGACTGTGAGGAATAATCTCGACGCCAGCGCCTTTCGGCCTGACGGAGGCTCAGTTTCAGTGCCTTAAGTTCCTCGGTGAACCACCTATGGGCGTCATGATTTCGCCGCGTTTTAACAGGTTTTAAGGGTGCCACCGAGTCAGCGGCGGAAACCAACCAGTGAACAAGATTGTCGGACTGAGAATCAATAGAAGTAAGGGGTTCCAGGATGGGGGGAACAGATGAGCTCAGGAGGGAGGTGAATTTGTTAATGTCAGCCTTGTTCCAGTTGCGTGCCAGAAAGTTGGATTCTCGGGCAACGCTAACTGGAGCAGGCTTAATCAGGGAGAAGGTGATGAGTAGGTGATCCGACCAAAGACAGGGGAGAACAAGAGGGATGGAGATGTCCAGGGAGGAGGTCCATACCTGGTCCAGGATATGACCTTTGGTGTGCGTGGGTGTGTGTATATGCTGGGTACAATTAAAACCCAGCATAAGCTCAGAAAAAGCGAGGGAGTCAGAGGTTTCGTGAGGATCAGATGGCCAATAGTTAAAATCGCCCAGGACCAAAATATTAGTGTTGTTAATGGTCAGCTGCGAGATAAGCTCGCCGAACTGGACAGAAAAATTTGGCATGGATTGGGGAGGGCGGTAGACTAGGACACACACTAGGGAGGAGCCAGGTTGCTCCAATCTAAAAGCCAAACAGTCGACCATGGAAATACTGATAATAGGCACCGTGGAACACCGAATTGGGTGCCTAATGATGGCTGCGACCCCACCGCCCGCTTTACCAGAGGGGCGGTTGGCTTGTAGAATGTAATATCCAGGGGGGATAGCCGCCAGGATATCGGGAGTGGAGTCATCTGTGAACCAGGTCTCGGTCAGGAATAGGATATCAGGCTGTTCCGATCCTAAGAGATAAAAGATATCAGATTGGTGGCCGACCAGAGACCGGGTGTTAAGGTACATCACAGAGAAAGAAGGGTTGGGTCCTAGTCCAGGGATGGGAAGCGAGGACTTGCCGGAGGAGTCCGGGAGTGTATGGAGGGAAGATGAAGGAATGATCTCAGGGAATGTGGTCCTAGGGGCAGACAAGCCGCAGACAGCGTGTTTGACTGAGGGGTCAGGGAGAGGGAGAGCACAATCATGAAGGGAAATGATGAGTGAACGGGGAAGAATAGGGCTGGGAACAGAGTGAGGTGCCCCGTGCCCCGGCCTGCTTCACATGCTCGAAGGAACAATCTGACTTGTCAAATATCAGAAGTTGAGAAAAAGTTTATAGCACAGGTAGATACTAGATACAGGAGGCAGAAGATTTTGAAAGCATCAGGACAATGGGAAACAGATTGGACCAAGGAGGAAAGGGCACATCAAAGAAAAGGTAGTATTGGTCCAATTGCTTTGGATAAGGATAAACGGGGAAAACTGTGCATTCACAGGAGTTACTCATATTATGAAAACTTTTATGTAGGTCAAGTCCATTGTGAACATGCCTTTCAATTGGAGTATTACTCTAAGAACTTTTTGAAAGGGATGCAAGCAATACCAAATGTATATTTTGTATGTGGAAGAAGTGCCTATGTGAAGTTACCAGATAATTGGTACGGATCATGCTATCTGGCTGTTGTCTTCCCTAAAATATATCATGTTGAGAATTTAGACACGCCTAAGAAAGAAATATCAACTAGATGGAAGCGAGGGCTGGGTGCAGCAGAAGTAGTTGGAGATGTCCTAGGTGCTGCATTCCCTTTCTTAGGATTGATAATGAATGACATCAAAATTAGGAGGTTAGCTACAGTCGTAGATAGGCTATCTGCTAGTACTGCAAGATCATTGATGCTGATAGAAGGTGAGATGCAATCGATTAGGGCAATGGTTCTTCAGAACCGACTTGCTTTAGATGTTCTGTTAGCAAAAGAGGGAGGAGTCTGTAAGGCCTTGAAGGTCCAGGAATGCTGTACTTACATTCCAGACAATTCAAAGCCTCTAGAGAAGTATATACAAAACATCACTGCCATACACTACGAAATTGAGGACCTAGCAAAGGTAAATGTGTGGGAAAAAGTAGGTCATGGAATGGGTAAAGTTGGAAGTTGGTTTGCCAACTTAGGAAAGGGTATCGTTTGGTACATATTGAAACCCATCATCATGATTGTGATTTGTGTAATCACTTTGTGGGGATTGGTGCGTTTGTATCAATGTTATAGAGCAAATAGGTTACAGAGAGCTATGAAGAAACAGGAAGAAGAGTTGACAGCGATGCAGGATTCTCAATATAAGAGTCTGAAAGCATTAGAGAGTATGAAAAGAGGTGGAACTGCCCTGTCTTCACTTTAAAAGGTTCTACATTTTTAGTGTCTTGGTGATGATGACCCCTGAAGGTCATCAAAGGGGGGACTGAGAGAGCACAAGTTTGAAAAAAAATGTATAAGTACGCCATATTTACAAGCACGTAGTTAGTTTAAACATGTTTTGCACACGAGTGTTTTATATCCAGGAGTGGAATATACAGAGTGGTTTATATTCAGTAGTGAAATGTATAGAATGTTAAGTAGAGTAACTATAATTGTAACGGTGTGAGATTAATGTAGAAATGTTGGAATATATGTGAAAACCTCATGTTCTCATGTTAAAAGAATCATGTCCGAATTAAATGTAACTTTGAAAATCCAGTATTATGTGTAGGCCTTAGGGCAATTCACAGCAAACCTGAACGTGCTGCTAAATTAATGTGAGATAAGGTTGACATGGTTCTTCCAAATGTACTATTGAACTTAGGGTTAAAAGTATATGCTTTATAGATGTGTTATTTTAGAAACGTATGCTAGTTAAGAATGTTTGCTGTTTAAATCAAGTTAACGTTTTAAGAGTGCAGGGACCTGCTGCATGTAAATCAAGTAGGCCAGAGGAGATAATGTCATGTCGTGTAGATCGTCATGTGCTCGTTAGAGAAGAGGTCGAGAGGTGTCCAGCACAGAGCTTTGAGAGTGTTTTATGACTAAAGATATGGTGGAGTCTGGAATTTGAGGCCCACTGCAGGACGAGCTGTATGCAGGTGCGAGGGTCCTAATCAGCTCGAATGAAAGGGACTTTGTTCAGTGGCGCCTTGCGCAGGCCTGTAGGAGTTTCCAGGAATTTCAGGGGGTATCAGCGCACTGAAGAAGAAGCCTGGGAACCAAGGTCAACTATAACGAGGGTCTTCAAGAGTACCATCATGGAGTTTACCGCGCAAAGATGTACCACGTGAGGGGCGTCCCAAGGGGCGTTCCTATCAGAAATGTGATTTGGTATTAGGGAAAGAGACCCGGGAGGAGAGCAGAGCAGATGATTTTGGGAGCCTAAGGAAGCGGATGGGTAGGCAGATAGGCTGATCAGGAGAGACCCATTATCAGAGAAGAGACAAAGAGAAGTGCGTGATCTTCTTAGGAAGTCACCACGGCTGACACCTAGAGGGTTAAGATCTTGCTAAGTAGGGATGACACTTAGTATAGTGTAGGGACAGACTAACCTTAATTTTCTTTTCTGTAATGACTTTGAGATTGCAACTTATATCTATTTTGACAACCCTTATGGTCTTTGAGCTTGTACTTATTATTTTGTTCTTCAGACTTAGATTATTCAAGAAGTTCATGTTTATAGTGATACCAATTTACCTTTTGAATCTCATTTTGAGAAGTTTGTATCTTCAGTTATCTTTGACTTTATATTAAATCTTTAAAACTTAAATTTGGTCAGTGGTCATTTAGAGTGGTGTAAGTTCTTAAATTGATTGACTTATTGCGAGATTACCTTTTACTCAAAGACAGGTACCAACGATTCAGTCGACATAGTTTGGGATTTGGTAAGATAATTAGTAACCAGTAATCCCGCGTTAGCAATGTCATCAGACATACTAATTAATACTTACACTTAAGAATTCTCAGAATTTGAGAGTTCTGGTAAACAGATGTTCCTTGTAAGGGTTAGGGCCCTAGGCCCTCATGCACAGCTAATGATCACGCAGAAACACAGACATATAGTCTTGAACTGGCCCCTTTTATTAGCAGGGTCACCTGACTGGTGACACCTGTGATGGATGGGTGTGGGGTCAGTGTGGAAATCAGCCCTCGAGGAGTGGCTGGTGGAAACACAGTATTTTATAAACACTGGAACGTGACCAGCCGTTCACTACATTTATGCCACAAAAATGTGTGTATTTGATGTCTGATTAGCATTGCGTTGTATTTCCCCATGGCTACAGCCCCCTCCCCCTCCACTCCCACCTCCCCAAGGTCGTCTTCCCACTTCTTATTTGAAATCTAGACATATTTGTAGCAGCACACTAGTGGAGGTCTTCTTTATAGAGGTTATGGTCCAACTATTTTTGTAGTACAAAACTAGGAGCAGTATGCTGATTTCTTAGCACCAGAGGCAATCTATTTTTTCACAGCATAGGGGGCATTTCCTGTGGGTCTCTGTACACAAAGTTAACTACATGTAAGGCACTAGGATATGCTCTCTGCACTCGTCGTCCCCCCCTTACCCCATCACTATTCATTCTGCTTAGATACCACGATAGTGTATACTGAATAATAATTATTATATTACTCAAAGTATGTGTGTTATACTCGATAACCGGTATGGATATGCCCAAAAATGTACGCACTTCAGGAAAAGCTGAAGGTGATGTAATCAAAACCCCAAGAACGGATTCAGGATGTGATTACAATTGATTTTTAAGCCATAACATGTCATAAAAATCCGTCAAATGGATTAACCTCGCCATGACAGTAAATAATCCTACAAAGAGGATGAATACAAAAACGCTGCCTTCCGAATGGCTGTTGATGACATCAGCCCGTAGAAGGGTCCAATGGTGGACGCGCCCGCCCGTCAGTGCCGCAGGAGGGGTTACGTCAGCTTCGCCGCGCGCTCATTAGTGAGCCGTCTACAGCACTGCGGGGCAGGACAGCTGGAGGGCGGGGCCTCGCGCATCCTACGGCACGAGCCGGGGCACGCGGCCCGCCTCCCGCTTGTTCTCCCCCGCGCGCTCACTCCCACGTGCCCCCACGCCGCCCACTCGCAGGTGCCATCCCTTCCCATCTCCGATGCAGCTCACGGCCGGACGTGCCGAGCAGAAAGTAGGTGACATAAGTGGTCGTTGTGAGAAGAATGTCAATTGGAAACCAGGGAGTGTGATGACGAGAATGTACGGTAGCGGACGGCTTAGAGGCATTTATATGGCGCTTTCAGTCTCTCACGGACGCTGATAACTTGTAACAACCACATTATGTCTATTGCAAAAAATGAATACGCATCGCCAATCCTACAAGTCAGCTCTATAATATTCAGTGCTTTAAGTGGGCCGGGTCTTGCCGGTGCTGAGCTCCGGCAGTTCTGAAAAGCAGGTGCTCTCCATTTTTGCCCTCACCCTGTTAATTCTGCAGCAGTGCCACCCTTCACTGCCTCTGATGTAACTTCAGAGACACGTTATAGTACTTTCACAGTCTCGTCAGACAGAAGCCTTTTCAATAATATATACAACGAAGCCATAGTTTATGCAACTAATAGCCAGGGCAGGAGTCGGGGGTACACGCTGGTCCACGGTGTCCACCCACAATTTTCACAGGGTGGACGCCGTCCCCTGTGCAAGCAGTTAGACCTCACAGAAATATGTTAAACGTATCCCAGTGTTAGACACCGGGACACGTTCAGCAGCGCCTGCAGGTTGCCTGCCTTCCATTTCCAGCAGCGTGGGGGCTTTTTTTTCACCTCCAGTTAGGCAGAAGACGTTAAGGGGCCTTCAGGCCTCCTTTCTAGAACCTCACACTTAAATGTAAATGCCACAGAGGGAAACAAAGGCACATAGCTTGCTGTTTCTTCACAGGAATTGAAGAGAGGCAGCTTTTGCCTTTGTTCTGTTCCTGTATATAAGTGCAGATACTGTAAGACTGTCAGAGGGCCTGGTCTGTCACAGTCTTTACACAAATAATTTAAATACCACAATCAATCAATCAATCAAGAGTATTTGTAAAGCGCGCTACTCACCCGCTAGGGTCTCAAGGCGCTGGGGGGTGGGGGGGCTGCTACTGCTCGAAAAGCCAGGTCTTGAGTTGCTTCCTGAAGGAGAGATGGTCCTGGGTGAGTCGTAGGTGGGTGGGGAGGGTGTTCCAGGTCTTGGCCGCCAGGTAGGTGAAGGATCTTCCTCCGGTGGTGGTTCTGCGGATCCGTGGGACGAGAGCGAGGCTGGCGGAGCGGAGCTGGCGGGTTGGCGTGTAGAACGTGAGGCGGTTGTTGAGGTATTCGGGGCCCAAGTCGTGGAGAGTCTTGTGTGCGTGGGTGAGGAGTCTGAACGTGATCCTCTTGCTGACGGGGAGCCAGTGCAGGTCCCTCAGGTGGGCGGAGATGTGGCTGTGTCGGGGGATGTCCAAGACGAGTCATGCTGAGGCGTTCTGGATGCGCTGGAGTCTTTTCTGTAGTTTGGCGGTGGTCCCAGCGTAGAGGGCGTTCCCGTAGTCCAGACGGCTGGTGACGAGGGCCTGTGTGACCGTTTTCCTGGTTCCAGTGGGGATCCAGCAGAAGATCTTACGGAGCATGCGGAGTGTGTTGAAGCAGGAGGAGGTAACGGCGTTAACTTGCTTGGCCATCGTGAGGGAGGTGTCAAGGATGAAGCCCAGGTTGCGTGCGTGGTCCGTGGGCTTGGGTGGGGGGCCCAGAGCAGGGGGCCACCAGGAGTCGTCCCAGGCAGAGATAGATGGGCCGAGGATGAGGACTTCCGTCTTGTCGGAGTTCAGTTTCAGGCGGCTGAGCTTCATCCAGTCTGCGATGTCTTTCATTCCGTCCTGGAAGCTGGCTCTGGCGGAGGTGGGGTCGTTGGTGAGGGATAGGATCAGTTGGGTATTGTCGGCGTAGGAGATGATGTTGAGGTTGTGCTTGCGTGCGATGGCTGCGAGGGGGCTCATGTAGACGTTGAAGAGGGTGGGGCTGAGCGAGGAGCCTTGAGGTACGCCGCAGATGATCTTGGTGGCTTCTGCGAGGAAGGGCGGGAGATGGACTCTTTGGGTTCTGTCGGAGAGGAAGGAGGTGATCCATTCCAGGGCCTTTCCATGGATCCCGGCGTGGCGGAGGCGGGTTGTCAGGGTGCGGTGGCAGACCGTGTCGAACGCAGCCGAAAGGTCGAGCAGGATGAGGGCGGCGGTTTCTCCATTGTCCAGCAGAGTCCGGATGTCGTCGGTGGCCGCGATGAGGGCCGTCTCGGTGCTGTGGTTCGCTCGGAATCCGAACTGCGATGGGTCGAGGGAGCCGTTCGTCTCCAGGAAGGCAGTCAGCTGTTTGTTGACGGTTTTCTCAATGACTTTTGCAGGGAAGCGGAGGAGCGAGATGGGGCGGAAGTTCTTGAGGTCTGAGGGGTCTGCGGTGGGTTTCTTCAGGAGGGCGCTGATCTCTGCGTGCTTCCAGCTCTCCGGGAAGGTGGCGGATATGAAGGAGTTGTTGATGATGTCCCGAAGTTTGGGTGCGATGATGGAGTCGGCTTTGTTGAAGATGTGGTGTGGGCAGGGATCAGCTGGGGAGCCCGAGTGGATGGTGTTCATCGTGTGGGTGGTATCTTCCATGCTGACCTGAGTCCAGTCGCACTGGGTGGTGGTGGGGGGTGTAGGTTCGGTGGTGGGGTACGAGTTCTGAGCACCGAAGCTGTCGTGCATGTCGACTATCTTACGGTCAAAAATGGTGGCCAGAGAGTTGCAGAGGTCTTGAGAAGGTGTGATGTCGTTGTTGCTGGCGTTGGGGTTGGAGAGCTCTTTCACGATGTTGAAGAGTTCCTTTCTGTTGTGGGTGTTGTTGTCCAGTCGTTCTCTGAAGGATGACCTTTTGGTGGTGCGGATCAGCTGGTGGTGTTTGCGGGTGGCGTTCTTGAGGGCTGTCATGTTATCCGTTGACTGGTTGTGGCGCCAGGCTTTCTCGAGGTCACGGCAGGATTTCTTGGAGTCTTTGAGATCGTTGGTGAACCACGCGGCTTTCTTGCTGTTGAGGTTGCTGGGAGGGTTTTTCAGTGGAGCAAGGGTGTCGGCGCAGTCGGTGATCCACTGTGTGAGGTTGCGGGCTCCTTCGTTGGGGGTCCGTGGTGTTGGTGGGAGGGATTAGGCTCAAGGAGGTGGTGAGTCGGTCGGTGGTGATCTTGCTCCAGGTTCTTCGGGGGGTTTGTTGAGGGCGGTGGTGGGTCATTGTTTTCCTGAAGTTGAAGTGTACGCAGCTGTGGTCGGTCCAGTGGAGTTCGGTGGTGTGGCTGAAAGAGATGTGGTTGCTTGAGGAGAAGACGGGGTCGAGCGTGTGGCCGGCGTGATGGGTTGGGTTGTTGACCAGTTGCTTGAATCCGAGGTTGGCGAGGTTGTCTAGTAGGGCGGTGGTGTTGTTGTCCTGGTCGTTCTCCAGGTGGAAGTTGAGGTCTCCTAGGAGGTTGTAGTCGGGGGAGGAGAGGTCGAGCGGGCTGATGAAGTCTGCGATGGCCTCGCTGAAGTGTGAGCGTGGTCCCGGGGGTCTGTAGATGAGGGTTCCTCTGAGGGTGGTCTTGGGGTCGGTGTGAATCTGGAAGTGCAGGTGCTCTGCGGTGGCGAGGGTGTCGTCGGTGTTGGTCGTGACGCGGTCCCTCCGGATGATCTTGTAGCCGTCCGGGATGGCAATGGCGATGTCGGGGGCTGAGGAGGCGTTCATCCAGGTTTCCGTGAAGAAGGCGACATCTGGTGCCGTTTTGTCCAGGAGGTCCCGTAGTTCGACGGCGTGCCTGTGGATGGAGCGGGTGTTGAGCAGGATGCACTTGAGGTGGTTGTTGTTGGCGGCTGTTTTGGCTGGCGCGGTGCAGGACCGAGTGCAGGTGAAGTAGCAGGCGTGGCAGGTGAAGGCTCCGTGGGTGCGTTTCGGGGTGGCTTGGTAGCAGGATGGATGTCGGCCGGTGTTGGATGCGTGGAGGGTGGCAGCGTCGTAGCTCAGTCGGGTTGGCTGGCTCTGGCGGGGTCCAGGGGTTCTGGCGCCGGGCGCGGTCCAGGCGTGGACGGGCATAGACAGGCTTGCCTTTGGCACGCAATCGGTGTGGCCGCTGGGCGTACGCGCGGTCCCCGCCATTTATGGCGAAGTGGGAGGGAGGAACAGCTGGGAGGCGGGAGTGGGGAGGCGAATGGGGAGCGGGAGACAGGAGAAGGGGGCGGGGCCGCAGGAGAGCAGCAGAGGGGAGCAGAGGGGGGGGTTGGAAAGAGCGGGAAAGCGGAGCAGGGGAGAGCGAGGGCAAGGCTGGAGAGTGAGGGCAAGCCTGGGCAAGCCTGGAGAGCGAGGGCAAGCCTGGAGAGCAGGGGCCCTAAGGAGAGGCGGCAGCAAGAGGGCTAAGCAGGCAGCGGCAGCAGAATCCGGGTACACGGGGACCGTGCGGTAGTGGAGTGACCGGGTCAAGGGTCACCACTAGTTTATTTCTTTTATAGCGCTACGTCGTGACGTCATGTGCTGTGATGGCAGGCGTCATGATGTCACTTGCATAGTGCATAACTTATTCAGTCCCCCCCACTTCTTTTTATAGGACTTGTGCCCTGCTAATAGCTATTGACAAAGCCAATAGTACTGTCTTGTTCTATTTGTAATGTTACTTGTATTATGTAGCTGGATGCAACGAAGCAGCAAAATAGCAGTGGGGCAGCACCCTATGCTAAGCACAGATTTGTAGCACAGATGTTTTTAAGACATGCCCTTAATTATATCAACCATGCCCCTTTGAGAAACCCGCCCCAGTTTTGTCATCCCACTTAAAGCCCTGCCCATATTTCCTTCTCAGCTGTTCCTAGGTATTGGCTTGTATGTGTTATGTCGCTCCAGTGTTGTCACTGGAGCAGCTCAGGAGATTAAAGAATGTGCCAATTAAGCAGGGGTCTGGGATGCCAGCCTCTGCTGCATGTGTTGCGCTTGGTATAGTCTTCGACTCACATGTGACTCTGAAATAAAAGATCCTCGGCCTAAGGCGGCAGCCAGAGTGGAACCAGGCCAGGACATGTGAGACCATCCTCCCATCTCTGAGTTTGATTTCTAGGCCGGGCCTCTACACGTGGTCCCCTCATTGGTGTCAGCCGCAATGTGTGCGCGGTGACACAACATTGGCGACGAGCGGATGTCTCTATTCCCGCTGCCCACTACGCTGTGTGGCGGCCTTGCCCCTGCTCCTGAGGAGGGCGAGGTGCTCAAGCAGAATGTCTGGGCGGCCCCTGCTGGATTAGGGGTTTCGTGCTCCGGTAGGAGGCCACCCGATTGGAGTGCTGTGGAGGTGGGGCTTTCCTATGGTACCTCACTACGGTGGCTAAACCTTGTTCTAGGGCCATAGTGCAGCGAAGTGTAAGGGCAGGCCCGCTTCAAGCAACAACACAGACCGAGCTGCAATCCAACAAGCAACGGGGTACCAGAGAGTGCTGGCAGACTGCCCCAGGAACAGCAGCTGACCACAAGTGATGCCTCGCTGATGCTGCTAGTGAATTGCATTGCCACAGTCCCCATACTGATGTGAGTACCACAGAACCTCTGCCAATTGTGAGTGGGGAGTGTGCAGCTTTGCCCTTGCTGTTGATGTGCTAGAAGGCTGTGAGCCAGTGGAGTGGCAGAATTTGATCACCTGGGGTAGTGGAAAGAGCAGAATAAAAAAATACTGTGGATCCATGGCCAATACACTGGCAATTGAGCCGTTCACCAAGACGATGCCCCATCAGTGGAGGCCCCCAAATTGGAAGGAACAGGTGGAGAGAGTCTTGTTCTTCTTTGAAGTGACGTAAGTTGAAAACGCTCAGAAGCAAGCACTGATTCTACATTTGGGGGAAACGGACATTTACAAAATATCTAAATCCCTCAATGAAGCAGCCCCTAAAACACACTTCACCCTCATAGCGGCCCTCATAGCGCATTTTGAACCAATGGTAAACCAGGACTATGAGCCAGCGAGGCAGCACATGGACGAATCAATAGATGTTTTCTATGCCCGCCTCAACAAATAGGCCAATACATGTGGATTCAATGACCAGAAAGAAGAAATCCGAGGGCAGATAATTCAGGGTTGTGCATCAGCAAAACTCAGAGAGAGCATATTGGAAGAATCAGGGAAATCCCTAGTGGACATACCCTGTGCAGAACCAAAGATTTTTCCAGAGCTCGTACTGCTCGTATAAAAGCTACGTTACAGACCCCGGCAAAGACGGAGTAAGTCAACATGGTGGCTGCGAATATCACTGGCAAGTCAGACAGAGGGTGTTAAACAACGCACCTGCGGATACTGTGGGCGGGGCAGTCATCGTCCGTCAGAATGCTATGCAAGAAGAAAGAAGTGTGCAGGTTGTGGCAAACTCAACCATTTTGCGAGGGTTTGTTGTTCAGGAAAGGAGAAAGGACAGCACACTACTGTCAATGCTATCCTTGAGGTCAAAGAGACAAGCAGTGACATGGATGATGACAAAGCTGTTTACCATTGGCACTGCCACCCCAACAGCTAGTCGTCTCCCAAAATGCCAAATACAAATCGGAGGTCACCTCGCCACAGCTGTGGTAGACACTGTGGTGACCATTACCATCATGCCTGCAGAGGTTTTCGACACACTGAGACCTGCCTGAAGCTATACCCAGCTGTGATCAAAGTATATGCATTTGGCCAATACAAACCTCTGATAACACGAGGTAGATTCAGGACCACCATAGTCTGTGGATCATACAAGGTGGAGTCCCTTGTATACGTGGCAAAGAGGGCCATGGAATGCTTTTGCACTGTCGAGCAGAAGAAGATCTTCGGGTTGCGACATTTGCATTTGGTACACATCACAAAGCCATTGCCGACCTCCAGAGTGAATTCCCACTGGTATTCGGAGGAATATGATCCCTGAGAGACAGAGACTCACCTACACATTGACTCATCTGGGAAAAATATCGCCCTTCACCATCGGCGAATTGCTTTTCACCAGAGGACCCCTGATGAGAAAGAGTTAGAAAAGCTTGAGGCAGCATTAATAATTGAAATGTTGACTGTGCCAGCTCTGTTGGTCTCACCCATTGTGGTCATGCGAAAGCCCAAACAGCCCGGGGAGGTGAAGATCTGCATGGACATGCGCATGCCCAACATCGCAATAAAAAAGCATTTGACACCTATGATTTATGACTTGATCGGCGAGCTCAGTGGAGCTAGCTGGTTCTCAAAACTGGATCTACAATCAGGTTACCATCAGCTGGTACTCGATGAGGAGTCTAGATACATCAAGCTTTCTTGACGCATGTGGTCCTGCGGCGATGCAAGCGTCTTAGCTTTGGCTTCTCCAGTACCGCTAAAGTATTTCAGAATGTCATTCAGGCACTCTTGGTCGACCTCCCAGGTATCATAAACGTAAGCTATGACATCCTGATATATGCAAAAACGGTACTCAATGATCAGTTGCGGAAGGTCCTCTGGAGAATTCAGGAGTCAGGTGTAACGCTGCATTGTAACAAGTGTAAATTTCTGCGGCAAAAGTTATACTTTTTTGGATATGTATTTTCTTTAGATGGAGTAACTCCATACCCTGACAAGGTTCGTGACATCAAGGAAGCACTGGCCCCTGCCACGGTGACTGAGGTGAGAAGTATTTTAGGGATGGTCAATTACTGTGGCCAGTTCATCAAAGACCTCACCATTCTGACTCAGCCTCTTCGAGAACTGACCCAAGCATCAGTTCTGTGGACATGGGGCCCAGACTAGGAAGCTGCCTTCCAGGCAACACAGGCCAACCTGTCTTCCAACACCACTTTAGCGTATTTCTGACCCCCCAAAAACATACCACAATTGCAGTAGATGCTGGTCGAAAATGGTCGGGGGCAGTCCTTGTGCAACAATCCACTGAGGAGGAGGAATGGGTCCGAAAAGCATTTGCGAGGTGATCATTGACCAGCAGCAAACAGAGATACTCTCATTTGAAAAGGAGGCGATTGCCATTCATTGGGGTTGTCGTCACTTTCACCTGTATGTATATGGCAAGTCATTCACCGGGACGACAGACCACAAACCACTCATCCCTCTATTATGTCTAGGCAACACAGGCATACCATTTGGGCCCACAATGACACCATCCTCACTTCTCGGTCGACAACCAAGTTTCCTCCATTTTTCCTTTTCTTTTGATGGCACAGCATGCTGCCAATCTCTCAACTCATCCCAGGTAGGCACATCCTCAAACATCATAAGTTGGCAGCTGTTTCCAGGTCCCCCCAATTTGATATTTACAGACATGTGATTTCTGGCACAATGTTGGGCCACTTCGTCCGCAAATCCATTTCCTAAGGTTATAGGATCAGTGCCAGATTTGTGAGCAGCACATTTGACCACTGCCAATTCTTTTGGTAATTGGATTGCCTCCAGTAAGTCTTGTACAATTTTTCCATTTCTAATGGGAGTACCTGAAGAAGTCAGAAACTCCCCCTGTAGCCACAATTGGCCGAAGTCATGCACAACCCCATAACAGTATTGACTGTCAGTATATACTGTTATTCTTTTGTTTTTCCCCAATTTACAGGCCCTTGTCAATGCAATTAATTCAGCTACTTGTGCAGACTTTACTCCAAATAGACAGGATGCCTCTTCAATACGGTTTAGTGAGACTACAGCATAAGCAGCACTTAGGCCTCCAAGCTCGTGTCTCATACGTGAGCCATCCACGAAAAATTCTTCATCTTCCACAGACAAAGGCACCTCCTTAATGTCTGGGCGTGGTTTAGTACTGAATTCGGTCAGGTCAATGCAGTCATGCTCGTCCTCTCCCTGGGCTTCTACAACCATTGAGTCAGGGAGCAGGGTGGCTGGATTCAGAATATTGCACCGAGTAATGACTACATTTGCAGCACCCACGAGAATCCTCTCGTATTTAGTCAGCCGACTAGGGGTGAGATACTGGGTTTTAGTTCTGGTCAGTAAAATTACAACGGCATGTGGTACATACACAGTTACAGGATGTCCCATAACAATGGATTCACTCTGTTCTAGACTTGTGCAAGTTGCAGCTACTGCTTTCAGACATCCAGGTAATCCAGCAGCCACTGGATCCAATGTGGCAGAAAAATATGCCACTGGGCGTCTAGTCAAACCATGCTCCTGAGTTAAGACTGATAGTGCACAATTATCTCGTGTGTCACAGAATAGAGCAAATTCTTTAGAATAATCAGGCATCCCTTTGCTCCTTTCTTTGTCATTTTTATCAAAGGCTTTGCTAGGACTGCAAATCCCACAATCCATTGCCTGCAGTAACCTACCACTCCAAGGAACATCCTGACTTCTTTCTGAGTTCGGGGTAACTGCATGTTCCGAATTATTCTGACTCTCTCTGAAGTGACTTTTCTGATGCCTTTCTCTATCTGGTGCCCCAGATATTTCACTGACTTTGTACAGAACTGCAATTTGTCAGGTGACACTTTATGTCCTTTTTCACCTAGGTGATTCAGTAAGGCAATGGTGTCAACGACACAGTCTCTCTGACTTTTAGACGCCACCAAGAGGTCGTCTATATATTGCACCAAAACTGATTTTCCCGGTAAGACTAGAGATTCAAGGCACTTTTTCAGGATCTGATTAAAGATAGAGGGACTTTCAGTATACCCTTGAGGGACGCGATTCCAAACGAACACGTGACTGTCGAAAGCAAATGAGAAAAGAAATTTGCTATCTGGATGCAATGGGATCGAAAAGAATGCGTGACATAGGTCAATCAAGGTAAACCATTCAGCATCCCAGGGGATCGGATACAGGATCACTGCTGGGTTCGGGACAATAGGACAGCAAGGAACCACTATTTTGTTTACCTTTCTCAGGTCCTGCACTACCCTATACTTGCCACTAGGTTTCTTGATTCCAATTATGGGTGAATTACATGGACTACTCATCACTTCTTGTATGATGTTTGCTTCTAGCAACCTTTTTATTTCAATGGCAACTCCTGCTCTCACTTCTGCACTCATTTTGTAAGGTTTGGTATTGGGGTAAACTGCATTTTCTTTCATAGCTATTTTGATTGGGTCTACATTTGCCATTAACCCTACATCCTTTCCAGTAAAGTCCCATACTTCTGGTTTCACTGTCTTTTGGAGTTCTTCAGGTAAGTCTTGTACCGTCATTTGTTTTATTTCTGAGTCTGGTCTGATTAGCATTAATTTGTATATGCCATCTTCGTCAGGGGTCTGGATTTCGACGCCTTTTGGTGTGCAAAAGATGGTGCAGTTCATTTTACACAACAAATCACGTCCCAGTAAGTTTACTGGACTGGTATCACAAACTACAAATCTATGCATTTCTTTAAAATTCCCTATTGTGATCTCCATGGGCTCAGTAACTGGGGTACTAATCAATTGATTAGACACACCCACTACTTGGATTGCTTCTCCCGAGAGGGGTAGGTTTGGAACGTCCGCTGTTCTCACAGTAGAACGGGTAGCACCAGTGTCCAACAGAAAGGTGACATCATTGCCATCAACCTTTCCTTCAATGTATGGCCCTGACTGGTCTACCGGCAAGGAGGCGCCAAGTACACACTCCTCGTCCTCCCCTCTCAGGCCCTGTCAGTATTGGTCGTCACAGAGAAAAGTATCATTCAACAGAAACTGCGAAGTTGCTGCATTTCTATTCTCATTGCCTCCCCAGATCTCTATATCATCACCCTGTGGTGATTTTCCCTTAAAATTCGGTTTAGGTGCACGGGGCAGTTGACTTGCCTTTACCTGATGCTGGGTCTTTCTTGGTTTCTCATTCTGCGTCTGTGGAGTTAAATCAGGGGTTTGGGTATTATCATGCTGTAAATATGGACACTCGTCTCTCCAGTGCCCAATTTCTCCGCACTGGTGGCAGGGAAACTTCTTTTTAGCTTCTTCTCTGCTCATTTTTACTTTGGGCTTCCCTCCACCCCCAGAGCCTTGATTTTGGGTATTCTTATTTATTTTATTCAATTGCTTTTCCTGTTGTTCTGCTAACTTCACCTGTGCCCACATCACTTTCTCTTTCAGAGCCTTTCGCTTATCATCCATCTCGTCTTCACAGTACTTTGCGTACCGTAAGACCTCATCCATTTTCTTGGACTGCCAACATATTTTATTATCTTTGATCCACTGACAAATTTCGGGTCTTAAACCGTTTACAAACCTGTAAATGAAGTGGGTCATATCCTTCATCTCGATGTTATCTATACCACTGTACGTTTTAAACACTTGTACCAGTCTCTCATAAAAGGAGTGCACAGTTTCGTCCCTTTCCTGCGTGGTTCTATCTATCTTGGTCCAATCAGTTTCCTTCGCAGGCACCTTTTGCTTCAGGTGTAACATTACTTGTTCATATTTTTTCATCACCTCCTCAGAAGGAGCTCCTGTTTTAGAGTCCCCCGGGTATTCCTCACTAGGCCAACCAATGGCAATTTTGCATTCGGTCCATAAATCCACAGGAACAACTATGTCGAAAAACACATCCAGGTCTTTCCATAGGCATTTTTGCACCTTTCCAAACCTTTCCACCTGCCTTTACCAGTCTACAGGTTTCTCTCTCAGTTTTGGAAAGTCATTGGTAATCCACTCCCAACAGGCCGATAGAAATGCAATATTTTTTTATTTATTGACATTTATTTAAGGATGAATATGGAAATACTTTCATTCCACTGGTGCTTCGACGTCATGAAAAGGACCAGGGAACGTGCACATATTTTCCACCTGGCACTTCGCGCATAGGGTACAACTGCTCTGGTTTGTCAGCTTCCTTTAGAACAAATTCAGGAGTCGCCTGTTTGGATCTAGCCTCATCTTTTTTCCTGGCCCATCTGGCTTTCCATCTTTCCACATCTCCCCATTTTTGCAACACTGTCAATAATTCTTTGACCTGTGCCTTTTTCCCTGACACATTCAGGTTTTCCAAATCTTTGTCTGAGAAATCTACTCTGTACGGTTTTTGCAAGGGTTTTGATTTTGAAATATCTATTCCCATACTAGCTGAAGTGTCTGTTAGTTTCTCATGGAGCACTCGGGCATTCCGGGTAAGACTCTTAACTATAAACAGTAGCTCTTCTTCGGAATAGGTATTTAATCTATCCAAACCTACGTTTCCTGCCATCAGTTCTTCTATTTCTACTCTCAGTTTGTAGATATCTAAAGGTTTCGTCTGAGGAGCTTGTTTTTCTAACTCGCGACTCCATCTCTCAATTTCTTCAGGAGTCACTAACGTGACACTCTTAGTACCCGAAGTCGATTCCATTGGAATCTCCCTCGTATTGAAAGGATTATGCCTTTTCTGTAATCTTTTCCCTGTATCCCTAATGGGCAGATCCATTAGCGAGACCTCAGACTCGCATTCACTTGTCTGGTCATCCACAATTAAGGGTTCTGGTCTCGGCTGTGCTATAACTGGGGTAATAACTGGAGTTTTTGGACTTCCTTGTCGGTCCCCATACAACGGAACCACTGGTCCAATAGTTACCGGAATTGTCAATGCTTCAGGACTTGTATTTAACTGGGAAATGTTCTGAATTATCTCAGTTCTTTGTTGAGCTAGAGCTTCTTGCTCTCTTTCCTGCAGTAGCCTATCCAGGCTTATTTCAGGTACTATTTGCGGAGTCAATGTTGGGGCAGTTGGGTGCGTCATACTAGGTCCTTCACCATAATTGGGTCTCGGGAACAAGCTTCCTGTGCTTAAGGATCTTGGTTCTTCTGTATGTGGAGGTCTTGAGAACGGATTCCCTGTATTTGGGGGTCTTGCCTCACCTTCATAGGGTGGTCTGGGACTGAAATCTCTTTCACCTGAGTATCTTGAATCCCCACTAAATGGCAGTCTTGAACAGGTATCTCTAGTACCTATGGGTCCTAGGCCCTCATTATAAGCAGGCATTTGACAACTGTCTCTTTGGTTTACAGATCTATTCCATTCTGGACACGGAGGTTGTTGGGAAGTATTCCCTTCACTAGAGGGTCTATTTCTTTCATTATAAGGAGGCGGACTTCTCATAAACAGGTCATCTAATAATTCATCATCCGACTCCCCAATGGGCACCCAATGTTTGCACTTTTCTGTTTTCTTCTCCCCCGCCGGAGGACCACCCATTGGCATCATTGGAAACAGCCCTTCTACAATCATATTCTGCCTCCACTGTTTCATCTTTTTGTCTCGGGTCTCTTGTTTCAGTTTCGGATAAAATTTTGTTACCCCTTTATCCATTCGGGGCTTGTCTCTCTCAAAAGCCTCAATCTCCCATTCCTCTAGAGCTTCATACTGCGGTAATCTAGGTCTGGGATGTAAATCATTCATTCGGGTTCTCAAATTAAATAGAATCCTGCCATTAAATGTACCTTCTAACGGAAAAGCCAAAATTCCGTCATCCTTTGTGTATTCTGCCCAGTTTTCCAACCATACACACGAGTGGTACCCTTTATCAAACATCATGAAAGATGCAGGAGTATTAGGTGGCGGAATGACAACACCTTCCCGAGTTCTAATAGGCTTGTCCTTTTTGAAATAATTCTTCACTTTGTTTACAAGTGACAATTTTCTCTTATTTCCGTACATTATGTCGGTTTTATGCCCTTTCCACTGATCGTTCTCAAACCCTAAATGTCTCGGATCAGGTCTAGTATGCGGTCTATACGAATGCCACATATAACTTCTTACAAGCGACTCTGTTTACAAAGTCACTTCCAATCTAAATGCGTCTTATAGTTACGTGCGACCAATGAAGTGCACAGTTTCAAATAAGCTCGACCAATGGGTGCGCGGCCTTTCGCGAGACAGGTTCCCACGCTTCGGCACTCACCCCTCCTTTACAATCCCAGCTCCGCTACACACCCGCTGTCTCGACCAATCCCAGCGCGGCACAGAGTGACGTCAGAGCAGCTCCGCAACTGACTCCCTCCTTCACACGGTAACGGAAACTTTTATTTCTTTCTTAAAGTGCAAGTGCTTTAGTTATTTAACAACGTAAACACATTCGCCACTGTACTCGAGTGTCTAGACAGGAAAGATTTGTGTCACTGCAAGTGAACTACTTCCATTTACTTTTCAAGTACTACGGATAGATCTCTTCTGTCTACCCTTCACGCAAGCATTTAGGGAACCTGCTACTTCTTTGGCTTATCCACTTCTTTCCGGGATATATACTAAGTCTAAAGTTTCACCAGTGAACCCCTTTGCTGTCACCCAAGCTCAGACGAACCTGCTACTCCTTCCGGTGTGACCCTTACTAGGTTATATCACAATGAAAGTTTTGCCAGTGAACTCGTTGCTATCATTTATTCAAACATACATTCAGAAAAAACCCTAATTAGTGCTTCCAGTTCTGCCTAACCTGCACTAATTTTCCTGGAGTAAGTGACCTCAAAGCGCAGTGGATTCTCTTCACCACTCGCTATTCAATTCCCCGGGGATTCCCAACAAACATAGAACACTTTACTAACGAGTGGGTTAATACATATATCAGTACAATAATAAGAAAAACAGTTTAAAACATTTCATAATTTTTCAAAGCAAAGCATTTCACGTGAGTGATCAGTCCACGAAAATGTTTACCTTTTTAGCAACAATAATTTTCTCGACTAGCAGCAATAAATTCTAGCAGCATCCAACTTATCTAGCTTAACTAGTCCTACCTAACTTTAACTAGTCCCTAACCATATCTCTGCTACCAGAAAATTACTGATAGAGATCGCAGGTCACCCGGCCAATAATTTCACCATACACATACCAGGCCCATATACTAATTTCAATTTATCACATATATTAATCGGGTGACCATACACTCTACTACCAGTAACCCTGATTCCTTTCTTATTTATTTCTAGTGTACCCGACTTACCAATCCACCGTTACGGGTACCTATGACTACAACGGATCAGGGAGCTAGCTGTAAAAGAAAGGCAGGCAAAATACAAATACCAACATATACTCCTTTATACCTTCATTAAATGACCACAGACCACTGGGAAGTTTTAAAGGTTTTATCTAGATTTCAGATTCAGAAAGTAAACAATTCACTACCAAGAGGCAATCAATGATCAAGATAACAAAGATCACATAACCATATAGAAAAAATATCAGGGCAACCATTTATGAGTCTAAGGTGAGATAAGAACATGAGGATATGCTAGGCAGTTTTCAGGAAGACGACTTTAGGAAAGAACAACTATAGTTTGGGGCAAACGAAGGCACATACTTAATGTACTTCTTGAGAAATATTTAGGTTGGGTGAGAGTTTGGAAATCCTATACATCTAAAGGAAGGTGAAAAAGGGAACACGCTATAGTTATAGCAACCTTACTTCAATCAGTTCAGGAGAAAATTATGAACCACATCTAAAATGTCAGGAACAGTATGGAAAAATGTGCTAAAAGGGAGGGTAACATAGGAACATGCTAGGGAAAACAGTATGAGCTGTCATTCAATAGCTTTGCAAAAGCATGGAAAATCAATTATGCGCATAGGTATGTCTTTATTAAAGCAAAGACAGGACAAATAGAAAGGAGCAGTATAGAGTTCTCAGCACTATATATATTTACCTAGAATGGTGTGAAGACCAACCCTGGCCACGGATCAGTCAAGGACAGGAAATACCCCAAGGAAGGACAGTCATCAATGGGACAGCAGGTGCAGAATGGACACCCCAGGACAGGACAGGAAACCCAGATTAGGATCAGGACAGGACCACCAAGGCACGACCAGCACCCGCAGTTTGGAAGCAACGCCTGCGCTCCACCCTCTCTGCAGCTATCAGTCAGAACGCCGATTGGGTTAGCGAAAATCCCAGCAAAGTGCTTCGCCAGCACTTAAGGTTCAGTAAAACCCCCAGAGTCTATGGTATATTTCAGACAGAGTGCTCCGCAGCACCTCTGTATCAGTCACCTATTGAGTGCGTTGGGTCAGTGACAGGACAGCTATTCAGACAAGTCGGACAATTTCTCTAGCTAAACCTAGGCTAGTTATACTGTTTTCGGGCCAGTGTACCACCCCCCAAATGTTGCAAGTGTCAGAATCCCCAATTTCGATTGGTCCCCAAGTAGGCCAGGTCTACACACCAATCACAATTTACGTCTACAAGCCCCTATTTACATATTTAGGAACCGCCTAGCAAGTTTAGGGTTCCCATGAGAGAATTTACAGAATACAATAGAAAAACAACATTTGTATCCATTTAGGCACAGTGTAGCTCCATCCTGCTGGGTCGCAGGTCGCTTTCACAGGAGCATCTTGACTGTGGCTGCCAGCTGGCTGAGTTCCATCGCTCAAGGTTGCCTTCTCTTCTGCCATGCAGACATGCGCAGAAGGGACTCTCAAGATGGTTCACGTCTCCCTCAGACCCCCAATAGCGCGGTACATGAAAAGTAAGCGAAAACAAATTAAAACATAGAAATAAATGATTCACTGTATACCATGAGTAACTACTTTATACCCCTTACTTTATAATATACTATTGCGTGTGTGATTAGGGCAAACAGACAAAAAACACGAAAGCATCTGCGCAAGCTTCACCACGTTAGGACACAGACATCCATCTTAGAAGCAAGTACGCATGCGCGCAGATTCCCACCAGAACTGCAACTACGTCACGTCACGTGAGTGTGACTAACGCATGCGCAGAAGAAACCCATCAAGCGGCGGCCATTTTAGGGACAAGGGTTATGGAGTTAGTAAAACACATAGGCCAGCATCACTAGGACACCCCAAGTGTAAAATAAAAGGGAAATTAGTAAGACATACAGGTTGAGTTATTTTATTATATGTTATTCGAGGTTCATGAATTCGAGCAAGTCGCGTAATATGCGAAATCTTGCTTCATCAATATGACCACCGGAGGAATCGATTTTATATTAAAAACAGAGCTTTGGACTATACCATTTCCCACTGAAAGGCTATATTTCTCTCCATGTGTTCCCATACCTGGCGTGTCACGCAGTTTGGTGCTTACTTTCTCTCCATGTTAAATAACAATATATGTTTCAGCACCCAGGCTAATGTGCTGCATAGCTAAATACATATAAGGTCCCAAAGGCGAGACGGATTGCATTGCAAATGCTTGTTAGCCTCTACGTTCAACCACTGGCTAATATGCTCAGTCAATTCAATGTAACCCAAGGAGCTTGAGGTGTGCTGGTTATAAGTCTCCTACCGCATTTCACAAGACCTGTTTGTGAGGGACTGGAAAGAAGGGAGGTGCTCCACATTGGGTGACCTGTACCCTGGTGTGCACTCCATGCAATTCCTGCAGTATGCTAAGTTGCTAGGAATTGCCAGGGAGTTATTGGGGAAGGGACGGTGGGTTCCTGCGAGCACCTGCTCCTTCCAAACACTTGAGCTCCTATTAATACACCGTTGTCTAGGGCAGGTTTCCTTGTTACAGAAGGGTCTGCAGATAGAGCTAAAAGATATTCCTCTTAAATCTCGGCAGAATCTGCAGATGCCTAGTTCGGATGCACACTGGGAGAAAGCCTTCTCCCAGGTGAGGGTAATATCAAGTAATGCTCAATTCAAATATTAATTAATGTACCTTTATCATGGAACATTTCACAAGATATACCCTGATAAACCCTTGACCTGCCCACGTTGCAGAGCGGTGATGCAACTTTCTTCCTCATGACCTGATCTGACCTGTGTAAAACTGGTGCAGTATTGAGACGGGTGTGTGATGCATTTACATGAGGTAACAACTATACCCAATGAATGTAAATGTAAAAATCAGTATTTGTAAAGCGCGAACTACTCACCCTTACGGGTCTAAAGGCGCTGGGGACCGTCATGTATATTAAGTGAGCTATTGCCCAGAGTCACATGGTGTTGAGCTGAACTGCCACCGGGGATCGAACCGTGAACCGTGAACCGTGAACCCTGTGCTCCGTAGTCAGCTGCCCTGGCAGCTGCACCACACCTCTCCACTGTAGAACTGAACTCTGCTAAAGGAGTATGATTCCAAAAGGGCAGAGGAGTACAGAACTTTCTGTAACTGGGGCTGATGTTAGCTAAACACTGAATGGCTAGAGCAGAAGCCCCCCAGAATGGATACATGGGAGCGCGATATGCAGGAAAGGGCCACAGCGGAGGAGATCCACCTACAAGCGTTCAGGAGAGACCCTGATGTGGGTCGTGCTGAATACCTTTAATCACACCAGATGATGAAGTTGCCTCATGAACAATTGTTTCGCTGTTACCAGTGTGCTATGGCTCATGCCCTCTGCGAATGAGCATTTTGTATTGTGAAGCCCCGTAGAGTGAGAACTTTTACTATAAACAACATCCTCTACTTCTCTGTTGACATGGATATATATATATATATATATATATATATATATATATATATATATATGTATATATATATATATATATTGTAGTGATGTATGTAACATTACTGAGAGATTTATTTCTCCAGAGATTGGACTGTAGAAACCCAGCACCTCATCTATCATTACATACCGTCATCTGGCTCTTAACAAGCATTTGCAATGCAATAGGTCTTGCATTTGCGAGAGTTTGAGCTGTTGGCATTGTAAATGAGAATACCTTTTATTTACGTATTGGTTTATAAAACATAAATAAAAGGCATTGTCGTTTACAATGCCAATAGCTTAAACTCTCGCAAATGCAAGACCTAATGCATTGCAAATGCTTGTTGTGTAAGTGCATTGAGTTATCTTCTACGGATGTTCACAGCATTAAAACTTGGCAGGCATTCATGCACGAGTCCATATTTATCGGTTAAATAAATGTGGAAATATACTAATTTCAGCTTCATTTCTTCAGAAAACCCCAAATAAATATGGATAAATACAGATAAAATGAGAGGAAAAAAATATGGATAATACAGACGGAAATGTAAAAAAAAAACCATAAAACAGGGAGCCCTAGTCATAATGATTTTCAGACAACATGTTCATCCAGTCCTTGGCCTCTCTGCAGAGAGCACAGGGTACTGGTAATTAAGATTCTGTCCAAAAGTGTATGAAGGAGGAAAACAGCTCTAGAAATATTGACAGGTCAAAGGAAAATACAGTGCAGCTTTTGTGGATATGTGTGAGAAGGAATGAGAGAGGATTTTGAAGTGGAGGAGATAAAAGAAAGTATGTCCAGAAAAGTGAGCGAAAATACTGTGATAGAGGAAGAGGTGAAGGATGAGCTGTGTAGATAGAAGAAATGCAGGAAAAGATTTGTGGAACAGTAGCATAATACAAGCCCTTGCGGATGGGGCTGGGGTGCCTTGGAGTAAGCGCCCAACCTTTCAGTGCCCTCATTCAGCCCAAGGCCAATGGATATCTGTGAGGTAAGGAAAACTCTGGGGTCCCATCACATTCTGGGGGCGCAACTGTTTGTTTTACACCATTGTGGTGGACAAAAAAAGGGCGTAGGTGACAAACAGAGAGAGGCTAGCAGAAGAAAATGAAGGGGAAGACCACGATATTGAACTCCTTTCAGTGCTAACAAGCATTGGTAAAGCCAACAGAGGCATGATTTCCTTGTGTGCCATATATTTCGAAGGATTAATGAAAACACAGAGGCACCCAAACACCAGTGTGGTTATATGCTGTATCAAACGTGTTTTTAGTTCATATTTTACACCTACTTGTAAAAGACACGCTTTTCGGCCACGGCTCTTTAGAGAACCCTAACACCCACATTTTTCATTGTACTTAACCCCTTCGCTGCTAGGCCTTTTCCCCTCCTGTGCTAAGCCTTTTTTTGGCGATTTGGGGTAGTGCGCCCTTAGGCCCCTGTAACTTTTTGACCACATAAGGTATCCACGCCAAATTTGCGTCCTTTTCTTCCAACATCATGTGGATTCTAAAGGTGCCCAGGGTTTGTGGATTTCCTTGGAGGGGTCCCAGAAATTAAGCAAAATACAGTGAAATGTTTGTTTTTTTCAGAAAAATGGGAAAACAGGCTGCAAATGAAAGCCTCTGGGTTTTTCCCTGAAAATGTTATCAAAAAAGGGTTTGTGTGGCTGAAATCTCCATTTTCTCAGCTTTTAGGGAATGACAGTCCTTTGTCAGAGAACCAACATTTTTCACACAGTTTTGGCATATTTCTGGGACATAGCCTATTTTTGCTATTTTTAGAGCTTTCAACCTCCTTCCAGTTGATGGTAGAAATGAGTTTGAAAGCAATAATGGATCCTGGAAAGCTATACATTTTCAAAAAGTAGACAACATTTTGATTTTAGAAAGGGGTCATTTGTCTGAATCCATGAAGGTTTCTTTATAGAAACTAACATTTAAATATTGGAATAATTGAAAATTAGTTGAAAAAAACAGCCTTTTGTCTCAACGTTTTCACCTATAACGTTTTGTAATTTTGACAGCTCTTTGAAAGCAATATACCGTTACATCCGCTTGACCTTCCTGGTTGTGGGGATATATAGGACTTGTAGTTTCACCAAGCACCCGACGAACCCAGAGCCAAACACTGAGCAGAAACTTTCAATGGTATTTTATTATTTGCTGGGTATAGAGCACTTATTCTTGGAAAATGTATACATGGAAAAATCGGTATGAAAGACACCTATGTATTTCTGAATTGGGTACAAATTATAGAGTTTAGAAGCAGTATATATTTGTACATTTTCAAAATTGGGAATACTCATACTAGCATGAGAATTATTGGTCATTTGTCAAAAAGATTTTTTCTGGTGTCTGGTGTCTAGTGGGCTTTTCTGCCCCCCCCTGGGTGCAGATCGGCCAAAAAAACAGCCGATCTGCCCATGGGGGGGCAGAAAAGTCTGAAAAGTAATATGCCCCCTAAGGAAGCGACCCTTGCCCAAGGGGTCGCTTCCTGCACACACAAAAAACAATCCCTGGTGTCTAGTGGGGCATTCCTGGTGCACGATCGCGACGCTGTGCGCGATCGAGCACCAGGAATGCCCTGCATTGGGACATCAGGGGAGAGGAAACACTGTTTCCTCCCCCCCGATGCCTCAAGGCACCGAGAAACGGGCCCCCCGCCCCACCGGAGCAACAAAACTCACACTTCCCGCTGGACGCGCTGGAAACAACTGGCTTCCAGCGCGTCCAGCGCTTCCTGATGACGTTGGCGCGCGCTGTGCGCACTGACGTCACCAGGAAGCGTGGGGGGGCAGCGGAAAGTCTTCCGCTGCCACCCCAGAGAAAAGCACGACCATCGATGCCCCAGGGGGGGGGAGTGCCAGCGCTGCACGCAAAGGCCAATAGCCTGGGGCAAAAGTAAAAGCACACACCCAGCGTGTGCGAGCATCTGAAGCGATTTCTGAAAGCCCCTACATGAAGTCTTCGCCAGAACAGCGCATGCGGGCTGTTACAGGCTCGACCTAAAAACGTGTTGCTCTGAATGCGGTTCTAAAAAAAAAAAGTATTAGTTTAGAGAACAATACAAACGTTTAACAAAAATGAAATACTGTTGCAACTCAATTCTATATGGAACGGAATACATTGATAGTACAGCGTTGCAACAGTACCTCGTTTTAGTTAATTGTTTGTATTGTTCTCTAAACGAATACTTTAAAAAAAATTACAATAGAGAGATAATATCTACCCAGAGGCCAGATTACGTAGAAAGGATGTCTTGCAGAGCCTGCTGAGTGGCAGCAGGCGCAAGGGCTCCTTGTGTAGTTGTGAAGGGAAAAAGAAAACACTTATTTTAATTTCTGAATATGTTGAGCACCACATTCAGAGCAACACATTTTAAAGAGCCAGACGACAGTAAGTATCGATAGATGAGGTACTGGGTTTCTACAGTCCAATATCTGGAGAAATACATTTCTCAGTAATGTTACATACATCACTACAATAAACAATCATTGATCAGCGAAAGGAAAAAGTTTAGAAGGGCCTTAAAACATTGGCTCTTCTCTGATTTGTAACTGTCCAACTCCTTTGATCTTTCATCATGTTTTGCACTTTACCTCAGCACCAAAAGACTCCTTCTAGAGTTATACCTGTGCTTAACAAATGCCCATAAAAAAGTAAACAAAACTGTCCCCTGTCGTAAGCCACATACAGCAGTGGCTGCCTTCTCATGGTGGTTGTGCATAGTGAACTTTTGCATTTAGTGTGAAACGTGAAATATTCATTGACAAAGCAAAGGTTAAAGAGAAGTTAGGGATTGCTTTAATTTTAATACACTAACATATGTTTAAAAAAATCATAGAAATTCATTAAAAAAAAACAAGCAATTTTAAAAGCAATAACTGAATTCTTGAGAACCCTCTCTTCATTCTCCTTGTACAGAAGTGTTATCATGTATTTTCGCAAAGTCTGCAGCATGCTGCCCACTTGCGAAATGTTCTCGTAAAGTCTCAGCAAATCAGAGCCGCACAGGTCTCATAGTTCAATAGAGTTACATTGGGAAACCATCACTAACTAGGGTCTTTCCGCGTGTGGAGGTCATGGCTGCTAACTGCACTTCGTTCAGCGTGAAGGATGCATTCAGGTCCTCTGCGGAGTGTTTTCAGATGCACTATAGGAAACTGTCTACCTAGCCTCCTTCAGACAACTTTGGTGAATAGATTTCACTCTAAAAGTCAGTTATGACTCTCTTGACTTGCTCTTTTCTAGTTTGGGGGGTTCCCTGCGTGTCCCAAAACTCCACCAGCAGGTTCTGGGCAAAGTGAAGTTTCCTAAATAAGTACGAGTTGCATTTCTCATCCTTTTAGAGGCTCTCGGTTCTGGTCCAGAAGAAGAGTTTCCCAGGTTTTCCCTTGAAGTGCTCTGTGAGTCCTTTACAGGTTTCCTCCAGGTTGTCACCCATGTCCCACCCCCTTAGCCCGGGTTTGAACAGTTGCTGCAACTTGCTTTGCAGCCTCCTAAACTCACTCTTCTTTTCCCATGCAGACGCTCTGCTTGCATCCTAGAGGAAGCTCTGGAATCTTTCACCCATTTTCACCAGTAGAGTGAGTTCCTTCATGCTACTCTACTCTACATATGCAACTCTGAGGTTCAGCACTAGCTCCTCATTCTCCAACAGCGATAAGTTCAGTATTCAAGAGCCTGGGCTAGAAGGGAACCTCCCTGTAAGTTTCCCCTTGAAACGTTTTGCTCTGTGGTCAGGGAAGTGAAAGGCAACGATGGAGTTTCACCCAGACTTTACAGCGGAGGAGGCGTGTAGGAAGTTAATTCAGCAAGGCACAATGTCTTGGTAACTCCAGGAAAAATTCCTGCATTTGCCCCCATACCTTTGACGACATCCTGAAGAGATGCCTCACCTACCATCTCCATCAGCAGCCTGTACATCACATCCATCACTATAGAGTCTGCTCCAGTACACCGATCTGCCTCTATTGTGCAGTTTAAATACCCCCCCTCCCAACATCAGGACAGTTGTAGACCAGGAACGTCTTGAACCAATGATTTTCCCAAGGGGAGCGGGGGCGGGGCATATATTCTGATTAGCCTTACTGGCTCTTCTAGCCATGAGTCTTCTACGACCAGATATCAGCCGTTAACCTGCTCAGTAACCCTCTCAGTATTTAAATTCTTTCCCCCTGATCAGACTCCTGAAGACATACAGTTGTTTCCCCCTTCAAGTTGTCTGTACAAATGGGCATACAGAATCCCCCATTCCTGCATAAACCAGATGCGTCGGGTCTGGGCTGCCACACAGCATAATGTACCAATGCGTCTAGCCTGATCATTCCAATATCTGACGATCAATTTGAACAAATATATAGCCATAGTCTCCACAACAGATATTGGCATATAGGTTCGAAACCAATATGAGGGATAGGCCTGAGCTTCTCTACTGCAAGGTTTGAGCTACCTGCAGGTCCTCCCTTCCAAATTCTTCCTCCTGTGAGTCTTTGGTAAGGACTTGCACCTCTACTTCTTGCACCTCCTTTCACATGGTGTCCTCTTCTTCTGGTCCATTTTACGGCACCTGGTGTAGTTCATCCTGGGACTCTTTCTGCTTCTGTTCAGGCCAGATGCAGCGTCAGACACCGCACACTAAGTGCAAGAAGGCAAGGTTTGAAGGAAGAAAGAGGCGGCGTAACTAGTCTATGGAGAAAACAGACGTACCTCCGTCACCACTTGTGATGGGAGCAGGACCAAAGATGGGCGAGAGAAAAAAGGAGGAAGAACATGGGCATCTAATAACAGTGTGCAGGTACTGCAAGTCATTCCTACTGGCTTTATCAGGGTGTTACCACAACAGTAAAAGAGTGTTTTAAAATAAAATAAACCTCTCTAGGTGTTAAGGTGTCATCACTAAAACCCATAGGAGACTTAGAGAAATTCTTCTATAAGCTTTTAGTGTGGCTCCTGTGGGGGCTGCAGCACTCCCGTCAGTCCACAGGACACAACTGCTTGGTGGTGAAGGCCCTGCCCTCTCTCGGGCACCAAGGTACACAGTATACACAGTTTTACCTGTGCTGTTGCGGCGATATTTCAGGGAAGCCTTTGGAGTTTTCTTTGATGCTTAGGCAGTTTTGTATTGGTTTCCTCATTTCTGTTTTTTAATGTGCACCTGGATGCAGAATTTTTATTTTTCAATGGTTGGTGCCCTAGCCAAGCTGGCGTCTGCAGTTTTTTCGGTGAATGTTGGGGAGGCGCCCGATGGTTCCTGCCAGCTCCCTGCACACCCAACACTGCTCTAGTGTCTTGGCTCGAGAGAAGTCTACTTCCCTGCCCCCCAGGGACAGCATAATCCAAAAATGTGATGAGTTCACATTTCTCCTTAGGCGATTGCTTCATACATCCAACCCTTCTTTTTCCAGAAGGCTTACATCATAATTTTGGGGTCGAGGAAGATGCCATATACACCCCTCCCCCCCACCCCCTGCATATTTATTTCCCTGGGGGTGCCCCTGAATTTTGAGGCATGTTTCAAACAAGACTCTACCCAAATGGAGGCTGTTCCTGCAACATAAAATGGCTGTCACAAAAACATCCAACGTGATTATTAGAAACTCAAGACAACAGACATATACAAAAGTGATAAACCTTCAAAGCCCACCTGGCCTTTTTTTTAAAATGCCAATATCTCACAAATCGATCAGATTTACACTACTCCATCAAAAGCACACTGACTCAAGTTTTACTTTCCTGCAAAGTTTGGTAATATAACATAGCAAGAGCACATCACACAAAGGAACAAGCATGAAATGCAACTCAATAGCAAATTACAATAAACTAATAAAAACAAGCATAACACACCTCTACAAAAACTGCACAGCATCATAAAGCCGAACAGGACAGACCCATGCAAGTCAGCACAACTCTACAAAATAGCACTCAACACAAGAGCACACAAATATCATAATGCAAATCAGACACACACAAGATTAACAAAAACACAACACACTACAAATATCTCAAAACAAATCAGAGGAGCACAAAAGCTCAACAGCACAACAACTAAAAATCACACCACTACAGCAAGCCACTCAAACCACCACCAGTACAACTGCAATAACCTTTGAATTTTACAATGTGCTGACGAACTATTCAGTACTATATTCAGTGTAGACATATTTTCATAGGAAAATGCACATTGTGAAATTTCCTATATGAAATATGGAATGCACTTTTTGGGTAGATCATATAAATCTTTGGACACCCTAGGTAGGTCGCAGTGCTTGGATAGTCCAGTACTTGTGGCCCCAAGCTATGTACACATTATGACATGCCTTAGCATATAGACATACACTGTGTACCTCAAATGGTTGTTCAGAATTTCTCTGGTCGATTCTGGCATGGGCATCTGCCAGTAAATAGTAGTTCACCATATCTCATAGACTTAAACAAGGTTTTACAAGTGTAAAAGGGTGAAACAGTCCATTTATGTAGGTAAACGTATTAATGAAAAAATACCACATCATCATAGTTATAGACACACAATATAATTCAGTTTTCAGTGTAGCCACATGTATTTTATATCATACAACACTACACACTTCCCCTAAAGATGCTTCTCGCTGCACCCCCTAGGGGAAAACACAATTGCACTCCACCTGATCGCTCAGCTGTGTTCAAACCACCATTTTAAAAGTCACCGTCCACTTAAGCTTGTCCCTTTTCTTAGCAGTGCACATATTGATTTCATTGGTAGATTTCAAAATCATGACATGATAATTTCTGTTTCCCTTCAAGCTCATTTTGAAAAAGAAAGTAACGACCAGGTAAACAGAGTTTCACTATACACACTATTCGCCACTCCATGTCTGACAAATGCAGAGCAAATCAACGGGCTGCTGTTTCTCTCGAAAGTAGGTTTTCTTTTTAAACTAGTTTTTAAAAAGTAAATTATGATGTGTTGTCTCATATTAGAAAAATAGACTGCAACAACAGTACATAGTATATGTCACTGGTTCCCCCTGGAGGTGCGCAGATAACCCTTGGCTGCGGTGCTGGGATATATACCGGCTGTGAGTTTCCTCAAGGCTCATATAGGAGTATTAAGTGCCTCAACTACAATTCATAAGCCTGAAAGATATTTTTCACATATATATACACATATACATATATACACAAACACAAAGAAACCTTTACCCCTACCTTCTTCACATGACAGGAGGTAAATGCGTAAATATATAGAATTCCATTTCGCATGGCAGCAAAGTTAGCAAACTCAGAAAGATTCAGCAAAATGCAGCTCAAAAACATAATATATTTTAGATCATACAATAAGCTGGTTATATTGATTTTTTAAATCATATTCACTATCTCATAATAAACTGTATTCATTTTGCCATAACCATACATTTATAATTTTTTTTCAACAACATTTGAAGAAATAACAACTTTGGGTTAAAAAAGGAGTGGGAGCAATATAAAGAAAGATGAATCCGCACAGTATAGAACACCTGTTCAAAGTTAGCATGGGAACTTGACTAATGAAAAGGTTCCTCTCGGATGGATATTGTTATTGGGCATATCCTCAATGATTTGGGATGTGTGAGGGGTTTTGAAGCCCTTACATAGAAGTATGGAAAGACATTTTCTTGAACATACTCATAGAAGGTGTGGATGTGAGAATTGTGCTCATCGTAAAACGACAATTCTCCCTCATCACAGTCCAGTTCCACACGGATCTTCTTTGGGTACTTGGACAGTTTCACAAAAGTACAAGAAGAAGTGAAGCCCCCACATTGGTAGCAGTGGCTGCTCTCCCACCGGTGGGAAATGTACCAGAGGCTATATTTGGATTCATCATCAAAGGAAATCTCACTCCGATTACGCTGCTTGGCTAGTCCCACTCGCCAATAATGGGTGCTTCCCAAATCCACCATCCAGGAGTGCCTGCCTTTGGAGAAACTTATTGAGCCCAGGATGCAGGAAGTGAAAGAAAAACGTTCTGGGTTTTTTAGCTCAACATTGTCGCCTTGGTCTATCACAGTGTTTAGGTCATCGGAGACTGTTAGCCAGGATGATGCAGTGTTCGGGTCAAAGCTGAAGGGAACTGAAGAGAGAAAATCCAAGAGCCAAAACATTAGCAATCGAGGAAACTCAAACACAACCCACTGCATTAAATCCTTAACTCCAACTTGAGTTCTCCCAGGAATTCTAAGATCACAGGTTAGTGAAGCCCTGTGCAAAGACTGACTTTATTGCTATTATAACATATAAAGCACATCATGATTACAGATGGAAGCTAGCAGTAACTAAAAAGCAGCAGACTTCATGTATGGGAGAGAGTGTATATATATATATATGTATGTATATATATATATATATATATATATGAGGTACGTAGTGCTCTCAAGTCGAAATGGTCAGCAACAGCAGCAGCAGTCGCCGTCGAGCAAAACAAGAGCAGCGAGACCCAAGGAAAGTGCAAATATCTTTATTGAGTGCTAGCCCAGCACCAGTCCGCCATGACGCGTTTCGGCTAGAGATAGCCTTGATCACATGACAAGCGTCAAGAGGGCTGATCACCTATTTAAAGTGCAAAGTGCCATCACGTGTTAATGGAAACAAACAGAATACTATCATAGTTCCCAAACGTTTAGAATGTTGCATAACGACATGAATGTCCAAATTAGCACAAGTATATACCAGAATAGTTGCTGCGAGTCATAAGCGATATATGGTGAGCATAGTTATCAAACATCTACACTTCCATCCAAATACTGCTGACATCTATTTACAAGAGTCTACATGGCAACGGCAAAAATAACCTTTAAAATGAGATAAAAGCTAAAGCCAATAAATAGTCATATATATGTTAAAAATATAACCATTAAAATCACCAAAACTCTGTACAAAACACAATGAAAATTAAGGTTCCGTTTGTCATGGACTCCTAATTAAATACAATGTGATAGAGCCCAAGTGGGCTAATACTCCCGCAGGCCTATATTGGAGAATACACATGTGCAAAATACGCATTTTACTAAAACACTGTGATGGAATAAAGTATTCCCACTGTTAGTGCTATATTTGATTGGTGAATTAAAATAATGGTCATGGAGATGAATAGGGAAACAGTTAATAAACATCAGAGCAATTTCATAAAGTAAGTCACATTACAGTAATACAGGTTAAAACTTCATATATACAAACTGACAGAGTGGACATAAAAGAGATGCACAAAACCATGTCACTGGCATCAAATGGACATTAGAACCTAAAGATAGGTGTGGCAGTCCTCCCCAATGTTAAGTCCCTGTGGTGCCTTGGTGTCTAATAGGATTATATATCGGGTCTCCAATTTTCACAACAGAGACTCCCGATCACCACCTCTCCTTTGGGGAGGAACACAATCTATCACAAAATATTTCAGTAGGGAAGCATCCTTTCCATGTTGGCTTTCAAAGTGCCTGGCTACCGGGTACGTAGCGTCTGCATGCGTAATAGCTCGCAGATGTTGTAATATCCGCTTGTGAACATGCGGTCGGGTACTTCCCACATACCTCAACCCGCATGGGCATTCCAGGACGTAAACAGCAAACTCTGATTTACAGTTTAGTTTCTGTTTAATTTTAATAGGAAAGGGAGAAAGAGGAGTCATCACCTCTGTTTTACTAATGCCATGTTTGCATGCTTTGCAACTTGAGCACCTCAAAAAACCTTTGCTGCCACTGAGCCATGAGGCTTGAGCTACCTCTGGGCTGCTGGACACAAGACTGTCCTGCATAGCCCGTGCCTTCCGGTAGGTAATGCTGGGCTGAGGGCAAAATTGAGAACCAATGATTGGGTCACTGGAGACCAGGAACCAATTGTCCTTGACTATTTTGAAAATACTTTTGTGTTGACTGTTGTAAGTCATTATTAGCCTTGTCTCCTCCCCTGACCTAGCTGTTGGAATTACGGGTCGAACACTTCCTGAGCCCAGGAGTGTGGTTCTATCTATCTTGTTGGCCCTAACCATAGCACTGTCAATAATTGCTGGTTTATAGCCTCTTTGCAAGAAACGTTCTCTACAGAGGGTTTGTGCCATCCGGCAATCAAGTTCATTGCTGCAAATTCTTCGAATTCGAAGCATTTCCCCGTAAGGGATGCTACGAATCAGGTGTGCAGGATGTTGACTCTCTGCATGCAGCAGTGTGTTCCCTGCTGTAGGTTTACGATGTAATTTGGTTTGAAGTTTACCTGCCTGTACATACACCTCAACATCTAGGAAAACAATAGATGACCTACTGAGAGTACTGGTAAATTGGATATTAAAGTTGTTGGTATTCAATATCTCTATGAACTGTACAGCCTCATCTTCAGTACCGTCCCATATTATAAGTAGGTCATCTATGTACCTTAACCAAAGCTTGACCTTAGTGTTCATGGTGGCAGCATGTTGTTTCATCAGGACCTGCTCCTCCCAGTACCCCATGTGGAGACAGGCGTAACTGGGAGAAAAGCAGGCCCCCATTGCCACACCCCGGGTCTGCAAGAAAAGTTGATTAGCGAATAAAAATATATTATTCTCAAGACAAATTGTGATCATACCACAAAAAAAATAAAAGGTTAAAGTGAGGGGACAGGAAGGCTTTGGAAAAATATCTTACTTTAGATTAAGAAAGTTTGGAAGTTCACTGAAAAAAAAACAAAGATTAAAGTGGCGTTATAATTAGGTGTAAATTTTGGTTAAAACGTAACTTTTTAAACAAAAGAAAAAAAGACAATCACCAGTTCTTGTTCAGTCTAGTAACTATAACTTACTCCCTCAGCATGTACAGAACTGTCATTGATATCATATCGTGAGTGATGTACTATGTAAGGTCATAAGCAGTGCATGGTGAGGACTAGAGTTATAATTACTTTAGTTAACTAGAACTGGTGAATTCCAATGGCTTTTTTTTTTAAGGTTTAAATTTGAAAGTTCAACTAACATTTTCGCCCATTTTTAACGTCATTTCAACCTTCATTTTAAATATGGCATACCTACTGACTTTATCAAAGGGTAAGGAAACCAATATATAAAAGGCTGGCTATTGATTTCAGCATGGTCTAAGTACATCAACATATATAACAACAGACCTAATGGCTATGCCAAAAATTCAGCACAATAATTTATCAATAAAAATATTAAAAAGTAATGCTACTAAACACACACATGGCAATGCATATTTTTTCACAAACATTTAAAATAAAGCATTTTTATTTCAAACAATAAATGTGTGTTTGAGTATTTCTTGAACACTCTTCAGGCAGCAAAATGCAGCCATAGAAACAACCAATAGAGGCCCCTGCACTCTAGTTGAAGAGCATACAGCTCCAGCTAGGAGTGCTTTAAAGATAATGGTAAGCTCTCCAGGGGTCATGCATCAAATGACCCAGGTGGCTGTGTTTAATTTTTACTCATCCTTGGGGCTGCTCTGCTCCTGGCAGTCCCCTCACAACACTTGTATACATTGTTGCCATTCCTTGGGTCACCACAACAAAGATAATATTTTTCTTCTGTATAATTGTACTTAATATACAGGGCATTATGGGGCTCTCCCTGGAGGGAGCAGTGAATACTGCATGGAGAGCCTCATTGATGGAATAGTGAAGCTGTGAGGCTGCAACGATTTAAAAATGTTTTTTTTTTTATAGCAGTGCAGGGAGCCCACTCCTACACTGCCGTGGCAATATTGTATTTTTTGTGGGTGCCCGGTTCCATCTGGGTCACCCACAACTCCTCATGCTGGATATTGTGGGAAGTCCAAGGCCCCTGCGGCCTTGCCGGCTTCCCCAGCAAGCAACCTTCCTGGGTGCTGCAAAAATCAATAAGCACCTGCCTGGTGAGGGCTTAACTTCTGCTCATGGTGCAGGAGCACATCCACTCTTCTCTACCCCTCCTAATGCTGGCAGGGATGTTGTTTTGTAATCATGCCAGAGGACGGAGCAATATTGCGTCATGGCCAGAAGGTGATGGGTTCCCTGGGATGTAATACTTGGATCCGGGAGGGGTGACACAGTTGGCCCCTCATCTCCAAATTACTTATTAAAAAATTATCAGGTCCCACAGGATGGAGTCTCTGGGGTCAATAAGTGGCTTGGGCTAGGGTAGCAAGCATTCCCCTCCCCTCCTTATATATTACTTAAAAAATGCGGCCATCTCCTCAGCCCTTGATCCACCCTGGTATACTCGTTTCTTTTTCACTCACAGGTTTGGGGGGTACCCCCACCCCTCTTATTTTTTTCTATGACCCATCATCTGAGTACCCACGCCCTAAAATGCCTGCCAAACATTTTTTGAGCTGATTCTTTTAATCTGCCTCTTCACAGTTTTACAGCCTGCCTTCTATGAGGAAAAAATTGACAAATCCTCCAACTCTCCGAGGGAGCTCTTTAAGATTGTAAAATCCCTCACTACCACAGTTCAAGAGCCCAACAGCCCGAACACTCTAAAGAGAGGTGCAATGGGTTGGCCACCTTCTTTAAAAATAAAATTGAAATTATCTACAACTCTTTCCAACCTAAGCCCCTAGGGATCTTAGGCAATACCTCTCCTCCACAACACGCATCTCAGATTGAAGTTCCATGGGGAATACAGTCTCTTACAACCATCCCTCCCACAAAGCCTGGTCAGATATCAGCATTTCTAAGAGAAATCAAGTCAGGCTCTCCTCTAGACCCAGCCCCTCCCAACATTCTCACCCAAGGAGGGGAATCCGTCATTACTCAACTGTGAAACCTCATCAATCTCTCGTTCGTAAATGGCACGGTCCCAAAGGAATGGAAACACACCATCATCAAACCCCTGTTGAAGAAGCCACACCTGGACCCAGCTGAGTTATCAAATTACCGCCCAATATCAATCTTGCCCATAGTGGGCAAAATGGCAGAGAAGCACGTGAACACCACACTCCCTGCCTTTCTCGAGAACAACAATGTCATCCATCAGACACAGATGGGGTTCAGACCCAAGCACAGTACCAAGTCAGCACGGTTAGTGGTCACTGAAAAACTCAAAGCCATCCTAGATCAGGGAAAAATGGCTGCAGTGGTGCTCCTAGATCTGAGCGCCGCATTCGATACGGTAGACCACACAGTACTGATTCAGGGACTGGAAAGGGCGGGCATTAGCGGAACAGCCAAGGAATGGGTGACCTCTTTTCTGAGTGACAGGTCCTTCCAATGCGTGGAGGCCGGGTTTAAGTCAGACCCCTTCCCAGCACCCTGGGGAGTGCCCAAGGGCTCATTCCTGTGCCCAACCCTTTTTAATATTTGCCTCAGTCCATTAGCCCATATCATCCAAGAATTCGGCATTTCCATCGTGTCATACGCGGATGACACACAATTAGTCTTCTCAATCTCAGACACCCTTAACTCTGACCATCGACAGCTTGTTCCCTGCCTTAAGAAAATCGGATCCTGGATGGCGGACTGTAAACTGAAGTTAAATGGCAACAAAACAGAACTGATGATTCTGGGAAACAACTTCAATCCTTGTGCTGAAATTCCTTGGCCAATCAGTTGGGGACCACCGCCTTCCCCCATGCTGGCCATAAAAAATCTTGGCACGTGGCTAGATCAAAATCTTACAATGGAGACACAGGCCAAAAAGCTTTCCGGCACCTGTTTTGGGATACTACGTCTGCTCAGGAAGATTATATCCCTACTCCCGGAAGACGCAAGGAGAACAGTGGTTCAGACCCTGGTTATCTTGGGGTCTCCTAAATATGTAATCAACCGTCTTCAAATTGCTCAAAACGCAGCAGCACGACTACTATTGAACATACCCAGACGTCAATCTATAAAATTAAGATTAAAGGAACTGCACTGGCTTCCGGTTCACGCCAGAATCAAATTTAAATCTCTCAATCTGGCTCATCGCGCCATGCACGGAAGGGGTCCGGCACTCATTCAAAGCCTGGTTACTCATTACACACCCCAAACGACAGCTCAGGTCAAGCTCAAAGTTTCTCATGAAGGATACGTTAACAAAAAGAGCCAGATGGGGTGGAAGATCGTTTTCCCATCTGATACCTAAGCTCTGGAACAGGCTAGACCCAGACATCCGATCTATCCAAGAAGAAGCACAATTCAGGAAAAAATTTAAGACCTGGCTCTTTCCACAAGACAAGTACCCAACTCCACTAAACTGCCTCAATAGCGCTGAGATGCCCAAGGGTAGTCATGCGCTTTACAAATCCCATAAACATAAACAGCAGCTTTGTATTGATACATTTTGAACCTTCACTTCTCAAAAACTACCAAAAGGATTTACACCAAATTACATAAAGCACATACTGGGGTAAAGATCTATCTTTCTTCCAAATATGGTTTTATTTCGTTAAGCCGCTTTGGCAGTAGCTGTATCTAAAGTTCCTAGGGGAAATTGTATGGGGAAAATGCATTTTGAGACCGCCTTTTTCTCAGCCCTCTCTTGACGTTCCATTCCCAAATGCTCCTGAAATTGAGCGGAGGTGGATGTACCCCTTTTTTGGAATGCTTTGTGAAAATTTGTCAAACGTCGCCAAAGTTATTAGCAAACTAAAAATCTATTTCATGTGGAAACAGGATCCTAACTAATTACTCCATAACTGCTACTGTGAACTACTACTGTGACTGCTACTATGTGGAAGCCACACCCTAATAATGGGAACCCCAATATTTTGAAAATCCCAATAGCTACCCAATTAATTTGGTTCCAGTATCTCCGATAGATCTAGCGATTAAAGATTACGTTCCTCATGGAAAAATATACATTTCAGCAGAATAAGACAGAATAAGGAAGCAGTAATAACATAGATCCAGATCAAAAATAAGTAAATAATGGATTTAGCACAGATTTTTAAGTAAATATGGTACAGAGAAAAATGTATGAAAACGCTATACAGGTTCAATTACAGAAATACAGACTCATAAAACGTAACTCCCAAGTAAAACCACAAAGGGTCAACCTCATGAAGAGTGCTGAAATCATCCCCATAAGAAAATCTAATGCAAATGGACTGTGTCTCAGGAAGAAAAATAAAAAGTCACCCAGCAGCTGATACAATAGCAGCTCTAAAACATCTATAAAAATGACCCAGTGTAAAAATTGAGTCATCCCACAAAAACTAAACCTGAAGACTTTTTATACACAAATTATACATTCTAGTAATAAATTCTGCAAATTCAGCATGGTTAGGGTTACATTGGAAAATGAGAAACAGCAATGTAATATTTTACAAGGTAAATGCTACTTACCACAGTATGCATCTGTTCCTGGCATGTAGAGCTGTAGAATCTCATGCTATGCATATATAGCCATCTAGTGTTGGGTCCAGATGTTTGCCCTTTTTTTTGTTCGAAGAAGTCTTTCCAATAACGAGGTAGGTGACCCCTCCTTTCGGTGATAGTGTGCATGGGCAGCGACTCCATCCTTAGATTGTTTTGCCTCAGAGGTTGATGATGGAGTTAGTAAGAGTAGTAAAGAGAGATGTCCATGTATATTGTATCTAAGTAAGATAGTACTGCAACAAGTATAGGTACCCGGGGAGGCGGGTTGGTGCATGAGATTCTACAGCTCTACATGCCAACAACAGATGCATTTTGTGGTAAGTAGCATTTACCGTTGGAGGCATGTGAGCTGTAGATCACATTCTATGCATAGTCTATATAGCAGTTATCTCCCAAAGAGGTGGCTAGCCTGTAGCTGTTGCAGCTGTCTGAAATAGTGTACGTAAAACTGCCTGGCACACACTAGCTTTTTGTCTTGCTAACACATCTACACAATAGTGTTTTGTGAATGTGTGAGGTGTAGACCATGTTACAGCTCTGCAGGTATGATCTATGGGTATATTTCCAAGAATGCAACAGAGGCCCCCAGTTTGCGTTTAGAATGCGCTCTAGGAGGAATTGTTAATGTGTGTTTAGCTTTGATGTAGCATATCTGAATGCACTTAACTATCCACTGTGCAATACTTGATTTTGATATTGGCTTGCCTTCATATGGTGGAGTAAAAGCAACAAAAAGTTGCTTGGTTTTCCTGAAAGGTTTTGTCCTTTCTATATAGTAAATTAATGATCTTTTGACATCTGAGGTGTGAAGAGCATGTTGTGCCACGGAATCTGGTTGAGGGAAGAACACAGGCAACTCAACAGATTGGTTGATATGAAAGGCAGAAATGACTTTAGGTAAATATTTCGGGTTAGTCCTTAGAACCACCCCGTTTTGGTGTATTTGTAAAAATGGCTCTTTTTTGGTTAGTGCCTGAAGCTCACACACTCTCCTCAGATGTGATGGATATGAGTAAAGGCTACCTTCCATGTGAGAAATTGTAGTTCACATTTGTGCAATGGCTAAAAAGGCAGACCTATGAACCTTGTAAGAACAATGTTGAGATTCCACAGTGGAGCAGGTGGATTTCTGGGTGGAATGACTCGAGTCCTTCCATAAATGCTTTAATAGCAGGCACTATAAAAAGAGACAAATGTCCGTTTTGAAGATACGCAGCTATTGCAACAAGATGTAAGAATATAGATGTGTATGCTAAATTGGAATGTTGTATATGTAGTAGCAAATGAAGCATCTAGCAGATTGATGTTATTGTTGTTACAGTAAATGACAAACCTTTTCCACTTTGCTGCATAGCATGCTCGCGTGGCGGAAGATTAAGATAACCAAACTATAGGATTTCAGGTGCTAGATCGCTGATTTGAGATGACTGGGATCTGGATGTCTTATCTCTCCACAGGTCTGAGTGAGAAGATTACAGTAAGGTGCAGTTTTTTGAGGAACTACTGATAGCTCCATCAGGGTTGTGAACCAGGGTTGACGGGCCCACGTGGGAGCAACGAGGATTAGTGTCAGGGACTGCAGTCTGAGTTTCCGAACCACTAATGAAATGAGAAGGAGAGGCGGAAAAGCTTAAGCAAATATCCTTGACCACTCCATCCATAGCGCATTGCCTTTGGACAATGGGTGTGGATACCTGAATGCGAAGTTTGGGCATTTTGCGTTTAGGCGGGTGGCAAGCAGATCTATCTCTGGGACCCCCACATCTGGAAAAATGGGAGGAGAACTTGACCGTGCAGTTCCCATTTGTGGATCTGCTGTTGTTGGCGACTGAGTAAATCTGCAATCTGGTTGTTTACTCATGGTAGGTGTTCTGTATGTAGTACATTTCTGTCATGTCTTTGCGAATCAGGATAACTTTGCCTACTAGATGAAGTTGAAAGGTTTTCAATGCTAGAATAATTGCTGTCGAGTTGTTTCTGTTGCCGAATCCACATGCCCTGAATGATATCTTTTTAAAAATGAGCTCCCCAACCAGTGAGCAATGAGTCTGCCGTTAGCACTATTTGTGGAACCGGGTTGCCGAATGGCTGTCCCTTGGAAAGGTTTTGTATGTTCCACCACTGCAGAGAGTGATGGGTGTGGCCATCCACCAACACTAGATCTGATAATTGACCATGAGCCTGTCGTGCTAAGCATTCCTGTAGGGTACACATTTGGAGTCTTGTGTAAAGACGATTAAATTGCTAGATGCCATCATCCCTAGCAGTTGCATGAACACTCTAGCTGGTAATGAGTGTTGAGGCAGAAATTTTTATATCAGAGTCTGCATGTTGCAGATCCTGGCTGGGTTGGAACACACTTGAGCTTTCTGAGTGTCTATTGTGGCTCCTAGAAATACTTGTGTGTTGGATGGTTAGAGATGAGACTTGTTGAGGTTTGTAGTGATCCTGATGTCGTGAAGCAGTTGGACTGTTCTTCAAGTGTGGCGTACGCTGCTCTGTTGCGATCTGGCTTTTATTAGCCAGTCGTCAAATATAGGGGACGACGTGAATGTGCTGTCTTCTTAGAAGAGCCGCGACTACTGCTAGACACTGTGAAAATCCTGGGTGCTGTAGTTACTCCGAATGGGAGGAATTTGAATTGATAATGATGGCCTTCGACCATAATCCTGAGGTATTTGGGGTGAGCTGAGTGAATGGGAATATGGAAATAGGAGTCCTTTAGATCCAGAGTGGATAGAAAGTCAGCTTGCTGAAGGAGCGGGAGAACCTGTTGAAGTGTGACCACGTGAAAGTGGTCCGATTAGATGTAGAGATTTAGTTGTCTGAGGTCTTATATAGGTCTTTGAGAGCCATTCTTTTTTTGGAATCAAGTAGTACAGGGAGTATACCCTGGTCCCTTGGTATTTTAACAGGACTGGTTCTATAGCCTGTTTTTCTAGGAGTGAAACAACCTCTTGCTCTAAGAGTGAGAGATGTTCCATTGACATTGCATGTGGTTTTGGAAGAATGTTTCGGGGATTGGCTGCAAGTTCCAGGCAGTAACCATACTGGATAATTTGTAGTACCTCCTCTGAAAAAACTTTCGGTGAAGGGGATTGAGTATTACCTTTGTAAGAGGAGGTAGTGTCTGTGGATATGTTTTTAGAGCCACCCCATAAAAGAAGAAGCGAACGGAACCTCTATTGGTTGGGGACTGCAAAGCCCCCATCGACTTTGCGACCTCTGTATCTTTCATTTTTTCCAGCGAGGTGTCAACTGCTGGTCCAAATAGATGTTCCCTATAAAAGGGTTGGTTGAGGATGGAGGTTTGTACCTCAGGTTTGAAACCTGAACTTCTCAACCAAGCATGCCTCCATAAGAGTACATTGGTGTTAATTGTATGGGCTGCTGTGTCTGCCGCATCTAGGGCACACCTAATAGAGGTATTTGTAATGAGCTTACCCTCTTGAATAAGGTCGTTAGCCTTGGTCTTGTGTTCGTCGGGTAAGAACTGCATGAGTTTCTCTAACTCATCATAGTGAACCCAGTCATAGCGAGCCAACAAGGCTTGAATATTGGCAATACACCAATGGTTATTGCAACACAAAAAGATGATGGACGGAATGTTGAACATTGTCAAACATTCACTCCCAGTGATGGGGGTCAGGGTTGTTATTCCATTTTGTTTCTGGTCCGGAAGGTGTCAGGGGGATTCCGGCAGGTTATGGACCTCAAGAGGGTGAATGGTAGGGTTTGGACCTTTCACTTCAAGATGGTGACCATGCAGTCAATCATTCCTTTGGTGGGGGTTTGACACTTCATGACTTCTATCGATCTGCAGGACGCCTATCTTCATGTTCCGGTGGCTCGGGGGCATCAGAAGTTTTTATGTTTTGCGATCGGCGACTTTCACTTCCAGTTTGCGGTTTTGCCATTCAGGCTGAAGTCCGCTCCACAGGTCTTCACCAAGCTTCTGGCTCCTTTGGTCGCATTGGACCACGCCCAGGGGATGTTTTTCCATCCTTACCTGGACGATAGGTTGGTCCATGCTCCCTCATTCCGGTTGGCTCTCAGTCACATGGAGGTGGTCCTGGCTGTTTTGAGGGGGCACAGCTTTCTCATCAATGTGGGGAAGTCCTTCCTTGTTCTGTCCCAGGATCGTCTCTTCATTGGGGCTCGGTTTCGGATGGATTTGGGGGCGGTCACTCTGCCAGTGGCTCAGGTGGACAAGATTCGATCACACATCCTGTCTCTTCTGTCCGGTCCGGTTCAGGTGGCGGGTCATTGGCTCCAGGTGCAGGGGGACATGGTGGCCACAGTCTTTCTGGTTCCATGGGCCTGGTTTCATTTGCACACTCTGATGGCTCATGTTCTGGCGCATTGGTCTCCCCCCATTGCCTTCCCCTCTCTTCTCCGATTCTGATGTCCCCTCTGATCAGGTCAGCTCTGGGTTGGTGGTTGGTTCGGGATCATCTGCTGAAGGGGGTCTCTCTCTCTCTCCTCCAGCCCTCGTAGTGGTCACCAAGGATGCCAGCCTCTCGGGGTGGGGGGCCTGGCTGGGGGTTCATCGTACCAGGGGCTTCTGGTCCCCCTCTCAGGGAAGGAGGTCTTCGAATTGGAGGCAGTCCGTCTGGCTCTGTTGGCCTTCTCCCAGTTTATTCGGGGTTCAGTGATTCTAGTTCGGACGGACAACGTTACTGCCATGGCTTACATGAACAGATGGAGGGGACCAGGTCCTCTTCTCTGGCTCTGGTGGCGTCGCAGTTGTTTGGTTGGGCGGAGTCTCACCATGTGGCTCTCTCGGCTATTCACATTCGGGGGTTGTTCAATTCCCTAGCAGATGCTCTCAGCAGAGCCATCCTGTCCTCTGTGGATTTCTGCTTCCATCAGGAGTTGTTTGTGGCTCCGATGGTGCGTTGGGGTGTTCCGGTGGTGGACTTCTTTGCATGTCTGGGCAATGCCAAGGTGGCCCGGTTTGTCAGGCGAGGCCGCCTGGGCGGTGGATTCTCTCTCTCTTGCCCCTGGCCTCGCGGGCTTCTGTATGCCTTTCCTCCCTTCCCCCTTCTTCTCCGCTTTCTTATACGGGTCTGTTCCTTGGGGGCTCCGGTGTTTCTGGTGGCTACGGCTTGGCCTTGTGCCTCCTGGTTGCCTCTCCTGGTGGAGATGAGGTCGGAGGTGGAATGGTTGCAGCCTCTGTCTCCGTCCCCTTTGGTGTACCCGGTGTTGCAGCGGGATGTTCTGGTCAGAATGCGCTTGGCGGCCTGGAGGTTGAACGCTTAGGTCTGCTGACTAAAAGTGTTCCGGCTGGCTTGACCTCTACTCTGCAGGCGGCTAGGCGCCCGTCGACAAACAAGTCTTACCTGAGACACTGGCGTTCTTTCAGTTGGTGGTGTAGTGACAGGGGTTTGGACCCTGCTTCCTCTTCATTGTTTGAGGTGATGCGGTTTCTCCAGGGGTGCTGCTTTGGGCTTGAAGGTTTCTTCCCTTCGTTTACAGTGGGCTGCGATTAAGGCATTTTGGAGCTCTTTGGGCAATCTTTTGGATCCTGATGGGTTAGCTGGTCGCCTTTTTAGGGATTTGGGTAATGTTCTTCATACCCCTCTGCGGCATTTTCCCACCTGGGATCTGTCTCTGGTCTTGGACGCTTTGATGTCCCCTCCCTTTGAGCCCTTGCTTTCTGTGGATCTGCACCATTTGTTCTTCAAGACCTTCTTTTTGGTGGCCATTTCCTCTGCTTGTTGCCTGGGTGAGCTGGGCACTCTCTCTTCCAAGCATCCTTTTCGTCGGATTTTTGAAGACAGGATTGTTTTCAGACCTATCCTTTCCTTTCGTCCTAAGGTGGATTCTCAGTTCCACAGAGATCAGGAGTTGGTCCTTCCTTCCTTTTTTGATTCTCCGGTGTCGGAGTATGAGGTGTGGCTGCACTCTTTGGATGTTTGGCGGGCTCTCCTGGTCTATTTGGAATGGGTCGCTCCTTTCCGTTTGTCTGATTAGCTTTTTGTTAATTTTGGGCCTGTGAATCGGGGTTTGCATCATTCTACTCCTTCCTCGAGTCGTTGGGTTTGGTCTCTGATTTCTTTAGCGTGCAAGGCGGTGCGGCACCTTTCTCCTTTGGGGGTTCGGGGTTGTTCTACTCGGTCCAACCCAGGAGGTTGACTGTACTGATGTTTTTGGGTACAGGGTTCTTTCCACTATGCTTCCTGAGTAGTGGTTTTTCCCAGTTGTCTGTGTTTTTCAATAAACCTGTTTTTTGCATACCTTCTTTGGTTGTCCTGTTTGGCTTTGTACTTCTCAACTACGTAAGGAATGGAAGCGGGAGAGGGACGAGGAGGTAATGTCTCAATTACTTACCGGTAATTGCATTACTCTGAGTACTACTCCATCGCTTCCATTACTTACATCCCTCCCTCCCTCCCTGGTAGTCCAGGCCAACCATTTGGTATGGTTTTGGTCTCTGTGGTAATACAGGAGGGTTGAGGGGGGTGGAGGCTACTTATAGCCCCTGCGTGATAAATCACGTGGTATGGGTGTCTGGTGAGGCAGGGATGCCTCAACTACGTAAGTAATGGAAGCGAGGGAGTAGGACTGAGGATAATGCAATTACCAGTAAGTAATTGAGACCTAAACTTATGCATGTGTTCCAGTAGTCCAAGGCACCCATGCCTTGAAATGCCCACTTCCGCGCACTTGAGAGAAATATACTACTGTGGATTACCCACACTCGTGGCAAAGAAGTGCCTTTTAGTATCTTTTTAGATTCCTGGTAGACATAAAAAGGTCATTTCGGCTTGAAACTTACACTTTACAACCAAAATTACCTCTGTGACCTAAGTTCAATGAGCTTAACTTAGAAGTGAATCTGTCGAGGGCTGAGGAAGCGGCTCCGGCTTTGAAACCTGTGTTCACTGCTTTTGCTGATCTTCAACAGACTAGTCAAAGGCCAACAAGAATCTCATACCTCGATATATGAAGAAGCACCAAATACTCTTGAAGTATTGGAAACAAACCTTTGGTTAAACTTCAAACACTGGAAAGCTACACAAAATGAGACAAGTTGAAGACATTTTCTTTTATGTAATGCTTAAAAAAGAAAAGGGAATCTAATGGAAAACTACAAATGAAATTGTGTTATGAGCGTGCTGGTATGTGGAAAAAGTCATGTGTTTACATAATTCACAAAAGTTAACCCCTTGCCTGCTCATTACGGAACCAATGTGCTCATGATGGCGTGGTTCCGTCTTTCGGCTGCCGCTCAGCCCACTCGGCATTAATTCCCTGCCTGTACAGACGAATTAATGAGCAGGCAGTGCCGTGACAGAACCACGCCGTCATGAGCACAGACCGCCCGTGACTCATGACGGCATGGTGGCGTCATGAGCATGGTGGTGCCGCGCTCACCCTCCAACCCCCCACGCCACTGCGAAATTAGCGCTGCGGCCAAGGGGTTAATACACTTTAGCCTCTTGTATGGCAAGGGAATTGACTCCCAGATTCCAATATCTAGTCATTCTGAGAACTCATGCGATGTTGGAATTCAGGGCCAATGGCGCCATTAGTTATCTGGTTGGTTTTGTAGTAACCCAAACCGAAAACACATTGGTCGCTTCGGTAAATATGACATAATCCCAGACCCCAAAACAATTACCTGCTGCATTTTATATTGTTTAACTTTAAAACAATGCCAAAACTTCTTTCTTGCATTCTTCACAGATTTAGACCAAAAAAACTCTTCAAAAAAACTGTAGAATTAAAGTAACATTGTCTCAGTTGCAGACATTGCCTGGGTTGCACCACCTAGATTTGGAGGAGTCACAAGACTATGAAGATCGTCTCACTCTATCCCAGAAAACTATAGGTTGTAAAGACAAGATGTTTCTCATTTAGAACATACCCTGCCGGAATAGAAATTTGAGAAAAAAACTAGTCTAAGAAAAAAACAATTTGGGGTTGCAGGAGCCCTACCACAAACATGTAGTCAATCTAATTACTGATGGCATATTGCATTCGTTTAATTGTTTTCAAGTGGCATGGATTAGTACTGCAATGTCATGAGGAACATGCTCCTTGTCGCGCTGGAACGTATTCAAATGGTGACTGAAGTCCAATGTCTAACCGGGTTGCGTAAGCATTGTCGGTCAGCAGACCCACTAAGAAACAGAGTGTACCTCCAAATAGAGTTTTTATAAACATCTGTAGGGGTAACATAAAGTTGACACTAAACATTCAAGTGGATCCTTAGGAGGTCTTTGTGTTAGCTGCCACTTCCTCCAAGGTTTTCAATATTCCGATGTTTCCAGAAGTGTGCCTGGAAAGCTGTGCCAGGTGGCACTTTCCACGTTACTTCTGCAAATATCATGCGACTTTTTTTAAAGGCTTCTCCCCTTGTGCGGAGTGATCCTTACGGAAGGAGTACAGAGAACTGTTTGCACACTTGGCAAGTGATGGACATCCAAGCCATAGAGATCCTGTGCTTTGCAAGCAACAACAAGTCAAAGTTTATTACATCTTGTACAAACGTTAGATACATTACAAGACCGGAGGCTACCATTATGCATATCACTTTTAATGCAGACCCAAGAAGCCGCATACATCATAAAGCAAAGGTTCCACAATAGAACATTAGCAAACAGATAAAAGGCATGAGCACATGACAATCAGCCTCTTTTAAATGCGGCTCCAAGCAGAGAAGTTGCTTATGTTATTGCTCTTACTAATTGTCCTTAATGCTTATTTTAATATCTTATTCTGCCATTACTTATTAATTGATAACCTTGCAGTATATCGATCTCTTTACCGTGTATTTATTCTGTCTCATTATATGTTTTACTCTACTCCCTGACTCGGTCACCCGTCCTCCAATTAATGGAGGCCGGCTCCCGACCCTGCTGATTTATTCCCCCATGTCATCCGGTCTGTATTTGCGCTTTTAACGCTCGGGTTCATTGTTTTGACTTAAGGCCCTCTCGCCTTTACATCGCACGCGGCACGTCACTCACCTCGTGCCTCCCTTCTGCCTCGCTCGTAATGCCCTGCTGACTGATTTATTGCTGGCAGCCTAGTCAGGCCTTACTGCCCGCTACACCACGCGGCAGTACACACGGTCTCTTTCCGACGAGATCCTCCTTTTCTCCCCTCAGCGCTTCCCTAATCGATCGCCGTTAGAGGATATGACCTTGGCAACGTGAGCGAAGCGTTGCCGCGTTGCCAAGGCTCCTTTCTCTCCCCCCACCAGCATTTCACCGTATCTTGGCAACGGCTGATCACACTCGAGCCCCAAGGCAGTTGCTCGATGCGCAGATCAGCCGTTTCTTCGTGTTTGAAGACGAGTTTTGAACCGTTCCTGAATCTTAAAGCCAGTTAACCATTTCTTGGCCTGATATTCACTCCACTGAGTGCTCTCTTTCCCTGGGTCATCCCTATTCTATTAGGACCATAGACAACTCGTCTTTCAGCACCCCCCTTTTTTATTTAACTGTCCTCAATACCCCCCCCAAAAAAAGATCATACAAAAAAAAAGAGGTCATATATTTTTTTTTAAAAGGCGGGGGGGCGATATAATCTTTCATTGTTCTTTACACTATATCTGACAGACTCAGATGAGGCTAGCGTCCCTGTATCTGATATTGGAAATGAGGCAATCAAAAACTTAATTCACAAGGAAATAAGATCCTGTATGTTTTCAACACTATCCCAGGTTATGGCCTCCAAAAGATCATTCCCCTCTGAAGAGGATGATACCACTGAACATAACCTGACAGACGAGAACGATCTCATCGAAATAAGGGGTAAGAAATCTAAAAAGACCAAAAATATTGAATGTACCCCAAAGAGCACTACGGGAGGTCTTGGCACCTCAAAATTTATGGGAGATCTCGGCACCTCGAACATCTCAGGTGTCCTTAGCAGCACGACACTGAAAGGTGTCCTCAGCGGCACAAAGTATATGGGTGTCCCCTGCTGCACAAACTATCCAAGTGCTCAAAGTGATGATGGTCTCCAATTTGGACATGATGGCAACTTTCATGACGACGACCATGATGATGATGCCTCTGAATTTCCAGATGAATATATCCTCGACATAAATGAGGATGAGCAAGACCTTGATTCCCAACCCTTTGAGGATAATCTGACTTGCTCCTCACAAGACAGTATTATTGACCCCTTGGGCGAGGAGATGTTTTCTCCCCTTAATATCAAACATCCCAGGAGTTCGGACTGGATCCCCCATGAACACGTTTGCAAATTTATTACAAAATGGCTAAGGAATCCTCTGGAGAGAGAAAACCGTAATCTTTTAAGAGCTAAATGCTCTAGGCCGTCAATCAAGGGTAGGGCTTGCCAGACCCCAAACCTCGACCCCAAATTAATAACATACCTTTTTTAACTTGGTAGAGATCCCAGAAAGGGTTTAGAGAGATCCCTTAAGATCTCCCAAGACCGGGTCCTGGATGTTTTAGGACCTTTGTCTAAGATCATCGATGCTGCTGAAGGCAGCTATCTTAATGGCTCTCCGCTGAACACCGATATGATTCGAGGTTGGAGTCAAAGGGCCTTAGTTTTGCTGGACAACGGAAATGCAGGTCTTAACTCCGATAGGAGAAGAGTACTCCTAACCAAGATTAGTTCCAAACTGAGTGACGTAGCTGACAAGGAACCCTCTCTCAACCCTAAGGGTTTGCTCTTCGGTGAGGACCTAATTATAAACTTAGGTAAATACGATTCTACCTTCAGGGCATTGGACAAAGCCCATCAGAATATGAAAAGAGTCTTTAATTCTAACAACCTTTTTTGGCTGGAAGAAGGGGCCTATCTTCCGGCCGCTTCAACCGCAGGCCCTATTCGAGATCCAGAGGTTACGGTGGAAGAGGCTACCAATCCTCTAATCATCCTTAATTCTTCCCACCAAGGGGAAGAGGTTATCGCTCAAGGGGCTTCAGAGCAAGAGGAGCACCTGGCAATTCCAACCCTCAAAGTGAGTACTACAATCCTTTATCCTTCCCCTTCTTCTTCACCAAAGGTGGGAGGCAGACTGACATTCTTTTCTCAGAACTGTAAACTCATCACTCAAGATTCTTGGGTTCTAAATACCGTGGTCAGGTTTGCTATGGATTTTACAGAAACTCCAATTCAGAATTCACTCCCCAGCTCAAGAGAAAATAATAGAGGAGAAATCCTCAATGCTTCTTAAAGGCGCAATCGTAGAAGTCCCTATGGACTTGCTAAGGTTTATAAGCACACTTCCTTGTAGAAAAAAAGGACAAAGGTTGGAGGCCCGTCATAAACCTGAGGGAGCTCGACATATACCTTGTTTACAGACACTTCAAGATGGAAGGCATCCATCTTCTGAGAGACCTATTGTTGGAAGGGGACTGGTTGGACAAATTGGATCTAAAGGATGCCTACTTTACCATTGCAATGGCCAAGGAACATCAACCCTTCCTTCAGTTTATTCACCAAAGTAATGAGAGCAGTCGCCTCATCTTTAAGAGAAAAGGATATTCGTCTTATCATATACCTAGACGATATCCTTATCCTGTCTCAAGATCACTCTCAAATTATTCAAGACCTGAAGACTATAGTAGACCTTTTAGAGAACCTGGGATTTATCATAAACAAGGAGAAATCGATACCATCCCCCTCAAAGACTATGGAATTCCTGGGTTTCACCGTAGACACCACGAATTGCCTTCTTCCACCAAAAGAAGATTTCCAAAATCAGGAAAGAGATAAGACACGTCCGAAAACAACAAAATCTATCCTTAAGAGAATTAGCCAGGCTCCTGGGTCTTCTCTCCTCTTCTATTCAAGCTATCTTTCCGGGCCCCTAAATTATCGAGCCCTTCAAAGGATAAAAACAAGGGCTCTGGGCTCTGAGATCTGGCCTCTGGTATGGAGATCGTGCTTGCTTAAACCAGGAGGCCATTTTGGAACTGATCTGGTGGTTAGACAATTTGGACGCCTGGAACGGCAGAGCGATCATTGGTTCAGCGCCAGATTTTGTCTTAGAATCAGATGCGAGCCTTCATGGCTGGGGTGCCTGTCTCCTAGATCAGAACACTGGAGAAGTTTGGTCTCAAGAAGAATCTTCCCACCACATAAATTACCTAGAATTAACCGCAGGTCTTTATGCTCTGATGAGTTTCAAACACTCTTGTCAAGGTAGATCAGTTATTCTAAAAATGGACAACATGTCCGCTGTTGCCTACATAAACTGCTTGGGAGGTACCAAATCGGAAGACCTCATAAACTTAGCCAAGAAACTTTGGATGTTCTGCCTGGAACAGAAGAACTCCCTGAGAGCGGAATATCTTCCAGGGAAATGTGCGGATTGGAACTCAAGGTTTCTCTCAGACCACAGTGACTGGAAGCTCAACACCTCTGTATTCGATTCCCTCAACAATTTTTGGGGTCCTTTCCAAATAGATCTCTTCGCGAGCAGACTAACATTCCAATTAGAGAATTATAACAGCTGGATGGCCTACCCGGGTGCTCTAGCGGTGAACGCATTTCTCCAATCTTAGGAAGGGATCAAAGCATGTGCCTTCCCTCCATTTGCCACGATCCAGAGAGTCCTGCAGAAAGTGAGACATCAACACCCCCTTTTGGTCATCCCAAGCCAGGTTCCCCACTACCCTGGAGCTGACTTACAATCTTCCCTTCCTAATTCCTTCCCTTGCGGACTTCCTTACAGACAGACGGTAAAATTCACCCTCTTGTTCAAACAGGGAATTTGAACCTTCTTGCCTGGAAAGTGTCAGGAAATCCAATGATCTCGCAGGACTTTCGTCGACAGCTTCAACTCTCCTTGGTGAGTCATGGGCCCCTGGTACACACTACCGGTACAACATTTGGAAAGTCTGGTTTCGTTGGTGCCTGGAAAGGGACCTGGATTCCGTGGAAGCACCTATCGTTGATATAGTTAACTTTCTCGTGGAACAATTTGAAAGGGGCCGTAGTTACAGATCTATCAATTGTTATAGATTAGCCATTTCCGCAGGCCATGCTCTGATCAACGGCAAAACGGTAGGTAAAAATCCCACTATTTGTAGAGTTCTTAAAAGTATTAGATTAAAGAGACCTCCTAAACCAAGATACCAATCTCTCTGGGATGTCAAATTAATTCTTGATCTTTTCTCCAGCTGGCCTGATAACTCCCTCTTGAACAGAAAGAACCTTTCCATTAAGCTCGCTACACTACTTTGCTTAATATCTTGCCGTAGGGTCTCTGATGTTAAAGCTCTTGATAGTTCTTATAGATCCTATGACATGTTTGGAGTCAAATCTGAAGTGTATAAACGAACAAAGACTATGTCTGAATCTATCTTTTACCCATGTTTTGATATATACAAAAAAGTATGTGTTGTAGACTGTATGAAAGAATATGATTTCAGAATGAATGCTCTTCGCCCCTCTGGTGTGAATCAGTTACTTATCTCATTCATTAAACCTCACAAAGGTATTACCTCTGCCTCTATTGCTAGATGGGTTAAAATTGTTATGAACCTAGCAGGTATCGATTTGAATATTTTAATACCACATTCTATCAGAGGTGCAATGGCCAGTAAGTCCTTCTGGTCCAGAGGTAAGTTGGATGATATTCTTAAACCTGCTGATTTGTCTAATTCTAGAACTTTTGCTCAACACTATTGCAAACCAATCGCTTATATGTCTGGTGTTGTCTTACATGGCTACCAACATGCATAACGGTAGCCTCCGGTCTTGTAATGAAATTTCGATTCTCCTATTACCATGACTAGAGAATCTGTATTTCATTAAAGACTCGGAGGCTAACATTATCCCTCCCACCCTTTCCCTTGGGTGGTTGTTTATACATTCAGTATACATTTCGTTATTTCAATTCTTTATGTACTCATGTTTTGTTTATTGCTATGTTTATCATAAATGCTTAATTTTGTCTCTTACTTGTGCTTCATCACCAATTTCAATCTCCACTTTTATACCTCTTGGATTATTCATATTTTTCTCTCCTTTTTTCAAATAACCTCTCATAACTTCTTGATTTTGTTCTTCGGACAAGTTTATTCAACATTCATCTTTTCTTCTCTTCTTGATGGCTTAGAGAATTTTTATCGACTCTTGTTAAAGTTTATCGGACTTTTCCTTCTGTACACCACATTTAAAAAGAGGCTGATTGTTATGTGTTCATGCCTTTTATCGGTTTGCTAATGTTCTATTGTGGAACCTTTGTTTTACGATGTATGCGGCTGCTTGGGTCTGCATTAAAAGTGATATGCATAATGTTAGCCTCCGAGTCTTTAATGAAATCCAGATTCGCTAGTCATGGTAATAGGCGAATCGCAATTCTCGTAGAAAGATATATTGCAAAAATAGTGTGCACGTGATACAGAGAGATGGTCAACATAACCCAACGCTATAGATATTTAAAACTATTGGGAAGAGGTGACCAATGTACTGTTTCAACAGCATGGATCAACCACAAATGGACAGATTCGACAAAATGCACGGAGTTTCACAATCTGGTTCAGTTGTGTTTCCACTCTATAGAGATCACCTACGTCGCAGTGGCCGGTTTGAAGTGCTTTCCCCGCAGTAGATGGGGTTAAGCTCAGTGGACAAGTAATATTCCTAAAGTTCTGCTTTGCATCCTTCACCCTTTTGGCATGTATTTACTATTAATTAAAAGAGAGGATGATGTAAGTTGTACGTTCAAAGAAGTATATTCTCTTACTAAAGTTAACGTAACTTGGCAATGTTTACAGCTAATGGAAGTGTATAATGGTGGGAGTAGAAAAAGCATAAGATCTGGCATGAAACCACATGTATGTATTTACTATTAATTAAAAGAGAGGATGATGTAAGTTGTACGTTCAAAGAAGTATATTCCCTTACTAAAGTTAACGTAACTTGGCAATGTTTACAGCTAATGGAAGTGTATAATGGTGGGAGTAGAAAAAGCATAAGATCTGGCATGAAACCACATGTATGTATTTACTATTAATTAAAAGAGAGGATGATGTAAGTTGTACGTTCAAAGAAGTATATTCCCTTACTAAAGTTAACGTAACTTGGCAATGTTTACAGCTAATGGAAGTGTATAATGGTGGGAGTAGAAAAAGCATAAGATCTGGCATGAAACCACATTCTGAGTGTACAATATTTTGGGAATCAGGAAATAACCATAACAACTTGCATAAATATACCTATTCAGCGTCTTCAGATCAGTGTGGAAAATTAGTACGGTTTGGTAAACATTATCTGCGCCATCTTGCCTTTTCCCCTGATGCCACACTTTTTGTCGTACGCACCCGCCATTTTAGGTGCCTCGATCAGAACCACCCTCTGCACGCCACTGGCCCCCAGCATAGCCCTTCGCCCTCACAAAGCCCCGCACGCTGACAACCCCCCCGCTCTCACATGCCTTGAGTCATAAACCCCTCTTCAGCGCAGCTCTGCCTCAGAACCCCATCCTGTTCCCAGCGCGACACCTCCCTTCATTCCTTTCATGGTCCCAGGCCCTTTGATACAAACCCCCTTTCCTGTGTGCCCGTTTGTCTTCCTCGTTCCCAGGCCGACACCTAGCTCTGCGGATACTGTTTATTGCCCCCCCCCGTACAGTAGGAAGCTTCCCTCATTAAAGGACCCTCGAGTTGATCAAAGCCCCCACCCTATGAGATCCGATCAAACCCCCCACATTCCGTGAATCGGCGGAATGTCCAGCTGCGCGATAATCATCACCTGTTGTGACCGGGGTGGGGACTTCAACTGTAAATGTGTGTGGGAACGGGCCTGAAGAGGAGATTCAGAGGATGTCCTTTCATGCTTCAAAGCATTTCAAGAAAGTGTTACCTGCAATAAAGATCATGAAAATGTGTATAAGAGGCCAGGCCTCAGAGATGCGGTTAGAGCACCTCGTGACGATACTGGCTGTCTGAACTGATGTGTTCTCCTCCGGAGAGAATAAACCTTGTTTCCTGCCTTCCAGTCTCCAGCGCCTGCCTCTTCATTGATTAATATTTTGTGGGTTAAAGAGGCGATACCGCCGGGCAAATATTGATTGTCCCTGACCTGGTTTTTACAATTGGCGTCCCAAGCGTGGGGCCCATCAGCGACACGTGGATCCAGTGGGAGAGGTCCTGACGACAGAGTGAACGACTGCAACGATCGGGAGAGCCTTTGCCCAATAGACCCTCGTCTGGCAGCCGATCATCCGAACTTCACTAGTTCCGAACAGACCTCTCTCGAGTGATCTACGGTCCTGACTGGGAACCATCAGGAGTGCCGCGAGGAATACGAGGAAAAGAGGACGATCGGGCGCTGGATTCGGAAGATAGGAAACTGTCCATACGGTCCGGGTAAGGTCGTGTAAACACGACGAATTGCGAAACGATTGTTTAATTGACCGGAAAATACTAGTATTACTCTTTGTTGACTTATTTGGAGATTCACTGTCTGCAAACGGAGAAACAATAGGCTCTTTCTCTTTGCAAACAGTGAAGGATAGGTAACGCAGCCAGCGTGCCTATCTTTCTCCCCCACTGATATTGATTATTTTGTTCACTAATTGTTTTCGGGAGATTCCCCTCTCCCACACTGATTAATTGTTTTTAACCCCGAACTACTGTTCGCGGATTGTTTTCTGGAGATTCTCTGTCTGCAAACAGGAAAGAACAGGTTCCCCTTTGCAGATAGTGAAAGGGTAGAGGACGCAGACCTTTTGCAGGCCTACTTATTCTCCCCACTGGTTGTTTATTGATTATTTGATATTGGTTCATGAGGTATTCACTGCCTGCAAACAACGTAGAATAGAAATATTCTGTCTAGTCTTTGCACGCAGTGATAAGATAGGCAGTGCTGACTTTTTGTCCTCGTTGTGAGCCGTCATGTCTGTCTTCTCCCCACTGGTTGGTAGTTGGTTCAGCCCGGACCGTTTATTAGAGGTGGACCATCTAGCTCCGCTGGAAGGCACCCCTAATAAAGACATGTTCACAAACTATGGATTAGTTACCATAGCCTATAGTAAGCTGTGGCATAGGTATACCAAAGAAAATCAAGAGAAACAGTGGCCACTGATAGGATCCTTCGATCTTGATAAAATAGAAACGTTAGAAATAGCCCTTCGTAATAAGACAACGCCTATTATGCTCGACAGTCTCGGTATGTGGCGCAAAGAAGCAATGCAACGAAAGAAAAGAGACGAGGACAGAGTAGGTAAAGGAATATATCGACAGGACAACCCCAGGACACAACGACCCGAAAGTAATCCCCCGACACTACGCACAGGACGACCAGACTTAGGGCAAAACCAATGTGCTTTTTGTAAATATGCCGGGCACTGGAAAGCCCAATGCCCGACTCTACTGAACGAGGGTAGGAGCAGAGGGCCGACAGGAATAACAGGCCGGCAGAAAGGGAAAAGGCGCGAGACAAAGATGAATCAGACTGACATGGACAGGCCGGATAGAACCACCACGTTTGATTATGCCCGATGGCACAGATTTCGCCAGACCAATTTTAGCGACATGTTTGAGTCCTCATAGATCAAACAACGCTAAGACGGGAAACCCAGTCTAGCTCTAAATTACCCGGTGACGAACCCCGTACTACCGCTACTGTTCCCTAACACCAAAAAAAACCCACCCTTTTCGGATAACCTATAGAAACAATACACAGAGTAGTCTCGGACAGATTAGTATACATTCCATTAATGAACTCAAACTTCGAGTGCAATGGGACTGATTACTCTCTGCTGCCCCCCACTCTGTAAAACGAAAGGAGCAATTACAGGCATGCATAGACAACCCCCCATTACCCAGACATGCCTGTCCAAACAAAATACCTACCCCCACTCCGGAAGTTCCCGAAATGCCGCAGGTCACCGGTCACGCCCATCCGGAAGGTGAACCACACAGCACGTGTGGGGCGGGGCCTGCTGACAACCATCGATCGAATCGCCAGTGGGATGTCCAGGAGGCACCACGGGCCCGGCATGAAATGGCTGTCCCATCCTCTTCTTCGCGGAGTGGGCTGGGAGGGAGAGGCGACGCGGACGGGCCTCTCCCACCTCCTCGGATAGGAGGTTTCCCAGCCCCGGTCCGGCCATCACAAATATCTAGGTATATACAGGGTGGGCTGGGAGGGAGAGGCGACGCGAACGGGCCTATCCCACCTCCCCGGATAGGAGGTTTCCCAGCCCCCGGCCCGGCGCCGAAATCCTCCAGCCAGGCGGCGCCCATACTTGCGCAGCACCGAACATACAACAGCGGCGCCCATACTTGCGCAGCACAGAACATGCAACGGTGGCGCCCATATTTCCGCAGCACAGGACATGCAACGGCGGTGGCCATACTTCCGCAGTACAGGACATACGCCGCAGGTGGCCATACTTCCACAGCACAGGACATGGGACTTGTGGAGCACGGGATGTAGAGTGGCCATCATGTATGTCCGTAAGAAGGGTGTTATGCTCATGCCCAACCCACACACTGCAGGAACGAGGATCAATCCAGTCCACTTCCCCGACTCACCAGCCACTCACTGAATGATACAATGAGGAAGCTGCTGACCCAGAAAAGAGGGTGGAAATCAAAAGGTAACCAAACCTTCCACCCTGGGAACGTACTGTACAAGGTACACCCACCTCCTTCTTCTGCACCTGCATACAAAGGGAAACACAAAACATGCCCTATGATAGTTTCTCAGTCCCCACTCCTACCTCTGAGCATATGACCATAATCCAATTATTACCATTTCACATACACTTACCAATAGCGTGAGCAGGCTTCGCCTCAAGGAGTAGTCAGTCAAACTCTTACCCAAGATAACCTCTCTCAGGTGACTGATGTGCAAGACTGTCCGTCTTGAAAGGGTGTTTGGTTTGGGACAAAAAATAGGAACTTACAGGGTAAAAAACACACCTATTCGTCAGGCATGAAAAACCCCTGTATTGTGTGACCACGGGGAAAAGGGGGGGTAAAATGCTCCTCAGACGCTTTGTCAATTCCGCTCCTTAACGTCCTAAACAGAGGAAAAACCCAGCCGGGTTTCCTCGCGGAATGGACGATAACGTCACTTCCGCATACAACGATGCGGACAGATCGCGCTCCAAATAACAATGCGCGCGAATCTCCGGTACTTTCACCGCGTCTCCGTGACAGGAGAGCGGTAATAACAAACAGGAGCCCCTGAATGCCAGCTACTAACGCCCAACACGGACAAGGGAAAAATCAATAACAAAGGGGGGTGAAGGGGGCGGGAAGGGCTGGAAGTCTTCTAAAGGACCCTAACTGAAGAGGTAATTCAAGAATAAACGGGGCGGGCAGGAACGGGGTATTTAAATGAAACAAGGCTTCAGAAACAGGAACTAAACAAGGAAGGGGATGAAAAAAAAAGGTATCAGAAAAAAGGGGAATAACCAAGTCTCTGCACGAGCCCGTGCAGAGACAGCTGCAATCAACAGGAAAGCCTGGAGCCAGGAAACAGGAACCCACAGATAGCAATAACAAGCATGGACATAAGGGTAGGACTCCTTTTTATGCTACTGGTGTGTCATGTGATGGTATTGGACATGGTCAACAAAAGAGGACTGGGGACCTAATCCTAACAAAGGGGCGGCGTGGGGTGCACTGGGAGAGGGAGACGGCGCGAACGAGTCTCCCTCGCCCCCCCCCGGTGGGGGCACCACAGCTGCACCCTAGCCGAATGTCCTGCTCCCACGACACGGAGTTCCATTTCTTTCATCCCAAAAGGTCTCTTCCACTCTTGCAGACTCGACGAAGGGCGGCTGCTGCAGGGCCTCAAAATGGCGTCTGGGCCCCCTGGAAGGCGGGTCTAGGCCGCTAGAGTAACTTTGACCAGCAATGTAACTCGGACGCTTGCCCACCGGGGCACGAGCCCCCACCTCCGACAGCATCTCCACAGCCTTGAAGATTCTACAAAAGTCCCCGGAGCCCTCGGCCCCTGCAGGCTTCCGGTGAGGGACAACTGCCTAGGTCGCTAACGAAATAACCACGACATAGCCACCCCTTCTGTTAGCACGAGTTTCTGAACTGCCGAAAAGGACTCTGGTCCAACCGCCGGTTGTAGGAAACATTTTGTCCCTGATGCTACTTCCGGACTAACCCGGCCCCGCCCAAAATGGCGCCGGTATCAATGAGAACTTACGAACACCTCGTGGTGTTTTTAGCTAAAAAGACTCGATGTTCTGAGATATATATATATATATGTGATCCTTTGTACACTTGACGAAAACGAGGGAAGGTTCACTCGACGAACATGTAAAAGAACCCCGTGAAAAATGTTGTTTTCAATGTACGATTTATTATGATATTATTGTAGCCGATACATCACCTCGCTGGTGACACACGCCCACGGTATGCATATAGGAAATTTGATTGCAACTAGCCTGACCGTGCTTCCAATTATGAAATGAATGCTCCTTGATCCCCCACCTATTGATAGACCTTTTTAGTTTCCTGCAAAATGACTAAATAAAACCTTTTTAATGTTTTTAATGCTGCAAAATAGCCCCCCTTACTGTACGTACTTCAGCCATCGCCGTGTCCGGCCAAATACGATTGCACCCTCATATCTACATGCTGAACGATTGTGCAAATAAAGGTTTTCCAAACTATGAACAGGTATTGCATGCTTTTTTTTAAATGTGGGATCAGCGGGAGAGTTTTTCTGTGCACCCTGCTTTGCTCTCTCTTTAAGGTTATTAGAAGATGGTTGCCCAGCCCCGGATGGAGGATCGAATCTAAGACACGATACTCTGCCTCCAAGTATGCGACTGGCTCAGGAACTAACGCATGGAGAAGGACCTCGACTTCTGAGGATGGGTAAAGTGAAGCGGTGTAAATGATAGAATGTTATAAAGGTACGGCACTCAAAGGTACTAGGGAACAAAGTTGGCCGAAGAACTGATATGCCTTAGAACATCACAGCGTTGAAAGAGATTTAAGGACCCCTATAGCTAGATACACCTACCAACTAGAAACCTCGCACTAAGTGCTTCTGATTCTCTAACGTTTCCCTACACACGGCCTATAAGGACACACTGCCCCCCCCCCCCCCTTGGCTTCAGAAACCAAGACCCCAGGGATTCTATCCCGAGGAGATAAGACGAGTATGAGGTAAGTAAAGGACTTTCGTACCCATGCATTGGATATGCTTGAATGTTGTCCCCCTCCCTTCCCCTCTCTTTCTCCCTCTACAGGTTACATTGGAATCACGACTGAGGTATGGTGAAGATCTGAAGCCTCGCCATGTCTGATACACGAAGCGGACGAACGCTGCAAGGTGGCACCTAAGCACACCCACAAACTGCTCTTGTAACGAAAGAGCCAATAAGTTGTATGATATGATGAAACACGATCACCCTTAATCTGTGTTGCGCGAATGGGCACATGTCATGTATGTCTGAAAAATGAGAGAATGTTTTGTGTGACTGAAGCGTTGACTTAACTGGTCAAAGGACCGAGAGTGCGAGAAGTGTGACATAATGGTGCCTTTTACTCGATGCATGTCCCCTGTACCCGGCCTAATGCTCGTCCGTCCCAAACTGCATGCTTTCGAAATTCTAACACAGACCCGTAATGTCTCATGTTGTGTAATGCGCTGAATAGCCTATCTTAATACACGGCCACTCCCCATGTCGCTCGTGTACTATTTAGCCTATTGTTGCATATATATATATATATATATGAGGTACGTGGTACTCCCAAGTCGAAGTATTCAGCAACAGCAGTCACTGTCGAACAGAAAACAGGAGCAGCGAGACCCAGGAAAAGTGCAAATATTTTTATTGAGTGCTAGCCCAGCACCAGTCCGCCATGACGCGTTTCGGCTAGAGATAGCCTTGATCACATGACAAGCGTCAAGAGGGCTGATCACCTATTTAAAGTGCAAAGTGCCATCACGTGTTATGGAAACAAAGAAAATACTGTCATGGTTTCCAATGCGATTGGAGTATTGCATAACGACATAAATGTCCAAATTAACACATGTATATGTACCCAAATAGTTTTTGCAGGTAATAAGCAATATCTGGTATGCATGATTATCATTCATCTACAACACCATCTATATACTTCTGGCATCTATTTACAAGAGTCAACATGGCAACGGCTATATCTAACTTTTAAAATAATATAAAAGCTAAAAGCCAATAAATAGTCATATATGTATTTAAAATATAACCATTAAAATCACCAAAACTCTGTATAAAACAAAATAGAAATTAAGGTTCCGTTTGTCATGAACTCCTAATTTAATGCAATAGTGCCCCAGTGGGCTAGTAATCCTGCAGGCCTATATTGAGTATTGTACATGTGCAAAATACGCAATTTACTTAAAACACAGTGATGGTATAAAGTGCTCCCACTGTTAGTGCTATGATTGAATGGTGAATTAAAAATAATGGTCATGGAGATGAACAGGGAAATAGTTAATACTCATCAGAACAGTTTCATATATTGAGTCACATCGCAGTTGTAAAGGATAAAACTTCATATACACAAACGCTCTAAGTGGACATAAAATAGATGCACATAACCATGTCGATGGCATTGAATGGACATTAAGTTCTAGAGATAGGTGTGGCAATCCTCCCCAGTGTTAAGACCCTGTGGTGCCTTGGTGTCTAATAGGATTATGTACCGGGTCTCCAATTTCCGCAAAAGAGACTCCCGATCACCACCTCTCCGTTGGGGAGGAACACAATCTATCGCAAAGTATTTCTATATATATATATCTCTCTCTCTCTCTCTCTCTCTCTCTCTCTCTCCCACACTCCCACTCTTCCGAACGACTAGCACCTAAATTGGCAAACCGCCACCCCTAGTGCACCAAATACCGCAAGTATTTGCACAAAATTTGTCTTAAATAAAATCACCCTGATGCCGTGTCACTACCTCTCCTTTCTGCTAAAAATTGATGAAACCTAGAATTGGCCAAAAGGGAAAGGACGGGTAAGACGACTGAGGTTCCCTAATCTGACCCGTAATAAGGGAACTACATGTCAGTGGCTTCTATGATAAAAAAAAAATGCCTCAGATAACGCGACCTTCCCCGTCCCGAATTGTCGCAATACCCAAACAGTAAAGGTGACCGAAACATCCCCATCTTCCCAGAACGCCCCCAGTTTTGTATCAGCTGCCCCGGACGAGATTTTTAAAAAATGTCCCTCACCCCCGGTTGTAAGAGATGGGTCGACTTACGACTAACACAGACCAGCCGTTGTTCCTAGAAATGATTTGTTGATAAGCAAGCTACAGAGTTTAGAATTCGAGAAATGTCACTGAACGCTTACCAACTGAACTGTGGCCTTCTGCTAAATAACGCCCTTATGACACAAAGCAAGACGATAGTCCCTCACCACAGTTTGCTATGTCCCTAGTTGTCTTCCATAAGACCCCGGTTTTTAATGAAGTAGTCAGGTTGTAAGAGGCTGTGTAGGAGCTAGAATGATGTTTGCAAAGTTAAGATTAGACCGAAATGAAGAAATTGTTGCAATGAACCCTGTTGAAAGTAAAATGTTTAGCTGAAAGGTAGGATGCATTGATAGAATGGAAAATTGTTTAGCCTATGTTCGTCCCTCAGAAAGATACCTATCAGACCATGGTGATAGCACGTTGCACTTTTTCGTAAAATATAAAGCCCTGGAGAACGGTATAGCTTTGTAAGGCTCGTACTAGGAAGGTGGGTCTCTGTCAGAAGAACTGACGTAACTGTAATAAACAAAACGCAATGAATAGGTACCAGATCTCGTACTACGACAATGAATGTAACACCAACAACCACCAAAGAAATAGTTACGAAGGAAAGTTATAGGAAATCCAACAAGCCCATCATCGATTATTTATATGTTGGTTGTGAACCCCAATGTAACGGATGTTTCTCATTTGCTTGGAGCTGGGAGAGAAATAGACTTATGTGATTACCTTCCTCTGCCAATTCTCTAAAGACTGTCTTTTCAAACTCATTTAAGGGTACCACTGTCGGAGGAAATAGAGACCGGATGTGGGAGCACGCGGCCTGACTACAGACCATGGAACATCTGCGACATTGGCCAAGGCGAGACCGCGACAGTAAGGAGTTGCAGGACGAGGCACTGTTTCCGACAAAATAAGAGGAAAGGGCTGACCTGATGCCCCTGCTCGATGTTCAACGTGTGCCGAAAAGTCCCCGCTCTCTGAACTCGGTCATGAGCCCGCCTACCTGAAATTTTCCGTCCCCCTGGTCTGTTCCCGATCTGGCCCTGCTCCATCCCCCTTTTTCTCCGACCTACCCTAAGGACTACTCACACACACACTTCTTCCACCTGAACTTTTTGACAATCGACTCAAAAGGACACAGGGCGAAAAGGACCTTTTTGACCAGAAAAGCGAGGAAAAGGTCATGCCCTGCGACGCGGGACCTAGAATAGAGCTGGACCCATAGCTCCACCGCCGGTGCTCCACAGTGCCAACAGAGGATGACAAAGAATGCTGAGAACTCACTAACTTCGAACAATGACACCCTTGATTATTGTTTTTACTACGTCTCATTTCTCTCCCAGCCACCGTTGTATTGATTATGCTCCAACCAAATATGAACAGAACTTACATATGTAATAACCTATCAGTTCACATTCCGAATGACTATAAGTATCTATGAAATGTACTCAATGCTCTCACTACAGAATCGTTTTTGTCCGATATTGCATTACTATGACTTTCCTGCAAACGAGTTTATCGATAGACCCGCCTCCTAAGACGAAAGATTTTAAATGTAATGTTTATAGCTCCTTCACCTGGGTTCCTACTTCTTTACTTATGACCGCCACAGTAGACAGGGATAGGAAATAGGCCAGCAAGATGTCTTGGATATGTTAAAGGGAGGACTGTGGAAAATTAGTACGGTTTGGTAAACATTATCTACGCCATCTTGCCTTTTCCCCTGATGCCACACTTTTTGTCGTACGCACCCGCCATTTTAGGTGCCTCGATCAGAACCACCCTCTGCACGCCACTGGCCCCCAGCATAGCCCTTCGCCCTCACAAAGCCCCGCACGCTGACAACCCCCCCGCTCTCACATGCCTTGAGTCATAAACCCCTCTTCAGCGCAGCTCTGCCTCAGAACCCCATCCTGTTCCCAGCGCGACACCTCCCTTCATTCCTTTCATGGTCCCAGGCCCTTTGATACAAACCCCCTTTCCTGTGTGCCCGTTTGTCTTCCTCGTTCCCAGGCCGACACCTAGCTCTGCGGATACTGTTTATTGCCCCCCCCCCCGTACAGTAGGAAGCTTCCCTCATTAAAGGACCCTCGAGTTGATCAAAGCCCCCACTATATGAGATCCGATCAAACCCCCCACATTCCGTGAATCGGCGGAATGTCCAGCTGCGCGATAATCATCACCTGTTGTGACCGGGGTGGGGACTTCAACTGTAAATGTGTGTGGGAACGGGCCTGAAGAGGAGATTCAGAGGATGTCCTTTCATGCTTCAAAGCATTTCAAGAAAGTGTTACCTGCAATAAAGATCATGAAAATGTGTATAAGAGGCCAGGCCTCAGAGATGCGGTTAGAGCACCTCGTGACGATACTGGCTGTCTGAACTGATGTGTTCTCCTCCGGAGAGAATAAACCTTGTTTCCTGCCTTCCAGTCTCCAGCGCCTGCCTCTTCATTGATTAATATTTTGTGGGTTAAAGAGGCGATACCGCCGGGCAAATATTGATTGTCCCTGACCTGGTTTTTACATCAGGGCAAGACTTAGTTGAAGACTTAACCTTTGCATGCATTTTGAAAAGTAGGTGTTGGGAAAATGTAGGCCATCAATGCACCTCATTGCGCCCTTTACTGTCCTACACTGCACACACTACATTAGTGGGTGGTAATGTAATGTAATGTATTGCGATTTATATAGCGCACGTATCACCCGAAGGCATCAAGGCGCTTGCCTTGGGAACCCGTCCTGGTATTCCCCTGTGAGATAACCCCAGCAGGGTATCCACAAGGTGAAAGCCAGGCATCCCGCCGCGAGGGGCCGTAGTGGAGATTAAGCAAGCTATTGCCCAGAGTCGCAGAGTGTGAACCTGTGAATCGAGTAGGCACCGGAGCGAGAATTGTCGAGTCCATGGAATTTTGAGCCCGAGACCCGCCGAGGCGTGGAATCGAACCCTGGTCCAGGACCGATCTCAGCTTCCGATTCTGCCGCCTCTAACCCCTGAGCCACACTTCTCCACTACGTGGTGCGAGATTAGTTAAGAGCTCTCAGGAGCGGGCTTTAACAAATCATTTTGGTAATTTCCTATGCATTCATAACAATCGTGGCGTATGTGACTGCTTGAATTATTACTATTACAACAGTGATGTTGATTGAGACGTCTTCAGTGATGTCACGTGTGATGTTACAGACAACACATGGCAGGGTACAACACAAACACAACAGTATCCCTCTTGAACCGCTGCCATGACATGTTTGGTTTAATATGGATATGATCCTGCCAATATCTGACGATCAAGTTAAACAAATATATAGCCATTGTCTCCACACCAGATATTGGCATCTAGGTTTGAAACTAATATGAGGGATAGGTCTGGGCTTCTCTACTGCAAGGTTTGAGCTACCTGCAGGTCCTCCCTTCCAAATTCTTCCTCCTGTGAGTCTTTGATAAGGACTTGCACCTCTACTTCTTGCACCTCTTGTCACATGGTGTCCTCTTCTTCTGGTCTATTTTACGGCACCTGGTGTCGTAGCTCATCCTGGGACTCTTTCTGCTTCTGTTCAGGCCAGATGCAACGTCAGACACTGCACACTAAGTGCAAGAAGGCGAGGTTTGAAGAAAGAAAGAGGTGGTGCAACTAGACTGTGGAGAAAACAGACATACCTCCGTCACCACTTGTGATGGGAGCAGGACCAAAGAAGGGAGAGAGGAAAAAGAGGAAGAACATGGACATTTAATAACAGTGTGCAGGTACTGCAAGTCATTCCTACTGGCTTTGCCAGGGTGTTACCAAAACAGTAAAAGAGTGCATTAAAATAAAATAAAAAAACCTCTCTAGGGGTCATCACTAAAACCCCTAGGAGACTTAGGGTAATTCTTCTTAAAGCTTTTAGTGTGGCTCCTGTGGGGGCGCAGCACTGTCAGTCCACAGAACAAAACTGTTTGGTGGTGTAGGGCCTGCCCTCTCTGGGGCACCAAGGTACACAATATACACAGTTTTACCTGTGCTGCTGGGGCAATATTTCAGGGAAGCCTTTGGAGTTTTCTCTGATGCTTAGGCAGTTTTTTTTATATTTCCTCATTTCCGTTTTCTAATGTGCAACTGGATGCAGAGTTTTTATTTTTCAATGGCCGGTGTCCTGCCCCAGCTGGCATCTGCAGCTTTTTTGTTGAAGATTGGGGAGGCGCCCCTATGGTTCCTGACAGGGGCCGGACTGGGAACCAAAACCGGCCCTGGCTAAGTGGTTGGGGGTGCCGCCGAGCTCTTTGCCAGGGCCGGTTTCCGATAAGCTGCAAAAACAGTCCTGTAACAGAAAAAATCAGCCCCCATAGGCCCAAAACTGGCCCCCACCCGTGCGGTGCAACGGGAGATTGCCCGGTGCCTGCTATGGCCAGTCCGGGGCTGCCTGCACACGCAACAATGCTCTAGTGTCTTGGCTCAAGAGCAGTCTTCTTCCCTGCCCCCCAGGGACAGCATAATCCAAAAACGTGAGGAGTTCACATTTCCCCTTAGGCGTTGGCCAGAGGCCAGATTACTCCATACATCCAACCCTTCCTTTTCCAGAAGGCTTACATCATAATTTTGGGGTCGAGGGAGATGCCACATACACCCCCTGCATATTTCTTTCCCTGGGGGTGCCCCTGAATTTTGAGGCATGTTTCAAACAAGACTCTTTCCAAATGGAGGCTGTTCCTGCAACATAAAACGGCTGTCACAAAAACTTCCAATGTGATTATTAGAAGCTCAAAACAACAGACATATACAGAAGTGATAACCCTTCAAAGCCCACCTGGACCTTTTTTGTTAAATACCAATATCTCACAAATCGATCAGATTTACACCACTCCAACAAAAGCACACTGACTAAAGTTTTACTTTCCTGCCAAGTTTGGTAATATAACATAGCAGGAGCACAAGGGAACAAGCACAAAACGCAGCTCAGTAGCAAATTACAATAAACTAATAAAAACAAGCACAACACCTCTACAAAAACCACACAGTATGATGAAGCCGAACAACAGGACAGACACATGCAAGTCAGCCCAACACTACAAAATAGCACTCAACACAGGAGCCCAAAAATATAATGCAAATCAGACACACACAAGATTAACAAAAACACAACACACTATAAATATCTCATATCAAAGCAGAAGAGCACAAAAACCCAACAGCACCACAACTAAAAATCACACCACTACAGCAAGCCACTCAAACCACCACCCATTCAACTGCAATAACCTTTGAATTTTACAAGGTGATGACTAACTATTCAGTGTAGACAGATTTACATTGGAAAATGCACATTGTGAAATTTCCTATAGGAAATGTGGAATGCACCAAATATATGATCTTTAATCCCCCATCAGAAACACGCCCTAACCCATGCATTGGCGGAAATAGGCTGGAGAGGGTCCGAACCTTTGAATATCTAGGGGTGACTCTAAATGAGCATATGTCTTGGCGACATCACCGAACAAAATCACAACTCAAACTGGCCCAAATGGCGGGAGGAGTCATCGCCCTCATAAATAAAAACAAATCTTCCATCAAGGCAATTGGTCCCCCGCTAGAGATATACAGAGTGCAGGCTAGGGGAGCGGTCATGTATGGTAGTGAACTCTGGGACCATATGTGTAATCGCGAGCTAGTGGCAACGGAGAACAAATTTATCAGGCAGCTTTTATCTCTCTCCCCCCCCTAGTACCCCCCTTTTGCCGATGAGGCTCGATTTGGGATTAAGGCCAGTTGACGAAGATTTGGGAGTTAGGCCCCTAATTTTCTGGCGCAGAGTTTGGACCACTCCAGAGTTGGTAAGCTATAGGTCTGAGCTTCAAGAAGTCGTGAACTGTCCGATCCCAGGAATATCCCCCGGTTCCAGCACATAAAAAACGAGTTTATGCGTTTGGGACTACTTATTCTGTGGCTTGACCCTGCGACCGCCTGCTCCACGGTTTCAAGGAAACAGTTACTTTCACTTTATCAAGAAAGCAAAATTGTGGCACAGAGACAGGGCACAGTCACAGGGCACACAGTCAGGTACCCTGACCGACTCATTCCTAAAGACTAAGGATATTTAGAAGCTGGAGGGAATCCTAGATGTTATATTTCCATCCAATACTAGGAAACTGTACCTACAGTGGAGGTACGGAAGTCTACCAATCCGAGCCTTCACTAGCAAGTGGACTGACCCCTCCCTGAGTCACTGCCCCGGGTGCGATCAGGAAACCGAGTTGCACATACTGTTTTTCTGTCGAACTTATGGGCAGGCGAGAAGGAAGTGGATAGTTCCGGCCTGCAAAAATCTAGGCTTTACTCACTGCCTGCAGTCATATAGGGTTCTCAAAACGGACCTTTCTAGAATGATAGTGTTTGTGGTAGCCAAATACCTGGAAACCTTCTGGCTGTAAAGAAGAAGTTTGCTACCCAGGGCTGTAGACTAACTGTATAATTTTAACATCATCAACATGTAATTACCTCTTAACAATTTTAATGTTCCAATGGACTAATTATAGCCTCTTGCAGGATGTTATGCATTAAGGAACTAGGCTACTGTTTTTATAACAAATTCCCTTTTGTTTAATTCTCTGGGATGCATCTGTTTGTTCTATCTGTATCACTGTTGTGTATTATCTTTTATGGCAACCTAGCCGAAATAAAGATTTTGATGATGATGATGAATGCACTTTTTGGGTACATCATGTAAATCTTTGGACCCCCTAGGTAGGTCGCAGTGCTTGGATAGTCCAGTACTTGTGGCACGAGCTATGTACACATCATGACATGCCTTAGCATATAGACATACACTGTGTACCGCAAATGGTTGTTCAGAATTTCCCTGGTCGATTCTGGCATTGGCACCTGTCAGTCAATAGTACTGCACCATATCCCATATGTTTTACAAGTGTAAAAGGAGGAAAAAGTCCATTTATATAGGTAAACTCACTAGGAAAACATACCACATCATCTTTGTTATAGACACACAATATATTTCAGTTTTCAGTGTAGCCACGTGTATTTTATATCATACAACAACGCACACTTCCCCTAAAGATGCTTCTCGCTGCACCCCTTGGGGGGAAAAAACAATTGCACTCCATCTGATCCCTCAGCTGTGTTTAAACCACCATTTTGAAAGTCACAGTCTACTAAAGCGTGTTCCCTTCCTTAGAAATGCACATATTGGTTTCATCGGAAGGTTCCAAATTCACAAAATGATAATTTCGGTTTCCCTTTAAGCTCAATTTAAAAAAGAAAATAATGACCAGGTGAACAGTTTCTCCATACACACTATTGCCACTCCATGTCTGACAAATGCAAAGCAAATCAACGGGCAGCTGTTTCTCTCGAAAATAGGTTTTCTTTTAAACAAAAAGTCAATTATGATGTGTAGTCTCATATATGAAAAATAGACTGTAACAACAGTGCATAGTATGTGTCTCTGGCTCCCTCTGGAAGTGCTCAGATAACCCTTGGCTGCGATGCTGGGATATACACCCGCTGTGAGTTTCCTCGAGGCTCATATATGAGTATTAAGTACCTCAACTACAATCCATAAGCCTGAGAGATTATATATATTATATATATATATACATATATACACAAACACACAAAGAAACCTTTGCCCCTACCTTCTTCACATGACCGGCGATAAATGCGTAAATATATAGAATTCTATTTCGCATGGCAGCAAAGTTAGCAAACTCAAAGACTTGTATTCAGCAAAATGAAGCGCAAAAACAGAAAACATTTTATATCATACAATAAGCTGGTCATATTGATTTTTTAAATCATATTCACTATCTCATACTAAATTGTATTCATTTTGCCGCAATCATACATATGTAATTTTTTTCCCACTAGATTTAAAGAAATAGCAACGTTGGGTTAAAAAACGACTGGGAACAATATAAAGAAAGATTAATTTACGCTGTATAGAACACCTGTTCAAAGTTAGCATTGGAACTGGACTAATGAAAAGGTTCCTCTCGGATGGATATTGTTATTGGGCATATACTCAATGATTTGGGATGTGTGTTGGGTCTTGAAGAATTTACATAGAAGTATGGAAAGACATTTTCTTGAAAATACTCGTAGAAGGTGTAGATGTGAGAATTGTGCTCATCGTAAAACGACAATTCTCCCTCATCACAGTCCAGTTCCACACGGATCTTCTTTGGGTTCTTTGACAGGTTCACATAAGTACCAGAAGAAGTGGAGACCATACATTGGTAGTAGCGGTTGCAACCCCACTGGTGGGAAATGTACCAGTAGCTATAGTTGGATTCACAACGTAAGAAAGTCTCACTGCGATTACGCCGCTTGGCTAGTCCCACTCGCCAATCATGGGTGCTTCCCAAATCCACCATCCAGGAGTGCCTGCCTTTGGAGAAACTTATTGAGCCCAGGATGCAGGTGGGGAAAGAACTGAAACGTTCTGGGTTTTGCAGCTCGACATTGTAGCCTTGGGCTACCACAGTGTTTAGGTCATCGGAGACTGTTAGCCAGTTTGATGCAGTCTTCGGGTCAAAGCTGAAGGGAACTGAAGAGAGAAAATGCAAGAGCCAAAACATTAGCAATCGAGGAAACTCAAACACAACCCACTGCATTCAATCCTTAACTCCAACTTGAGTTCTTCTCCTAGGAATTCCAAGATCACAGGTTAGTGAAGCCCTGTGCAAAGACTGACTTTATTGCTATAATAACACATAAAGCATGATTCCAAAGGGAAGCTAGTAGTAACTAAAAAGCAGTAGACTCTTCATGTATGGGAGAGAGTGTGTGTGTGTGTGTGTATATATATATATATATATATATACCCAGAAAATAAAATATAAGGTAAAAGTGAGGTTACAGTAATGCTTTGGAAAAATCTTTTTAAACAAAAGAAAAAAGATAATCACCAGTTATTGTACAGTCTAGTAACTATAACTCCCTCAGCATGTACAGAACTGTCATCGATATCATAGAACATGTCGTGAGTGATGCACTATGTAAGATCATAAGCAATGCATGGTGAGGACACGAGTTATAATTACTTTAGTTAACTAGAACTGATGAATTTCAATGGCTTTTCTTAATTTAAATTGGAACATTTTAACTAACATTTTCACCCATCTATAACGTCATTTTAACCTTTGTTTTTTCAGTGAATGAGTTTTTTTAATGTTAAAAAAAAATATCAAACCGAACTAATTTTTTTTACGTAAAGTAATAATATAAAGAGATCATTTTAAATATGGCAGACCTACTGGCTTTATCAAAGGGTAAGGGTCCCTCAGCTGTGTTTAATATATAAAAGTCTGGCTATTGATTTTAGCATGGGGTAAGTACATCTTCGTATATAAAACAGACCTAATAGCTTTGTTAAAAAGTCAGCACAATAATTTATCAATAAAAATATTCAAAAGTAATGCTAATAAATACACACATGGCATGCATAATTATTTTCACAACGTTTAAAATAAAGCATTTTTATTTCAAACAACTATAAATGTGTGTTTGAGTATTTCGTGAACACTCTTCAGGCAGCAAAATGCAGCCATAGAAACAACCATTAGAGGCCCCTGCACTCTAGTTGAAGAGCATACAGCTCCAGCTAGGAGTGCTTTAAAGATAATGGTAAGCTCTCTGGGGGGTCATGCATCAAATGACCCAGGTGGCTGTGTTTATTTTTTAATCGTCTTTGGGGCTGCTCTGCTCCTTGCAGCCCCCTCAACACTTTTATACATTGTTGCCATTCCTTGGGGCACCACAACAAAGATAACATTTTTCTTATATATAATTGTACTTAATATACAGGGAATTATGGGGCTCTCCCGGGAGGGAGCAGTGAATATTGCATTGACTGCCACACTGCTTGAATAGTGAGGCCACAACAATTAAAAAAAATGTTTATAGAAGTGCAGGAAGCCCACTCCTACACTGATGTGGCATTATTTGTATTTTTGGTGGGTGCCCAGTCCCATCTGGGACACCCACAACTCCTCATGCTGGATATTGTGGGAAGCCCAAGGCCCCTGCGGCCTTACCGGCTTCCCCAGCGAGCAACCTTCCTGGATGCTGCAACAGTGAATAAGCTCCTGCCTGGTTGGGGCTTAACTTCTGTTCATGCTGCAGGAGCACATCCACTCTTCCCTACCCCTCCTAATGCTGGCAGGGACCTTGTTTTGTGATCCTGCCCAAGGATGGGACAATATTGCGTCACGGCGAGAAGGTGATGGGTTCCCTGGGATGTAATACTTGGTTCGGGGAGGGGGTCACACAGTTGGCCCCTCACCCCAGAATTACTTATTAAAAAATTATCAGGTCCCACAGGATGGTGTCTCTGGGGTCAATAAGTGGCTTGGGCTTGGGCAGCAATCATTCCCTTCCCTCCTTATATATTACTTAAAAAATGCGCCGATCTCCTTAGGCCTTGGACCACCCGGCATACTGGTTTGTTTTTCACTCACAGGCTTGGGGGGTATCCCCGCCCCCTATTTTATTTTTCTAGGACCCAGCATCTGAGTCCCCGCGCCCTAAAATGTCTGCCAAACATTTTTTGGGGTGATTCTTTTAATCTGCCTGTTCACAGTTTTCCAGCATCTTTGTATTGATAGATTTTGAACAAAAACTACCAAAAGGAATTACACCAAATTAAATAAAGCGCATACCCGGCTAAAGATCTATCTTTCTTCCAAATATGGTTTTATTTCGTTACGCCACTTTGGCAGGAGCTGTGTCTAAAGTTCCTAGGGGAAATTGTATGGTGAAAATGCAATTTGAGATTGCCTTTTGCTCAGCCCTCTCTTGACGTTCCATTCCCAAATGCTCCAGAAATGAGCGGAGGTGGATGTACCCCTTTTTTGGAATGTTTCGTGAAGATTCGTCAAACGTCGCTAAAGTTATTAGCAAACCAAAAATGTATTTCGTGTGGAAACAGGGCCCCAACTAATTACTCCATGACTGCTACTGTGAATTATATATGTGGAAGCTACACCCTAAGGTGAACCCCAATATTTTGAAAATCCCAATAGCTACCCAATTAATTTGGTTCCAGAATCTCCGATAGATCTAGCGATTAAAGACTACGCTCCTCATGGAAAAATATACATTTCAGCAGAATAAGAGAATAAGGAAGCATTAATAACATAGTTCCAGATCAAAAATAAGTAAAAAATGGATTTAGCACAGATTTTTAAGCAAATATGGTACAGAGAAAAATGCATGAAAATGCTATAAAGGTTCAATTACAGAAATACGTAACTCCCAAGTAAAATCACAAAGGGTCAGCCTCATGAAGAGTGCTGAAATCATCCCCATAGGAAAATCTGATGCAAATGGACCGTGTCTCAGGAAGAAAAATAAAAAGTCACCCAGCAGCTGATACGATAGCAGCTCTAAAACATCTATAAAAATGACCCAGTGTAAAAATTGAGTCATCCCACCGAAACTAAACCCGAAGAGTTTTTATACACAAATTACACATTCTAGTGATAAATTCTGCAAATTCAGCATGGTATGATCATGGTTAGGGTTACATTGGCAAATGAGAAACCGCAATGTCATATTTTACAAGGTAAATGCTACTTACCACAGTATGCATCTGTTCCTGGTATGTAGAGCTGTAGAATCTCATGCTATGCATATATAGCCATCTAGTGTTGGGTCCAGATGTCTGCACTTTGTTTTTGTTCGAAGAAGTCTTTCCAATCACGAGGTAGGTGACCCCCTCCTTTCGGTGATAGTGTGCATGGGCAGCGACTCCATCCTTAGATTGTTTTGCCTCAGAGGTTGATGATGGAGTTAGTAAGAGTAGCAAAGAGAGACCCGAATGAAGTTCATGACCATCCCGGGCTAAGTGACCAGACAACCAGATAACGCATGTCAGACCGAAAGACTACAAACATTATTGCCCCCAGACTCTAAGTATCCAGATCCTAATTATACAGACTTTTTTTTAACATGATGATTCTTTTAACTTTTGTATCTTGTTTTTAATGTAATGGTTTTGAGTAACCAAGCAACAAAATTCATTCATTCATAGTAAAGAGAGATGTCCATGTATATTGTATCTAAGTAAGATAGTACTGCAACAGGTATGGGTACCCGGGGAGGCGGATAGGTGCATGAGATTCTACAGCTCTACATGCCAACAGCCGATGCATTTTGTGGTAGCATTTACCGTTGGAGGCATGTGAGCTGTAGATCACATTCTATGCATAGACTATATAGCAGTTATCTCCCAAAGCGATAGCTATCCTGTAGATGTTGCAGCGGTCTGAAATAGTGTACGTAAAACTGCCTGGCACACACTAGCTTTTTCTCTTGCTAACACATCTACACAATAGTTTTTTGTGAATGTGTGAGGTGTAGACCATGTTACAGCTCTGCAGATATGATCTATGGGTGTATTACCAAGAATGTAACAGAGGCCCCCAGGTTGCGTTTAAAATACGCTCTAGGGGGAATTGTTAATGTGTGTTTAGCTTTGATGTAGCATATCTGAATGCACTTAACTATCCACTGTGCAATACTTGATTTTGAGATTGGATTGCCTTTATGTGGTGGAGTAAAAGCAACAAAAAGTTGCGTGGTTTTCCTGAAAGGTTTTGTCCTTTCTTTATATAGTAAGGTAATGCTCTTTTGACATCGAAGGTGTGAAGAGCATGTTCTGCAACTGAATCTGGTTGAGGGAAGAACACAGGCAACAACAGATTGGTTGATGTGAAAGGCAGAAATGACTTTAGGTAAATATTTCGGGTTAGTCCTTAGAACCACCCCGTTTTGGTGTATTTGTAAAAATGGCTCGTCTATGGTTAGAGCCTGAAGAGATGTGATGGCTATGAGGAAGGCTACCTTCCATGTGAGAAATTGTAGTTCACATTTGTGCAATGGCTAAAAAGGCAGACCTATGAGCCTTTTAAGAACAATGTTGAGATTCCACAGTGGAGCAGGTGGAATTCTGGGTGGAATGACTCTAGTCCTTCCATAAATGCTTTAATAGCAGGCACTCTCAAAAGAGACCAATGTTGTCTGTTTTGAAGATACGCAGCTATTGCAACAAATGTATGCATATAGATTTGTACGCTAAATTGGAATGTTGTAGATGTAGTAGCAAATGAAGCATCTAGCAGATTGATTTTATTGTTGTTACAGTAAATGACAAACGTTTCCACTTTGCTGCATAGCATGCTCTTGTGGCCGAAGATTAAGATAATCAAACTCTAGGATTTCAGGTGCCAGATCGCTGATTTGAGATGACTGGGATCTGGATTTCTTATCTCTCCATGGGTCTGAGTGAGAAGATTAGAGTAAGGTCCAGTTTTTTGAGGAACTACTGATAGCTCCATCAGGGTTGTGAACCAGGGTTGACGGGCCCATGTGGGAGCAACTAGGATTAGTGTCAGGGACTGCTATCTGAATTTCCGAACCACTAATGGAATGAGCAGGAGAGGCGTAAACGTGTAAACAAATATCCTTGAGCACTTCATCCATAGCGCATTGCCTTTGGACAATGGGTGTGGATACCTGGATGCGAAGTTTGGTCATTTTGTGTTTAGGCGGGTGGCGAACAGATCTATCTCTGGGACCCCCACATTTGGAAAAATGGGAGGAGAACTTGAGCGTGGAGTTTCCATTTGTGGATCTGCTGTCGTTGGGGACTGAGCATATCTGCAATCTGGTTGTTTACTCGTGGTAGGTGTTCTGTATGTAGTACATTTCTGTCATGTCTTTGCGAATCAGGACAACTTTGCCTACTAGATGAAGTTGAAAGGCTTTCAATGCTAGAAAAATTCCTGAAAGTTCTAGATGGGGTATGAGGAGTTGTTTCTGTTGCCGAGTCCACTTACCATGAATGGTATGTTTTTGAAGATGAGCTTCCCAACCAGTGAATGATGAGTCTACCATTAGCACTATTTGTGGAACCGGGTCGACGAATGGCCACCCCTTGGAAAGGTTTTGTATGTTCCATCACTGCAGAGAGTGATGGGTGTGGCCATCCACCAACACTAGATCTGATAATTGACCATGAGCCTGGTTCCACTGTCATGCTAAGCATTCCTGTAGGGTACGCATTTGGAGTCTTGCGTAAAGAACAAATAAAATGCAAGATGCCATCATCCTTAGCAGTTGAATGAACACTCTAGCTGGTAATAAGTGTTGAGGCAGAGACTTTGATATTATAGTTTGCATGTTGCAGTTCCTAGCTGGGTTGGAACACACTAGAGCTTTCGGAGTATCTATTGTGGCTCCAAGAAACACGTGTGTTGGATGGTTGGAGATGAGACTTGTTGAGGTTTAGAGTTATCCTGAAGTCGCGAAGCAGTTGGACTGTTCTTCAAGTGTGGGGTAGGTAGCTCTGTTGTGATCTGGCTTTTATTAACCAGTTGTCAAAGATAGGGAAAGACGTGAAAGTGCGGTCTTCTTAGTTGAGCCGCGACTACTGCTAGGCACTTTGTGAAAACCCAGGGTGCTGTAGTTACTCCGAATGGGAGGAATTTGAATTGATAATGTTGGCCCTCGACCATAAACCTGAGGTATTTGGGGTGAGCTGGGTGAATGGGAATATGGAAATAGGAGTCCTTTAGATCCAGAGTGGATAGAAAGTTAGCTTGCTGAAGGAGCGGGAGAACCTGTTGAAGTGTGACCATGTGAAAGTGGTCTGATTGGATGTATAGATTTAGTTGTCTGAAGTCTAATATAGGTCTTAGAGAGTCATTCTTTTTGGGAATCAAGAAGTACAGGGAGTATACCCCGGTCCCTTAGAATTGTAACAGGACTGGTTCTATAGCCTGTTTTTCTAAGAGCGAGAGAACCTCTTGCTCTAAGAGTGAGAGATGTTCCGTTGACATTGCATGTGGTTTTGGAAGGATATTTGGGGGATTGGCTGTAAGTTCCTGGCAGTAACCATACTGGATAATTTGTATTACCAATTTGTCGGAAGTGATGGAGTTCCACATAGGGAGAAATTGGGAGAGACGTCCCCCGACAAGAGTAGAATGATTGGGGTACGGGATGGAAGTCACGGTTTGTTGTTGGATAGGGAAGAGAGTGGAGTTGCCTCTGTTTCTTCCCTTACCATTGTTTCCTCTAAAACCTCCTCTGAAATAACGTTTGGTGAAGGGGATTGAGTATTACACCTTTGTAAGAGGAGGAGGTAGTGTCTGTGGAAATGTTTTTAGAGCCACCCCATAAAAGAGGCAGCCAAAGGAACCTCTATTGGTGGGGGACTGCTAAGACCCCATGGACTTTGCAACCTCTATCTTTCTTCATTTTTTCCAGTGAGGTGTCAACTGCTGGTCCAAATAGATGTTCCCTATAAAAGAGTTGGTTGAGGATGGAGGTTTGTACCTCAGGTTTGAAACCAGAACTTCCCACACACAAATGATTGATTTCAGCCCCGGGGAGGTGGCGTCCCTTGGGCTTGGGGGGGGGCCGTGAGGCCCCACCCTTTTTTTAATGATGCCCTGGGGAGGTGGCGGTCCCGGGGCAGCATGGTGGTCAGGGTTGTTATTCCATTTTGTTTCTGGTCCAGAAGGTGTCAGGGGGTTCCGGCCCGTTCTGGACCTCAAGAGGGTGAATGGTTGGGTTCAGACCGTTCACTTCAAGATGGTGTCCATGCAGTCCATCATGCCTTTGGTGGGGGTCCGACACTTCATGACTTCTATCGATCTGCAGGATGCCTATCTTCATGTTCCGGCGGCTCGGGGGCATCAGAAGTTTTTACTTTTTGCGATCGGCGACTCTCACTTCCAGTTTTGCCTTTCGGGCGGAAGTACGCTCCGTGGGTCTTCACCAAGCTTCTGGCTCCTCAGGGGATATTTCTCCATCCTTAACTGGACGATAGGTTGGTCCATGTTCCCTCGTTCTGGTTGGCTCTCAGTCACACAGAGGTGGTCCTGGCCGTTTTGAGGGGGCACGGCTTTCTCATCAATGAGGGGAAGTCCTTCCTTGTTCCGTCCCAGGATCGTCTCTTCATTGGGGCTCGATTTCGGACGGATTTGGGGGGTGGTCACTCTGCCCGAGGCTGAGGTCGACAAGATTCGATCACACATCCGGTCTCTTCTGTCAGGTCCGGTTCAGGTGGTGGGTCGTTGGCTCCAGGTGCAGGGGGACATGGTGGTCACGGTCTTTCTGGTTCCTTGGGCCCGGTTTCATTTGAACACTCTGATGGCTCATGTTCTGGCGCATTGGTCTCCCTACTGCCTTCCCCTCTCTTCTCCGATTCCGATGTCCCCTCTGATCAGGTCAGCTCTGGGTTGGTGGCTGGTTCGGGATCATCTTCTTCTGAAGGGGGTCTCTCTCTCTCTCTCTCTCTCTCTCTCTCCTCCGGCTCACACAGTGGTCACCACGGATGTCAGCCTCTCGGGGTGGGGGGGCCTGGCTGGGGGTTCTTTGGACCAGGAGCTTCTGGTCCCCCTCTCAGGGCAGGAGGTCTTCGAATTGGAGGGAGTTGGAGGCAGTCCATCTGGCTCTGTTGGCCTTCTCCCGGTTTCTTCGGGGTTCAGTGATTCTAGTTCGGACGGACGTCACTGCCATGGCTTATGTGAACAGACAGGGGGGGAGCAGGTCCTTGTCTCTGGCTCTGGTAGCGACACAGTTGTTCGCTTGGGCGGAGTCTCACCTTGTGGCTCTCTCGGCTACTCACATTCGGGGGTGTCCAATTCCCTAGTAGATGCTCTCAGCAGAGCCATCCAGTCCTCTGTGGATTTCTGCCTCCGTCAGTTGTTGTTTGTGGATCAGTCGGTGCGTTGGGGTTTTCCGGTGGTGGACTTCTTTGCATATCTGGGTGATACCAAGGTGGCCCGGTTTGTATCCCGCAGTTGGAAGAGGCCGGCCTGGGCGGTGGATGCTCTCTCTTGCCCTTGGCCTCGCGGGCTTCTGTATGCCTTTCCACCCTTCCACCTTCTTCTCCGCTTCCTTATACGGGTCTGTTCCTTGAGGGCTCCGGTGTTTCTAGTGGCTCCGGCTTGGCCTCGTGCCTCCTGGTTTTCTCTCCTGGTGGAGATGAGGTCGGAGGTGGAATGGTTGCTGCCTCTGTCTCCGTCCCCTTTGGTGTTCCCGGTGTTGCAGTGGGATGTTCTGGTCAGGATGCGCTTGGCGGCCTGGAGGTTGAACGCTTAGGTCTGCTGCGAAATGGTGTTCCAGCTGGCTTGACCTCTACTCTGCAGATGGCTAGGCACCCGTCGACCAACAAGTCTTACCGGAGACACTGGCGTTCTTTCAGTCGGTGGTGTCATGACAGGGGTTTGGACCCTGCTTCCTCTTCTTTGTTTGAGGTGATGTTGTTTCTCCAGGGGGGTGCTGCTTTGGGCTTGAAGGTTTCTTCCCTTCGTTTACAGTGGGCTGCAATTAAGGCGTTTCGGAGCACTTGGGGAAATCTCTTGGATCCTGATGGGTTAGTAGGTCGCCTTTTTATGGGTTTGGGTAATGTTCTTCCTACCCCTCTGCAGCATTTTCCCACTGGGATCTGTCTCTGGTCTTGGACGCTTTGATGTTCCCTCCCTTTGAGCCCTTGCTTTCTGTGGATCTGCGCCATTTGTTCTTCAAGACCTTCTTTTTGGTGGCCATTTCCTCTGCTCGCTGCCTGGGTGAGCTGGGCACTCTCTCTTCCAAGCATCCTTTTTGTCGGATTTTTGAGGACAGGATTGTTTTGAGACTTATCCTTTCCTTTTGTCTTAAGGTGGGTTCTCAGTTCCACAGAGATCAGGAGTTGGTCCTTCCTTGCTTTTTTGATTCTCCGGCGTCGGAGTCTGAGGTGCGGCTGCACTCTTTAGATGTTCGGCGGGCTCTCCTGGTCTATTTGGAACGGGTCGCTCCTTTCCGTTTGTCTGATTAGCTTTTTGTTAATTTTGGGCCTGTGAATCTGGGTTTGCGTCCTTCTACTCCTGCCTCGAGTCGTTGGGTTTGGTCTCTGATTTCTTTGGCATACAAGGCGGCAGGCACCTTTCTCCTTTGGGGGTTCGGTGTTGTTCCACTCGGTCCATGGCAGCGTCCTGTGCAGAACTCCATGGGGCTTCCATTTCGGAGATTTGTGGGGCTGCCACCTGGGCTTCGCCGTTGACCTTTGCCTCTCATTACCGGATTGGCCAGGAGGTTGACCGTGCTGATGTTTTTGGGTACAGGGTTCTTTCCACTATGGTTCCAGAGTATTGATTTTTACCTGTTGTCTGTGTTTTTTTAATAAACCTGTTTTTTGCATACCTTCTTTGGTTGTCCGGTTTGGCTTTGTACTTCTCAACTACGTAAGGAATGGAAGCGAGGGAGGGATGAGGAGGTAATGTCTCAATTACTTACCGGTAATTGCCTTATTCCGAGTCCTACTCCCTCGCTTCCATTACTTACATCCCTCCCTCCCTCCTTCCCTCCCTCCCTGGTAGTCCAGGCCAACCTTTTGTTATGGTTTTGGTCTTTGTGGGAAAACAGGAGGTTTGATGGGGGCTGCTTATAGCCACCGCGTGATAAATCACGTGGTATGGGTGTCTGGTGAGGCAGGGATGCCTCAACTACTTAAGTAATGGAAGCGAGGGAGTAGGACTCAGAGTAATGCAATTGCCGGTAAGTAATTGAGACACAAACATATACATGTGTTCCAGTAGTCCAAGGCACCCATGCCTTGAAATGCCCACTTCCGCGCACTTGAGAGAAATATACTACTGTGGATTACCCACACTCGTGGCAAAGAAGTGCCTTTTAGTATCTTTTTGCATTCCTGGTAGACATAAAAAGGTCATTTCGGCTTGAAACTTACACTTTACAACCAAAATTACCTCTGTGACTAGAGTTCAATGAGCTTAACTTAGAAGTGAATCTGTCGAGGGCTGAGGAAGCGGCTCCAGCTTTGATACCGGTGTTCACTGCTTTTGCTGATCTTCAACAGACTAGTCAAAGGCCAACAAGAATCTCACACCTTGAAATATGAAAAAGCACCAAGTACTCTTGAAGTTTTGGAAACAAACCTTTGGTTAAACTTCAAACACTGGAAAGCTACACAAAATGAGACAAGTTGAAGACATTTCCTTTTATGTAATGCTTAAAGTAATAAGAAAAGGGAATCTAATGGAAAACTGCAAATGAAATTGTGTGTTATGAGCGTGCCAGTATGTGGAAAAAGTCATAAGTGTTTACATAAATCACAAAAGTTAACCCCTTGCCTGCTCATGACAGAACCACGCCATCATGAGCCACGGGCAGCGTGTGCTTATGACGGCCTGGTTCCATCATGCGGCAGCCGCCCGCACACACTGCAATAATTCCCTGCCTGTGCGGGCGAATTTATGAGCAGGCGGGGCCGTGACGGCGTGGTTCTGTCACGAGCATGGTGGGGTCGCGCCGCACTCTCCTCCCCCACCCCCCGCGGTGAAATTAGCACCGCGGCCAAGGGGTTAATACACTTTAGCCTCTTGTATGGCAATGGAATGGACTCCCAGATTCCAATATATAGTCATTCTGAGACCTCATGCGATGGTGGAATTCAGGGCCAATGGCGCCATTAGTTATCTGGTTGGTTTTGTAGCAACCCAAACCGAAAACACATTGGTCATTTCGGTAAATGAGACAAAATCCCAGACCCCACAACAATGACATGCTACTTTTTATATTGTTTAACTTTAAAACAATGCCCAATCTGTCTTTCTTGCATTGGAGTTCTTCACAGATTTAGACCAAAAAAACTCTTCCAAAAATAGTTGAATTAAAGTAACTGACACAGTTCCAGACATTGCCTTGGTTGCACCATCTAGATTTGGAGGATGCGCAAGAAAATGAAGATGTATCCCAGACTACTATAGATTGCAAAGCCAAGATGTTTCTCATTTAGAACATCCCCTGCTGGAGTAGAAAGTTGTTTAAGAATAAACTAGTCAAAGAAAAAAAAAACAATTTGGGGTTGCAGAAACCCTACCACAAACATGTAGTCAATCTAATTACTGATGGCATATTGCATTTGTTTAATTGTTTTTAAGTGGCATGGATTAGTACTGCAATGTCATGAGGAACATGCTCCTTGTCGTGCTGGAATGTATTGAAATGGTGACTCAAGTCCAATGTCTAACCGGGTTGCATAAGCATTGTCGATCAGCAGACCTACTAAAGAAACAAATAGTGTACCTCAAATAGAGTTTTTGTGAACGACTGTAGGGGCAACATAAATTTGACACTAAACATTCAAGTGGATCCTTAGGAGGTCTTTGTGTTTGCTGCCACTTCCTCCAAGGTTTTTCTATATTCAGATGTTTCCAGGAGTGTGACTGGAAAGCTGTGCCAGGTGGCACTTTTCTGGCTGTGCCAGGTGGCACTTTCCGGGTTACTTCTGCGAATATCATGTGACTTTTTTTAAAGGCTTCGTTTCTCCTGGAGCGGAGTTCTTACCCAAGGAGTACAGATTACTGTTTCCATACTTGGAGAGTGATGGACATCCAAGCCATAATGATCCTGTGCTTTGCAAGCAACAACAAGTCAAACTTTATTACATCTTGTGCAAACTGCAGATTCTCGTTGAAAGATATATTGCAAAAATAGTGTGCACACGATACAGAGAGATGGTCAACATAACCCAGGGGTATAGATATTTAAAACTTTGGGGAAGAGGTGACCAAGTACTGTTTCAACAGCATGCATCAACCACAAATGGACTGTTTCCACAAAATGCACTGAGTTTCACAATCTGGTTCAGTTGTGTTTGCACTCTATAGAGATCAGCTACACCGCAGCGGCCGCTTTGAAGTGCTTTCCCCGTAGTAAATGGGGTTAAGCTCAGTGGACAAGTAATATTAATTAAGCTTTGCTTTGCAGCCTTCACCCTTTGGGCATGTATCTACTGTTAATTAAAAGGGAGGATGATCTAAGTTGGACGTTCAAGGTAGTATCTTCTGTTACTAAAGTTAAAGTAGCTTTGGCAATGTTTACAACCAAGGAAAGTGTATAATGGTGGGAATAGAAAAAGCATAATGTCTGTCATGAAACCACATGCTGATTGTACAATGCTTTGGGAATTAGGAAATAACTGGTATATCTGTGGCATAAATATACCTATTCAGCGTCTTCAGATCAGGGCAAGACATTGAAGACTTACCCTTGCATGCATTTTGAAAAGTGGGTGTTGGAGAATGTAGGCCATCAATGCACCTCGTTGTGCCGGTTACTGTCCTACACTGCACACACTACATTAGTGGGTGGTTTGAGATTAGTCAAGAGCTCTCAGGAGCCGGCTTTACCAAATCCTTTTGGTTATTTCCTATGTATTCACACCAATCGTGACATATGTGACAGCACGAATTATTACATCAGTGATGTCGATCGCGATGTCTCCAGTGATGTCACATATGAGGTTACAGACAGCACATGGCAGGGTACAACACATAAAATGCAACAGTATCACCGCCACCACGACATGTTTGGTTTAATATGGATAGGCCAGAGGAAGAGCCAAGAGAAAAAACACATTTCAAAAACTAGGCAAGGAATCCCACACTGCAAGACAATGAAATTAGACACCTCAGGCTTTTATTCAGCCAAACATCGGAAAACAATATTTTTTATCATACAACTGAAAGAGCGATTTTTCTTATCATTTTAGACACAAATGCAGTTCACTATATTATACTAAACATCAATAATTCTACCACAACCATACTATTTTTTTTATCAATATTTGAGGAATTGGTAACATTTGGTTGATATGGGGTTGTGGGCAGGGGGAAGAGAGGCTAGGAAGGCCTGTCCCAGTTAATATCCTAGTGGGACTAATGAACAGGCTCCTCTCGAATAGACACCACCACAGGGCAGATGCTCAGTGATCCATGATGGGTGCCAGAGAGGTCACTAGACACATTGAAGTATGGGAGGACATTTTCTGAAAACCTTTTATGGAAGGTGTAGATGTGAGAATTGTGTTCACCATCATAAAACGACAACTCTCCCTCATTAGAGTCCAGTTCCACGCGGATCCTCTTCAGGTTGTTGGGCAGGATAAACCGCGCTTTCGAATAGTTGGATGCGTTATTTCTGCAGCTCTCCCTGGAGTCGATATACCAGTAGCCACATTTGGCTATATGAGGAAGGCTGCTAGTCTTTCCCCGGTTACTCTGGTAGGTTACACCCACCTGCCAGTGAGTGGCCTTGCTCACATCCACCTCCCAGGAGTGCCTGCCTGTGAAGAAACTCCTAGTGCCCAGGACGCAGGAGGATATAATGAAACGTCTTGGGTTGTCCACAACCGGACTCCATCTTTGACTTTGGGTTGTCACGCTGTTTAGGTCTTCAGAGACTGTAAGCTGGCTTGCCGCAGTGTTGAGGTCGAAGTTGAAGGGGACTGAAGAAAGAAAACAAGCCAAGATTTAAAATATTAGCAATCTGGTCAGTAGCCAAACAACCCTGAGAGAAATGCCCCTAACTCTACCTTGTGTTGTCCTCCTTCCCAGGACTTCTACCACCCTGACCATTTGCCAGCCATGTGCTAGAAGGCCTGCATTGTGAAACTGACCATCATGCAAAATTGTTGCAGCCTGGCTGAGGTTAGGGGTCTGTAGTACCAGAGAATACAGTGGTTTGGGTGGGTCTATAAGGGTCTGAATTATTGACTGGGAAGAAATGACCACTGCATATAACACAAAAGGTTGTCTTGCTCGCTCAGATATTACCACCTGCTCTTACCACCACTAGAGTTATGTAATATTGTGACACGAAGCACATCAGCCTGCCCTTCATGGCACCAAATCTCATCCTGCAAGACCCCCGAGCACTAACCCTGGGCAAAGCACTGCGCTACACTTGCGTAGTTTGCGCTACTTCGCACAACACAAACTGCACGTAGCACAGTGCAAACTCACGTAGCTTAGTGCAGCGGTCATTTTGTGCTTGCTCGCGGTCCTCAACGTCAAGTTGGTGACCGCGAGCAAGCAAAATTACATCCCGGCGAGACTTTTTCCTCGTTTGCGATCAGCAACATCAAGTTGCCGATCGCAAGTGTGGAAAATAAACCTCCCGGCGAGATTCTCAACGCGGGGAGGTCAGGTTTTTCATTGCAAGCGGTCGTGTATGCTCGAGACCGCTCGCGATGAGAAACTACCAGTCCGCGATGAGAAATGTACTCGAGTGGCAGTAAAAGACAGCTCGCACTGAGCAAGTTGCCTTTTTCAATGATTGCATAGTGCGGACAGGCATCTGGCACTGTCCAATCATCGCGAACAGGGTACTACGCAGTGTAGCGTAGCTCGCGAAGTGCACTTCGCGTAGCTACGTGTAGTGCTACTTCAAAAACTACACTCAGGGTTACTGAGCATCAATGGAGTATTTCAATAGTGAACAGCAGCAATGCACACACAAACACATCTGAATCTGAGGGAAAAGGGGTGGTGGAGCCCAAACTCTTCTATACAGCCATTTACCTCCCATACTCGATCCAATGAACGTTGTAACCAGGCAGTACATAGGATTTCAGTTTTTTACCCATTGGCTCAGGCAGGAAAACAACACTGGTAGCTACACCTTCCACATACATGATAAACAGACTGAACTGCTATACAGGCAAACAAAAATCATCATTCCAAAATAGTTTACACTCCATAAAACAAAAAGAAACTTAGGGAGCAAAGCATGTGGATTTAAGTAACTCACAATTTAGTTGTTCCTTCTATCTCAGCTCGGTTTTCTGCACCAAAAGTGCACTTTTGCAGGAGGAATTCCGACGCAACTCTATACTTTATTATGTGTGTAATTCCTCACAGCAGCTCCTCATGAAGTATGCAATCTTAGAGTCAGCAAGCTCACAAAGCTTCAGGCAAATAAAAAGGAACTACAGGAAGGAGCAGACACACCAAGGGTTCTCTTGCTATGCTCCTAGAAAGTAGAACTTCTGCACACCAAATCCGGCAAGCTCTCGCACCCCTCTTTAAGAAGGAAAAGTTGCTTACCTGTAATCCTAGTTCTCTTCCAGGGAAATCCTCCAAGTTATAAGCACTAAATTGTCCTGCCCTCATGCGGCATACAGGAGCATTTCTAAATAAAAATAAAAAAATTATATATATATATATATATATATATATATATATATATATATATATATATAAGAATCAGAACTCATCAGACGCCGAGGGCGCCCCCAATTCGTTTGTCAATCAGGATAAATGACGAAGAGTAGAACCCAGTTCTGGTGCCAAAAACAAAGGTGCTTTATTCGTGCCTTTTTGTGCTCAGCATGCCCGCCATAATATATTTATTTATTCACTGAAAAAAACCATAGGTTTCAGGCCTTATATAGTTAGGAATTAGAATTTTAAAAAACCATTGAAATTGCTCCTAACTATATTTTGCGCACTCGCAATCCACTGCTGATGATGTCACATATTACATCATTCATGACATGGTCAGTGACATCACTGATGACATCTCAAATGACATCAATGATGACATCACTGATGACATCAAGTGAATGTGGTTTGCTTCGATATTTAAATATGCATTATATATATAGCAATTTGCATTGAAGTATGAGTGGATATATAAAAATAAATATTTGGATGGAGGACTTTAACAATTTATAGTGTCTCACTAAATATAGTGGATAGTGACTAAACTGTGCGAATATTTGGATAGTGACTAAACTGTGTGAATATCTGTATCAATTTGGCAGTAGTTGTGTAAACTGGTTCTCCAGTTTGTTACGAGCTATGTGAAAGTCTATGTTAGTTATTGATTAGTTAACTGAGTATTTGTATGGGAGAGTGAATGTGTGTGTGGTTCGGTAGAGGGTGTGTGACTGCCCAAAGATGTGTGAATAGTTGATTCAGTAGATATATGAAGTTAAAACTACATGTTCTAACAGTTGTTTGGGTGAATGAATATCTTTATGGGTGTGGTGATGAGCAAATATATTTCTCAATGGTACATGTCCAACAAACTAGAAAAATAAAAGGCAGTATATATAAATAAGTATACATAAGACTCAATGATTGTGTGAGTGACTGTATGGATAACTATATACTTGTAATAATGATTTTATAATATACTAAATATGACTTACTATCTAAATGAATAGATGAAGTGGTGTTTGTATAAGTGTGTAGCTAAGTCAGTATGTAAGTATGATCCACTGTTTGCATAAGTGAGTAGGATAACTTCATATGTGAATAGGTTGTGTGCTGGTGTGTAATGTCGGTATAGGTGTATAAGTATTTTTGATAGTGTTCTATTGTTCATTGACAGCATGTATGAGTGAATCTACAGGTAAGTGATTAGATGTGTGTATACATCTAGGAATCAATGTGTGTGTTTTTAAATACTTCTATTGCTGTGTCAATGGATTCAAATATGATACTCTGTATTTTACAAAGAGTGATGAAAGATTTTACTAGTGTATGAAAAGGTGTATGTGATTGTCACTTGGATGATGTCATCAGTGATGTCACTGACCATGTCATGAATGATGTAATATGTGACATCAGCAGTGGATTGCAGGTGCGCGAAATATAGTTAGTACAACTAACTATATAGGAGCAATTTCAATGTTTTTTTAAAATGCTAATTCCTAACTATATAAGGCCTGAAACCTATGGTTTTTTCAGTGAATTTGCAAGGTTTTTTAAATGCTAATTCCTAACTATATAAGGCCTGAAACCTATGGTTTTTTCAGTGAATTTACAAGGTTTTTTAAATGCTAATTCCTAACTATATAAGGCCTGAAACCTACTGTTTTTTCAGTGAATTTGCAAGGTTTTTTAAATGGTAATTCCTAACTATATCAGGCGCGAAACCTATGGTTTTTTTTCAATAAATTTAAAAGGTTTTCTAAATGCTAATTCTATTAGCGGATAACGTTTAAATATGTAAATATCCTTGTGGGACCACCTGAGCAGCCGTAGGGGGTGAGGGTGTTTCTACCCTGCCCCCTTTTTGCATTCTACACGTTTGTTTTTCTTCTTCTTTTGTGCCTCGGTCTACCGAGCACAAGATGGCTGCCCAAACTTCCTGGTTTGGAGTGTTCACAGCCAATCAATGCACCCATGCTCGGAAAGGTCTGCGCGCACTCCTGATTGGCTGGCAGTCGTCTGTCAACATTCCAAACTGTCCAAACCAAGAAGTGTTGGCCACCATCTTGTTTCTCAGTAGAACTGAGGCACAAGAGAGCCCAAAACAAGAGTGGGAAACGCGAAAATGGGGCTGGGTAGAGATCCCCTGACCCCCTAGCCCTTCTCAGGGGGTCCCAGAAGGACCCCCAGGGCAAAAATATTTTTTTTTCTAGAAAAATCGCGGGTTTTTTTCTGGCCCTTGGGGTTCTTCTGGGACCCCCCTGAGAAGGGCTAGATGTCCTATGGAAAATTGCATGGGAAAAACACGTTTTGGGACGCCCTTTTTCACTGTTTTCCCCTGTGGTACGCTCGGGGTACGCGTACGGGTAAAGGCACATGTACGCGCACATGTAAACTCGCACGGAGCGTACTCCGCGAAATTAAAAAAAATATATATAGCTTATTTGCCCTTCGGGGTCCTCCTAGGCCCCCCTGAGAAAACCTTGGGGGTCAGGGGGTCTCTACCCTGCCCCCTTTTAAAGTTTTCCCCCTTTGTTTTTTCACCTTTTGTGTCACGGTTCTACCGAGACACAAGATGCCGGACTCTCTGGACCGTTTGGAATGTTCACAGACACCCGAGAGCCAATCAGCTTTCCGCTCGCGCACTTCCGTGGCGCGCCGGGTGCGCTTACCGGTACGCATACCCAAAGCGCTCGAAGCGCGCATATAAATATATATGTGTTTTTGAAGTTAATTTTCATAAAAACCACTGGAGCGATTTTAACCAAACATGGAAAAGGCCCTACTGCGTACCAGTCCCTACCATTTTGCCAAGTTTGGTGTAATTCCGTTCAGCGGTTCGGGCTGTAGCCGTGTCTAATCGTCCTATGGAAATTAACATGGGGAAAACACATGTTGGGACCCCCCTTTTTTCTCGGCCCCCGCTTGACGAATCCCCCCGAAACTTTCAGGGAAGGAGCGGAGGGTAACGGGCCATCTTCTTTGAGAAAATCGCGTACATTCATTAACCGGCGCCAAAGTTATTCCCAATAGAATGTTGTGGATTTCCTATGGAAACTAGGTCCTAACTATATATACCTACTGGCTATCGCCAGTAGGTTATATACATTGCCGCTCTCTGCTCCCAACGTGGAATCTCCTCCACAGGAAAAAAGCACTCACGGGGGCCGTTTGAAATGTTTATTAAATTAAACACAGCAACCTCTGCAAAACAGACGCGTTTCGGTCGTAACCTTTTTCTATGTTTACATAAGGCGTCACTTTCAACTAATAATATACTCAGTGGACATGGAAACAAACAAAGGACATGTAAACTCTTGATAAGAGTCCAACGATGTAAGCGCCATATTGGCATGTTATTCAGAGATTGAGAAAACATAAACCCAACTCAATGTAAGTAGCGCTTCAAAATAAATAACTGAAGCGTCACACCATAACCAAGGTAACTCAAAGCCCACAGATGGGCATGACCTTACAGGTCCGTTTCCAAGTTCAATAAACCACATTGAAAAATGTACGCAAAATATCAAGAATATCAACAATCAGCAATCAAAAAAGGGAAAGAAACAAAAGTTAGTACAAAACACACATCACAAATCACATCAGAAAAATCACAGAATGCATTGATCCCAATAACATCCAAAAGGAGGTCCCTCCCCTAATACAGCCTGAGATATCTAACAGGAGATTCTCATTCCCCTAGATGGACTGAAAGTTCCTCATGCATGTTCAGGCCTCCAGGTGTCTTGGTCTGTAAGTCAATAATGTATCTTGACTCTAGACGCCTCAATCTAATGAGCCTGTCCCCTCCTCTAGGATTGTTGGGAATGCAATCAAGACCAAAATACCCAAGGAGGTCCCTGTTGCGATGGTGTACTTGGTCAAAATGACGTGCTACAGGGTACCCTTCGTCAAAATTAGCAATCGCACGCATGTGCTCTAGTATCCTGACCTTTATGGGATGGACAGTACTCCCTATGTATCTAAGTCCACAGGGACAGTAGAGGCAATAGATACTGAAGGGCGTAGTGCATGTCAGAAATTTGTTTATTCTTTTCTGTAAACCTACCCCTGGGATGTCATAGGTCAAGACCCTTTTGCTTGCTTTGCAGGCCTTGCATTTCCCACAAGGGAAGAAACCTTTCATTGACCCAAAGGGTGATTTGGGAATGTCCACTAGGTGACTTTGAACCAATTCATTTTTTATGGACCTCGCTTTCCTGAATGTTATTAGAGGGTTAGTGGGGAGGTCGGCAGCCAAACTTTCATCGGTCTGAAGAATATGCCAACTTTTGCTCAGAGTTTTCTTCAGAAAAGAGGCATTCCGGGAGTATGTGGTTATAAACCGGAACTTGTTTTTGGAATTTCTATCAGACTTTTGTTTTTCTTCTTTCTTTTTGAACAAGTTCTCACGTTTTGTGGCATTCACTCTCTTCAGGGCATTGGCAAGAATGTCATCACTGTATCCCCTGACCTTAAAGCGTTCAACGCTATGTTTAGCAGCTAATTGAAATTCCCTCTCATCCGTACAATTACGCTTGATTCTCAGGAGCTCCCCATAGGGGATGCTCCGTACCAGGTTTGAGGGATGACAGCTGGATGCTACCAATACAGAGTTACCCGCAGTAACTTTGCGAAACAGCTTGCTTTTGAGTTTACCTGACTCCACATATATGTTGACATCAAGATAGTTAACAGATGTCTCACTCACTTCACCAGTGAATTCCAGATTAACATCATTTTGATTGAGTACATCAATATATGATCTTGCAGACTCAGTGGTTCCATTCCAGATGACAAATAGGTCATCGATAAATCGATGCCAACCTATCACCTTCTCGGACCACTGGGCATTGGTTGCCCCCCAGGCCACCTGCTCCTCCCACCAGCCAACGAAAAGATTCGCGTAGCTGGGGGCGAAGCAGGTGCCCATCGCTGTGCCCGACATTTGCCTGTACAGTTGAGTCTGGAACAAAAAAATGTTGTTAGATAAACAAAATCTGGCAAATTCAAGTATAAGAGTGTTATGGGACATAAACTTCAAAGGTCTCCGGTCAAGGAAATATTTCATGGCTCTCAAACCATCCTCATGATCTATCGAGGTATATAGGCTCGTAATGTCTAATACCATCATGGTATACCCTGGTTGCCAATCCACAGAGGATATTTTGTCCAAAAAGTCCGTAGTGTCTCGTATATACGATTTCAATGTTTTCACAAAAGGTAAAAGAAAGGAATCAACGTAAATGGATAAATGTTCTGTGAGGCAGCCCTGTGATGCCACAATCGGTCTCCCTGGTGGCATCTCCATATTTTTGTGCACCTTGGGCAGGTGATAAAAAGTAGGAATAGTGGGGTTCAAGCGCCTCAAAAAGAGAAACTCATCCATTTCTAACAAGCCTTTGGTGTGCCATTTCGTTATCAACTGGTGATACTCTTCAATGCTCAACGAGTATTCCTTGTTTGAGATAGGCAGATAGGTATGTCTATTCGTTAATTGACGAAGAGCTTCCAGATTGTAATTAGATTTGCTCTGTAAGACGATATTACCGCCCTTATCCGCAGGTTTGTAGATAATGTCTTTTTCTTGGCTCAACGTTCTCAAGGCTGAATGTTGTTCTTTCGAGAAGTTATTGGTCTTGGCTTTGATACATTTTTGTTTTGTCCGGAAATGTTTAAGGTCCTTCAAAACCGCATCTGAGAAGACGTCAATAGCATCATTAGCTAACTGTGGATTGAATTGTGAGACAGGTTTGAAGGACGTGTGTCCTCCAATTTGTTCAATGCCCGTGATGGCTACTTGCTGGGATCTGCTGACTGAGGTTAAAGGGATGCCTTCATCATCTCTTTCCAAATCTTCCAATACCATGATGGCACTAAGGTCTGTCCCAGCTAAAGGATCGGTATCCACACTTCTTGGGGTCTTTTTTCTTTGTGTGCCTGTCTGCACTCTCGTTTTGAAGAATTTGTGAAGTTTCATCTTCCGGATGAATTTATATAAATCGATCCGGGTCTGTGTATATTCCAAATCACGGTCCGGACAAAAGTTGAGTCCCAATTTCAAGATGGATTCTTCAGTTTCTGTCAACTTCTTCTCTGTTAAGTTGATGATGGTAAGATTATCCTCCATTACTGGCGTTTCCTGTTGTAATTTTTCTTCTTGCTTCTTGTGATAGGTGGTGAAGTGTTGGCCCCCGCGACTCCTCTGTCCCCTCCTTGTCTTCCTCGTGTGAATTTTTCTGGTGGTTTGCCCGCCCCACCACTCTGTCGAGACTGGCGGATCAGTTTGAACTCTTCGCGAAAAGGAGCGAGCACTCGACCTTATCTAAGCCGACTTCTGCTCTCGTCTTCTGATAGTTCGTTCTCAGTGACCTCTGACTCTGAGGTTACTGGTGTCTCCGCCACTTCCGCTTGTCCACCCGTCGTTTTCTTTTTTAGAAGTTCTTTGCGGGGTGCATCATATTTTTTAGCGAAGGTCAGGATTCTGCCTTGGGCATAGTCCTCTTCGTCTCGGTCGAATTTACTTTGTTTGCGAGCTTTGATTTTCTCTTCATATGATTTGAGACGTTTTTTCATAAGATCTTTGTACTCTGTGATCTTAGTCTGGTCCTCCTCCTTGGATAGCTTGTTTTCCAGTGCCTTTATGTCCTCTAAAGCCTTATCGCGATCACTCCACGCGAATTTGGTAAGAAGGCGTAGACTTCCTTGGCAAGCAGAAGCTGTGTGTTCTGCCCAAGCATCCAATAAAAGGGGATCTGGTGACTCATATGCTGGTACAGTGTAGATTCGTAGTCCCCTCGGGACTCTGTTTACCTCTATGTAGTTCTGAAGTGATGTGCCTTCCCACCACTTTCTGATTTCGCGCTCGTACAGCCGTTCGAGTGCGTTGCATTTGGTAGTTACGCTGTTAATTGTAGAGCTTCCAGGTGTTTGTTGACGTGTTGTCTCTCTTTTATCTTTCCCTTTAAAAATGTTAGTAGCCGCTTCGTGACGCTCAGTTTCACAAAACATACTATGTTTCCAGGGTTAAATGCTGTGAATGGACAATAAATGATGTCCTGGCCCCCTCGCCTTGTCTTGACGCGTCCGTCAATTCGATAAATAAGTAAACACGCCAGCCGGCGTCTTACCGGGACTCTCCGTGATGTGATATGCTTCTGGTTCTCGGCGCCTTCCGACACCTGTGGTCCCCCGATTTGACAGCAGCGCGTCACGGCGGTGCCTCGCCCAAATCAATTGCAGCTCCTCTCGTTATATAGGTTATATACATATATACTTTTCATGCCAGCAAAGGAACTAGAGGGTAGTCAAATTCGGTCTTCCCTGCATACTAGATTAAATGCAGCCTATAAATGCAGTACATGGAAGAACAAGTCTATCGGATGAACAAGTTACCTTCGGTAACGCCTTCTCTGGCAGAGGGAAATATCCCCAGGAGACAGACCGGATCCGGAAGTTTTTCTCAAGAGGACTACGACTGCGTGCAGTTTGGTGGGGTCGAGCGGCTCCATGTGGCAACGTCCGTCGCACCAGAAGTGACATGCCCGGTGCCTATAGGTGCCACCCCATCGAGATGATATCAGTTTCTTTTAGTGGCTTTCCATGCAAGAAGCGCAGAACCACTAAGAACTCTGATCACTGGTGTGGAACACTGGGGCCCTGAAAGGGAAATAGCCCTCAACCTAGAAATCTGTTCGCAGAGCGGTGAGGATGGGTGGTTCAGTTAGAAATCTGAGGCTAGATAGAGACTATCTAGTAAGGCATTACTAAAGGTAAGTAACTTGTTCATGTGATAGAGACTTCTAGCCGAAGATTCCTTACCTTAGAATGGATACCCAAGAAATACCTCCCCAGAGGAGGGTCTGTGAAAACATTTCACACCAAAGAGCCCTGCAGGACTGAATGACCAAAGTGCCGATCCCTACGGACCTCACTGTCCAGGCAGTAGGTCTTGGTAAACATGTGCAGAGAGGCTCACGTTGCTGCCTGGCAGATGTCCAGGACAGGATCTTCACATACTTACACAGTGGTCAAGCCGTAGCTCTGGTGGAATGAGAACTTAAAGCCTCGAGGTGGCTTCTTGGCCAATGCATAGCAGATCCTAATGCAGAGCACCATCCATTGTGAGATGATACACTTCTGCATGGCCTTTCCTTTCTTTGCTCCAACATACCCCACAAGATAACTAATGAATATTCAGATAGTTAGTCTGTTATGTGGCATCACAAAGTTAGACTAATGTGGCAGAGAAGCAAACTGGTAAATGGAGAAAGACCAAGATATGTTTTTTGTATTTTCATTAATCTTTTATTTTTGGCCTCATATCAATTTTGCCTTGTTGGGCCACTTCTATGGGCTTGTGTTTTTTGAAAGTCTGTGATAGGATTGCAAAACATCTGCCCAGCTTGTGAGCCTGTGTATTTCCAGTGTTTGGGCTGCTGTAGTCCTGAGTTTTGTTTCATATTTTTAAGAAGCTAAGTGTGACAAAGTGGCTCCCAGCTGTCACTCTTACAGATCCCACAGAGAAATCTTGACCCCAATCACCCACATTAACAGCAACATCCTTTACACTTCTTTTTCTCAAGGGACTCCTTTTTCCTTAAGAGTTTTCAGCTTTTCCTTTAGTTTGCGAATATTCGATAAAGACAGTGACCCATCAATTCCTCCAACTCATCTAACCAGATATAATTTGGAAATGTGTGCTACTACACCTGAAAAGTTCTAATAGGGTTTTCTCAGTGATTGAGGGAGAAGACAGTCTAGGGGGCACCATGCACTTCTGAGGAACCCTCTTCCAGTTCATTTTGTTCATCTGAGCAACTGTACCCCTCCTTCAACATCCTATTGAAACACAACCACAAGATTAGACTCAGGATGGTAGAGAATCGATTTCTTGTGTCTGATACCACAGAACCCAAGAAATTCTCCCAGGTCCCTTTCACACAACTGGGCCCCATTAACCAAAATAAAATAATCTGTAAAACCCTTCTGAAAAAAATGTTACTTGAGAGATCAAGACTAAGGCAGAGGAGATGTTCCCTACACACATCACTTCTGGCCACCTTAAGAACATATCAATGGCCAATTTGAGATGAGGAGTCAAACCTTCATCACTAAGTAGTCTGACAATGTCCACAGCAACCTCCTTCAAAAGACCACAAGGAAATTGGCTACAGACCATAGGTGTAACAAGATGTATGCATTTATGTTATGAGCAACACATTCAGTACATAATCTAATGATACTGTCAACCTCCGCATCAAAACCAGGCCACTAGAAATTAGTACAAATATGTTTGTTTTCACAACACCAAAATGTCCTTAATCGGTTCCATGTGTCAGATGGCCGGGAGCTGTCAGACGTCATGGTGGGCGTGTGTGTTGGACTGCTCCTGGCCGTCCTAGCACCCATCCACCCACGGGGGAAGCGCTGGCACTCCCCCCGTGGGCCGCCTATCTACGGGCCGCCACCAGGGATGGCAGAGGAAGCCCTTCCGCTGCCCTCCATTCTTCCTCCACGTCAGCTAATGATGTCAGCTTGCGCAGATGTCATTACATGCAAGTGGACACGCTGGAAGCCATTTGAGGGAGAAGGTAATTATCTCCCAGGGGACGGTAGGGTGTTTTAAACAAAGAGGCATAGGAGGAAAAGGCTTTTCTTTCCTCCGATGTCTCTTTGTAGCATTCCTGATGCAGGATCGCGCATGGGACACGATCCTGCAGTAGGAATGCCCACTGGTATTACAGTAGTGTCCAGAGAACAAAATATTCTGAAAAGCAAAGTGCTCAATGTGAAATGAGGTTAACATTCTTTCTACATCTTCATTTGGGTGCAATTATTTATTGATAAAGGGATGTTGAAGAAGTTAACAGAAGGTGTGCGTATATAGATCGTGTTACTAAATCCAGTGCACTAGTGTAGTCCCTCACTCATGGACCACACTAGTGTGCTGGATTTAGTAACACGATCTATATACAAACACCTTCTGTTTTTTGGTCTCTGGACACTACTGTAATACCAGTGGTTCACCTCCAGGTGGAGGTCAGCATACCGAAAAATAAACCCTACGATGATACGGTCACATTACGAATAGGCGGAGAACCAAGATATACTGCCTTTCCACCTACGTATGTATATGAGGGTTTTTTATGAAAGGCACCAATAACTAATTACCCTGGTAACGCAGGTACAAGTGGTCCATTGCCCCCTTTCTTCTGATCTTTGTAAATTGAATGATCGCCACTTTCCAGATTTAATTCCTCCCACCACCAAAACCCCCCACTTATTCTAAGAGATGTAGTATTTGTGCGAAGATATATGCGGAAGGAGACTCGTATGCAGTGTGCTAATTTTCCTTATATTCCTGGACTCTGTATGCTCACACGTTTCAGATTGTATCACACTCAAGAGTTTTGGGGAGCAACCGTAAGTCTAATAGTGAACTCCCTGGTCTGTATTGTTTTATATTTGTTCTGCTTCACGGTTGGCATTAGTTACCACTGTTGTGTTTGTAGTTCTAGTTTTGTCTCTAGTTCCAATTGGTTTATGTTTTATTTCTTGTTAAAAAAAAAACTTGCTGACGGTGTGCGTGGACTGATGCTTGGCTAGCAGTGTGCGTTGATTGGCGCTTGGCTAGCGGGGTGCATGGGCTGGCACTTGGCTGGCGGTTTACGTGGGCTGGCGCTTGGCTGGCGGTTTACGTGGGCTGGTGCTTGGCTGGCGGTGTGCGTGGGCTGACGCTTGCTGGAAGTGTGTGAGTAGTTACTTGCTGCTGGTCATTCCACACTCTGCCAGGCAAATGCCACTACAAACACTACATCAACCATCAGCCGGTGAGATTGCTGTTAGTCATGTGGGCGTATGAAAGTTATGGCCTCTTGAATGGCGCTGGAGGTGTGAATGGTCTTGTGTGTGTCACGTATGAAAGGTGTGTGAATTGCCTGTAAAGAGGTTGGTGCCGTGGCGAGGCTTTACAGCTCACAAGCGGAGTCTCATTGGTTCAGGTTTTTAATCTTCTATTATTACCAGGGCATTTACATTTTGTGACATCGCTTGTTAATAAAATTTACGCACTGAAGCTTAAGTCACCCTCTTGCCAAATCCAACCAGTATGTGTATGTACTTAAGGAATAGTTTGTTTTGAAGTAATGTTTGTCTTTTCCATCTTTCCCTGCCAGGGTGTACATTGTCTCTACATGGTATTTTGATGTGAGTGTTGTAATGCGCTGGGCCCACAGCTGGTGCTGTGAACGTGTGTGTCAAGTATGAGGTGTGTGAATGGCCTGTAAAGAGATTGGTGCCTTGACGTGGCTTTACAGCTCACAAGCTGCGAGTCATTGGTTCACGTTTTTGTGAAATCACGTTAATCAAATATACATTTTGAACTTTCGCTCTCCCTTATGCCAAATCCAACCAGTATGTGTGTACACTTTAGGAACAGTTGGATAGAGAGTAATATATGTCTAGTCTTTCTGTGCCAAGGTGTAGTTTTTTTCTAGGGAAAATTTACCAACTTTAGATATTTTTGAAAACAATAAGAAATGGGGAGTACTGGGTGGTGTGCCTCTTATGGATCCCAACAACATTTTTTTACTCACAATGCCATGAAAACCTCAATATGTGACTATAGTGGCACATTTTCCTTGCATTACTGTGTCATAATCTTCTGGTATCAGAAAAACCATAATTGTCCTACCACCCAGCGTTCCCCCAGGTCTCTCGCTTCTGCGGGTGAGCCAAGTTCCCGCAACAGGCAAGGGCCGAAAACGTATTGTGGAGACATCAAAATAACAAAACAACCTGGTTTTGCAAGGAGGTTAACCTGGGTTTTTGGATCCAGACCCGGCGGCCATCTAGGGAAACCAAACTAAACCCAGACATTTCTGAAAACTAGACCCCCGAGGGAGTCCAGGGAGGAATGGCTTGTGTGTACCCTCCCACCCCCCAGCGTTTTCCTACCCAGAATCTCATGCAAACCTCAAATTTAGATGAAAGAAAATCACATTTTCCTCACATTTCTGTGTGGGATCACCATGTCAGCACAAATGTCCTACCACACAGCATTCCCCTAGGTCTCCCGATAAAAATGATATCTGGGGGAACGCTGGGTGGTGGGAAATTTGTGTCAGCCCATTGATCCCACAACTTTACCACACTGAAACATGAGAAAAATCCCACCGGTGTTCTAGTTTTCAGAAATGTCTGGGTTTGGTAGTTTTCCTTAGATGGCCGCTGATCAGAGGGCCAAAAACCTTGGTGACCCTTCCCTTGCTGAAACCAGGTTGTTTTGTGATAGGTAATTTGGAGGTCTCCACGATACGTTTTGGATCCTTCACTGCCCTGAGCACTTGGCCCATGCACACAAGTGAGGTACCATTTTGTATCGGAAGACTTTGGGGGATGCTGGGTGGGTGGAAGTTTGTGGATCCATGCAGATTCCGGAACTTTCCATCACAGAAATGTGATGAATTTGGTTTATTTGGGACAAAGTTTGTGGTTTGCAAGGGATTCTGGGTAATAGAAACTGATGAGAGCTACACAAGTCACTCCATCTCTGGGTGTCTTGTTTTAAAAAATGTGTAGGTTTGCTCTGTTTTCCTAGGTGTGGGCTGAGCTAGTGTTCAAAATCCACAGCTAGGCACATTGCAAAAAAAAGGGTCAGTTTTCACAGGAAAAATATAATGCGTCCATGTTGCGTTTTGGGACGTTTCCGGTCACGGGCACTAGGCCTACCCACACAAGTGAGGTTGCATTGTAATCTGCAGACTAGGGGAACACAGCATAGTAGAATAACTGTTATTACCATTGACTTGCTTTACATTTCTCCCTTTCAAATGTTAGAATTTATTTTTAAAAAGTCATTATGAAAAATGACCTCTAATTCACATGCTTGTATGGGTACCCACAATGCTGGAGATGTGCAAATAACCATTGCTTCTAAACTCTACATTTTGTTCACATTTCAGAAATATATAGGTTTCCTTGGTATCTATTTTTCACACAGCTCAATTATTTTCCTTGGGTTCCTCTGGTTCTTTATGAACCAACAAGACCTATATATCCTCGCAAACAGAAGGGTTCAGCGGATGTAACGGTATATATTGCTTTCAAAAAGTTGTCATACTTAGAAGAAGTTACAGGTCAAATGGTTGTTTAATTTTCAACTCCATTTCAATATTTTTTATTTTCAACTGTTAGTTTCTATTAAAAAAAAAATCCTTGAGGGATCTACACAAATGGCCACTTGCTTATTTCAAAATGTTGTCTACTTTTCAGAAATGTATAGCTTTTGGGGATGCATTATTGCTTTCACACCATTTCTACCACTAACTGGAAGGAGGTTGAAAGCACAAACAATAGCAAAAATAAAGGCTATGTCCCAGTAAAATGCCAAAACTGTAGAAAATGTTGGTTTTCTGACAAAAGTCTACCAGTCCCTGTAAGCTGGGAAGATGGTGAGATCAGCACCACAAACCCTTTGTCGATACCATTTGCAGCGGGGGGAAAACTGACGCTTTCTTCTGCAGCACCTTTACCCCCCAAAAACTGACTTGTGCTGTATTTTGGCCAATTTCTGAGTCCCTTCCTGGGGAATCCACAAACCCTGGGTACCTTTAAATTCTTCATGATGTTGGAAGAAAAGGACACAAATTTGGCATGTATACCTTTTGCGGAAAAAAAGTGCTAACTACCCCAAATAGCCAAAAAAAGGCTTAGCACAGGGGGTGGAAAGGCTTAGCAGAGAAGGGGTTACTGTGCAAGATTAATCCCTTTGCTCCTAAAACAGGTTGGAACAACTAATCTTGTACCACAGACAAGTATGCCATCACTCTTCGCTAACTCCACTTTAGTGTCCTCAAATGGGTGTAGAGTAGACTCAATAGATTTTATATACAGCCAACCTTCCAACATATACGACCAACACATTTTCAGAACTTTATTCTGCTCTATCCACTCCTTCCACTCTACTTACAAGATAGATCATTGTGTTCTTGTTATCACATTTTTAACAGGCCATTCTGCATCGTAATCCTGTTCCTCCTCTGACTATTGTCTTCACAACAAGATTTAACAAACATTTGGCCACACAATTTGACAAACGAGGAATATATACGATGTCAAATTTAAGTTAATGTAGTTAACAACCCATCTTCTAATTCATGATGAAACATTAAAGACCTTTTCTTTTGGCAACATTTCTTTTAGAGGCTTACTATCTGGTTTGAGCTCACCAAAAACTGTGGAATTTCTAGACAGCCCAACTCATTGCAAAATTCCTCCTTTTTGTTAACTGTATAGTTCAGCTCATTTCAACACCCCGAAGTCAAATTAAATAAATAGTGTACTACTTTTACCCATGGTTCTGTAACAAAACAGCTCCCAGCCCCTTCCTACTATCGTCCTTGACTGTGGCCACTTTGCCTGGTACAATAAGCTTTCAAATCAGCAGCCCTCTGTAGCTACTTCAACTGAAGGAGACATTCTCGAAATGTTCACACTATATACATTTCACACCTCTTTAACACAAGTTTCTCAAAGCAACCTATTTTAATATAAGGTGGCGAATAAAGTGAATATAAAACTACTACAGCTAAAAACAATGCAACCTCCTTTTGTTGGGTCTTTGTAAAGCAGGCTTCACTTCCACCAAATCCCTTTTAAGTCTAACCCCTTTCTGTGAGATGGGTTGGCCAAATACATAATTTCCTTGCTCCCAAATTTGCATTTACAGTCTTCCAAAGTCAATCCAACACGTTTCCAAAATTCCCAAAACTTGATAGACTGAGATTTTTTCCCTCCCAAGTTCCACGAGTGGTGAGCAGGTCTTCTTGGAAGCATCTACAACATCCAGATCACCCACAAGATTATTTAAGACTCTGAAAAATAGAAGCAACTGTACCAATCCCAAACATCCTCCTTAACAATTTATTGGAACCAAAGGGTGTTGTAAAAGCAGTGAGATCTTGTAAACCTTCCTCCACCTTGATCTGGTGTTATGCAGAAACTAGATTTAGGGTAATGAAAAAATTTGCAGTACAAACTGATAACATTTCCAACAAATTAGGTCAGGGAAACTGATCTACAAGGTCTGCCCTATTAAGACATTTTGGGTTGAATAATTTTTGTGCCATCTGCCTTCTGAGCGACTACCACTGACGGCAACCTCTGTTGCCTCTATCCGGACCAATGATACCATCATCAGAAGCTCACCTTTGACAGCATTGTGAACATAAATGGGCATTCTCCTCACCAACACTACGTAAGGAGTGGAACCCTCCCGAGTTTTGTTTTATGGGAATAACTTCCAAGTCACCCGAACTGGAGTAAAAATATTGGGAAATCTTATTGGAAAATCCCCACACAAGCCTTCAACCTGTTGCACACATGTGAGGTACTGCATTAGGCTCAAGATAGACACTAATACACACGTGAGGTACTGCATTAGGCTCAAGATAGACACTAATACACACGTGAGGTACTGCATTAGGCTCAAGATAGACACTAATATCTTTTTGATGTAGACAACCCAAAATGTTATCAACCCTTACAGCAATCAATCAATCAGGACATTTATAGAGCGCACTACTCACCCGTGGGGTCTCAAGGCGCTAGGGGGGGGGGGGGTGCCGTTACTGCTCGAACAGCCAGGTCTTGAGCTTCTTCCTGAAGGAGAGGTGGTCTTGGGTCAGGCGCAGGTCGGTCGGGAGGGAGTTCCAGGTCTTGGCGGCCAGGTAGGAGAAGGACCTTCCTCCTGTAGTCGCTCTTCGGATGCGGGGGACGGCGGCGAGGGCGTGGCTGGTCGATCTGAGGTGGCGTTTGGGAGCGTAGAAGTTGATTCGGTTGTTGAGGTAGCTCGGGCCTTGGTCGTGTAGGGCTTTGTGTGCGTGGGTGAGGAGACGGAAGGTGATTCTTTTGTTGACGGGGAGCCAGTGCAGATCTCTCAGGTGTCCGGAGATGTGGCTGTTTCGTGGGATGTCGAGGATGAGTCTGGCTGAGGCGTTCTGGATCCGCTGGAGTCTCTTCTGGAGCTTGGCGGTGGTTCCGGCGTAGAGGGCGTTGCCGTAGTCCAGTCGGCTGGTGACGAGGGCCTGGGTGACAGTCTTCCTGGTCTCGGTGGGGATCCACCAGAAGATCTTCCGTAGCATGCGCAGGATGTAGAAGCATGACGAGGAGATGGCGTTGACTTGTCTGGTCATGGAGAGGGAGGAGTCCAGGATGAAGCCCAGGTTGCGTGCGTGGTCCGTCGGTTTGGGTGCGGTGCCCAGGGCGGGGGGCCACCAGGAGTCGTCCCAGGCAGATGGCGAGGAGCCCAGGATGAGGACCTCCGTCTTGTCTGAGTTCAGTTTTAGGCGGCTGGTCGTCATCCACTCGGCTACATCTTTCATCCCTTCGTGCAGGTTGGCTCTGGCGGCGGCGGGGTCGTTGGTCAGGGAGAGGATCAGCTGGGTGTCGTCGGCGTAGGAGATTATGTTGAGGTTGTGTTGGCGTGCGATGGCCGGGAGGGGGCTCATGTAGACGTTGAAGAGGGTGGGGCTCAGCGAGGATCCTTGAGGGACGCCGCAGATGACTTCGGTGGCTTCTGATTTGTACGGTGGTAGGCAGACTCTCTGTGTTCTTCCGTCGAGGAAGGAGGTGATCCATTCCAGTGCCTTCTCCTGGATTCCGATGTTGCCGAGGCGCTGCACTAGGGTGCGGTGGCAGACAGTGTCGAATGCCGCGGAGAGGTCCAGGAGGATGAGGGCCGCTGTTTCTCCGTTGTCCATCAGGGCTCGGATGTCATCGGTGGCAGCGATGAGGGCGGTCTCGGTGCTGTGGTTGGCTCGGAAGCCAGACTGTGAGGGGTCGAGGGATCCATTCGTCTCGAGGAAGGCGGCCAGTAAAGTTTCCTTTATATTCAAAGAGCGTGAAACTATCCCACTATGTTTTTCAGATGACCACCCCATAACCTCCCGCTTTCATATGCATCTTCCGGAGAGTCACCATCCCTTCATAAATTGTCTTCTATACCAGCAAGGAAATAATATTCAATTGGAACATGGGTCAAACATCAACTGAAGACATTTGCTATCAGTTTTAACAATCTATGACAGATTTCTGTGTTTTAATTTTCCAAGTTGGAAGACCACCTCCTAAACCTCTTTCATGTTACTTTTGATTCTACTTTCACTCATGCAACACTTGACAAAATATTCACATTTGCCACATTTATTGCAAGCAGCTTTGATAGCTGAACATTATTCCTGTTAGCCATGTGTCCTGCTAAACCACACCGAAAATAGTTGCCCTTACAATAAAGGTTTTCTTTCCTCTTACCATACTCGCATCACCTTTTAGTTCATTAACACAACAAATCATACGTTAAGTTCAAGTTCAGGCATTTATAGAGCGCACTACTCACCCAGAGGGTCTCAAGGCGCTAGAGGGAGGGGTTCATTGTTTATCGAATAGCCAAGTTTTCAGTTCTTTTCTGAAGGAGATGTGATTCTGAGTAAGGCGAAGGTGGGTGGGGAGTGAGTTCCAGGTCTTGGCAGCCAGGAAGGAGAAGGATCTGCCACCCATGGTGGTTTTTCGGATGCGTGGGACTGCGGCGAGGGCTTGAATGGATGATCTTAGTTGGCGGGTGGGATAGTAGAAGGACAGTCGGGAGTTGAGGCATTCTGGTCCTAGATTATAAAGGGCCTTGTGTGCGTGGGTGAGAAGGCGGAAAGTAATTCTTTTGTTGATGGGAAGCCAGTGGAGGTTTTTTAGGTGACCGGTGATGTGCTCTTGGCGCGGGATGTCTAATATGAGTCTCGCTGATGCGTTTTGGATGCGCTGGAGCTTTTTCTGCAATTTTGTTGTAATTCCGGCGTAGAGAGTGTTGCCATAGTCCAGTCGACTCGGGACCAGTGCATGGGTGACAGTCTTTCTTGTTTCGAGGGGGATCCAGCGGAAGATCTTTTTGAGAATGCGAAGGACGTTGAAGCAGGAGGACGATACAGCGTTGACTTGTCTGGACATTGAGAGAGAGGAGTCTAGGATGAAGCCAAGGTTACGTGCATGGTCAGTGGGTGTGGGCGCTGATCCCAGAGCGGAAGGCCACCAAGAGTCGTCCCAAGATGAGGGGGAGGATCCAAGGATGAGCACCTCAGTTTTGTCTGAGTTGAGTTTTAAGCGGCTCGGTTTCATCCATTCGGCTACTTCTTTCATACCTTCGTGAAGGTTGTCCTTGGCGGTGTTGGGGTCTTTGGTGAGGGAAAGTATCAGCTGGGTGTCGTCGGCGTAGGAGATGATGTTGAGGTTGTGTCGACGTGTGATGGAGGCGAGGGGACTCATGTAGACGTTGAAGAGGGTGGGACTGAGAGAGGAGCCTTGAGGTACGCCGCAGATGACTTCGGTGGGCTCTGAGTAGAAAGGGGGGAGTCACACACTTGACGGTCAATATCGCACCAGCCAAGGGTGGCTCATAATTTACAATTCATCCCTTAGTCTGCTTTATAAAAGAGTACAAACTGGTCTCTAATGCGTGCCTCCACTAGAGCACCAACCTTACAAAAAGAACCCAGCCTTCTTAAAGTGGTGATCCATTGATCCACAGATTCATTCTCCTTCTGCGTTATTCTCCCAATTGAAATCTCTGCAAAATAGAACTGAATCTTAAATCGCCTTTCTTTGCAGCTATTTCAAACTCATTAAGACCATGAAAAACCTCCTGAGATAGGTCTGGCAAATCATACAAAACTTTCTGGCCTTTTACTGCAAAATAGAGAGGTGAAAGGGACAGTTTCCTCTAAGAACTAAGATTGGTCCCACAAACATGATACATTGATTAAGACCTTTACCCACTTATCCCAGGGCTTTAACCCCTTGCGTGCGGACGACAGCTCCCGTCCGTCATGCAGCACAGTGCTCGTGTGCTGATGACGGCCGGGAGCCGTCATGACCACGCCCGCGATCGGAATGTCCAGCACAGGAGCGGAATTCCGGCCGCAGGCAAGGGGTTAAGTGGGGGGAAAAGGAGTGTGTGTGTGGGGGGGGGGGTGTTTCAAAGGGCCGTGGCCGATGTAATTAAGGGCATAAGCTAAAAATCTGTGCTTAGCATAGTGTGCCATCCGACTGGCATATTGCAATTTCCGCCATTGCATGCAGATATATCATACAACAAGTAACTGTATACCTACAACAAGCCAGGATTATTGGCTTTGTCAATGGTTGCTAGTTGCATAAGATCAATAAGCAACGACTATTGCTTTGTTGTTCAGAATATTGAAAATGCTTCAGTTCTATAATGATGAGATTGAAAGTACTATAGCGAGTCTCTTTGAAGTTACATCAAAGGCAGTGAAGGGTGGCACTGCTGCAGAGTTCAGATTTGTTTTTTCACCCCGAGGGTGAGGGAAAAATGGAGAGCCTGATAGAGACCCATCTCGGCACCTGCTTTAACCCCTTCGATGATCATGACGAGCTCAGCTCGTCATGAGGTACGCCTGTCGCACGCTCATGACGAGCTGAGCTCGTCATGAACCGCGGCTTTTTTAAAAAGTCAGCGCACAGCGGGAAAACCCGCAGCGTGCATGGAATTAAAGAACTGCCAGTGCTGAGCACCAACAGGACCTGGCCCACTTAAAGCCAGTCTTACCCACTACAAAAGGGGCTCATCAGCATGTGATAGAAATAAAGAGGTGGCGCCACATTTTCCAAGATGTCTTCCAGTATGTCAGGTCTTTTTGGTTCATCAGAATGGGAATCGTTGTCAAAACAGAATGCAAAAAAATAGGTTCAGTCACTAGTCTACCAGGAAAAACAAACAGGTGAACACAACCCACCTGGGGGTGAAAGCACAGTCATGGGGGTCAACAAGGTATGCACTGCAAAATAGCCAAACAACCAGACAGGAAATTAATATATTTTTTTTTAACATACATTGCATACAATAAGGAGAGCACAACAGTAGTTTGGATCGCTTCATATAGAGAACCTACTTAGGGAAAAATAATCATCACCCACGTTCCCTGAACAGCTTCTTGCTAGTGAGATTGAGAATTAATCAAAAGTCTCTGGAGAGTCTTTTTATAATATAATCATGCACAGCTCACAAAAACTCGGAACCTTTAACTCGGAGAGGTCATCATATGCTCCTGATTCCAATAAACACTGGGTAGTAAAACTTCACTGCCTTGCCAAATAGGAATTACTGCATGGCTGGAGCCAGGACGCGTGGGGCTCAGCTGAAATCGCAGCCTGCCCAGAAAACGCGAACGTTGCACCCCCGCGAACATAAAGTGCGCCACGTGACACAGTTTCACAGGGACTAGGGTTCAATAGTAGGAAACAGAGGCTCTCTTTTACGCTTCTTTCTCTTTCTTTACTGAAGCAAATACAGCAGCCAATAAAACTTTAAACTACATAAATGGAAGGACTGCCCCTTCCTTCTATACACCAATCAACATTCCCTCATTGGGTATTAACTTTATTAATTTTATTTATTTAAACAGTTTTATATAGCGCTGGCTAGACCCAAGGGTATCAGAGTGATTTACATGAGAAGGACAAGAGCGAACAATACAATAATAAGTTCGAACAAAAAGGAGAAGCAAAATAGGAGAGCAAAAAGTCAAGAACAATAAATACAAAATCAAAGATATCGGCAGTAACATTTGAAACCAAACTAGGAGTTGGATGATTGTGTAAGCGTGGTAGGCCAGAGTGGAGGGGTGAAGGTATGGGGGTCCGGTGGGGATAGGGAGGGAGAAAGGAGAGAAGATAACATGAAGGGGAATGAGGTGAGTGAAAGTGAACAGGAGGAAGGAGGATAGTGGTAAATGTGGGGAGACATGCAGGGGTGGCAGGTCAGGTAAAATGCAAAGAGGAACATGCAACATGGAAGTCCGTCCTCTTTCTCTGCTGCTGCAGCTAACTTGGTGCTTTCAAATGTATTTAATATTTCATTGTGTGATTGTGTTTATTGTGGGCAAACAATATTATAGTCCAGCGAATGCGCACAGACGTGCGTGCAGGCTGATTGACACACGTTATCTAAAGGGGAGTGGGACAGACGCGTTTATAAGGGAAGTCCCCCTTCAGCATGACAGGGGCGGCTCTAGGCTCATGGCGGCCCTGGGCAGGGAGCGTAGGTAGGGGGCCCCGCGGGGTGGAGCGCGGAGGCCAGTGAAGAGGGGGCGGGGGGTCAGGGTGTTTGGAAGTGGAACAGAGCCGGAGGCCACCAAATCCCTGCCAGGGGCCGCCACGCAAATATGTATTCATCCTCAGAGGATTATTATATTAAGGATATATATTGGCGTGGTGGCCCCTGGGGTTTGGTGGCCCTGTGCAGGTGCACAGCTGGCACATGCCTAAGGCCGCCCCTGAGCATGATGCGCGAGGAGACGATCAAACATAATTATTTTCTGATTGGCTCCTCGTGCGGTGCCTCTCCAGTCAGCCTTCCCAGTGAACGCCCAGCGAGACAAAAACGGTGAAGGGCACTGCCGTAGGAGAGTTGGGGTGGCTCCCTCCACAGTAACTACGAACTAAATTTAGTCTGGCACAGTATATTAAATTGCACAGACTACTAACTTGAGACTCTAAGCCTGTGAAAGTTCAGATTGAATCACCCCTGGGCATACTCTCCCCCTGAACATCTTCCACTGCTCCATTAGATATCACTATGGTGTACTACGCTGAGGAGGGAGATGAATTTACAGAATACGCTGAATATGAGGCGGTGCCTTACGAGCACCAGATGGAGAAGCAGTTAGTCGCGGCTCTAGATTCACAAGTACAAGATTTAGTGAATCAGGCATTAAGGCTTTATAACTAATCAACAAAAAACTTAGGGGTCTAATTAGGAATCCAAGAGTGATCCTGTACTCATAGTAGCTTTGTCAATAGTACAAGGGTACAATGATAGTGAAACTAACAAACCAGATCACAAGATGTGAAGAACCAGTAACGTAAGTCACCCCTGGTTGAGGATTCCCATCAAAGGTCTTGTATGAATCAATATTATCATTTGGTAATCCTTATCGGGTATTGTGTCTCTAGATCATTGAGACCAGCATACCCAGATAGCCAGTTCGGGGTAGCGACCCACAATCACTCGGTACTACCACATGATGTTGATGTGATGGGAAGTGCAGTGTAAATAAAGATAAGTGGTGATCTAAAAAAGGATAGGGAACTCAACCAGAAATAATTTTAATAATTGTTGGCCCCTTCCCTATTAAAAACAAGAACAGTATAGTATCGTCATCGCAGTCCACACAAATAGCTGCGAGGAGACCAACATGTTTCAGCCACTAAAGGTTAACTCCTCAGGCTTTCGTCAGGGTCTCTGTTCTGTAAATATACTACTGCTTATAAGTGAATAAAGTGTGAAAAAATTATACAAAAAAACACACACAAGTGAGAACCAGTAAAGGATATAGTGTTCCTTCAACTGTATCAACTCCTCTCTTCGGCACCTGGTTGAATAAATACTGTATAAGGAGGACAAACGTACAAGTAGATCACAATCAGCTACACTGGTCCGTTATAAACATAATACATTGTTTCTCAAAAATTAATCAACTTATTTACTCACCCAGAGTGTCCGGGGAGTGGACCTCACCTCTTCCTGGACCTGGCTCAGGATATGTGAGACCCCGCTCTACAGTAACAGAAACCGACTCCGTAAATAACAAAGACCAAGAGGTCAGACATTAATCTACTCTGGCAATGTGCATACTACGTAATCTAAGGTCTTCTGTATATGGAGCTCATTAACAAACATCAAAAGATTCACAATTACACCCTCTGTCCATTCCACTGTCAACTAAAGGCTAAACAAACAGTAGTGCTCTAAACTACTTAAAGCCAGCAACCAGCTAGCAGAATGAAAAGTGCCTGGTATAAGGCTAATAAAAACGGTAGAACTATGTTCCTACCTGTCCGTCGTTGTCTCAAGCAGTGACTGAGTCAGGGGGAGGCACAGACACTCCTTCAGTCTAACTACTTCACTGATCTGGTAAGAGAAAACCACCCAATCGGTACCTGTGGGGGAGGGGCTGACCCGGTCGCCGCCTGTGCGGGAAGGGCTGTCCAGATCTGCCAGGGTGACTTGTATAAAGCTGTCACCTTCAATTCTCACACCCGCTATTGTCAGGACTCGTCTCATACCCGGAAATTCCAAGTATTCGTTCCATGTCCCAATGCCGGCCTCGCGCGCGAGATCTCACGAGACTCACCGGTATGTGACTACAGCGTGACGTCATATCTCCTGTTTGTGTCGTTTCTTCGGTGTGACTTCCGCCTCACGGTATTTGCAGAGTTCCTTGGGAAAGAACAGCACCTACCCGATGAAGCAAGCCTGCGTTGATCGGTAGTTATAGCGGGATGTAACCCGCCCAAGCAATAAGAATAACTGAAACAATTCCCAAATTAAATACAGACCCTTGGCTAAGGTCATTCATTGCCGGGAGTAGATAGTCATGGTTTGTTTTTCGTAATTTATTTTTATGACCCAGTTAAAAATAAAACTAAAAATAAATATAAACGTTCATTATGGCTTTGGCTACTATAGCCATGAAAGAAAACTTTTTCATGTACGAGGATCAGATATACCATCAAGTCTCTGGAACCAGCATGGGCAGTATTTTTGCCCCTTCCCTGGCGAACCTATACGTCCATGAATTCGAACAGACCACAGTATTGCACCCCACCAACCCCTTTTTTCCCATCTATAATTTGGTGGAAAAGGTACATCGACGACATTCTGATGGTGTGGAGAGGGACTAGTGAATCGGTCCTACTGTTTCACCAATGGCTTAATAGTCAGAATAACTATCTTCGCTTTACTATTGAAATGAGCAAAGAGAGACTTCCATTCTTGGACCTCTCGATTTACAGCACCACGAGTGGTTTGGAGAGTGAACTATACCGGAAGCCAATGGCAAGGAATTTCTTTCTCCTGTACGAAAGCCAACACCCCAAGTCACTGAGGGATAATCTGCCCTTTGGACAGTTTCTTCGAGTCCATCGGAACTGTTCTACCCCAGAAACTTTCAAACGCCATGCAGATGATCTATCCAAGCAGTTGAGTGAGAGACATTACCCTAAAAAATTGGTCCAGCGCTCATATAAACGAGCAGCAAATAACCATCGTGCTGCTCTACTTGAACCTCGTGTAGAGAAACCTCCATTGGATCGATTAACATTAGTGAGTACATTTAACACTAAATCGAATTTGGTTCAGAAGGTGATCAAAAAACATTGGAAAATTCTGAACAGTGGTAAAGAAAAAATTGCATTTCCACTCTTTGCCTTTAAACGCTCCACTAACTTGAGGGATCGTCTGGTACACACTCAACCTAAAGGTACACCCAGGAGAGAGTTAGGCACGCTCTGGGATCTCCCTCCTGTGGTAGGTCACCATCCGTGTGGAGGCTGTTCTATTTGCCCTCTAACTACTAAAATCACTAGTGTGGACATTGGTACAGATAGGCCATGGGAACTGCGGCAGTTTACAAACTGCAACAGTACCAATTTGATCTACCTCATCACTTGCACGTGCAATGAACGATATGTGGGCATGACCACGAGGAAGGTGCGTGTGAGGATGCAGGAGCACAAAAGTACGTTTCGTTGTAAGAAAGACATCTCGAAACTCACTAAGCACTTCATCACACACAATCATGCCGAAACAGACTTTAAGTGGCATGTTTTGGAGAAACCATACATTCCACCACATGTGACTGATGTGTCTAGATATTTGTTCATTCGTGAACAAAAGTGGGTTTTCAAATTGGGGACAGACAGACAAGGATTGAACGATGACATTCCGTGGTTCGCCTTGTCTTGATATATTTGAATACAAGTGTGAGTGTGGTGTCATTCATGTGATGTATACTCGAAAGGGTAATTATTGATCATGACTAGACCTTGTACATAGGAGTATCACTTCTACTATGCACATTCGGGAAACACACTAGTTTTCTTTAGGCTCGTTAATATCCTAAGCCCACTGTTCAGTGGGCGATGGCTGTATAAACTGTACTTTTGATTTCGGTCTAAAGAGTAAACCAGAATTATCTATTCCCTGTTTTGCTTGATCTTAGCTCAGGGTTATTTTCAGACACTCTTATTGCCCCTAGGCTCGTCACTAATCTGAGCCTGACCACCCAGTGAGAGGGGCGTTACAAATAGTACTTTTTACGTTTATATTTATTTTTATTTTTAACTGGGTCCTAAAAATAAATTACGAAAAACAAACCATGACTATCTACTCCCGGCAATGAATGACCTTAGCCCAGGGTCTGTATTTAATTTGGGAATTGTTTCAGTTATTCTTATTGCTTGGGCGGGTTACATCCCGCTATAACTACCGATCAACGCAGGCTTGCTTCATCGGGTAGGTGCTGTTCTTTCCCAAGGAACTCTGCAAATACCGCGAGGCGGAAGTCACACCGAAGAAACTACACAAACAGGAGATATGACGTCACGCTGTAGTCCCATACCGGTGAGTCTCGCGCGCGAGGCCGGCATTGGGAAATGGAACGAATACTTGGAATTTCCGGGTATGAGACGAGTCCTGACAATAGCGGGTGTGAGAATTGAAGGTGACAGCTTTATACAAGTCACCCTGGCAGATCTGGACAGCCCTTCCCGCACATGCGGCGACCGGGTCAGCCCCTCCCCCACAGGTACCGATTGGGTGGTTTTCTCTTACCAGATCAGTGAAGTAGTTAGACTGAAGGAGTGTCTGTGCCTCCCCCTGACTCAGTCACTGCTTGAGACAACGACGGACAGGTAGGAACATAGTTCTACCGTTTTTATTAGCCTTATACCAGGCACTTTTCATTCTGCTAGCTGGTTGCTGGCTTTAAGTAGTTTAGAGCACTACTGTTTGTTTAGCCTTTAGTTGACAGTGGAATGGACAGAGGGTGTAATTGTGAATCTTTTGATGTTTGTTAATGAGCTCCATATACAGAAGACCTTAGATTACGTAGTATGCACATTGCCAGAGTAGATTAATGTCTGACCTCTTGGTCTTTGTTATTTACGGAGTCGGTTTCTGTTACTGTAGAGCGGGGTCTCACATATCCTGAGCCAGGTCCAGGAAGAGGTGAGGTCCACTCCCCGGACACTCTGGGTGAGTAAATAAGTTGATTAATTTTTGAGAAACAATGTATTATGTTTATAACGGACCAGTGTAGCTGATTGTGATCTACTTGTACGTTTGTCCTCCTTATACAGTATTTATTCAACCAGGTGCCGAAGAGAGGAGTTGATACAGTTGAAGGAACACTATATCCTTTACTGGTTCTCACTTGTGTGTGTTTTTTTGTATAATTTTTTCACACTTTATTCACTTATAAGCAGTAGTATATTTACAGAACAGAGACCCTGACGAAAGCCTGAGGAGTTAACCTTTAGTGGCTGAAACATGTTGGTCTCCTCGCAGCTATTTGTGTGGACTGCGATGACGATACTATACTGTTCTTGTTTTTAATAGGGAAGGGGCCAACAATTATTAAAATTATTTCTGGTTGAGTTCCCTATCCTTTTTTAGATCACCACTTATCTTTATTTACACTGCACTTCCCATCACATCAACATCATGTGGTAGTACCGAGTGATTGTGGGTCGCTACCCCGAACTGGCCATCTGGGTATGCTGTCTCAATGATCTAGAGACACAATACCCGATAAGGATTACCAAATGATAATATTGATTCATACAAGACCTTTGATGGGAATCCTCAACCAGGGGTGACTTACGTTACTGGTTCTTCACATCTTGTGATCTGGTTTGTTAGTTTCACTATCATTGTACCCTTGTACTATTGACAAAGCTACTATGAGTACAGGATCACTCTTGGATTCCTAATTAGACCCCTAAGTTTTTTGTTGATTAGTTGTTTCTAATGGGGGATAATACTTAGGCTTGGTCTTTAAACATCCCTCTAGCCCTGCAATAGAGTGTGTTTTTCCAGTTTTAGAGCAGCGTGCAGCTGCGGGCTATTATGTTCTGATCAAATCAATAGTGATCATTTTCATTCTAATAATAAGAATCGGTCAGTATATTGACATTTGTCTTTAGGTTACTTACGCCTGTCTGTCCTCGCTACTGTGTAGCTATAATGGCTGAACGCCATGGTTTGGCTTATGATGACTCTATGTATCATTCTATCTTAGATAATATGCCGAGCATTTTAGAAACACTTCCTACACCTACAGTCAATGCAACGGATGACTGGACGAAAGTCCTAGCATTGAAAAAATCGCATTCTCGGACTCAGACCCATGGGATTATCATGGCCGAGTACATGAGAGCGAGTTGTGCACCTCCCGGGCTTATAGTAACCAATGCTCCACGACTTTTTTTGAGCGACAAACCATTCCTGAAGGATTGGTCAATGATTGCTTGGCGCTGCACCCGTGACTGGCTAATTCTGATCATCAGTACAGCCAAACGGGTAGCAGACGCGATTTTAGTAGAAATACAGGTTTTGGAGGGCAAAATTAAGGCCACCATAAGTGCCACTTTAAAAAAAAACAAAGACGAATCAGATAAAACCAACAAAGAATTTGCTGATTCCATACTCCAGACTAAACTAGAGAAGTTCAAGAAAGATCTGGCCAAGTTTAATTTGGAAACTGTCTATCCCTACACCAGTGACAATTACAAAGCCCCAGACTTTAACAAGCGAGGGAGAATGTATGGATCCAACTACTCAGGATCAAGTTCTGATACAGGAAGCGACTCTGAGGCCAATAACCAGTCATCCAATGCCGGAAACAATCGTGGCAGAGGAGGTAGATCTCAAAACTACAGGGGTCAGTACAACATGCCCGGTCAATGTTGGTGGCCACCAGGACCCTGGGGTTATCCAGGTAATTTTCCGCCACCTATGGGCCCTTTCCCCGGTTTCCAAAACTTCAATAGCCAGCCTTTCTTGGCGCGTGGCCCCAGACGGTCACGGGGCAAAAGAAGACCGGCACAAGGACAACCGCAGGTCCAATGGGAGGACACGACAGGCCCTCATGCAGGAACTCGGAGTCACACGAGAAGGAATGCTCAAGAACAGTAAATAGACCAGAAAAGAGCTTGGTGGTCAATCTTAGTCAAAGAACTTTATCAGACATCGAGGAAGCTGTGCTGAACAAGGGCCTAGGTTTCGTGACTACAGATAAGGGTGATCCTTTTGTCCTTCAAACTGAACTAGCACAGTTCTTTCGGAAACTAAGGCTACATTATTTCTTTAAGAACAGGAATACTGAGGAATCAGAGAATGACAGGGATACCAACACTGGTTTGAGGATTAAATCTACTTTTTTACCTCCCTCACATGCCATACCACCTCAAATATTAACTTTTGAACTGGCTGTCAAGAATGATATAGACCTTATACAATATGGTTCGAGATCACGTTACAACAACCTTACCACTGCAGAGAGACAGGCTCTCAAAACTTTGACCCAAGACGGTACTATAATTGTGAAGCCCGCTGATAAAGGGGGTTCCATTGTGGTCCAGAATGTAGAAACATACAGGTCAGAGTGTCTCCGCCAGTTGAGCAACAGCAACGCATACCGACCACTGACTATTGACCCGACTCCGAGATTGATGAGTGAAATCAAAGTCTTGGTCGAAGAAGCCCTAGGAGAAGGATGGATCACTCCCTTAGAGGCACAATTCCTACAGGTTAAACATCCTACCATGCCTTATTTTTACACCTTACCAAAGGTGCACAAACCACAGAGACCGCCTCCAGGGAGGCCTATAATTTCGGGCCAGGGTTCACTGCTCGAACCCCTTTCAGCTTTTGCGGATTACTTCCTCAAACCGTTGGTTAACACTATGCCGACGTTTCTCAAGGACACCACTGATGTCCTGAGAGTGATTCCCGATATAGTCTTTGATCGAGAGACTGATTATCTAGTCTCTCTTGATGTTGAGTCCCTGTATACCTCCATTCCCCAGGATGCGACCTTGGACACCATCCGATCCATCCTGGGGGAATCGGAATTGGACTCCATCACTCCTGTGCCGTTCATTATGGCTTTGGCTACTATAGCCATGAAAGAAAACTTTTTCATGTACGAGGATCAGATATACCATCAAGTCTCTGGAACCAGCATGGGCAGTATTTTTGCCCCTTCCCTGGCGAACCTATACGACCATGAATTCGAACAGACCACAGTATTGCACCCCACCAACCCCTTTTTTCCATCTATAATTTGGTGGAAAAGGTACATCGACGACATTCTGATGGTGTGGAGAGGGACTAGTGAATCGGTCCTACTGTTTCACCAATGGCTTAATAGTCAGAATAACTATCTTCGCTTTACTATTGAAATGAGCAAAGAGAGACTTCCATTCTTGGACCTCTCGATTTACAGCACCACGAGTGGTTTGGAGAGTGAACTATACCGGAAGCCCATGGCAAGGAATTCCCTTCTCCTGTACGAAAGCCAACACCCCAAGTCACTGAGGGATAATCTGCCCTTTGGACAGTTTCTTCGAGTCCATCGGAACTGTTCTACCCCAGAAACTTTCAAACGCCATGCAGATGATCTATCCAAGCAGTTGAGTGAGAGACTTTACCCTAAAAAATTGGTCCAGCGCTCATATAAACGAGCAGCAAATAACCATCGTGCTGCTCTACTTGAACCTCGTGTAGAGAAACCTCCATTGGATCGATTAACATTAGTGAGTACATTTAACACTAAATCGAATTTGGTTCAGAAGGTGATCAAAAAACATTGGAAAATTCTGAACAGTGGTAAAGAAAAAATTGCATTTCCACTCTTTGCCTTTAAACGCTCCACTAACTTGACGGATCGTCTGGTACACACTCGACCTAAAGGTACACCCAGGAGAGAGTTAGGCACGCTATGGGATCTCCCTCCGGTGGTAGGTCACCATCCGTGTGGAGGCTGTTCTATTTGCCCTCTAACTACTAAAATCACTAGTGTGGACATTGGTACAGATAGGCCATGGGAACTGCGGCAATTTACAAACTGCAACAGTACCAATTTGATCTACCTCATCACTTGCACGTGCAATGAACGATATGTGGGCATGACCACGAGGAAGGTGCGTGTGAGGATGCAGGAGCACAAAAGTACGTTTCGTTGTAAGAAAGACATCTCGAAACTCACTAAGCACTTCATCACACACAATCATGCCGAAACAGACTTTAAGTGGCATGTTTTGGAGAAACCATACATTCCACCACATGTGACTGATGTGTCTAGATATTTGTTCATTCGTGAACAAAAGTGGGTTTTCAAATTGGGGACAGACAGACAAGGATTGAACGATGACATTCCGTGGTTCGCCTTGTCTTGATATATTTGAATACAAGTGTGAGTGTGGTGTCATTCATGTGATGTATACTCGAAAGGGTAATTATTGATCACGAATAGACCTTGTACATAGGAGTATCACTTCTACTATGCACATTCAGGAAACACACTAGTTTTCTTTAGGCTCGTTAATATCCTAAGCCCACTGTTCAGTGGGCGATGGCTGTATAAACTGTACTTTTGATTTCGGTCTAAAGAGTAAACCAGAATTATCTATTTCCTGTTTTGCTTGATCTTAGCTCAGGGTTATTTTCAGACACTCTTATTGCCCCTAGGCTCGTCACTAATCTGAGCCTGACCACCCAGTGAGAGGGGCGTTACAAATAGTACTTTTTACGTTTGTATTTATTTTTATTTTTATTTTTAACTGGGTCCTAAAAATAAATTACGAAAAACAAACCATGACTATCTACTCCCGGCAATGAATGACCTTAGCCCAGGGTCTGTATTTAATTTGGGAATTGTTTCAGTTATTCTTATTGCTTGGGCGGGTTACATCCCGCTATAACTACCGATCAACGCAGGCTTGCGTCATCGGGTAGGTGCTGTTCTTTCCCAAGGAACTCTGCAAATACCGCGAGGCGGAAGTCACACCGAAGAAACTACACAAACAGGAGATATGACGTCACGCTGTAGTCCCATACCGGTGAGTCTCGCGAGATCTCACGCGCGAGGCCGGCATTGGGACATGGAACGAATACTTTGAATTTCCGGGTATGAGATGAGTCCTGACAATAGCGGGTGTGAGAATTGAAGGTGACCGCTTTATACAAGTCACCCTGGCAGATCTGGACAGCCCTTCCCGCACAGGCGGCGACCGGGTCAGCCCCTCCCCCACAGGTACCGATTGGGTGGTTTTCTCTTACCAGATCAGTGAAGTAGTTAGACTGAAGGAGTGTCTGTGCCTCCCCCTGACTCAGTCACTGCTTGAGACAACGACGGACAGGTAGGAACATAGTTCTACCGTTTTTATTAGCCTTATACCAGGCACTTTTCATTCTGCTAGCTGGTTGCTGGCTTTAAGTAGTTTAGAGCACTACTGTTTGTTTAGCCTTTAGTTGACAGTGGAATGGACAGAGGGTGTAATTGTGAATCTTTTGATGTTTGTTAATGAGCTCCATATACAGAAGACCTTAGATTACATAGTATGCACATTGCCAGAGTAGATTAATGTCTGACCTCTTGGTCTTTGTTATTTACGGAGTCGGTTTCTGTTACTGTAGAGCGGGGTCTCACATATCCTGAGCCAGGTCCAGGAAGAGGTGAGGTCCACTCCCCGGACACTCTGGGTGAGTAAATAAGTTGATTAATTTTTGAGAAACAATGTATTATGTTTATAACGGACCAGTGTAGCTGATTGTGATCTACTTGTACGTTTGTCCTCCTTATACAGTATTTATTCAACCAGGTGCCGAAGAGAGGAGTTGATACAGTTGAAGGAACACTATATCCTTTACTGGTTCTCACTTGTGTGTGTTTTTTTGTATAATTTTTTCACACTTTATTCACTTATAAGCAGTAGTATATTTACAGAACAGAGACCCTGACGAAAGCCTGAGGAGTTAACCTTTAGTGGCTGAAACATGTTGGTCTCCTCGCAGCTATTTGTGTGGACTGCGATGACGATACTATACTGTTCTTGTTTTTAATAGGGAAGGGGTCAACAATTATTAAAATTATTTCTGGTTGAGTTCCCTATCCTTTTTTAGATCACCACTTATCTTTATTTACACTGCACTTCCCATCACATCAACATCATGTGGTAGTACCGAGTGATTGTGGGTCGCTACCCCGAACTGGCCATCTGGGTATGCTGGTCTCAATGATCTAGAGACACAATACCCGATAAGGATTACCAAATGATAATATTGATTCATATAAGACCTTTGATGGGAATCCTCAACCAGGGGTGACTTACGTTACTGGTTCTTCACATCTTGTGATCTGGTTTGTTAGTTTCACTATCATTGTACCCTTTTGACAAAGCTACTATGAGTACAGGATCACTCTTGGATTCCTAATTAGACCCCTAAGTTTTTTGTTGATTAGTTGTTTCTAATGGGGGATAATACTTAGGCTTGGTCTTTAAACATCCCTCTAGCCCTGCAATAGAGTGTGTTTTTCCATTAAGGCTTTATAGCCTTTTACCCAACCACTGAAGAGTTATGGCAGGCATGCCTTAATAGAACCCTTAGGGGAATCCTCAATAAAGGAATTGAAGTTGGGTAAGAAGGGCATTGCCAGTAAGGTGACGTCCATGCATTCCTCTGCAGAGGTCCTATCACAGATGGTGTTGTCAGTCCTACAGGACCATAGATATGGAAGTTCATTTACACAAAGCTCATTGGGTGCTTCGAGTTCCACCCCAGGGTTGGCTGAGGTCTCTTCGGATACTTCCTCCGACACTTCCTAATCAGACGAGTCACAAGAGAAACTGCGTCCCATAAAGAAACACAAACATAAGACGCATTACATGGCGTTTGAAATCCCAAGCAACAAGAATCTCCTTTCTGAACCAAAGACCATTGTACACCCTAGGCCTACGGAATGGGTACCCAGTGCAGATGTCGCACACTATGTACAAGACAATTTGAGACTGAGTTTCGAGCGGGACGTGCGCCGCACCTTAAAATCGGAGTGCCCAAGTCCTTGCCTCCTGGGCAAGGTAACAGAATCTGGAACTGGACCCAAACATGGCCACAATTTTTAAAAGGTTCACTAAGGACCCAAAAAACAGGCTAGACATGGTATGTGAAGACAAGCTTTTGGATGCGTCAGGACCCCTCACCAAGATTTTAGACCTGGCAGGTGGGCCAACGATTCCAACTCCCCCCTTGACTCATTGGAAGTCCTCGAAGGAGAGCAGAGAGCCCCGTTTCCCTTAGGAAACACAAATTGCGCCCAGTCCATGGAACAAAGGAAATCCTTTATGATGATCGACCACCAACTGGCTGAACTGACTTCCACAGAAGCGGGTACCCTAGCCAACGATCAGCTGTTTGGCGACAAATTTGTTAAAGATTTGGGGATCATCCACCACTGCGCCCTATCGTATCCTCTATTAACTCCAATACAGAACCCCTGACTAAATATATTGATGCCTTTTTATGCCCCGACACGGAATTATCAATCCTATATTAGAGATACAGAAGACATATTAGGCAAAATAGAGCATATGACATTCAATCCAGAACGAAAATGTCTGGTTACATTAGATATAGAGGCACTTTATACAAATATACCTCAACAGCAAGCCATAGAAGCAGTAGCAGCCTTCTTAAGCAGAACCTCAGGGAAGAGACCAGATTATTTTAGGTTACCTTGAGATTATACCCCGAAACAACTATTTTGAGTTTAAAGGCGATACCTATCAACAAATAAAAGGGACCAGTATAGGGCCGTCATGCGCCCCCAGTATAGATAATATCTATATGGGCGAGTAGGAACTCAAGCACATATATAATGAAGCAGCACCGTTTTTCGAAAACGTGAAAGTATGGCGAAGACTCATTGAGGACATCATCTTTGTATGGAAAGGAGAAGACAGGGCCCTACAAGATTTAACAATCTCAAATTCACAGCTCATTATGGCACAGAAGAAGTAGAATTTCTGGACATATTGATTTCAGGCTATAAAGGACGGATACAAGTTAGTTTCTATCGTAAGCCCACAGCGAAAAACACGATTTTACAGCATGATAGCTATCATCCGAACTGCCAGAGAGACTCAATACCATTTGGAGAATTCCTAAGCGAGGCGGGAGTAACAAAAACAAAATACAAAGGAGTGAAGCATTTTAATTTGCTGACAGGTTATTTGAAGAGCAGTAAGAGAAGTGATGATGGAATTGGCAGCACCAAACCACAGCAATGCAGACTAGACACACCCAGAGAGATCTTTGTTTCCCACCCATCTCCACCACCCCAAAGCATCTCAACAGATTATTTTAGTAATTCAAGTAGACCTTCAACGTATCTACCCGTGTTCTTCACTAAATGTGATACAACTATGTCCCAGCATGAACACAGCTCACCAGATACAACTAACAATTCAAATATGGGCTGCTTATCCTTTTAAAAAAATCTGAATTCTTAATCCATGATGCATGACAAAGTTCAGTGCTAAATCTGAATTGGGTGCGATTGGGAGTGGACCCCATTCAGAATAACTACTCACATTACACAGCACCTAATGGAACTACAAAGGTTCCCCATACACAAACTAGCACAACTCTTTCAAGGCACTACACAATACCAGCCAAGCATGCCTCAACAATTGCATTTGCTTACTACTCTGGGCGATGTGATGAAGAGGGGAGAGCTGCAATCGTTCGCGGAGTTGAGGAGGGAATATAGTCTGGGGCCCACACAAGCTTTTAGGTACACACAACTGAGGCACGCTTGGAGGGCGGAGGCGGTACTGGCGGCTCCATCCCGGAATATGCTCCGTTAGAGGGTCGCCTCCTACAGGAACAGATTCCACACAAGGCGGTCTCCCTCACATACAGGACACTAATGAATAACATGCCCAAGGCGCTCGTGAAACTGCGGCAAATCTGGGAAAGTGATGTGGGGGATATGGATGAGGTGGACTGGGGAACTGTATTAATGCATCCACGCGAAGTGGCAATTAAATCTCGCCTGCGATTGATACAATTCAAGGTGCTTCATAGGACTTATTTTGATCGGATGAGATTGTATAAAATTGGGAGGGCGCCAGATCCCTGTTGCTTGCGTTGTGGGTTCGAAAGAGGGGATTTTTTCCACACCATCTGGGCGTGCCCGACTATTCAAGTTTTCTGGGCTGAAGTACTCCGAGAATTGGGAGCGGGGCTGGAGACCACTCTTCAGCTGGACCCCAAGTTAGTCCTTCTGGGAATGACAAATGATGTTGATGTAAGCCGCCCACAATTGATCTTCCTAGTGCTGGCCTTAGTAGTGGCCAAGAGGGATGTGGCCAGGAAGTGGGGAGCCCCAGATTGCCCGAGGCTGGAGGATTGGCGTGGTGGCCTGGACTTGTATATGGCCGCAGAGAGGGTTACCTATAAAGCGCGGGGGTGTCCAAAGAAGTTTGGGAGAGTGTGGGGAAAATGGCACCACTACCATGGGCTGGATGGAGGCCTCTGAGAAAGTTGCTGGGACAGGGGTTGGGGGACCACGAAGGTCATGGACTGGAGGATGCTGTACTGTATTTTTGGCCAGTGGCACTGATGTGGACTTCAGATTGCTTGGACTTTCCTCAGTGAACAGAGAATTGGGGTTCGGGGGGGGGGGGTCGTGGGGGGGCTCTGGGTTTGGAGCTTCGGAGGGATAATGACATGCCTGTTTTATTGTTCTGCACTGAAAATGCTAATAAAAATATTTTTTTTAAAAACAATTGCATTTGCTTTCACAAACCTTCCAAACACCTTTGCTCACCCAGAATCCTACTTGTTCACATGCCACGCATACGGAAACTAGATGCAACAGTCAAGTCTTCTCCTACATCACTTCTAAAGCGTGGAATGACCTGCTACTATACACAAGAGCTTCTCACTATTTGAATTACGCAAGAAGCAGAAGACCTGGCTTTTTTTTAGTAGTCCCATTAGGCCCTAGTTTTGTGCTGGTCTTACACACGCTCAGCGCCGGGACATCACCCTGTATGATAGCGCACTCTACAAATCTGCATAGTACAACATAATTTAGCAGGGCATTTGTCGCCTTCACAAATTTACCCCTTCATAGTTCGCTGGAAAATACTAAGTGAACAATGACAAAATGTTCAGAACGAGGAACAAACTGTCAATTAGTACACAAAGCAATTCCTGCACTTCTGAAAATAAATCCTGGACACTTGTTAAGATGCCCTTCGTAGTGACTGAAGATCTCATTTTTCCTAAACTTCTTTTGGACCTTAACATAATATTACCGTTCAGCTAAACAAGCCCGGATATAAAAAGGAAAGCCGAGGATACCCTCATGAGAATCAGTGTATTATGGATTGCTCTCTGGGAAATTGCCCAAAGTCCAGTTCCTTACAGAATCAATCATCCATTAAAAACAACTTCATAAACAGCCATTGTGTTAAGTTAATTCCCTGGAGTAAAAAGGAAATTAACTGATCAATTCACATGTAATGTTTGACAAACTATATTCCAATTGAAACAAACCGAAATCCATTTCCTGACAAACTCCCATTTTTAAATGTTCAACATTTAATCTATAAGCACCTACAACTGAACCACTTAATCATCAATCTCTTCCCTCAGCCTGCTCACACACATCAACAGAATCTCTCCACAACAGTTTAGCATGTCAGCATAGAGAGGACAGAGGCGGTGCCCTAATACAGGATGGAATTTTTATGGTGGAAGCCAAATGACATTGCATGTACATCACAAATGCTTTGAGTGGAAATGTGGGTTAACCCTTTAAAAAAACCTCATCACTACAGGTGGTGGTAAACTATGGTTGATGTAGTAAACAAAGAAAAGCCATCAAGGTCGACAATGGCCAGAGCAAGTACTTGCTGGGCTAGAAACAGCACAAAAAGACAGTACTTCTGACAACCTGCCTTGCAAGGGTTGTATTTGTCAATATGTACAAGCATAGAGGTTTTTCAGGGATGAACATATGGCCACCAAGAGGAAATCAACTACCTCGCGAGGAAGTTGAAGGCAGTCAACTGCTGCTGCTCACACTGCACACATGGGGGTGAAAATTGTGCACAATGTGTTGGATGCAGGACTCTGCCTTGCCGCTGTGACAGAAGATCCTCTCAAAGCGGCAGCCAGATTGAAGGACAAATGCTCATGGCCAGAAGTTCTGGGTACTACATTCTACTGGCCCAATTCTGGGCCACTAGGATGACTTAGGCCCTGTTGTTCCTGATCTTCAGAACTTTGGGGAGGCGAGTCAGAGACAGGAAGGCGTACCGGAGTACCCAACTCCACTCTCAGAGGGAGAGTCATGTTGGAAACAAAGAAGTCTTGACACTCCGTGTTCTCTGTGGTAGAACAAAGATTGAGCCTGGGTTCTCCCCATTGCCAGAAGACATCCTGCCCCACCTCTGAGCGCAACTACCATTTGTGATCCGCCTGATGAGTTTACCTGCTCTGGCATCCAAAGGTCCTGCCTGGTGGTTGGCTACCAGAGAGATCCTGATGGCTCAGCCAGTTCCGGAGGCGCAGAGCATTCTGGCACAAGACCCAGGACCTCACTCCTCCCCGTTAAGTTTCAGTACCACATGTGGTGGTGTTATCCATGAGGATCTGTAGCCGTTCTCCCAGATGGCCTACCTAACCCAGCAACAATATATCAGTCACAACCATTAATGCTGTGTGGGGGAGGGAAGGGGTCCTCCATGGGTCCAATTACAAACGAGCATTTATCACTGCATATTTTTTGCCGCCTCCTCTAAAACCTGGTTTGAATCAGACCCGTTTCGTTGAACTCACTGAGACTTCTGATTTCACTGCAGAGCCCACATGTGTTATCTGGCGCATTCCTCGATAAAGGGCCACGCCCGAAATGCATTGGAGCAGTTGCATTTTTCTTTTTGGAGGATTATGTTTGAAGGATAATTAATTATATAAATGAACTAAGAAATCTACAAAATAAAAACATGTTTCAAATCAAACTATTGAACTTTGTTTAATCACCTTCTGGAGTCAGTCATCATGGACTAACCCACATGGTGTGCCTAATAACAGGGACGCATTTACTTCGTTTATGCGCTATCAATCGCTTTATTCACTTAGCGTATCTGGACGGTTAGGCTACCTGTTGGAGCACCCAAGCCTACAAAACTTCATTAACCCAAGTCACAAACCTTCTCAACTAAACTTTGCTGTGCACCTAGCCATATTCAGTTTGTTTGCATTCCGCAGGATGCAAACAGGCCAAGAAGCCACAGAGCCGTTCTAACGGAGACCCAGGACAGAGGCTGAAAAGTCGGAATCACAGCCTCATTGTCCTGGACTTGTCGAGCCAATGGAAAGGATTGAAAAAGCTTCGTATTCAGAACTCAGATGAATGGGAGCCCCTGGAAAGGAGTCCGGTATGACATGGGCACATTAATTGAGAACACCAAATGTGGGTTTGCGGTCATCTGTAGTTTGTCTATGACTGATTGCGGAGAGCTCAATTTCAGAAGCCAGTCAGAGGTTTGGGAAAGCAGTTAATCCCAACCTTTGAAGATTGCAGAAACCACCACCATCACTTTCATAAACACAAAAGGCGCGCTGGTGAGGCCAAAGGTGAGAACAGAACTGAAAATGCTCCTGGCCTACCCTGAATTGCAGAAAACTCCTGTGAGATCGCAGAATGGGAATGTGAAAATAGCATCCTGCAAATCCAGCGCCACCATCCAATCATCAGGGTCCAGGGCATAAAGAACTTGGGCCAGAGTGGGCATTTTCAATTTGTCCTTTATGAGAAAAAAGGTGAGGGTGAAGGTCTAAAATTGGAAGAAGAATTCGGTCCTGCTGTAGCACCAGGAAATAATGGCAGTAGCATTAAATTCCCATTTCTAATGTAGGGCTCGAAAAATCCACTCACCCGCTCGCATTTGCGAGCTAGATTTAATGACGAGCTATTTTTAGGTCCTACTCGCCCTTTCTGGCGAGTAGGAAAACAAGCTAACTTTTGTCCTCGGTCTTTGAAAAGGGAGCAAATGTGACTAGATAACAGGATTTAAAGGCATTTTTGTAGCTCACAAAGCGGATGAGCAATAAAGATGCCTTTAAATCTTGTTATATTGTCACATTTGCACCGCTTTCAAAGAATGAGGTCAAGTAGGTTGCAGGTAGGTCGAGGAGATTTTTCAAGGTACCATTTTTAGGATTTTTTCGAGCCCTGTATGCTGGGACCCTCTTGATGGTGCATTTGTCCAAGCAGAACCGCAACTACGTTTGGTATGTTGCAGTATCACATAGCAGGCTTTTACGTTAAAACCTAAACCGGCTTCCTCTTGCTAGATGAGATGGTGGCCTTCAGAGCCGACTGGACGGCACTCAGAGTTGATATGAAGTTTCTGCTACGCTGGGACCAGATCCCTCAGATCTCATCTCCCAGATGACTGTCCCAATGCAGAGATGATGCAGTGACTCTGGATGGGATAGGGAGAACATCCAGCTGTAATAGGTTGATGTCTAACAGACCCCGCAGAGGATCCTGAACTGAATTAGTCAAGATGCAGATGTTGTCCGAAAGGCAACCCCATTGAATAGTGGTTCCACAGCAAGGTCCGCATATGCCAATAGGCACTAGGGACCAGCAGGATGCACAAGGTAGGCGAAGAAACCTCAAAACTGTCAGTGCTAGAATGAAGGAATGAGTTTGGTATATCTGCATCATATCCTAAATCTCCTGAACTCTTTGTGGGTTGGAAATGCCCTGAACACCTCAATGTCTAGAAGGGCCTCTGGAAGGGCAATCCCTGGTGTAGTTCGCAGATGTGATTTAACTTTGCAGATAGGGAAACCCAGAGATGAAAGAAGGGGACTGTCTTGCAGATGGTCTGTGATTGACTGCAGTGATCATGCCTTTAGCAGTCTGTTGTCAGGTATGGGAATACATGTATCCCCAGCTTGTGAAGCAAGCAACCACCACTGCCATCACTTTTATAAACACTCAAGGGACGGAGGTGAGCCAAGGTAGAATGGCAAACTATTAATGCTCTGACACACCACTAACCAAAGAAAGCGTCTTTGGGAGTGGAGGTCAGGCACATGAACATACACGACCAGGAGATCTGAGGGCACCATCCAGTTCCTTGGATCCAGAGCAGCCAGGATCTGGGCCAAAGTCAACATCTTGAAATTATCCTCCATAGAAACATGTTTAAGAGCTGAAGTTCTACAATTGGCCATAGACCAGCATCTTATTTGGGCCAAAAACTTTTCTATGGCCCCCTTGCCAGTAATGACTGGGGTTGCTATGCAAGAATGGAAGTACGCTTTGCTGAAGTACCAAAAGAAACAGGTGGAATACGAGGGGAAATGGAAGGGTGTAATCTTGCTACATTGTCTTGTTGGACATTTTGCGACACCCACTGATTTGAAGTAATAGCATGCCATCCTGGCAATGATAACTGGACTCCGCCCCTCCAGGTAATTTATTACGATGGTAAGAGCTATAGCAGATTGGTCGCAGCAGATGAAGAGGACAATGGATGCCCTTCGTGATGTCCATATCGGCCGACAGCAGCGAGCCGTCCTGAGCTGCGAAAAAAGTGTGCTGGTTTTTGCAAGGGCTGTGAGGGTGTCTTTGGCAGTAAGTAAGCAAGACCACAAGAGGATCCTCTGAACTTCTGGTATTGTTAATGGGACTGATGAGGTAGTCAAAATAGGCCTATGAAGAGGGCTGTAATGCAGATGCCTACAAAGTGCTCTGGAGTAGAATCTGCCTTTCCCCAAAGTTAGGAATTGTTAAATGGCATATCTATATAGAATGCATGCACACCAAAGAATTCCATCGGGCGCATCCTGGCTAAATGCTTATTCACTAAACTGATGCCTATGACCCAACTCAGACAGGCCATATCCAAAGTCTTGAGGTGGGCCTTCCAAGCATATTTTTCTGTGCCCTACATGGCTTAAATTGTCTGAGCAAGGGCATTCCTGAATTTGTCAGGAACAGCTGGCGAGGTTTCGCTGGGCATGAGATTCTAACCCAGGAGCTAGACATCGTTCAAAGACATCAAGACCAAGCTAGCAGAAGACACTCCTCAAAAGCATCAATGCCTTTTTTTTAAACTTTCTTTTATTGATTTTTGGCATTGAAACAAATACATTACAATTCTCATACTCCCATGTACGTACGTTAAAGATTAACCCTGGGCCCCAACCCGTCCCCCTTATATCGACGCAATTTAGCAAAAGTTTGTCGGGGCAGCAATTGTACATTCCTTGTCCAGCTACCAAACTAGGGAATGTGTTGAGGTTAAACTGGTCTTTGGAGGTTTGGACGAACAGTTAGGGCAGAGTGCCTAGTCAAAAAGGCCAGGTCTCAAGGGCCTTGCTTATAGGGCAGAGCCATATTAAAGGGCAGCTAGGGCTCTGCGGTAGCAGGCCTAGCTTGTAGAATTGCAGTCAATAGGTTTGCTTTAGTCCCAATAGTCCTTTGTTGAAGGTTCAACTCTTCTGCTGCTTTGCAGTCGAAAGCTGCAAGTAGGCCCTGTTTAGCGGGGGCCCAGTGGGGAGTTCAATACTCTTTCAATCAAACAATCAAAGCATTTATAAAGCGCGCTACTCACCGGCAAGGGTCTCAAGGCGCTGAAAGGAAGGGGGGGGGGGTCGCTACTGCTCGAATAGCCAGGTCTTGAGGTGTTTCCTGAAGGGGATATGGTCCTGGGTCAGTCGTAGGTGTGCAGGGAGGGAGTTCCATGTCTTGGCGGTCAGGTAGGAGAACAACCTCCCTCCGGTGGTGGCTCTGCGGATCCGTGGGACGGTTGCGAGGGCGAGGCTGGCAGAGCGGAGCTGGCGGGTAGGAGAGTAGAACGAGAGGTGGTTGTTGAGGTATTCGGGGCCCATGTCGTGGGGTGCTTTGTGTGCATGGGTGAGGAGCCTGAACGTGATCCTCTTGCTGACGGGGAGCCAGTGCAGGTTTCTCAGGTGGGTCGATATGTGGCTGTGGCGAGGGATGTTGAGGATGAGTCGTGCGGAGGCGTTCTGTATACGCTGAAGTCATTTCTGAAGTTTGGCTGTGCTTCCTGCGTAAAGGGCATGCCCGTAGTCCAGTCGGCTAGTGACAAGGGCCTTGCGTGAACGTCTTTCTGGTTTCTGTGGGGATCCACCGGAAGATCTTCCAGAGCATGCGCAGGGTGTTAAAGCAGGAGGATGAGATGGCGTTGACTTGCTTGGTCATCGTGAGCGAGGAGTCCAGTATGAATCCCAGGTTGCGTGCGTGGTTCGTGGGTGACGGTGCGGTGCCCAGCGCTGTGGGCCACCAGGAGTCGTCCCAGGTGGATGGGGATTGTCCGAGGATGAGGACCTCAGTTTTGTTCGAGTTCAGTTCAGCCAACTGAGCTTCATCCATTCCGGGACGTCCTTCTTTCCTTCCTGGAGGTTGGTTTTGGCGGTGGTTAGGTCTTTGGTGAGGGAGAGTATCAGCTGGGTGTCGTCGGCATAGGAGATGTTGAGGTTGTAATTGCGTGCGATGGCGGCGAGGGGGCTCATGTAGATATTGAAGAGGGTTGGGCTGAGCGAGGAGCCTTGGGGTACGCCGCAGATGATCTTGGTGGCCGCAGAACGGCGGGAGGCGGACTCTCTGGGTTCTATTGGAGAGGAACAAGGTGATCCAGTCCAGAGCTTTTCCTTGGATCCCAGTGTTGTAGAGGCGGGTTCTTAGGGTGCAGTGGCAGACGGTATCAAAGGCGGCTGAGAGGTCTAGGAGGATGAGGGCGGTTATCTCCCCGTTGTCCATCAGGGTCCTGATGTCATCGGTGGCTGCGATTAGGGCTGTCTCGCTGCTGTGGTTGGCTCGAAATCCGGATTGGGATGGGTTGAGCGAGTTGTTAGCTTCAAGGAATGCGGTCAGCTGTTTATTGACCGTCTTCTCTATTACCTCTTTAGGGTCAGCTGTGGGTTTTTTCAGAAGGGCGTTGATCTCTGCGTGCTTTCAGCCCTCTGGGAAGGTGGCTGAAGCGAAGGAGTTGTTTATGATGTTCCGGAGGTGGGGTGCGATGATGGCGTATGGGCGTCAAACCGGTTGTGTATATCTGCGATCTTGCGGTAGAAGAACGTGGCGAGGGAGTTGCAGAGGTCTTGTGATGGTGTGATGTCGTTGTTGCTGGCGTTGGGGTTGGAGAGCTCTTTTACGAAGCTGAAGAGTTCCTTGCTGTTGTGGGTGTTGTTGTCCAGTCGCTCTTTGAATGATGTCCTTTTGGTGGAGTGGATCAGCTGGTGGTGTTCGCGAGTGGCGTTCTTGAGGGCCGTCATGTTTTCTGTCGTCCGTTCGTGGCGCCAGGTTTTTTCGAGCGTGCGGCATGATTTATTTGAGTTTTTGAGGGCGTCTGTGAACCATGTAGTTTTTTTGTTGCTTGTCTTGCCTGGGGGGTTCTTCAGCGAAGCGAGGTTGTCGGCGCAGTTGGTGATCCACTGTGCGAGATTGTGAGCTGCGTCGGTGGTGTCCGCTGGTGGGTTCTGGCTCAGAGATGTGGCAAGTTGGTCTGTGGTGACTTTGCTCCAGCATCTGCGGGGGAGTTTCTAGCGTGTGGTGGTGTGTTGTAGTCTTCTTGTAGGTGAAATGGATGCAGCTGTGGTCGGTCCAGTGTAGTCCGGTGGAGTGGCCGAAGGAGACGTGGTTGCTGGCAGAGAAGATGGGGTCCAGCGTGTGGCCGGCGTAGTGGGTGGGGGTGTTCACCAGTTGCTTGAGTCCGAGGTTGGCGAGGTTGTCGAGCAGGGTGGTAGTGTTGCTGTCGTTGTTCTCCAGGTGGAAGTTCAGGTCCCCTAGGAGGATGTATTCTGGGGAGGTTAGTGCGTGCGGGCTGACGAAGACGGCGATGGTTTCGCTGAATTGTGTGCGCGGGCCCGGGGGTCTGTAGACGAGGGTCCCTCTGAGTGTGGTTTTGGGGTCGGTGCGGATCTGGAAGTGTAGGTGTTCAGCGGTGGAGAGTGTGTCTTCGGCATTGGTCGTGACACTGATGGTGTTCCTGTAGACGATGGCGATTCCTCTTCCGGTTTGGTTGACGTTTTCCTTCCGGATGATCTTGTAGCCGTTGGGGATGGCTATGGCGATGTCGGGGGCCGAGGAGGCGTTCATCCAGGTTTCCGTGAGGAAGGCGACGTCCGGTGCTGTTGTGCCGAGGAGGTCCCAGATTTCGATGGCGTGCTTGTGGACGGAGCTGGTGTTGAGGAAGATGCATTTGAGGTGGTTGTTGTTGTTGCTGCTGGGTTCGACGGGCGGGGTGTAGGTTGGGAGACAGGTGAATTTGCAGGCTTGGCAGGTGAAGGGTCCGTGGGTTCGCTTCGGGGTGGCTCGGTAGCAGGCGGGTGGTCGTCCGGTGTTGAGTGCGTTGAGGGTGGTGGTGTCGTATCTTAGTCGGGTGTCCTGGCTCCGGCGGGGGCCAGGGGCTGTGGCGCTGGACGCGGTCCAGGCGCAGACAGGCTTGCCTTAGGCGTGCCAGCAGCACGGCCTCCACATGAGGGACTGTGGGAGGGAGGAGCAGCTGGGAGCGGGGCGGGCGAATGGGACAGCGGGGGGCGGGGCCGCAGGGACGGAAAGGGACACAGGAAGCAAAAACGGGGGCAGGGGGGCACAGAGGGCACAACACTGGGGGTAAGTAGTACAAAGAAACGGGCAACCAAGTGCGACAGGAAGAGACACAAAGCAAAACGGGGGCAGGGGGGCACAGAGGGCACAACAGTGGTGGTAAACAGTACACAGGAAACGGACAAACAAGCGCAGTCAGGAAGAAATCAGAGGGGCAAAGGACTCACGCACGAGTCCCAGGCAGTGGCGAGAGCGAGGCGGCACAGTCAGCGGGGGCAGGCGTCACAGGAGGACCGTGTGGCATCTGGGGGGGGGGGGGCGACCTGCCAGTGGACAGGGTCAGAGGTCGCTTCAGGAGAGGTTTGAAGCCACTAGCATTCTGTAGTTCTAGGTATAAGACAGAATCAGTGTAGTGTTGGGGCACCAAGTTGTTCACCTCTTCCGAGTCATGCAGAACATTTTAGCTTTCTGTTAACAGTGTCAGATTCAGATGCAAACCAGGCTTCCAGCCTCTGGTAATATCCGCATCCAGAAAAGGCAGAGATTTATCAAAAGGAGGGCTGCACATTAGTAATTTCACTGCAGGACACATGACTTTGGTTCAAGATCAGAAACTGGCATAGGGATTACATCCAGAGAAGGTGCTGCTGGAGCTAGCACCTGGGCTTTTGAAAATGACGAGGTCTCCACTCTTGGAGAAGAGGCATGAACTACCAAGAAGCCAGGTGGCAGAACAGGTGGCAGAACAGGGACAGTCATCACGGAGACAGAGATGCCTGCGCCACCAGGGGGGGGCCAGCCTCTTCCTGAAGAGTTGCAACATAGCCTCCTTAAAAACCTCTATATGCTGCAGAGTCGACAATATCCCGGGACCAGCCTCAGAGTCAGATGATAGCGGCATACTTGTGCCTTTGTATTGCTGACAGTGCAGCTTCTACTCAAAGTGGGAGTGACGGGACAGAGACAAGTCACGCTTGGTCTTTTTGCGCTCATCGCGTGACTTTCTCCTAACTTGTCTGTGACTTTCCCAAGGACAGCAACTTGGAGCAGGACCTGGAGCAGAAGATGACAACTTTTGAGTGTGCTGTTTGGAGCACTACCAACATTGCTTTCTTTGGATCAGGGAGCATTTTTCACAAGACTTCGAGGTGTGCCCTGATTCAATGCAGACATCGTCTGGATCCATGAATATCTGCCTCATGCACTCGCAGTATGGTTTGAAAACTGGATCTTGGAGAGGACATTTCTCTAGTCCGCTGTAGGAAAATGCAATATAGGCATCACTGAAAGCTGGTAAAGTGTGGAGCAGAGATCCAGATCCATGTCAAAGGGAATGGAAGGAATGGATACCATTGTGCTGCAATGGCAGCTGTATACAACTCTGCATGGTATTTCCAGGGGCAATTCAGGGTTGCCACGGAGTCAGAAGGCGAAACACATGAGCGACCGCTTTGAAAGAACTCCAGATTCAGCCTGACACCAGGAAATATTCACAAGGAGAGGAATCTGCAATCATAAGTATCCATCAGAAAAAGACTTTTGGCTTTTTCAGAGATGAGATCTACTATACATCCAAATCGGAAATAGCTCCCGACAACTAAATGTGCAGTCTTTCTGACATTTACAAAGGCATCTGGTCATGAGTTCCATATTTTTATGATAAGCTAATAGTGGTAATATACACAAACACATGAGCATGCATGTTAGATGGGAATTGCCATGCCGACATAAAACCAGATGTGCATGAGGCTTCTCACATTCCCTCACAAGACTGACAGAAGTTTGATTTGAACAAGTGTGTAATCTGAATTCTAACTGACATTTGCAATTTAAGACCGCAAATGAGAACAATGGGAAGATAACAGTTAATAGCTTATACCGCACTTTTGCCTGAAACTATAGACAAAAATAAACAAGATGGACCGTACATAGATATTGAGGTTACGTAGTTTCTGGCCCCGCTTCGCTACAACCGCCATTTTGTGTTTAGCCGCCATTTTATGTTGCCTCACTCAGGCAGCACGGCTAACGCGGTGAAATGGTCTTTTCTGCCTTTTCAGCTGCTCCATGTCTTTCCCGTTAAAGAATAACCCTTGTCGTTGTGTGCGGCACTGGTGTCAGGGTCTGGCCGAGTTCGCAAATCCATGTCTAGACTGATTAATCCATGTCTTACTCCACTGTTTGGGTCCCACCATTATTCTCATCTTCTATCTTGTTTAACTGGCCTTCACCATTCTCTGCGTGTGTTCTCTTGTTACATAGCCCTTTTTTTGAAGCATTCTACACGTGTTTGCCACCTGCAATTTGAATTACGGGCACTAGCGTTGATTAACCTAAGGGGAGGAGAGCACACGGGGTCTGAAAGGAGGGTGTGTTTTAGACATCCGATAACTTGTTTTCGAACTATTCCTATTTGTCAGTTTTGTGTATATTGGAAGTTGTCATTGTAAACTTGTTCTGTATAATAGACTGTGCGCCACGGATTGAAGTGGCAGTCTCTTGAGAACCTACCTGTGTGGTACTTCTTAGATAACTGTACTTAGCTGCAGCTAATAAATCTACTTTTCTACGCCTAACAGAGTGTCTCGTGTCTCTGTCGGTCGAGGCAGGTGAACCTGGCGATCTTAGGCGTGCCCTGCGCCACCTGGCCCATAAGGTCAGGTTCTCCAATTGGCGGCCCAACGTGTGGGCGACTTCAGTGGTAGTAGTTTTTGCCCGAGAGTCGTGAGGAGCTTCGCAAGAAAATTCCAGAGGATTTCGCAAACCACGTAAGCGACCCCTGCATGTCAAAGTGGACCGAAGGTGTTTTGAAGCGCGGCTATTCCTTCCCGGCGGCTGCTGACGACTGCTGCCCTGACTGTCGCCCTGCCTTGGCCCTTTGGTGATGATTGGTATCGCGAGACGTTAGACGGACATCTGTTGGTGTGAGAAAAACATTTAGTTAAGTATTTGTGGGTAGCGCCCACTCTTTGTTTTTGTTATTTGATTAGCGCGCTAACCGAAGCCAAGGGGTAAGTACGTTTGTGCTGTGACTATTGTCCAAAAATCTCTTGACGTTTGTAAGGTAGTCCAGTTCGTTACGAAATGCCTGGATTTAGTGAATTTAAGAAATTTTGGTTGTTCTAGGGATTCCCGGCTAGAGGATTCTTGTCAGATTCCTCCAGTTGGAACTCCTACTTACGAGCTTTACTCAAAGCATGGTTTGGGTCCTATTTTCAACGAAACATGGATCCGATACACTAAAAATGATGGTGTTTTACAGTGGCCACAAAATGGTTCTTTTGAGCCCGATATATTAAATAATTTGGAAGCAATTCTATTCAAGAGAAAAGCCCGGCCGGCAATGTTTGACTCTTTCCGCCTATGGCGTAAGGAAGCCAAACAGAAAGATTAAGCAAATGAAGAAAGATAAAAAAAGAGCAGAGTATGACGATTTTACAGGCTGCCCAACAATTTAAAAATGACGAAGTTGATCAGGTGATTGAGGTGTCGGAAAGACAACATCGTATGGCAGTAGATAGATGTTATCCTGTGTTACCTACTGTATCGAAGAGCAAAAATCCGGATGATGATTCTTTTATGTCCCATTTGTTGACATTACCCCCACCTTATGTGTTAGGTGCTAAAACACCGCCTTTACCACCTGCTGTTAATCTAGCTGTTTTGGTTCCTGCTCGATTGCCTATTCCTGTGATTCCAGTTCCGCCCCCTTTGCCAGCGACTTCAGTACCTCAATCTTCTGTGCCTCAGCCTCCTCCATCTGTCGTTTCCTTTGCTACAGATTCTTCTTCTGTTTTGCAGAATACGCTGTCTCCTGTTTTGGTGTCAGATTCCCCTACAGCTCGACAACATTTAGTCGATACTGTTTCAGGTCTTTTGTTGCCTTTTCTTGGGCCTCACTACTTTTCTCCAGCGTCGTCTAGGAGACAATCCCGTAGTCAGTTTCCAGATTTGGAAGAACGGACTAAATTAGATTCTCTTGCTCATAATTGGATTATGAGCAGTGTACAGTACAGTGTACGTGATATTTTAGATACTTTTCTGCAATGGAACGCGCCTACACAGAGATACGTGTTCAATGTTATGTGCAATACTTTGATTAAAGAATGGGGAGATGTGGATCTAGAATTACCTCCTCAGGATTTATTCGACATACAGGATCAATTTGATGAGGGACTTATTGTGGGTCCTGCTGTAGAACGTGCTGTTCAGAAGCTTGTTACTTTTCGATCCGCCTTTTTCTCTCAAAATTCCCTTGAGCCTGATCCCACGGTTCTTCGTAAGACGGCACAATACCCAATGCGAGAAGTTCCTCCAATATGGAGAGATGCGGTTGCACAGGCAGGTAATGTTCCTGGTGTTCCGGATCATTTTCAGCGTATATGGGTACATGACCCTTGGAAAAGGTCAGAAGTTTTGGCACTCAAACAGTCTTTACCGGACCCTCGTAAGAATCCTGCTGGGTATTATAAAGAGTTGTCCCAGACTGTCGACGCTTGCATTATGAATTTGGCAGAAATTGATTTACTTATGGGAAATGTAGTCCCACAAGCAATATGGACCAAGATTCGTAAACAGGATCATGATGCAGCTTTAGGCGGTAATTGGGCTGCTATTACAGCTGCAGATGCAGGTCAAATAGGTGGTGCCAAACCGGATGACTTGATCACGGAATTACCTGGAAAAATTATAGATTTAATGAAAACAATGATGCCTGCAGTGCGCCTTAATTGGGATAAGTTAGCGGCGTGTAAGCAAAAGACGGATGAAAGTGTCTCCGACTTCTTTACTAGGTTCGAGGAGACTTTCATCGACCATAGTGGTCAAGACATGAGTACTGAAGGTGGACAGCGATTGTTCGTAGACAAATTTGTTTTTAATTTACTTCCAGAATTATCGCATAAATTAAAACAATCAGAGAGTTTGTGGGCTGTTTCTTTCACTGCTCAGATATTGGCTACTGCCCAATATTATGAAAATAGGGATAAGGAAGATAAGGAGAAAGCGGAGAAAAAGACTAAAGAATTAAAAACTAAGGTTCTTCTGCAACAGGCTTATCCCCCTCGTTCTGCTCTGCCCCAATCCCAACAGCCTCCGCAGTTTCAGAGGTTGTTGCAGAAACCGGTTCCCTCAGTTCCACGAGTTCCGTTGGGTCCTAATCAGTGTGCCTACTGCAAGGAAGATGGTCATTTTAAGAATACTTGTCCGATTTTACTGCAACGGTATGGTGGACAATTAGCACCACGGGGTCGTGGCGATTCTCGGTCCATATCTAGAGGTAGAAGACGTGGTGCGTCGACTCAGGAACGACGTCCCTCTCCCTCTCAGGATTCTACAAATTATTTTGATCAGCAGACTTCCCAATCTGCACAATATTACAATGATGACTATTGTCTTGATAATGAGGATGTTGATTTCCATACTAGCTAGGACAGCCATAGGCAAAGTAAGGGAGTCGTATCAGTTCCAGTGGATCAGGAAGGACCTTCTGTTAATGTTATGGCATTAGGCGTTACAGAACCATTTCTCTTGGATACTGGTGCAATGAGAAGTTCCATAATGCATTCTAAACTCCCTGGGGCACCTTTGTCTGGCTCAACAAATGTTTCTGTAGGATTCTCTGGCGCCCCAGTTTCAAATCCGATTTCTTGTCCTTTGCCCATTTCTATTGGTCCATACGATTTGGAAGCTCCACTCCTTTTAACAACGGGTTGTGGAGAGAATTTATTGGGTTTGGACTTATTGAAACTTTACATGCTACGCTGTATTGTTCACCCTGTGGCGTGCATCTTACTTTGGGTGCTAAATGGACTTCTCCTATGTATGTATCTAAAGTACAGCTACCACCTGAATTGCGTTCACTTCCTACTACACTTTGGGCCACGGGTCCGAATGATGTTGGTTTATTGCAAATTCCACAATATGTGATCACCGTTAAGCCCAATGTGAAGATGCCACGTGTTCCTCAATATAAAATATCTAGTGATGGTGAAAGAGCCTTGTTGGCCATTGTTCATATTTGGTTCAGAAAGGTGTGGTCGAAGAGACTAGAGGGAATGTTTGCAATAGTCCTGTTTTGCCTATTCTTAAACGTACTGATCCCTCTCAGCCACCGGTGTACCGTTTTGTAATTGATCTTCGAGAGGTCAAAAAAATTGTTGTCCCTCAGTTCCCTGTTGTGCCAGATATAACTGCTTTGCTTACCATGATTCCTGCTTCAGAGGTTTGGTTTTCGGTTATTGATCTTAAGAATGCTTTCTTTAGCATTCCTATTGCTGAAGAAAGTAGGGATCTCTTTGGCTTCTCTCTCGGAGGCCGAAGCTTCCGGTTCAAGCGTGCACCTCAGGGCTATTGTGAAAGTCCTTCAATATACAGCCAAGCTTTGAAGTCTCAACTTGACACCTTTTCTTTGCCCTTGGGTGCTACTCTTATCCAATACGTGGATGACTTGTTAGTGGCTGCTGCTTCGGAAAATGTCTGTAAAAATGCTACTGTATCGCTCTTGCGACATTTGTCTGATTTACATCATAAAGTATCATCTTCTAAGTTGCAATATTGCCGACAAGAAGTTACCTATTTAGGTCATCTCTTGTCGAAGGAGGGAAGACGATTGACCCCAGAACGTATTCATGCAATTGTACGGATGCCTGTACCGTCCACACAAAGAGAAGTACGTGCTTTCTTAGGCATTACCTCTTACTGTAGACAATGGATTCCGAATTTTTCCCTACTTGCTAAACCTCTGTTGGCACTTACGCTTAAAGATACGTCCCAGCCTCTTCCTTGGACAGATGTGCCAAAAGAGCTTGTCTGAACTGCGTACTGCTTTGTGTTCTGCTCCTGTGTTGGGTACTCCCAATTACAGTAAACCTTTCACGCTTTACGTCCATGAAAGGGAAGGTTGCGCATTATCAGTCCTGACGCAACAATTCGGCGACAAACAAAGGCCGTGTGCCTATTTTTCGGCAACATTAGATCCAGTAGCTAAGGCATTACCTACTTGCCTCAGAGCAACAGCAGCAGCGGCAATTTCTATTCGTCAATCTGCTGGACTAGTGTTAGGTCATACTCTTAATGTTATGGTGCCACATGCAGTAGATACTCTTCTTAACAGGACGAAAACTCAGCACTTAACGAGCGCCCGTTTGTCTGGATATGAGTTGACACTTCTAGCTAGCCATATACACATAAAAAGATGTAATGTTCTGAATCCAGCAACATTGTTACCTATTTTGGATGAGATACATGTACAAGATCAGCATGATTGTTTTCTTCGCACGGAGGAAGAAACAAAGGGTCGAATAGACCTGAAGGATACACCACTTGAGGATCCGGATGGGATCCTATGGGTAGATGGGTCTTGCTTCAAGCTTCCTAATGGCGAAACTACAGCTGCTTATGCAGTGACGACTTTGCACACAGTGGTAGAAACTGCACGCATTTTGCAAAATTCAGCGCAAGCTGCAGAATTGATTGCGCTTACAAGAGCATGTGTGTTGCCGAAAGGGAAAAGTGTGACTGTCTATACTGACAGTCAGGATGCATTTGGCGTTGCCCATAGTTGGTCGTTTGTGGAAGGAAAGAGGATTCTTTACCTCCCACGGCACCAAGATACAGCATGGTCAGTTGGTAACTGACCTTCTTGAATCACTTGCTTTGCCCACTCAAATAGCGATTGTGAAGTGCAGTGCACATAAGATTACGGATGACGTGGGTCAAGGAAATGCATTTGCAGATGAGATAGCGAGGGAAACCGCGAGGAATGTTGAAAGTCGCATGTATGTTGCGGGCCCTGCAAGATGGGTCGCAGAAGGTAGTATGTGTGAAGACACAGTGGAAAGCGTGAAAGCGATTCAGAAGGAGGCCACCGAGAATTGAGTACGTAGAGAGAGAGTACGGGAATGTTGGATAGTATGGGATGTTGGACGGAATTGTCAGAGCATCAACGATGGTTGTTACCAGATGCGTATGTACTGCCTGTAGTTACTATGGCTCATGGACCAGCCCATATTAATGCAAGGGGTATATGCAAGCTTTTAGCTCCAGTATGGCAAAATGAAGGTATTCCTAAATGTGCAGAAAATATGGTGAAACATTGCATTGTCTGTTTGATGCACAATCCAGGAAAGGGAACTCCAACTCCAGCAGGTAACTTTGCACCCCCTACATACCCATTCGAGGTACTGCAAATAGACTATATTCATATGGAACGTTTTAACAACCTCAAGTATGTCCTGGTGGTGGTTTGTGCCTTTTCCAGATGGATAGAGGCCTACCCCCTAAAGGACAACACTGCCTTGTCCACTGCAAAAATACTTCTGAAAGAATTCTTTCCGAGGTTTGGTTTGCCGCGCATTGTCTGGAGTGACAATGGAAATGAATTTGTAGGTCAAATTATGCAAAAGGTGTGTGTAGGTTTAGGTATTAGACAGAAATTCCATGCGGCAAACCATACCCAGTCAGCGGGTCTGGTAGAGTGCTATAATGGCACTCTCAAACTTAAGTTAGCAAAGATTCAGGCCAGCACAGGTCTTTCTTGGCCTGATGCCTTGCCCTTGGCACTCCTTTCAACTAGAATGACTGTTCATTCTCGCTTGGGACTTAGCCCATACGAGATTGTTTTTGGACGCCCAGCTAATATCTGGGGAGTCCCCAGACCCAAAAAGTATTCAGATATCCCGTACCCATTGTTGGTGGACTACTTGCATGATCTCACCACTAAATTGCATGTTATTCGTCAACAGGTCCAAAACGCTTTGCCGGAGGCCTCCTCAGATCCCGGACACTCCATCCAGCCTGGGGATTGGGTGTGTCTGAAAAACTTTCAGAGGAAAAAGAACTTGGAACCTCGTTGGGGGCCGCCGAGACAAGTGTTACTCACAACTCGTACAGCTGTCAAAGTCCTCGGAAAAAAGAACTGGATCCACGGCGTGCACTGCAAAAGGGTACCATTGCCTTTACCTTATGATCAGTGGGTCCGAGAGGGTATTGGTGACAGTGAATGTGAGAAGGTACCCAGGTTCGTACCGTTCAGCAGTGCACGCCTGGATTGGACTGCTCAGAGAAGGAAGACGATTAAGTCTTACAGGAAGCTGTACCTGTACATCTGAGACTCAACACAACAGATCCCGAACATTTATTCAAGGACCAGACAATACCTGAAAAGAGACTATATAATCTCAGAAAGAGATCGCCTAAAGACAATTAACTTTGATTTTCTTTAATTTGTTTCAAAAGAGAAATTCCTTTTCTCTTTATCCATCAAGTTGCAGGGTCACTGTAGGAGTCTTGAGCTGTGACCTGAATAGTGACTAGGTCAACAGGACTTGCAGTGTCATAGGACGGCTAACAATCACAGCCAAGTGATTAAGGAAGATTATCGTGAGCAACACCTTTAGAGTAATGGATAGTACAGGGAAAGGAAGCGATATTAAAATGATGAAGAGAACTCATTATAAGAAATTATTATTTAGTCGTTGTGGTGTAGCATTGTGTATTTTAGTATGTTTATGTAGTTTATTAGCATGCATAGGATGGCTTATTCACATCCTACAGTTAGTACCTGTTCCCACTTCTGTCCCTCTAACTCCCTCTACTACTGTTTCCCCGCACAAATTTTACTCACTCCCAGATCACGAGCAAATGAGAAGAATGGAATATCTTAACAATTCGTTCATTCAACTGTTACACCAGCATCAATTGATAGTAAATGTTACCGATTGTTGGGTTTGTGGTCTCATACCCCATAATACACAAAGAGGGATGCCGTATCTAGTCCTCCCATTTTCTTATGAAGGTTCTGCTTGGGCCTATCTGGCTATGTTTTTCAATGCATACCAGAACTTACTTCGATATCCTTCTGGTGGTTCCTATAATGGTGGAGTGGATTTCAGTCACAGTTCCCTGATAAAGGGTATTGTAACAATGGCAAAGATTGCTGACATTATAAAGATTCCCAAAGATGAGAAGAAAGCATACGATGGGTGGAATATAACTCGTTATACTCTCAGCCTCAATGACAAGGTTAAGCAGCAGACTTTTATACCGATTTGGGTCCTTCCCCAAAGAGGTCGTTGGTGCTTACAGATAAATGGCAAGAATACCAAAACTAAGCAAGAGAGGAGTAATTTCTCCCATACTTATGTTTATACTCCTTCTACTCCTGCACCCCTGGTGGCATCACAAGGTACATATTTTATCTGTCATGATAAAGCTTATACATGGCTTCCCACATACTTCTCAGGAACGTGTTATGTAGCTTTTCTCCTCCCTCCTACATATACTGCTCCTGCCGATTATCACAGAAAGAGAGTCGTTAGAGGAGTTGTAGATGCGGAAGATACAGCAGGACAGGAAGCAGGGGGCTTTCTAAAAGGGTTCCTTCCCTTTTGGGGTCCAATGGTCAACAGCAGAAATATCAGACAGTTGGTTCGTGTGGTTGATGCCACCATCAATGTAACTTCCGGAGCATTAAAGAATTTGACCGCCGAGCTTCAGGCGGCCCGACTTATGACTTTACAGAACAGGATGGTTCCAGACATAGTTCTTGCAGATAAGGGTGGAGTCTGTAAACTGATTGGATCCAGTTGTTGAATCTATATTCCCGATAATGCCCCTACGGTATACCAAGCCATCTCTAAGCTACATGTCATCTCTGAGTCTATTCACCAAGATACTGGAGAGTGGTCTGTGATGGGATGGTTTTGGGGACTACTGTCCACTTGGGGATGGAAAGTGTTAACTTTCCTTGGAATGATTTTAGCAATCATCTTTTCCTGTTGTCTTTGTCTACAGTGTGGTCCAGCGATTTGTGGACTTTGTGCCACGATCTGTGTCTCCAAACCAGTAGCACAACAGACAGAAAATATTAAGATGATGGTGCAACAACACCTCAATGACTTCATGATCATTGATATCGACTCAGACTAACATGGGTCTCTTTGTGCATTGCCGGAGTATGGCAAAAGGAGGGTCTGAGGTTACGTAGTTTCTGGCCCCGCTTCGCTACAACCGCCATTTTGTGTTTAGCCGCCATTTTATGTTGCCTCACTCAGGCAGCACGGCTAACGCGGTGAAATGGTCTTTTCTGCCTTTTCAGCTGCTCCATGTCTTTCCAGTTAAAGAATAACCCTTGTCCTTGTGTGCAGCACTGATGTCAGGGTCTGGCCGAGTTCGCAAATCCATGTCTAGACTGATTAATCCATGTCTTACTCCACTGTTTGGGTCCCACCATTATTCTCATCTTCTATCTTGTTTAACTGGCCTTCACCATTCTCTCCGTGTGTTCTCTGGTTACATAGCCCTTCTTTTGAAGCATTCTACACATGTTTGCCACCTGCAAATTGAATTACGGGCACTAGTGTTGATTAACCTGAGGGGAGGAGAGCACACGGGGTCTGAAAGGAGGGTGTGTTTTAGACATCCGATAACTTGTTTTCGAACTATTCCTATTTGTCAGTTTTGTGTATATTGGGAGTTTCATTGTAAACTTGTTCTGTATAATAGACTGTGCGCCACGGATTGAAGTGGCAGTCTCTTGAGAACCTACCTGTGTGGTACTTCTTAGATAACTGTACTTAGCTGCAGCTAATAAATCTACTTTTCTACGCCAAACAGAGTGTCTCGTGTCTGTCGGTCGAGGCAGGTGAACCTGGAGATCTTAGGCGTGCCCTGCGCAGCCTGGCCCATAAGGTCAGGTTCTCCAATATGCCGAAGTTAGCATTGTTGTAGAGGTCTGAAAAGTGGACTTTGAAATTCAGCACTAGTTCCTAAACTGTGCTTCAATGACATCCAGGTGTCCGCCAGATCTACGCAGGAGGGTCGAAGGGTTTTAAAAAATTATTAAAATTAATAAATTCAAGTTAATGAAGCATAAAGACGGAAAACTAAAGGATTTGAAAACTTTCTTGTTAAGTTCTATTATTCCAGATTGTATTTTGTGCGCGTGATTTGCATGCGCATGTGTTTACTTTTGTAAACCCTGCTTCCATTCCACCTATCTTTATATATGAGTGTTATGAAATGTTATGGAAGTTCACTGAAGACGGCTGGAGTGGGATGAGGTCGCGTAAGATTGATACTTTGTAACCGGTGTTTCAACTAATAAAGATTATACTTCAAAAGGCTTTTACTCTAATTATGGCGATGAGGATGGGATGGGATGGGTCTGTAGTTGAAATAGTGGAAAACTAACTATGGAAGTGCTCAAATTTATAGACAATCTTTTTATGAATGAAGAAATACTAATACAAGTAATCAGTGACAATGGAGTACAGTTCAAATCCAATACCGCTAGTTAGTATTTTGAGAAGTTGGGTATAAAAACAGAGGACCACTTCTTTTTAAAATCCTAGCGGTAATGGATTGAGAGATATTAAGCAGAGTGCTGAAGGGTGGCATACAATTAGCAACTAAGAGTGGCAAAAATTGGGAGAATCAAGTCCACAAGTCTGTGTGGACTGACAGGACAACTATCTATGACGCTGTGGGTGTAACACCTTTTGAAGTGATGCTTGGTAGGCACGCAAGAACAAAGTGTAATCCAGAGTGGTTGATACATAGCACTAATTCTAAAGTCACCTTCAATGATGTGAGGAACCGGTTGATAAGTAAACATCGTGATTACAAAGGTTCATTTGATGACAAGAGAGGGTACAAGCAAGTTAAAAACTGTGAAGGGATGTGGGTAAAGGTGAAGTTACCATGGAAAGTTAAAAAAAAGGAGAAAGTCAATTTTCGGAGCCCCAACAGGTAACTAAAGTTCTGCGTAATGCTGTTCGCCTTAGTGGGGGCGAAGCTTGAAACCTCAAAGGATTGCTATCCTCAAAGGATGGCAAGGGGAGTTTCTCAGATTTTGAACAGTTGAGAGATGGTGGTTTTTCCATAGCATGCCCAAGAAGTTTTGATTTAGGTTTGGATAAAGATTTTGAGCGGGTGAGAGCAGGTGATTCTTTCTCAGCATGCCCAAGAAGTTTTGATTTGGATGCAGAGTGTATGGGGTTACTCTAAAAGTTTCAAATGTAGATGGTCAAGCTTCGAATGCAGGGAAAGGTAGTATGATGAACGATCAAGTTAATGATGGTGACAATGATGTAATATTGGACACTGGTGAGGTTGGACCCAATTGTGTTACCAGGAGTGACTGATCATAGGAACAGTAATGTTCACAACGAGAACATAGATACAGGTAGAGTCTACCAATGAACGTGGTGGGGTCCGGTCTAAACCCAAATGGATGACCGATTTTGTATGTGAATTTGATAGGTCCTCAACTAAGGCATCGCAACCTATACCTTCACTATCAGAACCCTGGCATACCATTGCCTCTGACTTCATAGCGGAAGCTCCTCCTTTAAATAGTCTTCAACCATTGAAGTCTCAGTTGAAAGCTTGTCTAAGGTGGCACATTTCTTAATCAGTGCAGTGATTAGGCAAGGTTAAGAATTAGCTTCAATCTTTGAATAATTAGAAGACAGAATGTTCATCTCTGAGAATGTCAAGATTGTAGTCCTTTGCTGCATACCATCCGCAGACCAAACGCTTAACAAAAAGAACTAATAAAACCCTAGAGCAACATTTGTAGTGTTTTTGTGACAGCTGCACTCTACCTTGTGCAGAGTTAGCTTTTAATAGACTGCTTAATGTTATCAAGGTTTCTCATCTTTTAGTCTTTAGGATGTCCATCTCCAAATTGAGACAGATATCCATCAATACCACTGTCTGCCACCCAAGGATTCCTTGAGCTTTTGATCAAACAATCCCAAGAAAATACAAAAACAAATGCAAACATTTCCAGAAGGGCAGTTAGCCGCATTGCTTTCAGAAAAATGGCTGACTTTAGAAGTAAAGCCTAAACGGTTGTCATCCTTTTTTACTTCTAAAGTGCACAGTATGCACCACACACTTATGCCCCCTGGGGTTGCAGCATAAGGCCCTCATTGCACGGCTCCTAAATTATTACTGCTATGATGCTATCCTGCAAAACAGACACATGGGAAGATGGAATACAATTGTATATTCAGGATCTTTCCAGGCTAAACCAGGAGGGTGCAGAACCTATAGAAAGTGTTTCCAGGTCAAAAAACATCAGTGATGGGTCTGTAGATCATGCTATGGTATATAGCCAAACGCTAGGTCCTCCAGATGGGGGCAAATCCCATTTCTTTTCAGACCCAGTTAATGCCTGGCATTGGGAAGGGCCATGATTGCCAGAGCAGAAGAAAAGCAATTTTATTCAGACAGAGGACACACGGAGCTGCAAGTCAGTATGTCGAGTGGAGAAAAAACTATTGTGCAAGAAGTTGGCACACTAGCCCAGGACTCGGCCTGTGAAGGAGCTGAGCAAGAGACTCTTCGCAGGACTCAATTGGAGAAGATATCAAAGTTGATGTGCAGAACACGGTACACTCAGGACAGTGAGTGACTAACTAGAGGCAAGAGGTGCTCCTCTGTAACTGATCCGGGGGGAGAGAAAGCAAGACATCAAATCTGCATCAGGTGAGGTATTATATTCACTGACATCCTATAGGTCCATGAACCTATTGTCTTCATAAAGGGTGGGGGGTACGACAGAGGAGTAGTGTGCAAGTCTAGAGCATTGAGTACTCGCTGTGCCACATAGTCTAGGCACAGCTTCAGTCAAGAAAAATGTGGCTCTCAGTCTGAGACAATGGGTTGCGGCTCCTCTTCTGGCCCAGTCTGTCAGAATAGACTTCTGCAGGATCGGTGTAGAGTTCAGTGCCAAACCTTAAGTGGATATAGGCACCAGTGTGGAACCAGATGAGTTTCAGGGGTATAGAGGGTGGACCAAAAGGGCAGGAACTTGACTGGAGGACCCTGTGGTTCCTTGGGGCCCGAATTTGCGCCTGAGGGAGCTGCACAACATGACCTCTTGAAAGGCTTTGACCTGCTCAGATGTCACTGACAGAACCAGGAGACTTGGAGGCACAGTGACTCACTGACACCTTCACCAGAGAAGGGCAGAAAGGAGTCTGGACTTGTTTTTTCTTACCCAAAAGACTTTGAAAATGGAGATAACCCAACACGGAACGACTTCAGGTATGGATCCGCACTCGACTTTGACCTGAAGTGGGACCTGTGTGGAATCCTACAGTGCTTTGCCAGAAAGATTCTCCTTGTGTTCACACATGTCCTTGTGATTCACCTGGGTATAGTTTCTTCAGGCCTTGTAGTAGTGTGCCTAACTCAAACACCAGAGACATCTGTCTGCAACAGTCTTTGCAAGGCTTAAACCCGGTCGTCTTAGGGTGGAGACATGGCCACTTGCATAATAGTATGTTTTTCCTTTTAAAGAAAGAAAAATTCAGTTCACAAGTGAAGAAAAAGAGGAACTCCGTATCAGCATCTGAAGGTGAGAAAAGAAAGGAGCTGACGCCAGCATACATGTGTGGCACTTACATCTCCATTTGTCACTTCTGGAGCAGAAGAATGTCAGCATGGAGACGCACTGCTTTTGAGTTTCAGGATCCATTCTGGCACCTGTGGATATTCACAAGGTGAGGAATCTGCGCTTAAAAGTAACCATTAAAAGCAAGTGATAGAAATGCTGGGTCCCAGCTAAAAACCAAGCTCATCGACCAAGGTATCAAGATGGGGTGGACCAAGCAGGTTATGTTTGTTTACACAGAGGACACACTGCTATGTAGGAGGGACCCGACCAAGTCTGTATCTGCCCTGTTGTCCGAGCTCTATACCATCAAGCAAACATCATGTCTTCGTACTAACTGGGGGAGCTTGTTTTTTCCCCTTGCCAGGCCTAGTACAGCTGGAGAAGGCATACTTCCGAGGTAGGACAGCAATAGGAAACTAAAAAATTGTAATGCCTGGGTGTTCACGTGACTACGTGGCTGTAAGTCATCAACTCAATACCTTCTGGTAGTGGCTAAATTGTACAATTAATGGACTTCTGAAACACTACACAGTTATCAATAAAGGGCAGTCTTACTGTGCAGTTTCTACAGATTACTGGGATTGAAGATGCCATCCAACTGAAAACACTTCCGACGATAGATCATCTTGCATCACTGGTTTGCTAAGCAAATAAACAGTTAAACATGATGCCCTGAGGTTGCCCTGGGATGTCACGTGGTCGGTGGGGACGTTGTCGTTTTTCACTTACTTAGCATGAGCATGTTGCAGCTTGCCTGCTGCTTTTGCGCAGGTTACAACAAGTTTTTATTTTTGCAACATTTAAAGAACTGCTTTCACATGAGAACTCATTGCTGGGTTGGCTCTCTGCATGTTCCTGGGATTTTGACTGAACATCATGTGCAAGGTCAAATAACAATGCGCCCTTTGTTTTTTGGTTCTGGCCAGACCGTAGCCCTTAGACAAAACCTACTGATGCAGCTGTTTGGAGAACGTACTTTGCTTCTTATTGGGGTACATGAATTAGGTAAAAGACACTTGAAGAGTGACCTTTCCAGGGAGAAGAGCGAAACAGCACCTAGGATGTTGATCTGCCATCTATAGGCTGAGGTATGGGGTCTGCTGACAAAGCCCAGAGATCTTCCAATATATAAAACTGCTACTTAGCAAGGGGAGGGAGGATAGGTCCACTGTTTTTTTTATGACATCTCACTTCATGATTTATGGACTGCTGCTATGCTGACTATATTTGTACTATGCCTTTTTCTGCTTGTTTTGGCACGTATAACTGCAGGTTAGGGCACGTTAGTTAAAATAAATATTTTGTGACCGTCAGATCTTATTGTGGTAGAGTACAAGAGCGAAAGCGAAAGGGTGGGTCTTGTTACCAGGATTCCTGAGAGTTCTGGGAGTGTTGTGTATTGGGGGGCTAATTATTTGCTTCTCTGTGAGTGAGTGGGAGAGCAAGTGAGACACTATTGCTAGTCGGCCCTGGGCTCATGGGTATTAATGTTTTGGGATGACTCAGTCCCCATATATCAAAGTCCTATAATCTGCTCATATTTCAGTTTTTGTGCAGAATCCCCGCAACATGGCGCCACCAACATTTAGTCTGGTACTTATTCGCGAGACTCCTTAGTAGCGTTTGTGCTTGTCCACAATACCGTTTCCAGAGACGTCCGAGGTGAGGGGGTTTAGCCTCCTATATTTATGTGTTTATAGGTTTTTCAAGCTTGAAATTGAAAAGGTTGTTCTTTCTCTGTTGCCCGTTTTTGCGTTACTGTTTTTTTATTTGTTGATATGCATTTGTTAAAGTGGTCTCAATTGCGGCAGTAAACTGGGCAGCGGTTACAGAATATCTGACTGCACATGGAGTCCCTGTTGCAGGAGCCGATATATTGGTTGTCGAGGTGGATGCAACATACTGCTTCATGTTTTTTTTACTATGGGGCACATTTACAGCTGTAGATGGGAATGATACTCGCTTTCATGAATATAAGCCAGCGAATGTTCCGCAAAATTAGCGCCCTTATTGGTTACTCGAAGTTCCGTTGACAGCCTGGGAGCATCCCATAAGTTTTTAAGGCACCCTTCCTCACCCCATTTCTGCAGTTCGTTTAGGACCATTATCCGTCGATGGGGTCACATGGCCTGTGTTGGCTGGTTTCACACCTCATCCAAATTATCTTGGTGTTATACTCCCAAGGCTACATCAATTACATAAGTCTTTGATTCATATACATGGAAGAATCATACTGTTTGTCACGTAATATTCAAGTGGCTCCGGCTGGAGCCGCCTGCACATAGTGGTGGTCTTTTGATAAGTCCCATCATGATTAATTCAGTGATGGGCAAACATCCTCAGAATAGGGATGATTTTCCATATTGGTTGGCAGAAAAATTAGAGCAACTCAAAGTTGTATTCCCACATACTACTCCGGTAGAATAACACAGGATCCTTACGATGAGTTTACCTAGTGGTATTATTCCTGCTTTAGCCGATTGCACCACCTGTGGTATGGTGTTTCCTGCAGTGTATAAACTGTGCTTTGGCACCCCGTCCATGAGCATTCTACCGAGCGTTCTAAAGAAAGTTCAAGATGAATACAGGGCTGGTCCAGCCCTGGAGTTGGGGGATGAGATTAGTGGGCATGTTCCCTATTGTCTCCGCCATGATTCTGCCCTTTGTCAAGGTTAAGGCAGTTAGCTTGCAAGTGCGCCAACACCTCTCGGCGATGGCGGACGTTGACAAGCAACGACAGTTGCCTATTATTATTGCGGATGTATGTATGTATGTTGATAGGACGCAATAGTTTGGGATAAAACCTTTTACTCAGGTACTAAATAGGAACCTTGCTGAAAAAGAGGATCATTCAGTCTTCCCTAAGAAAGCTTGAAATAAAAATCAGCTGCAGCAACAGAAGCCTCCTTCTCATGCTGGTTTGCCAGTTCCAGCACTTCTGAACGTAGATATGATTTGAGTGACCGCTCTAAAATTAAAACACCAGAGAGGTTCCAGATCCTCGTTGCCCTCGTTCCTTTCAGGAAGCCCTTGCTCCGGCCGTTACTCATAACCAGGTTGATTGGGACAAGGATTCCACTGAACATGAAATTCCTTTACGCTCCGTGCCAAAGCCTCAACCACAATACCCGACTAAGGGTGAAGCTAAAGCTTCGGTAAGTGCAATTCTTACCCAGTTAGAGTACCACCGTGTTATCGAACCCTGTGTCTCGTCCATGAATAATCCTCTTTTTCTGATATTAAAACTGATGGCTCATATTGTATTGTTTTGGATTACAGTAATTTAAACCGCCATGTTTGAACCTTTGCTGTACAGAACACCCACAGCTCTGCGCAGTTTCATAACCTTCTTCGTAAAAAATATAAAAAAATTTGATATATCGAATGGTTTTTACAGTCACAATTTGGCCTCTGAGAGCCATAACTGGGCAGTTTATAGCGCACTTGGCAATCAAACAGTATACTGGTTTGCCTATAGGGTATAAGAACAGCCCCGGTGCTTTTGCAGCACGCATTGTGTGCCTTTTGCATGAGACGGACCTTGATGGCTTCTCGTACGTCGATGACATCTATTTGATGGACGATGAATTGGTACCACATCTGATACGTGTGGACCGCATCATAATGTCTTTGGCTGATTTTGGTTACAAATTCAACTATGCCAAGTCACACATTCTATTTTGGCAGTCATTTTTCTCAGGTATGAGCTTAACAATAAAGGTCGGGGCTTAACCCCCAACTTTCTGGAGAAATGTGCACAATTGCAGCCTCCATCCATTCTCAAAAAGTTGCAATATTTGCTGTTTTTTTTTTAGTTTTGGGAAAACAAAGTTCCTGATTATGCCCAGCATATTAAACCTCTTTACTCATTGATACAACCTACTTACTCGGCTTCCTGCTGGCTTCCGGACAATGATTTTTCAGGTTTCTGCAGTCTGATCTGCCTGCGATCAATTTCTTGTTAACACGAGAGAATTAGACCAACTTAGTAATAAGGATTGTACCAGGCGCATTCGGTTTCACTCACTTGACATTCAATGAAGGGGAAACTGTCCCCATTGCTTACAAATCTCATTTGTACACTTAGGTTGAAATGCATTTCTCTCATACAGAAATAATTGACAGATTGTGATTCTGAAGTAACGCTCTTTGGCTCAGGGGAAACATTTTTATGGTTTCGCCAGTACCTGCTTTAGAAGCAGTTACGAAGGCTAGTGTTCCAAATTCTAAAGCCTTGCATCCTCATTGGATACAATGGGCTATTTCCTGAACATCGGCTGGTGTCAATTCTATCTTCGACCCATCTTTACAGACACAAGAGGTTTTGCCATATGAACATGTACAGCCTCCTCCTTTGTCTTTGCGTTCTCTGGATCAATACAAATGTATTATGTACACCGACGGTTCTGCGCAACCGGCTGTAGTTCTAAACATGCTTATTTGGCAGCCTGGGCTATTGTGGCAGGACAGATTGTTAATGGAGATTTTAAATCTGCATTGGAGCATACAGTCTCTTGGAGACTGCACGGCTCAATTGGCAGAGCTACGTGCTTTGCTTTTGGCTCTTGAATTTGCTGATCGAGAGGTTCCTAACTTATAGTATGCGATTTTTTGCTGTGTACAGTCCTTCAATGAAAACTTGTTTTTCTGGAAACAAAATGATTTGTGATTTTAAAGGTATCGCAATTAAGCATAAAACACTTTGGGTTCGAGTGGCCCCTCTTAAGGAACGTCAGCCACTCACACATGGTATTCATACTTTGGGCCATCAACGTGTGGGAGCACACACTTTTGGTAACTCGTTGGCTGATGAGGCAGACAACTCTGCAGTAGCCACTTGTTCAGTTGCAGTAGCCACTTGTTCAGTAGCAGCAGTCACTAGGTCCATGACTAAAATAGACTGATATTCTGGTGCCTATTGCTGCAACAAAGGAGGGAACAGAACTTCCAAGGTTTTCATTCACGTTATACACATCACATGTCGAATCTAGTCCCATTTGCAATTATTCCATCCATTGGGGATCGACTGATTCCCAACGAGGACCGCAGACTTTCTTTAATCATTGCCGCTCATGAAGGCGTAGCTTCTGCACATGCCGAAACAGCGACAGTGTCTCTTTTACAGCAACATTTCTGGGGGTGTGGTTTATATCAGCAGACATATAAATGTTCTTTTGTGTGACATTTATCAACAGATTAAGCCTTCCACTTTTGCATGTCCACCACACACAACTCTACATTTCCAATCCACCGTTTCGTTGCATCTATCTTGATCACTGTGGTCTTTTGTCTTTAGTCTTCAGACACTGCTTTCCAACATATTTTGATTGCAGTGGATTGGTGCACTAGGTACCTATGGGTTTGGCCGCAACCTAGTGCTGACGCTTGAACTGTCATTAAGGATTTGCGTGTCTTTGTCAGGACGTTTGCCTGTGGCACCTTCGATTCTGACCAAGGTCCTGCGTTTGCCTCTAAGGCTCACAGAGATGTGATGAAGTCACTGGGGGTCCAGGTGCAATATTCGTCTCCATACCGGCCTGAGGGCAATTCAGTTGTGGAGCAAATGAGACATGACTTAAAGCACATCTTTGACAGCGAGAGTCGGGTACTGGTAGGGGTTGGCTAACTCCGGTCTATGGATTCCAACGTGCACTTAATAATCTCCCAAGAAGATGTCCGGGTGAGCGAACCCCATAGGACCTGCCCTTTTGCATTAAAATGTTTGTGTCATACCTTGATGGTCTAGACATTGTGGCGGCTGCCGCAACTTTTGACAGATAACCACTGTGCTGTGTTATAGGATCTACAAAAAGCTTGTTATTCACAAGCAAAAGCACATTTTCACTCTTCCGCGGATCCTACGGTGCCGATTCCGGTTGGTCGGCCTCCCTAAAGTTCGAGATCTGGTCCGTGAAAAAGTGGAGAACAAAAAAGAATTTGGTCCTTCGTACCGTGCATCAGTCAGAGTCCTTGGCTTGAAAGGCACCGGTACTGTGATCTTGCCTCCGTTACCTGGTTGTAAGGAGAATAAATACATTTCAATACAACATGTCAAGCCACAACATATGGTCTATTCTGAATAGTAAGCCTCCAAGTATTCCGAGCCGAGACCTTTCACCGAATCTGATGGCTTCAGCTTCCTCAATTACTCCCCAGGTAATGGAGGGGGGGTTGGGAGTTGGAAACTTCAATTGATTTAATGTCTATTTTAACTTCTACTTCGACCAATGCAGAAAGTGTATATTACTCCTCCGGTTGAGGTCATCATTGAAATTCCTGAGTACCATACATAATCCATCAGATGCTGCACAGCCTCAATGTTTTTGTCCAGGAGCGAGTGTTTTTATATGGACCGTACCAGTTTTTCCTCTGACTCATCTTCGTCCTAATCTGTGGCAACCCCTCCTACACGTAACAGTCTTTTCATTGCCTGGTTCAAAAAGACTTAACTAGTCCCACCCTGGAAATACATCTGGATGGCACTTATGCTGATATTCCCCTTCATGTGTATTGGGTTTGAGACTGTGTTCTTTTTGCTCATCAATGGTCATTATTGCCTGAATGCTCTGCTGTGAACTTTGTAGACGGAGTTCTAGCTCCTCATACATCCTCACATATAATGAAAAGAGATCAAGCCCTCGTGAATATTTTGGCTTTTCCTGTTGCTGATGGCCTCGTTTGGGATAAAGTTGCATTCAATAGACATGGCCCAACAGAGCTCCTGAACATTACATACATATTCTATGTTTCATTAGGAGTTGTGGTTTCACCGGACATACGAACTACTAGCATGTCCAAGCCGTTCATTATTTTCCTATCTAAAATATTATGCTGCTTTTGATGCGGAAGATTTGCATTTGAATTCAGCAAAATATGCAGATTTATTCTGTTATCAGCATTATGGCAATCATTTCTTACACAGGTCAAACCTAGTTTTTTAATTTTACACAATAAGAACATGGTGTTTTAGAACTCCCCTGTAAAGGTGTAGGACAAAGGAGTAAGTTTACATACTTTTACAGTTATAATACTTCCAACCCACAGTCTGAGTTTTATAAATTAAAATTGCAATCTCAATCTAAATTCATGTTGACACACTAGATTGATTTACTTCTATTCCTTCAGGAATGATTTAGCTGTAAAGTGTTACGAACACTGGAAAGAATTGATTTGAAATCCATTTGGGGGTACTAGATATTGGCAGGTTTTGCAGCTCTGCATCGTGCAGGGCTGATTCGGACTCAATTTTTATTTTCAAATGACTCTGTACAAACTACTTGTTTGGGTTTAGCAACAGCAACACATCTAAATCTACCTTCCAGTCCCTCATTGGCAGAGTATGATACATGGCATATATACATCAATTACACAATTGCTGACTTAGTTGCCATTTTCCAAAATGGATCCATAAACTCTTCTGACATTGACCCCATGGGATGGTTGTTATGGCCAACAAGCTCAAATGCATGTCAACTGCATTTTTTAAATACGACTAATGGGTTTACTCAAAGTAGACCTGATCGCCGCTTCCCGCATTCTCATTCACTCACCCCATTCGGTGGGGAAATTGTGTCAGCAATGGTTGGGACACTCTACACTGTCTGTGAAACATCGGCCCCTTTTGTTGGGAGAAATCAATTTGACCAATTTTATTTTAGGTCCGAAATCTTCTAGATCGAAATTATTCTTTTATAAAGCATATATTGAATTGTGGAAACTGTCGCTGATGGAAGCTGCAGTGCGCCTGCGCCAAATTGACCAGGCACATTTAGGAAAGGTTCTTGCTGTAGTAGATAACAGCATTAATACAGTGTCTTCCCGTATATATAGACGGTGGACAAAATTGTATCATCAACATTGATATTGTGCAACATGACGTGTGTTTTGTATCATGGTCAAAATCAATTACGTTCTGTAATGCAGTTTGCGTGGACGTTACACTCAAAAATGGAAAGGTTCCTTGGGATTATTTGAAGACTTCTGCACTGTTTTACTATTTAATTTAACTGATAAACAGAAATTCATGTCAATCAAAGACGCAACACATCGTTACATTGAACAATTGGAAAAGGTACCATATTCAGTAGCAAAGACTGATTCAGCGGTCTGGTTAATACATAGTGTTATTTCACTGCCCATCTCACTATTTCAGTTTAAATCCTGCATGAAACACTTTCCAGTTGGGAGGTTTGAGCCCGTCAGGAGCACCTTTCTTCATGAATTGTGGTCATTACCTTTCACCTACAGATGTCAGTGCATGGATAAGGACGTTTTCCAAACAGGGAAGGACTGTGTTTCCATAGTAGGACATGCTCTAGTCTGTAAAACACGATAAATTGCACAGCGCCTGTAATGTTTTGGCACCTAATCTGGCTTGTTTTCTAAAAGGTACACCCGTCCCAGCTATTATTCCAGCACTAACTTTGCTTTCAAATGGTAGTGGTTTTATTTTGAATAACCATGATTGCTGCGGCTTACGAGCCAGTGTCCCATATATAGTGACCGTTTCGTGACTGTTTTGCAACAGTTACATGTTGTAGCAATGTCCTTTTTCCACCCTCACATGGGATGGTAGAGAGTTTGCTTTGGCCTTCTATTCCAACTTTGAAAACAGATTTGAAAAAACTAAGCAGACAAAAAACGCTATTGGTTCAACAAGAAGTGGGGCTCTCATCAGCGCGAGAGACCTTCGGATTGCAGATGGCGAGAACGGCAAGTGAGATACACTTGCTGCTAAACACGAATCTCACTCCATTTGGGAGAATTAATAAACCAAATTTTTAATAAGTCTTATACAGAGGGCCTTGCCCACCTTTTTTAACGCGTGGGATCTGGCCTAGTTTCTTCTTTTCAGACTATCTTTGAAGTAATACCAGCCTTTATCCGTTCCATTTTTTCCAGTGCCTTCGGGTTTCCCCTGGTGCTTCTGTTGGTTTGCGCTGTGCTAGTGCTCCTATTATTGCTCCTCAATGGATGTTCAATTTGCGGAGCTGCCAAACCCGATCCAGCTGCCACTGTTGTAACAAGTTTTTATTTTTGCAACATTTAAAAGACTGCTTTCACATGAGAAGTCATCGCTGGGTTCGCTCTCTGCATGTTCCTGGGATTTTTACTGAACATTATGTGCAAGGTCGAATAACAATGCCCCTTTGTTTTTGGCCCCTTAGTTCTGGCCATACCTGAGCCCTTAGACAAAACATACTGATGCAGCTGTTTGGCGAACGTACTTTTTGATTCTTATTGGGGTTCATGAATTAGGTAAAAGACACTTGGAGAGGGACCTTTCCAGGGAGAAGAGCGAAACACCTGGGATGTTGATCTACCATCTATTGGCTAAGGTATGGGGTCTGCTGACAAAGCCCAGAAATCTCCTAACATATAATACTGCTACTTAGCAAGGGAAGGGAGGATAGGCTCCAGTTTTTTTTTACGACTACAACTCCCTTCATGATTTATGGACTAGCTGCTATGCGGACTATATTTGTACTATGCATTTTTCTACTTGTTGCGGCACATGTACTGCATTTTAGGGCACGTTAGTTAAAATAGATATTTTAAACTATTTCGTGACTCTGTCGGATCTTATTGTGGACGAGTACAAGAGAGTAAGCAGAAGGGTGTGTATTGTTACCGCGATTCCTGAGTGATCTGGGAGTGTACCGCAATGGCATGTTTACAATATTTGAAGATGCACAGAACAGCCTTGGGATTGGAACTTGTGTGCACATGCACATCTGGCTCAAAAGTAGAAAAAAAAATTCCTTGGCCACAGAATCGACATGGACTGTGAAAAGATTGTAAACCTGGCCCAGGGAAGGAAAATGGAGTAAGTCTATACAGAACCCTATGCCTAGATAAAGGGGGGTGGGGGAGGACGGGTGTAAATCTGGCAAAAAAATAGGTGGGCCATTGACTGAGGACCAAATCACAAAATTTGGGATGGGATCTGCAAAAATATTAAAACCTGCAAAAGAAGATTCCAGTTGATCCAATTTCACTATGTAGACGGCATACACAGCGCCACTGAAGATTTGAAGTGTAAAACATCTGAATGCCCCAGATGTAGCACATGATTATAGCTACAGGATGTGACATGATTATAGCTACAGGATGTGTATAGTCCCAAGATTTCATTGGTGGCAGAATTACCTTTGAAGTCGATGATCCAATGTATTCTAGGTATTCTACCAAAAAGAAAAAAGGGATATTAAGTGCAAGTTTGCTGCCTTGGAGTTTATACTAGAAAAATGAAAATATCCATTATTAGGTACGTCCACAGCCACCGACTATAGAAATGGTGGAATAGACCACAGATGGCAAAGGAAAAGCACCAAAAACAAGCATTGCCATAGCCAATAGGTCTTGCCTTTGGGACTTTAGAAGTGTTTAGCCATGAATTACATTATCCTGGGTGCTACAACATTGTAACTTCACGTGCCACTGGCGATGTGATGGGGCTATGTGCAACATGGATGCCCGCATACTAAATAATAGGTGCTATGAACGAAGGAAACAATGTCATATATAAAATAAAGCTGCCCAAACACCAAAGCTCCAAAACGCAGGCTAGCCACGCCCTACACCCTCCATGATTCAGATCTTACAGTTCCACCACATAGACATTAGTCCGTAATGTACCCAACTTTCAGGGGGGAAAACACCTTGGGTGCTTAGCAAGCACATATTTGTGATGGGGAGAAGAGATGACAGTTTGCCCAATGGAAAGGACTGGGACTCTAATCTATTGTGACTAGAAATAGCATGAGACTTTTGCACACTCAGGATCCCAGGGATTTTACTCATGGTGCTGGGGTAGGTGCACATTAGTTTCCTCCCTTGGATTTCTTGTTTTCCAAGCACAGTGCTGAGCTTTTAAAACATTCTCCAGCAGTTTCCACATTGCCTTTGTTGCTTGGGTTACACGTTATAAGCTCTAGTGGCAAACTACAGATTGCAGGGATGTTGTGGGTTCAGGCCCTCGAGCAGCTATTCAGGTTATAGTGTCTGTAGGGACTCAGACTTATGACAGATTAATAAGGTTACATATTAGATCGATCTCACAGTCCGTTTCAGACAGCCAAGCTATCAATTAGATCACACATTTTATTATCGTATGCATTGGACACAGAGTGTAGATGACAAGGATCTCATAGCCAGGGCTGTACCTGTGGAGCAGTTCATGCTTGAACATCTCACATGGAAGCACTGTCTCTGGTTTCACAAATATTACATACCCATAGGACTGAACAGTTATTATCCAGTTTATATACATCTCAAAGGAACAGCAAACCATCATGGTGGAGCATCTCACATTATCTTGCTCTTTCCTGTTGCACACATTGCTCATGCTGCAAACATATAATCACCCCTGACAGAACTGCCAACAGAAAGTGGGCAGTGTATGCTTCGGACTCTAACACAGAGCAGCACAACAGTGTTGTGACTCCTGTTTACTTCGCACTCAGAGTCTAGTGGTTGCATGTAGCAATTAACAAAATAAAACTTAACTAACTTCTCTTAAAGCAATATTATAAGTACCTTCTGCATGCTAAAGCGAACAAAATCCCCGTTACTACCTTATTTATTAAGGAACATACAACAAATTAAACCAAGCGCTACGAAGTGGCCACAATGAACTGAACTGGGCCACTTTGCAGGGAGACAGTTCGCTTTCTAAAGTGTACTATTGCACATAGAAGTTTCCAGTCATAAGCAATCGCTCCTGCAGTGGTCTGTAGACCCGAATATCAATAACCGCAGCCGAGCAGGCAGCCAAACTGGAACAGGAGGGGGGTGGGGGGGGCGGGGGAGAATGTGGCATGACTGCTAGAGTTGCAGACTTTAGAACTGGGGCTCGTTTAAGCAGGGAAGGCACGAATCTATGCGTCAGCTCAACATCCAGAGTCACTATACGCGGACATATATCACTGCTCCTCCAAAGGCCAGATAAAGATAGATCTCATTTTCTACACTGAAAGACCCAAAAAGTGGAACTCCATCCTCAGATCACAGTGCCACATTTCCAAAATAACATTCCTCAGTTGCAAATTGAATCTCAATCCCCAACTGCCCGATGCAGAATGGGAACACCTCTGTGACCATCTACTCCAACGGCACAGTCCTGATCCAAGCCAACGATTACAACCTAGAGGCATTTGACTCCCTCTTCCCCTCACTTCGGATTGCCCCCCCTCACGCACATCTCCCCCGCCCGAACCACCCCAGACAGCCGGACCATCCAGCAAAGCTCACCTACCCTTCCTGTCCCTCTACCAACACCAGCTTTTCGCCACGAGACACCACCCACACCTCTCATCAAGAACAAGACTCCCTTACCCCCCCTCCGACCGCCACCTCTACCCTCCCCCCGCTTACCACCTCCCCCAACAATGAACGATGTCAACACACAGTCAACGACTCCCAACTACCGTTCTATACCCACATGCAAAAGAACACAGAAGCCACAACACGACCCACCACACCCCGCACCCAAGGCCCCGCTCAGAGCTTACACGGCCAGCACAATCACAAGAAGGCAACGTAGCAACATTAGGCTCTCCCCTTCTAGGGATGACCCCCCACCACAGCCTCCAAAGTGACAGGGCAGCATCGCACCCTGCTTGAAAGCCAGCTAGCAACTATAATCCAGGGCTTTAACGAGATCCTAACTAACCTCGCCACGCTCCAAAAGCCTTCCCAAAGCCACCACCGAATTCCCACTTTCTCCAGACCCACACTCCAAAAGCCAACCAAGGCTGCACACCCTAGATGGCTCTCATCCCCCCTAGCTAATCAGATACAGAGACCAAAGAAAACAAGAGATGCAATGTGCTTGAGTGAAGCGGCAGTTCTTGCCTCCTCATACGACACCCCTTCTACTGTCACCCCACAATCCAAGATTCAGGTGATCACCAGATTCAGAAGAGACCACTTCCCCCCCCACAAATTCTCCAAGCCCCCTGGCCTCCCGCACTAACTGTGTGAGAGGGAGACTGTGTGAGAGGGAGTGTGTGTGTGTGAGAGTGTGTGTGTGTGAGAGTGTGTGTGTGTGAGAGTGTGTGTGTGTGAGAGTGTGTGTGTGTGAGAGTGTGTGTGTGTGAGAGTGTGTGTGTGTGAGAGTGTGTGTGTGTGAGAGTGTGTGAGTGTGAGAGTGTGTGTGTGAGAGAGAGAATGTGTGTGTGTGTGTGAGAGAGAGAATGTGAGAGTGTGAGAGAGAGAATGTGAGAGTGTGAGAGAGTGTGAGAGTGTGAGAGAGAGTGTGAGAGTGTGAGAGAGAGTGTGAGAGTGTGAGAGAGAGTGTGAGAGTGTGAGAGAGAGTGTGAGAGTGTGAGAGAGAGTGTGAGAGTGTGAGAGAGAGTGTGAGAGTGTGAGAGAGAGAGTGTGAGAGTGTGAGAGCGAGAGAGTGTGAGAGCGAGAGAGAGTGTGTGAGAGCGAGAGAGAGTGTGTGAGCGAGAGAGAGTGTGTGAGCGAGAGAGTGTGTGAGCGAGAGAGTGTGTGAGCGAGAGAGTGTGTGAGCGAGAGAGTGTGTGAGCGAGAGAGTGAGAGAGAGAGTGAGAGAGAGAGTGAGAGAGAGTGAGAGAGAGTGTGAGAGAGAGTGTGAGAGAGAGTGTGAGAGAGAGTGTGAGAGAGAGTGTGAGAGAGAGTGTGAGAGAGAGTGTGAGAGAGAGTGTGAGAGAGTGAGAGAGAGTGTGAGAGAGTGTGAGAGAGAGTGTGAGAGAGAGTGTGAGAGAGAGTGTGAGAGAGAGTGTGAGAGAGAGTGTGAGCGAGAGTGTGAGCGAGAGTGTGAGCGAGAGTGTGAGAGAGTGTGAGAGAGAGTGTGAGAGAGAGTGTGAGAGAGAGTGTGAGAGAGTGTGAGAGAGAGTGTGAGAGAGAGTGTGTGAGCGAGTGTGAGCGAGTGTGAGCGAGTGAGAGAGTGTGAGAGAGTGTGAGAGAGTGTGAGAGAGTGTGAGCGAGTGTGAGAGAGTGTGAGCGAGTGTGAGCGAGTGTGAGCGAGTGTGAGCGAGTGTGAGCGAGTGTGAGCGAGTGTGAGAGAGTGTGAGCGAGTGTGAGAGAGTGTGAGAGTGTGTGAGAGAGTGTGAGAGAGTGTGAGAGTGTGAGAGAGTGTGAGAGAGTGTGAGAGAGTGTGAGAGAGTGTGAGAGAGTGTGAGAGAGTGAGAGTGTGAGAGTGTGAGAGAGAGTGAGAGAGTGAGAGTGTGAGAGAGTGAGAGAGAGTGTGAGAGAGAGTGTGAGAGAGAGTGTGAGAGAGTGTGAGAGAGAGTGTGAGAGAGAGTGTGAGAGAGAGTGTGAGAGAGAGTGTGAGAGAGAGTGTGAGAGAGAGAGTGAGAGAGAGAGTGAGAGAGAGAGTGAGAGAGAGTGTGAGAGAGTGTGAGAGAGAGTGTGAGAGAGTGTGAGAGTGAGAGAGAGAGGGAGAGAGAGTGAGAGAGAGAGTGAGAGAGAGTGTGAGAGAGAGAGTGTGTGTGTGTGTGTGTGTGAGAGAGTGTGTGAGGGGGGGTGGAGGGTATTTTAAACAAGAAGTCAATTGAAATAAATACCCACCTCCAGCGAGGCTTGCCATGGGGTCGCGATCAGGTACAGACCCTTTGTTAATGTTGCTTGCACGTGGAAAGTAGACAGTAAGTAGGTAGTTTTACACAACATTTACATTGTTAAAACAAAGTTGTAAACAAAAATATCCAACAGAAACGCAAGTAGAACATACGCTTTTTGCCCGTACAAAACAGGTTTCAGTACTTGCAGGGTTCCGGAAGTTTAAAGCAAGTGAGTGAGGGAGAGAGGGGGGCATCTTAAGTGTTGCAATCAGGAAGGGGGTAAGGCCTCGAGATAAGGCCATGAGTCACCCTGCTAAATAAATACGCAGACACCACTTTGTGGTTTCGGCGCAGACTGACTTCGCAGCTCCACCCGTCTTTATTTAAGGGCACGCCCACGCCGACCGGCGTGAGTGCAGGGGAGTGGGGAACGGCTGGCGCGCCCTAGCAGCAAATGCTAATGCGCTGTCACATCCCATCCCACTTCAGTCCTTGACTGGATTTCTCGAATCTCGGGTTTCACTTGCTTGACAGGCAAAGTCTCTCAGGTGGGTGCTCGGTGGAGGGTTTTCTCTCAAAGCATATCTGGAAGGCCCCCGACCGGAGGTGGAGGCAGGAGTCTGGGTGCTGGAGCCTGTAGGCAGGTTAGGCGTCTCACGGGAGGACTCTGGACTTGCCGGCCCAACCGTCGCTTCTGGGTAGTGTCCGCTAACCATTTGGGGCTCATCTTGGTTGACCTCCATCTCCCCCGCGTGGGTTGTGGTGTCAGCAGGAAGAGCGGGCCTGTCTACTTGTTTGAACCACGAGATGTTGCGGGTCACTGTTTACCCTTCCTCACTAGGGTCCCTTGTCTGTTTGCCACGGTCCAGTATTCTGGCTCGTACTGAGACTGGAACTTCCCTCCGGGCCTTCGGTCCTTTATGATGACTGTCTCCTTGCTGTTGTTGGCAGGATATTGCTCGCTGGTTTGGCTGGCGGTGTTATTGCGTTTCTCTCCCCTCCTGAATGCGTGATCTTGATCATAAGAGGGAGGGGGAGGGGTACATCCTGGTGCAGTGGGAAGCCTGTCCCGCCAGGCTCCGTTGAACATCAGCGCCCAGGGTGCCTGTCTAGTTGAGCAGTGCAGCGTGTCTCGATACTCCCGCAGGTATCTCTGCAGCACCTGTTCTGGGTCACTTTGTTCCGCCGCTGCGATGCGAAGCGTCTTGTTGATTGTTCTATGAAATGTTCATTCTCTCCATTGGCCTAGGGCCACTGCGGGGTGATACGCTAGTGCTTGATGCCATGGTGGTGCATGAATTTGCGAAACTTGTGTCCTTGGAACGGGGGCCTGTTGTCGCTGGGGAGTTCTTCTGGGCACCCGAACATTCCAAACATTTACTCCAGAACTGGGCCGTCATGCAGAAAACCCATTGAGTTCACGACCTCTACCACTGGTTACTTGGAGTAGCTGTCGATGAGGGCCAGTGTGACCCGCCCATCAGGAAAACTCCCAAAGTCCACACTCATTTTCTCCCATGGGCTTTGGCTGTGTTCTTCTGTGTGGATCGTTCCTGGCCCACTTGTTATTTGGCAGGACGGGCACTTCCGGAGAGTCTCTTTCACTCTGGCATCCAATCGTGGGAACAAGACTTTTGCCCTCATGCGGGTTTTCATCTTCTCCACGCCCTGATGCCCTCAGTGGGCCTGCTGTGATGTCTGCTTCTGCAGGGATGCCGGGATAACTAGTCTGGGTCCTCTGAGGAGAATGCCCCCTTGGGTGAGGCTTAGCTCGTACCTGACCCTCCGCATGTGCATTAGATCTTACTTCTCTGGGCTCGAGCATGTGTTTGCTGACTGCAGGAACTGGCATCACAGCCCCCCTAAGATGGTATTCCAAACTTTGGCCATGACGAGGTCATGATCTGCTGCTGTGGCTACGTCTTCAAGCGTCAGAGCTTGAGGGCTCGCGAGTGCTGCTATCAGGTCAAGGTGTGCCTCCGTGTCTTCATTGCCGGGTTCTTCACTCACATCGCTCGAGACGTCTGGGTGTCTCAACAAGAAGTCGGATGGGTTCTTGGCACCGTGCCGGTATACCATGTCCATGTCGTAGTGTTGGAGCCCGATGGCTTACCTCTCAATTCGTGGCACAAGGTGGTGTGGACCCTCTGAACAATGGCACCAGGGGTTGGTGGTTTGTAACAGTGAACAGGTGTCCACAAATGTACAAGTGAAAATGCAGGCAGCCCCACCGAATGGCTAGTGCTTCGCTTTCAATTTGAGAGTACCGCTGGAGATCGGGCTTTACTGGCATACGCGAGGGTGGCCCACCAACCAGGCTCCTGTTCCTGTGTGAGGACTACTCCTAGGCCTACAGGGCTGGCGTCTACCAGGATTTTGGTTTCCTTCACGGGATCAAAGTACACCAGCGGGGTTTGGTCAAGGAGGGCCTGCTTGATGGCTCAAAATGCTGTTTCTTCGACTGGGCCCCATTGCCACATGGCCTCAGCCAGAGTGAGATTCCGGAGGGGCTCGGCTAGTGTAGCTAGATCCAGGATAAAATGGCAGCAGTAGGAGGCCATTCCGAGGAAGCTGTGTACTCCTGCCACAGTGAGGGGAGTGACTGCCGCCTTGATCACTTGGGACTTCCGGGGGTCAACTTGAATGCCCTCTTGGGTAAACGTGTAGCCAAAGAACTATCTTCTGCTGGAACAGCAGGCACATTTCCTTGTATAGGCTCTCACGTAGCAGTAATGTTCTTCTTCCGTCTTAGAGTGGATGAGAACGTCACTCACATTTAAGATGCCGGATAGTCCAACCAGGATCTGACGGCGTTCTGGAATATTTCCGCGACAGATGATATGCCGAAATTGAGCCGCTTGTACCTCCTGAGGCCTAGGTGGGTGCTAAACGTCGGTGATAGCATCCATTTAGATACAGCTTCGAGAACCATCTAGGTCCGTTCAGATCGGCCACAATGTTGTCCATGATCGGAGTTGTGGCGTTCTCACCGGATGGCTTTATTCAGGAGGCCCATGTCAATGCAGAGTCTGATCTTCCCTGGTTGGCGAGGCTTTTCTGGGATTACCATGGGGGACACCCACAGTGTAAGTCCGGATACCTTCTCTATTACCCCTTGGTCTTTGAACTTTTGTAGTTCCTTCTCTACCAGGGGTCAGAGATGGAACTTGATTGTCCAGTGTCTTAGCGCTGTTGTCAGGATGGTGGGGTCTATGTGGGCCGGAAACTGGGGCTCTCTTTATCTTCCCCAGACCTTGGAAGAGTTACTGAGCTAGTTAGGAGATTTGTTCAGTCTGGTCTGCCTGTACCCTTCTGCAAAACGTCACCAGTCCTAAGTCCTCAGCTTCAGGACTGCTGATCAGCGGGTCTACTTCCTGAATGACGACATGGATGTCAATGGTGATCTCAATGCCTCCTGACGGCACCAGCACAGTCATTTTGCCTCGGAGGGGTAATGGAGAGTCACTGCCATACGCGAAGATCTATGCTTTCAATGGTCTGAGTTCCGGCTTGGGTCTTCGCCTCTTGTTCCGCTAGATCCCCATCACTGTCACTGATGCACCCATGTCAATCACTGCATTGACCTCTAATCCTGCAATTTGTACATTGCAGAGGGGTTGGGGCAGTCTCCTGCTCTTTAGGGCTTGGGTGCAAGAGACTAGGTATGTCGCTCTGTCTTCTGATGTGGAATCGCCCTCTTGGTAGGCTATTGCTCTGTTCCCTTGCGTGGAAGGCGTCCACTGACTCACCCTCCCTTTGCTTGGCTTGCCTCAATTTGAAGTTTTCCAAATCTGGGTTCATTTGGGGATCCAAATGAGCGATTAGCATGATAACCGCTGCTTTGTAGTTGTCGGGAGGGCCTGTGTTCGGTAGGTGCTTGAATAGCAGGTAGATTTCCTCACCTGCATAGTGGAGTAACAGCGACCGTTTCACCGCCCCATCCTTCTCCCTCGCGGCAATGAATAGTTCTTCTATCAGGTCGATCCAGGTCTGCTACCTGGGGGCTGCTGTGGTTGGGTCTGCTGCTAAATGTAGGTAGGACTCCTGAGGGAGGGGGGGGGGGCGCAGAGGCGCTTGGGTCTCGGCCGTGTGGTCTTGACCCTCCATGGAGGGAAGTGTGTGCGTGGAGAGGTGGCGTGCTCAGAATGATGTCCACTAGCAAGAGGCTCTGGCACGCCAAGAGGTGGTGCGCAGCTGCTGGGCATAGAGTGAGCACCTGTGCGCCTGGACGCATGGCACATGGCTGGGCCTAACCTGGAGTAAGGTGCGTTTTGAGGCTCTTCTCCTCGGCTGGCTAGTCTCACCCAGACTGTGAGGCTCCTTTTGAACCGACAGTACATGCTGGAGGGGGGAGGACAGCGCAGAATACTGCTGCCTGGTGTCAGCTGCTGGGGTTGGGGTCGCGGTTTGGCAGGGACTGTGGCATTATGTCCTGGCAGGGTTCCAGTCTGTGGGTACCGCCCACGTGGTGCTGGCATGCTGAAGAGTCCTTGTGCCGGGTAGGAGCAGGTGTGAATTGCCTCCGCTCCTAGTCGCCAATGTTGCATTCAGGGAGGGGCCCACCCACCCTCCGAAAGGCCTCGAGCTAAGGCCGTGAGTCGCGCTGCTAAAATAAATACGCAGACACCGCTTAGTGGTTTTGGCTCGGACTGCTGGCAGCTCCGCCAGTCTTAATTTAAGGGAGTGCTCACGCCGGCTGGTGCGAGCGCAGGGATTGGCTGGCCCGCACTAGCGGCAAACACTAGTGCGCTAACTGTCACATCAACCATGAAGTAAACTGAATTAAATTCCCACCTGCAGCGAGGGATTATACAATTGTTGCTACAGCACAATGGAGAGATTACGGGGCTGTAATACAGAATTTGGTGGTCAGCCCCAGCGTGCAGCCGACTGCAGTCTGCCGCAAAAACTGAGGCATGTTTATGTATCACTGTGGAGAAGTGTGGCTCACTGGTTAGAGGAGGCAGACCTGGAAGCAGAGGTCAGCCCGGGACCAGGGTTCAATTCCCGGCTCGGCGGGGTCTTGAGTCCTAAAATGTCCATGGACTCTACAATTCTCGCTCCGGTGCCTACTCGATTCACGGGTTCACACTCTGCGACTCTGGGCAATAGCTTGCTTAATCTCCACAACGGCCCCTCGCGGCGGGATGCCTGGCTTTCACCTTGCGGATACCCTGCCGGGGTTATCTCACAGGGGAATACCAGGACGGGTTCCCTAAGCAAGCGCTTAGAAACCGCTCGGTGATTTGCGCTATATAAATTCCTGTACATTTACATTTATCACTCGTCTCACCATGCTATGGGGGTCGCGATCGGGGACACAAACATGTACACAAACGGAGAGCCTTTTTTAGTGTTGCTTGCATCTGTAGGTAGTTTTAGGCAGATGTAAACAGAATATCCCAGAGAAACCGAATAGAGATACAGACTTGGAATGAACCTTTGTCCATCTGCTTAGAAGCAGTGTTGTGCACAGTGCCATCTCACCTCACATACCTCCAGCTCCAAGTACCCCTCGACTGAGTGCTCAAGAGTGCCCTCCCAGCAACCGGATAAAACAAATTGAGGCACAAATCACAAGCCTCACTGGCACAAATTAGTTTAATTATGGGAACGAAACCTGAAGTGACGTGCAGAACAAAACTGTGCTGAACGTCTGCAGGTAAGTTAAACAAGTTACAGTCAAGTGGATCTGAAACCAAAAGCCGTGTGGAGCCAGTAACAAAATGAAGCCAGCTGAGGCTGCACACCCTTTAAACAAGCCTCGTCTAAAAAAAAGTGTAACAGTCCACATTAAAGGGAAAGCGCGGAATGGGAAGTTGTAAAAAAAAAAAAAAAAAAAAAAAACACTAAGTAGGCAATAAACACCTACGGTGTAAGGAAACTAGTTAGCTGGTGCTCCTGGCTTATAAACGGAAGTGATTTATCCGGATCACCGGCCAATAAGGAGCCAGGAAACAAGAGCAATAGAGTTTTGAACCAATGGCAAGCAGCAGCTGTAATTGCGCTCCGTGGAGATATTACAGCAGGGTCTTGCAGACAGCGCAAGCGCTGATGCTCAACATAAAAAGTATAAATTAACAGAAGATTTAGTGGAATGGGCTATAATGCTAAAGTAAGTACCAGACCCTCCTTACACTAGACCCTCCTTGCACTAGTCTTTGGAGTTCAAGGGGAAAACATCACTAGTCTGAGTAAGGAAGGAGCTGGTGTATGAGAGGCAAAAGAAAATTGACACGGATCACTGCAAGGGGGGGTGCATTTGGGGGATCGTCCTGTAGTATCTAGAATCATAATACTCGCCAATGATGTGGGCTGGGACGGTTCCTTTGAACTGTCCTGGATTGAGTCAGAAAGGTTCAACTGAGGTTAGTAGTGATGCAGATATTTCAAACCAATATAAGATCCTAGAGCACTGTCAACCACCCCAGAGTAACTAACTGCCTTGTATTGTGTACATCCAATAACTGCTATGACTAATACTTTATATAGTAAGAAAATATTAAAAAAAAAGGTTTCTGCAATTGAAAACAAATACAGAGCACCAAGTAAACCGGTCATTAATTTTCTAGTACGAATTTATGATAAGCAGGTTATAAACACACATTGTGGAAGTATTCGTATGGTCTTACAGGTCACCTCTACAGTCTATCCAGAGTGTTTGCCCTGTGGTCATCAGTCGATCACCTATCATGCAAAGTTAAAGAAGTGAGTGATTGCCTAGTCACCCTCTTGTTTTATGTATAAAGTGCATAAACAGGAGTGCTAAAGAGGAATTCTTTGCGAAAATGTAGTAGCTCACCATAGCAGGTTGTGCACCATCTATACTGTGTGAAATGGAACACGATCAAATAATCTAGTTTGGTGTGTCAAGCCAGAGTCAGAATGCACAGGAGGCCAAACTGTATGGTCCAAGCTTACATTTTAGATATGGAACTAAGCAATGCAGCAGCACTTCTTAAAGTGCTTCCGCTTCAATTGTATACTCCTTTACTCCAACAAGAGTGGTAGCACATACTTCAGGTAAAGGATAGGTCCCTGGAAGATCGCACGTGGCATCAGTCTACTCTGACATTGCATGCCAACACAAGATGTCCAGCTGTGTAGTAGTACCTGCTCCGTATTTCGCACTTACACCTGAAAGGAGGAGGATTTATGTTAATTTCATCACTGCAAATTAAGCTAACAGAGAAAAAGTATAGTATTCTGTCCCCCCCCCCAAAACTAAGGTTTTATTTTTAAACACCAAACTTTGAACCAGGCCCCCACTGAAATGCTCGTCATAGGAGAATATATGGATTCTACTCTCGCCATATTGTCCGATTGTTGGAGAAAGTCCACACCTTTATCAACTGCTACACACCTTACATCAATGACATCAAAAGTAAGGTTAGTATATGTCGACTATGCAAAGGCAGTCTATCAAAATAGGGTGAGATTCCCCGCGCAGTAGCCTGAAGGAATGCTATGGTTGGTAGGCAGACTTCATGGGATAGATTTTGTGTAAGAGTTAACAGCGAGTTCATCTCAGAGGACGTAACTAGCAATTGGGGTGAAAAAGATGGCATAATTATCTTCAAAAAGGGTGATCTAGCTTTGCCCCACACAACTATACGTTACCCTTTACAACAGAAAATTATAGTATATACTAATCCCTACCAGGTCACATAATATATAAGTTTGACAAAAAACAATACTTTTTCAAATTGAATCACTATCAAAGCTACAGAAACAAACATCTGTGAGCTCGATCACCATTTGTGAGATAAAGTAAACCATGAATACTTTGTAAGGCACTGGGATTCTATTAGCTTGCTATTACACTACGTTGGATTAATTTTGAAAAATCAGTTTCTCTGAGATCTTGTCAATTTTTACAGAAAAATTAGGCAGAAAATAACGACAATTTATTAGACACTGTTCATACAGTGGAGAAGGCAAATTTCACATCACGCACTTTATCAAGAAGGTACACAGTGCACTATGTTTTGGTCCTCAGAGAGGCATAATAAAATGAATCCATGATTGTAACGCCACTAATACACTGATTGGCCAGGGCAAACTACTATCCTGTGTAATTTGAAAATGGAACGCTGTCCAGAAAGGGGTTTAATTCAGCATTCACTTTGGTGGGAGATGCTTTAACCCCTTGGCAGCGGGGCACTTTCCCCCGCTGTGCTGGGGGGCTGGGTGGCGCGTACAGCGCCCCGGTGCTCATGACGAGGTCAGCTTGTCATGAGCTATGGCGCTCCGGTGCTCATGACGAGCTGAGCTCGTCATGGTCACACCCGTTCCCATGGAACGTTCAGCACAGCAGGGGAATCAGCCCAGCGTGCCAACGTTCCACGGAACGGGCGAGGTCATGACGAGCTCGGCTCGTCATGAGCACCGGAGCGACGTAGCTCATGACGAGTGAGCACCCAAGGGGTTAAGAACCAATGCAGTTTTCCTGTTCTGATGCATTAGTTTTAAGCGAAATCTCAATTTTAATTGAATTCACATTTGACAAACATGCTATAACTACTTTAGACCAGGCAAGATCTTGAAACTGCAAAAACGTAGACCGCTTATGACAATCCCATCATAGATCTCTTCAAGAGGTCTACCCTCCACCACAATGTTAGTTCATATGAAGCACAAAGGAGAAAAGGGAAAATACCCACAATCCTCGGCCTATTGCAGTTCTTACGGTTTAGGAATCTAGAACTTCAGAGCTCTGCCATTAATGTTGTTTTGGCAATTACTGCAGGTGTCAACTAGAAATGGATGCTGCACATCTTAAATCAGAGTTATTGCCAAGCCAAGATGAAATTAGACAAAATAGTATATACACAGATACTACTTAATCACTGAAAGAAACCAGAGACAAAACAATGAAACATGAAATCCTTCAAAACGTTGAGTCCTGAGAACAGAAAATGGTACCACCGAGCAGTGAAGAGTGACTGTTGTGAAGTTACAAAACCAAAACCCATTATGGCTACTATGGTGCATTTCTTCTGTATGGTGTCCTGGAGGAAAGATCCAAGCAACCTTAGCAAAGAGAAGCATTGTAGTGGGAGCAGAGGCAATTTTTCAGATATGCAGGAATCTAGCTTATGAGCAAAGGGTGCAGCCAGGCAGATACTTGGATCTAACACTGGCTACTACACGGTAGAAATATACTCCACATCAGGCGATTTGGGCCATGATATTTTCCAAATTTCAATATTAAAATATCTACAGCATATTAAACACACAAAGGCTCCAAAATCTGCATCTAGAAGAGATCCCCTGGGTCTCAAGGATGGCAATGATCCCTGATCCAACAATTTCAACCTGTTCATAAAACAATTTAGAAAGTGCCCCCTTTTACCTCATACCCAGCTGTACATTGTCAAACAACTGTTCTGTGTGGTCAACACAAGGAACCTCTCCTGTGAACAGCTTTCAATATATACATCAGCCTGATATGGGCATGTGTGAGGCAGTTCTATGACAAATTGTGATCAGCTGTTCTTGCAAGGAAGAAAGTCAATTGTATTCCATCTTACACAAGTGAACCTTTTGTAAATAACCGAAGAGAGCCAACTATTGTACACGCTTTATTTAGAAAATCTTAAACAGTTAAACAGAATATTCTTTTTAAGCATACGACTAATACATATATTTTTTCTTTCATTAGATTTAAAAAGCAATTACATGCTTGACATATTAAATATTATTTATATATACATTTTCTTAGGATTATGGAAGTAGCATGGTTTGAAGTACAAGAAGCTTGGCAAGTTAGTGGGATGCAATCCATAAGCACACCAATTTCTTTTAACTCAAATCTGGCTAAAGCACAGGATCCTCTTGGATAGATATACTTACAGGGCAGATCATTAGCGATTCTGGTGCTGAGTCAGGCTTCAGGCTACCCATATAGAAGTATGGGAAGACCTCACCTGAAAAGTTCTCATGGAATGTGTAGAGATGAGATTTGTGTTCACCATCATAAAAGGACAACTCTCCTTCCTCACAGTCCAGCTCCACCCGGATTCTCTTCAGGTTCCTTTTCAAAGTCAGTTCAGTCTTGGAGGAATTGGAGACCCAACACTTCTCGCCCTCAATTCCTTGCATGCGATAAATGTACCAGTAGCCACATTTGGAGTCATGGTAGAAGCTCTTCCTCCTCCCATTTGGCTGCTTGGTAACGCCAACACGCCAGTTCTGGATGCCGCCTAGATCCACCTCCCAGGAGTGCTGGCCTTTGGAGAAACTTCTGGAACCCAATAGGCAGGGTGCAGAGGTGAAACGCTCTGGGGTCTCCACTAGGAAGGAGTACCCATGATTTGTCACACTGTTTAGGTTGTCGGAAACAGCAAGCCAGCCCGCAGCAGTGTTCGGGTCAAAACTGAAAGGAACTGAGGAAATGGAGAAAAAAAAAAAGTTAATTTGCTATCGATCGACACTCAAACAGATTTCAGGCAAACGTCCTGAGCCTACTTCAACAACATCTCCCTTCAAGACTTTTATGTTAAACTAGTATAATCCTATCAAAAGGGCAGGTTTCAGGGCAATAGCGTTAAGGGGAAAGATAACTACAACAGATCAAATGATTACAGAATGAGCTTGCTATCTAAATGATTGTGAAAGGAGTCCAGTAATGAGCAAACCTGTTGGCAACATGACACCATCAACCACAACTCTTGTTGATCACAAGTACCAGCCAGCTAGAACGGCATTGGAATGGATCTTTTTTTCCCCCGGAGGTATGAGGTAAGCATGTTCAAATGCAGCAACCGTCCTCTTATATCAGCTCTTACCTTTAGAATGTCTCAGGTTTTGGTTGCGGCTCCCAATTTATTTCGAAACAGGCAAACTTCTTCAATCTGGATGGTCTGTAGAGTTTGATGTATGAAGAGACAGATTCTACTGGATCTTGAAAGGGTATCTGTACTCTCAATGAAGAATAATGGGCAATACCTGAATTGTAAATATACCAAGATCGCAATCCTAGTTACACAAACCCCATTCACTGTCTTTTGGGTGTCGTCCTGATATCGGATTGGCACCTACCATCATCATCGTTCGTGTCTGCGAATGTAATGAATCAACTAAACAATTCTAGTCCAGCAGAGACCCTAAGGTGATAATTTCAAACAGTTAGGATGCAAGTGAGTTTTTTGGTTTTGATGGAACCCTTTCCAACCATCTGTAAATCTCAGACCTTAACATTGATCTAAGATTAAGTTCTAGGGGTAGTGGTTTTCACAGGTCAGTTGTTTATAGCTTTGCTCTCAGCAACTACTGGAATGAAAGAGCTGGACCATTTTGGACCCTGGATACTTCAAGTGAATTTTATCTGTAGCGACATGCTGTTTTATGGTGTAGTTTAATTTATTTCATGCATGTGAGTGGTTGTTACTGTATGTTTATATGCTGGTCTGTCAGCATACTGGAGCAATGTGTTTGTGTAGCATCGTTCACACTTAACATGATACTGTGTTTTCATGCACTGGACTGTATTATAAAGCAGGATGCTAACCTCTGCATGTTTTTTATTTACAGAGTTTTATATAGCCCGAACTTGACCCGAAGGTATCAGAGCGCTTTACACGAGCACCAGTTGCGTTACATGAGAACACATTCATTTTTGTTAGGCACGGGGAGATAAAGTGATTTGCCCAGAATCACAGGATGTTGCGCGTTCTTGCGAGACTCGAACCAGATTCCCCAGATTGGAGGTCAACCGCCCCAGTCGTTAGGTCAACTCCTCTCTGAGTGCCTGATAGAAGGCTAACCGATAGAGTATCATGCTTTAGTGTAGCATACTTCAAGAAAGGTTTATAAAGATATGGTGAAAAATGGTCCACATAATAGAATGCAAAGGTGTACAAAGATTCATCTAGTTGGGATATAAAAACAGGCACTGGCAAAGCAAATAGGTCTGATGTTGGCTGACGGCCTCAAGTATGTCAAAGCTTGTTTTGTTTTAGCATGCGTTTTGCAAACGTTTATTATTGGGTAAGGTGCCAGGCCTCACTACCAAAATTAGAACATGGTAAAAAGCTAAATAATGTATTATTCACATTGACAAAGTAGTCTCTGGGACTCAAGTAACCTAATTATCCTCCCTACGAAAGTGTACAGTAATTCACAGTAAAGTTAGCAGATCACTGAAGTAGGTTGACCCATGGCCTCATGCTGTAGCAAGATGAAGGATACTGTGAATCAGACAAATGACCAATGGATGAACAGGACTGGTGGAAAACCCCTAGAAGATAAAGCTATACTTTTAGTAAACTCTAAGGGTCTTGGTTAACACCACAGCTACTGAGCTTTGTGGAAGTTTATAGAAGTGTACAAAACGTTCGCCTGATTTAGGAAAACCTGGAACCGAGCCAAAACATTTGATCCAGGGCTTAAAACGTTTTAGAACCACCACCTAATTTTTCGAAAGAAACTTTTGCCACTCACCTATCTTCAACGGTCATGAGGCAGAGCGCTTTTTGAACGTATCTAAATCATCATTGTCATTTACAGACAGCACATTTTCCATTCAAATGGACACCAAATTTGTAAAAACAGTTTTACTGATAAAACTACGAAGCCCACAAATGATCATGTTTATCATGTGTGCATCACAAGCAGTGTCTTGATTGATTTTGAGCCTCCTAAATTCTCGGTTTCCAGCTCATTTTAAAATGAGAAAAAAGGGTGCTTCCCTTGGTTGTGTTGCAAAAAAAACAACATCCTACAGGCTTTCCTTTCACAATCCCTGTATTCCAGAAAGACTGTCACATAATTTACTTTAAAAATTTCTCTCCCTTTGAATTCAGAGAAAGCAAAGGAAACAACAATCCCCATATTAAAAGAGTAAGCAGCAATTTGACAGAAGATATGGCCTGACATTTGACCTTTGCATTTGAAACACTGGCAAATATGCCAAAATAAACAATTTAAAGGCATCTTTATCGCTCAGCCTTTCCAGACACAAAAAATATTGACTTGCAGTGACTCAGTTTGGGAAAGGCAGGTCTATACAATTAATAATTGCCAAAATGACTAAAACTTTCTCCTAACCAATTATTTAAAAAATTTTTTTTATTTTTTTTATTGTTGTTTATTGGTATTTACAGGTTACATGTAACAGATATAGCAAACATTTTTGGATGTTATTCGCTGACCTTTGTATAAAAACAAAGAAAAGAGACATACAAACATAAAACATGAAAAGTAAAACCCAGAGTGGGGGCGGTTTGTTGGGCAGGAATGTGGCCGTTGTCGGTCAGGGGTCGGTGGGCCGGAGTTTGTGGAAGAGGTGTGGCTATGGTGGTTTGAAGGTGTCCATTATGTGTTTGCCAGTGTTTAAAAGCAGTCAGTGCAAAAGCCATCAGAAGTAGCATTAGGAATTTCCAGCCTACATTACGAGGAGAGCAATTATCCTTGAGGTGAAATTCAATTTACGCGTAAACAGGAAGAAACACAAAATTCATCATCTCTTTATAGAGTAGTAGGAACTTGAAATTAAAGCAGATTGCATAAATGGGCAAAGAGTGCAAAAACTGAAGCAGGAGTACCAATAGTGGCAATGATCCTCATTACAAGTACTCTTTCAGACCCTCAATTTAGATCAGTTTATGGCCTGGCTCGACAGCCCAGCTGCCACAGACAATTAAGTGAGCATCACAGCGCTTGACTTTGGCTCCGCCCACACGTTGGAAGCCAGGAGTACATATTTTTTATGGGGCTGACATGGTCTTCCACAAAAAAAAACAACAAAAAAAACACTTGCCCTCTACGCAGATGGGATGATTTTGTTTAATTATCCATCTGCCCAGCTTGAATTCCAGGGGCACACGTAATTTTAATGCTAAAAAAGTATCTTCAATAACTAGATCATATTCTGTTTTTCCCTGCCAGCAGCACATATGGGAAGAGCAAAGTCATTCATCTATGTGATTAAAGAGGAACTAACTTACTGACAGGGCATTGTGGATATATGCAATTAGTGCACTTATGATCTAGAGTAATACATAAGATTGAGATTGCGCGACATACGTTTCTTATGCAAGTACATTTGAATAGCTTGAGATTTGTAATCCTGAAGTACAATTTTGCCAGCTATAATTTTAGAACCGTTTCTTTTGGAGATTTTTCAAGGTGTGGTACAGTATTCTAGAATAGCAAGGGAGATCAAGATTGGGTAACTGAAGCATTCTATGAGGTTTATTTTATTTCTGTGGGATTTTGGCAGCTATAGCATAATCATTTTCTTAATCCAGACATGGGAATGCCATTTAGAGATCTAATGATGTTGCTAGCATTAATCAGTATAATAGCTGTCTGATGTATAAATGCACTACCACCATTTCTTCTTCACTACAGGCTCTGCTTTCGTCAATTACTATGTACTTAAATAACTTAACTAAAACAACACATATTTAGTTTCTAAGACACACAGTATTTGTTTTATTTGCTTTATTCATTACATCTGATTTCTGTCTCGTTCGATTATTATATGATGTATGTAACACTGTCTTTCCATTATACATTCCACCATTTACGCTACAGATGTTGCATTCAGACTATGCTTCGCTCTGTTTTTACATTTTAGGTTTCTGATGTATGCTAGGTGGAATATTACTGTATTTTATCATCTTTTTTGTTTTCTTTTCCTTTGATCGACCAATAAAAATTTATTGAACTCAAAAAAAGAGATCTATAAATTAGAAAATCAATTAAACATTCTGATTCGAACTGTACACAAAATTACTCAGCCAGTGAAACTTAGATTTTCATGGAGGGCAGTTTTTTTGTTTTAATTAGTAACTTTTTTTAATGAGGTTTTGATCACTATGGTGTTAATGAGCACACACAGATTATGGACAAGGAATACGGGAGCTTCTGCTCCAGTTGGCAGTTTTCCAGTCGGATCAGGTAATCAATACATGCGATTTTCATCGCCTGAGTCACTTGGATTGCTGCTTTAAATGCGCAGTGTTTATTTTAGTTTTAAACTTTAACACAGATTGTTCTGTTATTTCGCGTAAATAAGTGACGTTTAGAAAGAGATTGATTTAAGAAAGATCAAATGACCATGCAGCGGATATAAGTGAAGTTTTTTGGTTGGAGGTTAGTTGGATGGATATTTTTTTTTAACCGATACTTTGTGTTAGTTTTAACGTTAATCGTATTCTGTTATTTCGAGTAACTAGGGGATGTTTAAAAAAGAGCTGGCTGAGACAAATGATGAAGTAGCTATAAATGCTAACACCACCACAAATGTGTGAATGAAAGCTTGCGCGTTCCAGCCACATTTAAACACAGATTTAAAAAGAATAGATAAAAGATACATGGTTTGAAGCTTTAAGCAGGATTTACTAAAAACGCAAGTATAGAACCAAGCCTTTTACTTGAAATAAAGTTGTTAGAAGTGAAATGTTACTTTAATTGGATTTGGGAGTTAAAAGTGACACTTAAATGCATGGAAATGGTAAGTAACCTATTTTCAGTTATGTGCTTTCGGTCATATTTATTATATTGCTCAAGTTTTAATAGGTAATTAACATATGATCGGTCTAGTTTTTGGTGTGTTTAACTGAAAACAAACATGTCACTGATTTTTTGATAATGCTTATTTTTTAAAAGTTCAAGAATTTGGGCAACAGTAAACGTGTGCTAATGAAGGAGTTTTAGTTGCATTTACATATTGTAACTAGAGTAAGAATGAAAAACATAGGTTCATCTGATTTAAGACTGATGGTACTATGGTATACCAATTATTTTTCAGTTCACGATTGGTGATCATTTAGCGGCTGCAATGCAGATGTGGTCTGGTCAACCTTTAGTGAAGGTGTTAGTTGCTGCACCAGTGATAGATTTTATTAAGAAAGCAGAACAGAGAAAGAGTTAATTTTAACGTATTGAGCAAACATTACAATTGGATGCCTATCCTGAATATAGGATGAGTTTTTTCACACGATTATTGATCATTATAAATTTAGTTATGAAATAATGTTTTTATATATCATGGTCTTGTCTCTAAACTATTGCTATAATACTGTGAAGAGAAATCCAAGAGAAGTGTGAAAAAGATAAGTAAAAGGTGGCACATTTTATGATGGTTAGAAGAATGTCTAGTGTGCACAATTTCATAAATCACTGTATATAAAAATATTTTTATATTAGCTTTGCAGGTTTCACAGGCATTTTGGCCAGGGGCACTGGAATGGTGTTGAACGAAAGGGCCAAATTGTGAGGAATGGTTGAGTAAAATATGTGGCACGCGAAGGTAAATTATGCAGCATAATGCAGCACAGTTGTAATATTACTTTATTATTTCGCCATTTTTAAACTTGGTAACATTGCCTGGGCATTGGTTGCAACTCATTCATACCAGTTTAACACCAAAATATAGCAATAAGCAACAAAAATGTGACCAGTCTAGCTTGCAAAGGGCCTCCCTTTGCACGGCAACACATGTTGCTGCTTTTTTAGTAACTTTTGAACCATTCGAGTTAGAATTATTTTTGTTAAAATCTGCATAATATGTGGCAGATGGATTATGTGACAAATGCTGCAAATCTATATTTATGCGAAAATCAACGTGCTCCCACAAACGCACAGTTCCAGTGGCCCTCATGTTCAACGATTTAAGATATTAAAATCAATACATTAAGGGACCTAGATATATAGCATATACTTCAAAAACTTTTGTTTCGACATAGTGCTTAAAAAATTTAATTTTATTTGGTTGACAATATTAATGGAATATTCAGTATTACTGAAACCAGATACATTGATGTATTAGAAATCTAATGGATGTGTTTCAATGAGTACCATTTTTAAGGGGATTAATATTGGTTGAATTTCAACACAATCCACTAGGATTGATGTATCTACAATAAGTTGAACATTTGATTGTAAAGTTTTTATATATTACTGTATAAATGTTTTTGGATCCAAGATATACAATGATTTTGTATGTGCACTTTTTTACAGCCTTGAAGAAACGTTTAAATAATGATAACATGAAACACTTGTTGACTGACTTTCAAATCATTATGCAGTGTTAAGACAGGTGTCATGAAGCGATGTTCTAGGATTAAAAATTAATTTTGTGAAACTAAACGATCTTTGTTAAATTTGTGATATTAGGAATAATTATACGTATGCTAGAAGTTTCCAATTAAGGATTAAACATTCATGTTTAAATCTTATTTGTGTAAAATAAACATATAATAAGCTTTTAATAAAGGGATTTGGTGTTGGTCCGAACAAGTTGTGGGAAGAAAAGAAATGCACTACAATAATCCTTTTTAGTTGTGTATACATTTGTACTTTGACTAGGTCAGATGGTTACCTTGTAGAAAGCTTATGCCCAGTACAATGGGCTTAGGTTGGTTATGGTGAGATGCCAATTATTAAGGCTATAACCTGACTGTTTATTATGAAAAGTCATGATTAAAGCAGTAGGCCTCACATTCATTTTGAGAAGCATATGTTAAAGGCAATAGGTGGGCATTTTGGGGTGGATTATTACTCTAAATGAAATCAAACAGAAATTTGAAATTGATACATGGAATCTCGGATTACTTAAGTAGGGAAGGGTTTCGCTGTTGGTTGCCCCATCTGACAAACTGAGAGTATAGTAGATTTTTCTATTTGTTGACTTAGGACTCTGAGCACTTTGCCACTGCTAAAGTGCATGTGATTTTCCCCTAAAACATGTTCTGGTTGACTTGACAATTGGCATACTTAATGTATCTATAAGTTTCTATTAGAGTCCACTACATGTGCCTAGAGCCTGTTTGCAATGTATAATGCCATGTCGACTTGGCATTTAAAACCCCTTGCCAAGCCTTAACCTCCCCTTTTATTACATAAAAGTCCCCCCTAAGGTAGGCCTTACGTAGCACAGAGGGCATGGTGCTGTGTATTTGTACCAAATTCGTTTTTTCCTACTGTGAGGCCTAATCCTCTCATTGGTTAACATTGGGAATCCTTATTACACTTATAAACTGTAATCCAGGATTAAGAAGTAGTTGCTCTGTCATGTTTCAGATCACTGGAGTGGTAATGATCAATCCTCTTTGCTGGCAAAGACAAATCTATCATTACTATTTTAGAAATGCAACTTTTATAAAGACGGCATTTCTCTGTTGTATATGGGGAATGCACAAAGGAAGGTTAGGTGTGACAGAGTGGCCATCTTCATACTGATGGGTCATCCTGGGCAGGATGGGAGGGAGTAGCAGACATTAGACCTGAAAAGGCAGGGTCCTGTGCCCACACAAAAGGCTGCATACCCCTTCCCCCGTAGTGGGTCTGGAGCCGGAAGGAAGGGCCTCTGTGCACTTCAAAGCCCTTCTTTGAAGTCACCTCCACTTCAAAAACACAACTAGGTAGAAGGATTGGGTCTCTTACCCCACCAAATCAGACACTACTGGACCTGTGAAGAAACTGACATGGGGAAGTAGTGCTATGTTGCTACAAGGACTGTCACTCTGTTGTCTGGAAGAACTGCTTTTCTGCTGTGTTGCCTGCTACCATCCGCCTTGTTGAGGAAGAACTGGACTCTTGCTTGAACCCAGAGTGATCGCTAAGGGCATGCTGGCTTGCCTTCTATTTTAAGACTCTGGGATATCCAAGTCTTATGCCATACTTCTGTGCCTAGTACATTGGAAGTGAATCCAGGTGCTTGCTCGAGTGAAAGACCCATCCTCTGCTGCGTGAGACAATCAACGCATCACCGCTATTGCGGAAACAGAACAGGCGCATAGCACTTGGAACCAGCGCATCGCCATTGGAAAACAGATGCATCGAGCCACCGCATCGCCGCCACTGCACGAGAGCCAATCGATGCATCCCATGGTTGTGTGGAGAAACCTGGTGCATCGCACTCTGATACCAAAAAATTGGAGAGTGGTCCTCCTCACCAAAGGGACAAGACACAATAATGACACCAAGTCAAAGAAAATTCCCTTTGGTACTCCTCAATAGCATACCGGGATACTCATGTTTTTCTCACACTTAACTCACGTACAAACCATAGCAATCGCCAAAGGGTAGTATATAAATGCTTTATTTGCTAAATAACTGCCCAATGTAAATAAGTATTTTGTATATATAAAAAAGTGTCAGTGCAAAGCATTACATTATGAATTCACATTCATATAGTAAATACAAGTGTCAGTGCAAAGCATTACATTATGAATTCACATTCATATAGTAAATACAATGTCATGTTTGAAAAAAAAAATCTCACTGCTGTGAAACACCTTGAACAAATCAATTTCTCGCAGGTGAAAAATGTAATCGGCATTCATTTCCAAATCACAGTTAAAAAGCATATTATATTCATACAAACATATCAAATAACATAACACAAAAACATGACAAGTTGATAAAAATGACCAAAGCCAACGCGTTTCGGTGGCAATGACTGGTTCAAGCCACCTTCTTCAGGCTTTCATAAAAGACGTGTCCAGAAATCCTAACATCGAAATTATCCAAAGAATGGATTTGGTAACAGAGGGGCTTCAATCACTATCTCCTCCTGTATTGAACTGGTTGTAAGATCGCAGATTAAAAGTACATTCCGAACACCTCACACTCTCGAAATTCGAATTAAAAGCAACCCATGGTCGCAACAGGATCCTGGTAAGGTGCCCTTTCAAAATCGGTGTACAGATTTCATAAGTCAAAGAATGCTGCCCTGAATGTACTCTTTATTTTGCTTTAATTGGAGCAGACAAATGACTGTTGTACAAAAGCGCCCAGTGTTTCTTTCCTTTTTATACCATAAGAATCGATAACGGGATATTAAATTCTCTGAAATACCGGGCATCCACCTCCCTCATAACATGAAAATAAACATCGCACTCTGAACCAATGAAATCTAGGAACCGGCGATTCGTCTTTGGAACCAGTGTATCGTCAACACTGTATGGAGAAAAAGCAATGCATTACCTCAACTGCGGGATCGACAGACGCATTGCTCGGCTACACCGTGCATATCATTATTGCAACCAGGGTCAAAGTACTTTTTTCAGGTCTTGCGTGGCTGGCCCACGCTCCTTTGTGGTCGGACTGAATGCTGGACTTTGCCTCAGTCCAGCACAACCGCATAACGCCCAAATGTACTTATTGCTTCTAAGCGCTTTTTATACTTTTAATCTTTAAAAAAAAATCATAACTCCGCTACTTACTGGACTGTCATTTTGGTCTTGTTTTATTTATAAAATCAATCTATTTTTCTAAACTGTTGCGGAGTCATTTTGTTTTCACTGTGTTACTGTTTAAAGTGTTTTACAAATACTTTACACATTGCCTCTTAAGTTAAGCCTTCCTGCTCTGTGCCAAGCTACCAAGGGTGAGCACAGGTTAATTTAGAGTGTGTATATATGACTTATCCTGACTAGGATTGTGGTTGCTGCTTGGACAGGGTGCATACATCTGGCAACCAGAAACCACATTTTTAACAGCTGCCTTGTGGGACACTTTACGGTCAGTACAGTACGTCAGAGTTGGCTATGGGGACTAGCTAAGGATTACAGCTATAGGTTTGATTGGTTTGCAGGGACACGTTATGACAGATACCATAGGTCTGGTCTGTTTATTATGGAAAGTGATTACACAGGCAGGAAACGTGGCTAATGTCTTGTGAAAAGCATATGGTAAAGCCAGGTCTCTAGCAGTGGATTGTTGTCCCATTAGATTACAGGCGGTAGAACAATATTTGACTACATTTAATCTCAGACTGCCATCATAGGCAAGTGCTATTGTGTTGGTCACCAAACCTGAAACTCTTGGATTAGAATTTCACTGTGATTAGGCCCTATAGAGCGGGAGGGGCTGTACACTGTTTTGCCAACTGCAATTTAGTACCGATTTGTAGTTGTAAAAATGCATACTTGATGGATGCCAGCTTTGTGCACTTCTGTAGGCCTGGGCTGTATATAATGCAAAGCCATTGGAAAAGGCTCTAGGCATTATCAGTTCACTGGGAAAAATGATGTCAGATTCCTTAGGTATGATCGGTTTATAATGAAGTCTTTTGGAAGACTGACACCCACTACTATGTTGAGGTTTGTTATTGCAAACATATATCCATAAAGTTTAGGCACCATGACTTCTTTTTTATGCTTGCATACTTTATCTTGCAAATGTGGAGTTTGGGCATGTTTTTGTGTATGTTTTATTGCGATTGGGTCAGAGGGTAAATGGAAGGATGAGTCAGTGGACTGATGAATGGAAGCATGGGTGCAAAGAGCGCATGGAGTGTCTCCACCCAATCAGTGATCGCCTGTCATCACCAATGGCCATTTCATGATGTTGAAGGTGGGTTTTTCCTAACAGACGGGTAGGGTATTCTAGACCTGGACAGCAAGCACTCATTCTTGGCTATAGATTTAGAGCAGGAGTTTGTTTTTACCCCCAAATTACCTGACACCTTCTATTAGTCAGTTTGTGTTGATTATTTGGCAACATTTAGTATTCTACTATTTAAGCCTTCAGCTCACACAACCTATGTGAAAGTTATTTTACATAGAAATCAAATGATGTATGAAATCACCCCCATGCTGTCCTTCAAGTACACTATACTACAAGGCAATTTCAGCGCTGCCAATTCCTACTACTTCCTCGAGGCCTTTTGTCTCATGCTGATAAACAAAAACCCAGAGCATAATAAACTAAACCTGGACTCCACCTTACCACTTAACACTCACCCTAAATATTGATAGACGTTCAATACTATTTTAACCCTCCATTATGGAGGACGCAATAGCATCTATAAAAGTTGGATACCAAATTGTACAGGTTATGTGCAATAATGTGTTTATATAGGTGGTGTTAAAATCAGTAGGATACTCCTATGCAGCAGCGAAAGCATCCATTTTTTTTAAAATGTGGATCATAAGCACACAAAATGACACGTCCTAGAAGAGCGATTGGCACGAACACATAGTGAAGGGAATGATTGACTTCCCTAAGCAAATGAACCACTCCATTCACTTAAAGCATCTTTTAATCCGAAAAGTAGTATAGAAAGTCTGATGGTAGGAATGAATGAAAGGGCATTTATAAAGTGCCTTAGTACTCCAAAGTTTCCTGGCACTCTACACCTCTGCCAAAGCACACATAGAAGGGCTAATCAGTTTAGTCTTGGTTAATTAACCATGTCTTCAGTCTTTTCCTAAACTGAGAAATGTCTAATGCTCCAAATTTCAGAAGGAAGTTTATTCAAAGCTTTATTCAAAGGGGTTGACCCTAAAAAGAAGGCTCTGCCCCCAGCCCTAGCGCGCCTGATCTTCGGAGTGCTGGATAAAAGAGCTTAGGCTGACCGAAGGCATCTAGAGGGAACATAAAAACGAACGTATTCCCTGATGTAGCCGGCGCCTTTCTGATTAAGGGCTCTATGGACCAAAACGAGAGTCTTGAATAAGATTCTCTTTTTGACGGGGAGCCAATGTAATGCCCTCAAGTGGGGGGACATGTGTGCTTTCAGATGCAAGCCCAAGAGAGTACGTGCTGCTGCATTTAGTACCACCTGCAGTTTGTTGATGAATTAATCGGGTGGGCCCAGATAAAAGGCATTGCCATAGTCCAGCCTAGATGACACTAGCACCTGTATCACCGGTTTCCTGGTTGAGAAGGACAGAAAGTTTAGAAACTTTAAGACACAGCACTCCAAAGCAGGACCCCACCACTGAATGCACCTGCGGTAAAAAAAAGTCCATCATCGAATCAGATGCCTAAATTAGTCACAGAATCAGCTTGATGCCGTGGAAAGGGGACTTCAACTGGCCAGAAAAATTGCTATGTTTCCTGGGTCTTCGCTCCAAAAAATAACAGCTGTGTTTTTTCTGCATTGCATTTGAGCTGATGGTATGTTAGCCACTGAAAAACGGGTGACAGGCATGTTCAAATTTTTTCACCAGGGATCCCTGGTTCACGATCCTATGAAAATAGCTGGGTGTCCTCAGCATAAGAGTATTTTTGCTGCCAAGGTCTCCGCATGTAGAGCAAGAGCAGTGAGGTAGATGTTAATTAAAAGTTGGGCTCAGAGTAGAGCTATGGGGTACTCCAACTTGCAATACAAGTGGTCCAGATGAAAAGGAGGACTCTAGACCTCTTGCCCACATCCTTTAAGGAACAATGTCAGCCAGTCCAGGGCTTTGCCCCAAATTCCAATAGCTTTGAGGCGGGCCACTAGAGCAACATGGGGTACGGTATCGAAGGCCACTGAAAGATCTAACATCATCAGCAATGCCTTCCCCCCCGGAGTCTATAGTACTCCAGATGTAATCTGCTGCCTCCACCAGCAGTCTCTGTACTAAAACATGAGGGAAAGCCAGACTGACTAGGATGTAGTAATTTGTTGCTTTCCAAATATTGGGAGAGCTGAGAGTGGACATGTTTCTCCAACACTTTCGACAGAGCTGGAAGCAAGGCTATAGGTCTGTAGTTGCATAATTCAGCTGGGTCAGCATGAAAAATTTTGAGCCAGATTTTAACCTGCTTTCAAGCCTGTGGTACCAAGGCTGATGACAGAGATCCATTCAAGAGTTTAAAGAGGGTTAAAGCTCTTGCACCAACGCCGGCACATTGGGGTGGGGGGGGGGGGGAGACCAGTCCATCAAAATTGGAGCAGCATCACGGACAAGGACTGGAAAACACTGCTCTGAACACTGATCGACCAAAATTCAGTAAGCGCCTCCTCAAAGCCGTAAACAATTTATTTCTACAATTAGATTACCTTTTATACTCACTCCTTCGCCCTCCCTCAAAACACAGCAATGCAACAAAACAGGCCAGTTGGTACACAGGAAAACTCAGATTGTTGAAACGTCACTGCAAACAACTGAAGTGCAAATGGAGAATGAGCCAGGACAATGCAGGCAGGAGTACAAATCTCCTTTTTATTGAAATAGTGCAGTCAATTAGTTATGCAAAGCTTATCAGAGAAGCGTTTAAGCATATTTTAGATTGCAATCTGAAGTTTCAAACTTTTGTCAGTGATCAGTGTTTCATGATGATAAATATCTACTACATTTCTTGCCGATAAATTTACAACGCATGTGCACACGAGGTGCACAAAACAAATCAAATATGTTGGAAAATACCTTACTGACTAAAGCATACTGCACAATTTAGATCGGAGAAGAGTATATATTAGATTAATGTTGGAAAGTGTGATAGCGTTACTCTGTGGGACGAGCACTAGTAAATATAGGGTATAAAGATAACATTTATATAGTACATGTCATTTTCATAGAGAAGAAACTGTGGTAATAACCATAGAACTGTTTACAATATATTGCGCTTATGATAACTAAATTGTTTGTTTGTTTTTTAAACACAAGGAGATACTTTAATATATACAATTTTAAAAAAAGCTAGCTTTGACAAACTTCCAAGCCACTTAGTTATGCACATTTTGTAATTGTATGCATTACGAACTGTATAAGAAAGATACATAAACTTGGAAATCTAACAATTGCTAAGGTACATAAGCTATGCTGTTTTAATGCATTAGGCATGAAATGTAGATAAAATCAATGATAAACATTCCTTCAGAAAATGCATTTGATAGTGGAATTTTAGTTGCTTTGCAACAATAATAGGAGTAAATATGTGCAAATACTGCCTATATTAGATCAGCAAATGATGTACATTGTATTAGGAAATATATACCATACAAAATATTTGAAAAGAGGACCTCAGCCAGACTACAGAACAAAATGTCACTAGTGGAAGCTATTTATTACACTGTGGAGGTATGTGATCATGATAACACAGGTTTGTGCACTATGTAAATTTGTCAAGAAATGTCCCTTATCGTCCTCTTTATTAAAAATGTGACGGTTGGGGGCGTGGCTAGCAGCCAAGCATGGCGGCAGCATAACGTAGGAGCTCCTGAGGGCACTAAGGCCTACCATCGATCCGACACACAAATCCGGTACATGACCCACCTGAAGCGGCTGTGACGGGGACTGGGTCCGAAGCGGTAGATCCTGATCCGCTTTTGGAGGCAATCGGCGGCGGCATTCCCTTCCGGCATCGTCTGACGCGGTTGGGCCTGCACTGGGGAAGGAGACACCGGACTGAAGTAAGCCTCCAGCCCCGGCGGAAGTGCGACCAGGCCAGCATACCGGTGGAGGCAGCCCCCGGTGCCCAACCGGCGCCTCCGACCCGCCAGCACCGGACTCCAGACATCCTCCGGGTGGCCGGGCCCGAACCTTGGGACTCGGCGGGCACTGAGCCTGCTGACGGGTGCCCCATTGGTAAGGAGGGGGTGTCGCCTCTGGGGGACGGGCGAGTGGAAACGCCTCAGCGGACTGCACCGAACACCTTGGGCAACGCAGTGCGGCTGCGGACTAAATACTAGGAACCGGACAGAGCGGTCGCTGGGGCCCCCCCCCCCCCCTGAGATTAGCGGACACCGAGGACTGGGGTCCGACCTGAGGAGGGACGCGACAAGTGCCCCAGGGGGACTATTCAGACCATACGCAGAAGGGCGGGCTGAAACGGCCAAGCGGCACTGCTCGGAGCAGCGGAGTCGGGGGTAAGCCGGAGAGCCAGACGGCGACCTGGAGAGCCACGACGCTTCTCCGCGACGGACGCAATAAACGAAGGGGCATCACGGTCGAGAGCAAGGGGGTTTCCAGCTCCTCCCGACCAGTGCAACGGATCCACATCGCAAAGCCACAGGCACGACGTTCTATGCACACTGGACGATACAGCGGTGCTCTTGCCACATGTATGATAAGGCCTTTGTAGCGCCCGGGACTCAGAATTGGCGCTACTGACACCCTGCAGAATCCCTGAACGGTCTCGCACCAAACGTCCAGTGAGTACCCCGTGGCGGCACACTGACTCCGGGGGGTCCCGCCGGCGGGCATCTTGGGGTTCAGCCCGGACATTGCACGCTCAACAGATGGGGGGAGTGTGGTGACGCAACTGCACACACGCGTCCGGCGGCAACCCGAACGATATTGGCTTCGAGCTGCAACGGGGCGAAGAAGGGGATAATCGCAGCGAGACCAGGGCGGAGGGGCTCCTCCATCCACGCGACCACACTTCCGCTGCGCCTGACTCCGGAGGCAGCCTCATCCGTCATCCAGGCAAGACAGGTTCGGGGCCGTGACTTACGGACCTCCCGCCATGACGGGGAAATCGAATAGGAGTAGCTCAACGCAGGCCAAGCTTGACAAGTTTGCCTACAGCCAACATGCCAGATCCCAACACGGCGGACGGACCTCCACCGGGACGCCCCAGGAGGTGGAAGAAACCGCAAAGGTAACGCTAGAGGACATCATGAAGACGCTGTCGGATGTCAAAGCCACGGTTGGATCTATTTCGACTGAAGTCACACTCCTGCGAGCAGACCTCCAAAAAATGTCAGAAAGAGTGTCCCAGGTCGAGGTGGTGACGAAGTCCCTGGTGGAGGATACATCGGAGCTCCAAACAGCCATGGAACGGATGGAGAAGGTCACCAGGCTGCTGCAGGACAAGCTGGACGACCAAGAAGGACGCTCGCGACGGAACAATGTGCGAATCCTGGGCCTTCCAGAGACGGAGGGTAAGGGAGCCATGGACCTGTACGTTGAGGATCTCATCAAGAACAAACTACAGCCAAAGGGGCTCTCCCACTTCTTCTCTGTGGAGAGGGCACACAGAGTCCCGGGTGGACCGCCCAAAACTGGTGCAGCACCGAGGCCTGTGCTGGCGAGACTCTTCAACTTCAGGGACAGGGACGCCATCCTACAGGCTGCGAGAGTCTCCCCCCCTGTCAAGATACAAAACGCTACCTTGGCCTTCTTCCCGGACTACACGGCGGAGGTGGCCAGACGACGTAAATCGTTCACGGAGGTTAAGAAAACGCTAAGGGACAGGGACCTTCCATACTCCATGTTATTCCCGGCTAAATTGAGGGTTGTCGCCGAGGGTAAGACTTGGTTTTTTGATAATCCGGAAGTGGCCCGGGACTGGCTCGACGGTTGGCGACAGACTGGTCGACAACGTCGCACAAGCAAGGAACAGACCGACCGCCGAAGCGGCAACCAGCGGAATGTACAGACGATTCCCTCACCGCGCCGAGACGACACGGAAGAAGCTGATTTCGAGGCGTCGCAGAACCTCTTCGACTCGGGGCAGCCGGCCCCGGTTTAATGACTCTCTGTAGCGGAGCAAGGGGAGCGGAAATGCTATGGACCTAGTTACCGAAACGGCTGAGTAGGGTGGGCACAGCTGGTGCCTGTAAGGAACTCATCAACCCCACGAGAAAGTAAGGTGGATGGGGAGGGACTAAAGCACTCTGCACAGTTGGGGTCCCGGGCGGGGGTTTGTCCGGGGAGCAGGGGAGCAGGGAGGGGGGAAAAAGTTACAGTTAGGTCCTTCTTGAGAGGGAGGGTTGAGTTTTTAACGGTTGCAAGATTGTTTGTTAGGAACACTTATGTACGGCCACATGATACACCAAGTCACTCAGGGGGTATGTCGGTCCACCTGACACAGCTAGGCGCGGGAGCAGAGAGGAGAAATTGCTTTGTGCTATTTCTACCGAGACTGTACCCGTATAGGTCTACACGATACTTCCACCAACGACATGGCACCACTAATGGGAACGGAATCCACTGATACACAATGCCCGACTCTGTCCTTGTTGTCCTGGAATGTACGGGGCTTGGGAGACAAGGTTAAGCGGGGGTTAATATTGGCTGCTATTAAGCGACTGCGACCTACCGTGGCTTTGCTGCAGGAAACTCATCTAGTAGGGGGGGCTGTAAAAGCGCTAGATAGACGGGGTTACAAAATGTGGGCTCATTCTGACTTCACGTCCGGCTCCAGGGGATCGGGCGTTCTAATAAAAAAGAACTCACAATTCATACCTCTATCATCACAAAAAGATGACCAGGGCTGCTTCGCGGCTGTGCATGGGCAGTGGGAGGGGTCACTTTTCAATCTTGTGTCAGTATATATTCCTCCGGCATTACACTCAGTACACCTCCCGAGACTAGGGGACTTCCTTCTGACTCTCCCGGAGGGTGAGGTTGTCCTGGGGGGAGACTTCAACGCAGTTATGGACACGCAACTGGATAGGCACCCAGCGCCGACCCTGACAGGGGGGGACACGTACCTGCGGCGGTTTGCAACGGCCATGGGGATGACTGACATCTGGAGACAATTGCACCCGGGCGCTAAACAATACACCTTTCTCTCCGCAGTGCATGGAAGCCTGTCCCGCATCGACTACTTCCTGTCGATAGGTGGTGGCCTTCACCACGTAGATGACCTAGTGATACACCCTCGGGGTATCTCAGACCACTCGCCCCTCACAATGAACCTCACCAAGCACACGAGAGCGCGCAAGCGCATTTACCCCATTCATGCATCCTACTTTAAAGTTCCACAGGTCCGCAAGGCCCTTAAACATGCCACGACACATTACTTTCTTGAAAATGTTCACTCTGTACGCTCCTCAGCGACAATATGGGAAGCCTATAAGACGGTCCTGAGAGGGCATGCAGTTAGCACTATCACCGGATACAGGAGGCAACAATCCCAGGCACTGACCGCTTTAGAGGTGACGCTGAAGGAACGGACCGCAGCTCATGAGCTGCACCCCTCCCCCTCCACCCTGCACGCACTCACTCTCCAACAGCAGTTATATAACGATCATCTACGCGTGGTCGTTAAAGGATACATAACAGACACTCAAACTAGAATTTATGATGTGGGGGACAAAGCAGGAAAAATGCTAGCATGGCTGGATAAGCGGGAGACCAACCACAGGGGGATACAGCGACTCATGGACATACATGGGGTGCCACATTCCGATCCTAGGCGCATCACGGAGATACTAGCGGCCCACTTCCAACAAGTGTATGCCCCGGAACGGAGGGTCACATCTGAGACCGCAAGAGCTCTCTTGGCTCCGATTGAGGTCCAAACACTGTCACCAGAGGCATCCAGTGAATTGGAGGCAGATATAACTGTGGAGGAAATCCAGCTGGCCATTCGGGCACTGAACCCTGGCAAAGCGATGGGACCAAATGGTATACCCGTAGAATGGTACCAGGCGATGCCGGAGACCCTCAGTGTGTATTTGTTGGGGATGTTCAGAGACAGTCTTGAACGGGGCTCCCTTCCGCTGGACCAACGAATGGCGACTATTGTGACGATTCCCAAGCCGGGTAAGCCGCCGGAGGAATGTTCCTCCTATCGACCCATTTCCCTACTAAACGCGGAAGTGAAAATTCTGGCTAAGCTCCTGGCTCAAAGAATTTTGCCCCATCTGTCATCTATCATACATCCGGATCAGTCCGGGTTTATGCCGCACAGAAACACGGCGTTGAACCTGCGACGGCTACATGGAGTGCTGGCCAGAACGGACGCCATTACCTCGCCAGCGGTGATTCTAACGCTTGACGCCAAAATGGCGTTTGACCTGGTGGAGTGGGAATACCTGTTTGAGACACTAACGCATATGGGCTTCGGCCCTCGTTTTTGTGCATGGGTCAGGCTGCTATACACGGACCCAATGGCGCACGTGGTAGCTAACGGCCATGTTTCGCATGCATTCCCGTTGGGCAGGGGCACGCGGCAGGGGTGCCCTCTGTCACCCTTGCTGTTTGCCATCTCTCTGGAACCCCTTGCAACCCTCATACGGGCTTCACCCCTAGTTAAAGGCATAACATGGCCAGGGGGTTGGGAAGATCGGCTGTCTTTATACGCCGATGACATGCTAGTATACCTAACCGACCCCGATGAAGGCATACCAGCGTTGTTGCGCATCTGCGACACACACGGTAATGTCTCAGGCTATACTCTGAACTGGGCCAAGTCGGAAGTGTACGTTCTGCGAGGTCCAGCCCCGAATCTCGATACTGCATGCCCACTGAAGCAGGCGGGCACGTCCTTTAAATATCTTGGAATCCATGTCACTAGGGACCCGGCGGAATTCATGGATAAGAACCTGAATCCACACCTGGTCCGGCTTAAACGAGATGTAGAATTTTGGTCCGGCCTACCATTGACGCTCCTGGGCAGGGCGGCGCTCTATAAGATGTTGACACTACCGCGGTTTTTGTATGTCCTTGAAAACTCACCATATCCTGTGCCGCCTAAGTTCTTCCAGAAAGTGGCGGCTCTGGTCTCCAACCTTCTGTGGGGTAACCTCCCGGCACGAGTGGCACAGTCAAAGCTACACAGAGACTGGTATAGTGGGGGTCTAGCACTACCAAATTTGAAATTGTATTACTGGGCGGCTCACCTCAAACCGATTAATCAGTGGATCCACGCACCGCATACTGACCCCGCCTTTCATTCAGATAGGACACAACTGGGCGCACATAATTTGCTGGGTCCATTATACGATAGCCGTAAGATACGGAAGCTACTAGGTCCCACGAAGTTAACTGTTCAAATATGGCACACGGCAACGACGGCCCTGGGTTGGAAAGGGAAGATAACCAAGATGACCCCGCTGTGGGACTCCCGAGCGCTGGGCAATCTCAGAAACACCAAGGGGTTCGCACAATGGGACACAATTGGCATCTCCACGGTAGGAGATCTGTGGGAGAGGGAGGAAGTACTTCCCTTTGCCCGACTACAAGAGCTGTATGATTTCAGTGACAGGGAACTTTACAGGTACGTCCAAGTCCGCCATGCACTGCTCGCAATACTACCACCCGGCACGCCCCTACCGGAGTCTTCGCCTCTGGAAGACCGCCTCCTCACTGACTACATGCTAGAAAAAGCGACGTCCCTAACATATCGTAAATTGCTTAATAATACCCCAGATCCAACACTCCACCTGAAGGAGAAATGGGAGGGGGACATTCACGATATGGATGAACACGACTGGAACGCAGCACTTGAATCGCCTAGGGTGGTAGGCATCTCTGCACGCATGAGATTAATACAATTCAAGATCCTCCACAGGGTTTACTACACGAGGATGGTGCTACACCGCATACAGCGCACGCCCCATCCTTACTGTTTGCGCGGCTGCGGAGAGGAAGGCACATTCTTCCACACCATATGGGACTGTCCCAAAATCCAGGAGTACTGGAGACAAATACACCGCACTCTCTCACAAACACTGGAACAATCCCTACTGCCTGACCCGCGGAGGTGCTTACTGAATATATGGGAGCCTACTGACCTGTCCAGATATGAACAACTCTGGTTCACAGCAGGGGTCATGGTAGCGAAACGCGACATAGCACAGCGATGGGGGGCAGCAGACATACCGTCTAGATCCCAATGGTGCCGTACCTTGGACAAAGTAATGTTAACCGAAAGGGCAATATATTCCAGCCGAGCCTGCCCGGGGAAATGGAACAAGATTTGGCTAAAATGGAATGTATTTCGGGGAGATATTTGTGAGCCCTTGCCCGAGGACGACCAGGGCGACTCCGATGACGGAAATGATGAAGATTGAGGCAGGAGGGAATGGGGGGTTGGAGGCATGGGTGGGTTTCGGGCGGGATATGCCATGCTGATCAGGCAGTGAGGGAGAGTGTATTGATTGTTGAACAAACTTGGGCACAAAGGAATGTGGTTCGACTTACTGTCCTCTGAAATATCGCTCTTAACTGGCACTGTATTGTATTATAGCGGACCATACTGTCGTTCCTAACAGGTTAATGTTACTAGTTTGTTGTTTTAAACAGAAAAAGTGAAAAAGATTACCAAAACCACATATTCCGAATGTTTTATATGCTAATACTGCGCTTTTCTTACACAGCATGTTTTGATAAATACTAGTATGAGCTTTACCTACCGTCACACTCTTCTGCTGTATGTTATGCATAACGATCCTAAAATGGCGGCCGGCCCGCAGGGTTGTAGGCATCCCGCTGTGTATTGTGCAAAGTGCAATAAAGGTTTTGGAAAAATTTAAAAAAAAAAAATAAAAAAAAATAAAAAAAATGTGACGGTTAATTAAATTAAATTGTCAATTAATACCCCCATCGCTCCGACCACTAAAATATGGGCCCAAATCATGTTAATTGAGAATACTAATCAAATGATTGGGCAGGAATAGCTGACTGTTATGATCCGAACGTGTATCTTTGTAAGATGCAAATTGTATTAGTGTGTTCATGTTTATAAGTGAATTTGTTTTTAAATGTTTGTATATATGTTTTTTTATAACCCTGAAGAAGTCCCTTTGGGGACCAAATGTGTCGCCCATGGCTATTGAATTTTAACTGAAAGTTTAATAAAGAACAGTTTAGAACAAAAAGAAATAATCGTGAGCTGGAAGTTTTTCAATAAGCACACAAAGACTGTCTTGACTATCATGTTACGTTTTGAATGCAGAACTCTATTGTGTCAATGTTTGATTAGGAAAATGTTCGATGTTGGAGTATAGAGAGGCGTACTCCATGGTTCCATGTACTGCTAGCTACTACCCACATATTCTATTGTCAGGTGCGGATTGCTATTGCCTCAACCTGTTGATTTTTAGGAGTACATTCCAGTCCACCCTGAGCCGCAACCACTAAAAGATCAAGCCCACCAAATGCACTGCTCTGGTGGACCGCATCGATGCCAGCACCAACAGAAGCAAAGATATCCTTGCCACTGTAAAGGATTTCAGTTTCTAGTGAGCGCATCAAACTATCCTTTCTTCTCAGGACATCTATAACTATCTTACTTAATTGTCAGCAACAAAAACACTGCCATTTACATCACCTTCAACTGAACCAGACAGACCTTCCCATAGCCACCATTCATATCCAATGGACAAATGCTAATCACGTAAGTCATCATCACCCCAGAAGAAACAGCTGCCACCATGAAGTCATCCACTCAGCGGCACCTCTGGATCACAGCCCGTCCCACGTCAGCTCCAAAGGACTGTAACACAGCATCATGCTCACACCCATTCTTAACGCCTCCACCTCTTTTGCGCCCTTTACAGAACCTTGGAATAAACAATAGTTCTCCCAATGCTGAAGAAACCCTCCTCAGATCCTGCAACACACACCAACTACAGACCGATATCAGTGCTACCTTTCCAGACTAAGGTCTTGGAGAAAATCATCAACGGATGACTCACCGAATACCTCAATGACGACCACTTCCGACACCACTTAGTCTGGTTTTAGACACAATCACAGCATGCACACTGCCTTCATTGCTGCCACAGAGGACATTCACATTACTCT